>NC_135598.1:9522500-10195000 GCF_965152235.1 Eretmochelys imbricata | reverse complement strand
TAGGTGCATACAGATGGCTGGATCTGAAATGGAGAGATCATGACATGGTAACGACTGAAGCCATTTTGTTAACCACACTGCAGCAGGGTAAGAAACACCACCTCATTTTGCACTGCCCATCTTCATATGTCTTATTAGAGCTCATAAGCGCTACATCACACTACACCCTGGTTACAGCATGCCTGGCAATTTCATAGAGTACCACATGGTGCCTTGTAGTTGCCTCTTGGGCTAGTCAAACTTTGGAAATGGTTGAGACTGAGAAAAATCATTGTTTTCCACCATGAGATAGGAACCTTGGGTTCTCTTCCTGGGTCTGCCACCAACTTGATGTTTGAGCTTTCATAAGTCACTTTGCCTCTGCCTCAGTTTCCCCATCTGCCTTCATCAGAAGGGTGCTGAGATTTTATTCTTTAGCATTCGAGATCCTTAGGTAGAATGTGTGAGAAGAGGGGAAATTATTCATTAACCAAAAAGTAACGACTTTTAATCTGGCCTGGATTTGAACCAATGACCTATTATGCCAGCCCCCCACCCCCACCCCAAGCTGCTACCTTAAAGTCCTTGTACTAATGATGCGATATAAGAGTGCTAAATAGCTACAAATAGCCAATTTGCGCTCTGAGTGTGGTTGCTAATCAATAAGATGGAATAGTATATCCCAAGCCCTTTATTATATGTATTCTGAGTACTGAACTCCCAACCAACTCTGATATCTTGTTTCTCCAAAGTGCAACACATTTGTTTTCCCTTCATTAAGTTCCTTTGTAGGATGTGAAGTTAATAGGGTGAAATAAAAATCCAGCAACATTAAATACTGACCGGCTGTTCTGAGTTAGGGTGATTTCAGTGCATTCACCTGGGAGCCACACTGAACTGTAGCATTGCTCTGAAATTAAAGAATGGAACCAGCGTTGCCTGCATTTAATTTTGTTTCCCAACTATCTATGGTTTAATAATGCTAAGGGCTGATCTTTATGTACTAATTCAGGCCCCAGTTCAGGACAGTAATGAAAGCACGAACTTACCGTTAACAAATCTATGGTACAAGATTGCCTGCCATTCTCAATATTTGGTATGCTCACACTCGGCACCTCTGTAGCACCTTTCAGCTGAGGATTTCAGAGCATCTGAAATAATCAATTAGCGAAACCCTGCAAAGTAGATACACAGGAAAGGAAGTACTGGAGGGGGACTCAGGGGGGGACCTTGGCTGAATTCCCTGCTTTGCCACAGACTCATTGTGATTCTGGGTAGTGGGCAAGTCACCCATCTTCACTGCATGGTTAACCCGGGCTCTTATCTGGGTTTTAGCCCAACCCCCTGTACCCTCCACACAGAAAACGCTCTGAGCTGGGTTTGGAGGTGCTTTAAGACTAGCTTCCCTGGCCAGGGGTATTAGTTACAACCCAGGCCCTGCTTTCACTTGGGCTGGAACCCGTCCTCTTTGCAGTTAGGACCCTGGCTAAATCACCGGCTGATAGTCCTCCCAAAGGACAAGTCAAGTTCCCCTGCAAGTGACACAGTAGCCTGGGAAAGACTCAGGGTGTCTCAGCACACAGGAGCACAGGATCTGGGCACCCAGGGGTGAGTGCAGAAGCAAAGAGGGCACAGTGACACAGGTAAGGCTTTGCCGTGGGCATGCTCAGATCTGGGCTTGGCTAACCCACCCAGGTATAAGGCAGATGCCTGGATTAACTGTGCAGTGTTGGCATATCCTGGGGGCCGCTTTTTCAGAACGGCTCAGCAAATGAGCCCCAGCTGGCTTGGGCAGCCTCCCACCAACAGAGTGGTCAAATGGCCTGTATTTTTGCCTGGCTGGCCACCCTGAAAAGTTGTGTCTGGCCAGGCAAAAATACCGACCATTTTACCCCAAGAAGAGGTGTGTCTTACATGGCTTGTGCTTATAAGCATGATATCTCCTACATTGTGATCCAGCCGGTCTGCCTCCTGGATAACAGCAGCCAGAAAACCATCTTAGGCTGCCTACTCTAAAGTATCTTAGCTATCTGAGCAACAACCCTTTTACAAACAGATTCCGAGCACAGCTAAAACTCCTGCGTAGATGGGGCCAGCAACTCGTTTCCTTTGTCTGTCTACTGGCAAAATCTTCGTGGCTTTGGCCTTGCCTGCACCTGGGGCAGCCGCAGCTTAAACCAGGGGCCAAAATGGCTCCCCCCCGTTACCACTTTGCACGGTGTTGACAGCTATTTTCCCCATTGGCCTGGACCTCTGAGGTCACTCCTGATTGCCGCAGAGTGTGCCAGGCACTACGTTCAAACGGGTGTCCAGCTACATGGGGTGTTGAGCTCAGCTGGCCTTGTCCACCCTAGCGAGACTGCTCAATGGGCTACGGGAGTGGATGCCATTGCTGGCACCTGTTATCAAACGCAGCTCGCTTTTCTAGGACAGGTTTATGCTGGGCTACTTATTCCACAGTCCAAGCATGCCCCAAACAGCTGAAATCACAGTGCAAGCCCTTCGCTCACCCGCCTTGCCACCCAGCTTTGCCTGAACGTACCCCGTAGACATACATTGGAGAAACCACGCCCACCCCCTTAAACACCACACAGTCAAGCAAGCTTTCTCAAAGACGGGAGGGGATCGATCTGCTTTGTGGAAATGACTCGACCCATCCCAGCCTACACCCACTTCAGATCGGAGCTCCTCCCTAGCCATTTTACCATTCATTTAATCTCCTCTCCTCATCACCCCATCCAAGGGTGGATTAAGGCAAGTTACTTGTTGTAACACTCCTGGGGACACATGGAGGCTCACTGGTGCTGGTTTCAAGGCTTGAGCCCGTGGTGGGCTCAGGTGACTTCGGGTCTCATGATGGCAACCTAGAGGTGGCGCTTCCCATAAGAGGGAGCTGGTCTGAATGGAGAAGAGAGGCCCAGAGTCAGGGAAGGGGCTGTCTGAACTAGCCAGGCAAAAGACCTGGTAGGAAGCACCTGCAGAAGTGTGAATGGGAGAGTGAGGCTTTAACAACTAGGCACCAGGAGCCAGGTTTCAGGCAGCAACTGTTCAGATTCATGTTGAGACAAGTTGATGCTGACTGCAGTGATGGTGGATAATAAATCAGGTATGAAGGAAGGGTGTTACTTGACTTGTGAGTGTCTGTGTGCAGTTACGGGGGACCAAAAGCTTCCTCTGTGACATTTGAACACTTGGGTTTGCAAGCCCCATAGTCCAAGAGGGATGAGTCAGAGATGGCGTAGCTCACAGCTGATGCTGCCATGGAAATGCCCCATGGAGTGGCCTGGCCTATCACACTTGAGAGAAGGATCAAAGATGCAAGAGCAGAGGGTGTACTCAAGAATCCGTGATGGGTTTTCAGAAGCAGAGTTCCCCCTAAAGGGAGGAAGTGTCTGTCTAGGGGAGTGGAGAGGAAGTCTTACTGGGGAGCCATTAGCTTTTATGCATCCCCAGTGAACCCATAAACCCTAATTCACAGCTGCTCTCACAGCATTTATATTATTACAGACATTCCACTCTGCCCTGTAGCCTAACCCCAGATCTGCCATTGCTGGTACCGACGTGATCAGAGCCACACCCCCCTTCCCTCAATCCATGGCCACCGCACAAAAGTAGCAACGTTGCGCCAGACACGGCCTCACAAGTATCCACATAAGAAATCATACAACGAAGGCAAGTGTCTCCAAGCACCCTGCCCTGAAGGAGCGTACACTCAGATAGAGGCACAGAAATGCGGGGCCATCTTCTCGACAAGCAGCCTGGAGAGCACCGGTATCATTTAATTATTGCCTTACAGAGCATCAGATTTCAGAACATTCCCACTCAGTTTATAACTCCCGAGGAGGACAAGTGGCAAATGAATGGCTGCTGAACTGCACTTTCACAAACACCTCTATAAAGTAAAAAGAACAAGGAGTGGCACCTTAGAGACTAACAAATTTATTTGGGCATAAGCTTTCATGGGCTAAACCCCACTTCATCAGGTGCATGGAGTGGAAAATACAATAGGAAGATACATATAGATATAGATATAGATATACACACACACAGAGAGAACATGAAAAGATGGGGGTTGCCTTACCAACTCTAATGAGACAAATCAATTAAAGTGGGCTATTATCAGCAGGAGGAAAAATCACTTTTGTAGTGGTAATCAGGATGGCCCATTTCAAACAGTTGACAAGAAGGTGTGAGTAACAGTAGGGGGGAAAATTAGCATGGGGAAATAGTTTTTAATTTGTGTAATGACCCATCCACTCCCAGTCTTTAGTCAGGCCTAATTTGATGGTGTCCAGTTTGCAAATTAATTCCAGTTCTGCAGTTTCTCTTTGGAGTCTGTTTTTGACGTTTTTTTGTTGAAGAATTACCACTTTTAGGTCTGTAATCGAGTGACCAGACAGATTGAAGTGTTCTCCGACTGGTTTTTGAATGTTATAATTCTTGACGTCTGATTTGTGTCCATTTATTCTTTTGCGTAGAGACTGTCCAGCTTGGCAAATGTACATGGCAGAGGGGCATTGCTGGCACATGATGGCATATATCACATGCAAGACCCTATAAAGTAATTGATGACAATGGAATGATGCCAGGGATTAATGTGGCCCAATATTTGGAAAGTAGCTGATCATGAAAAGCAACAAGTAAATGCAAAAAGTTACTTATATTAACAATTTAAAGGAAACAATAGGTTAAGCAAATGGATCTCCCTAGGACACAGTTAGGAGGGGTTAAAATATCAGCTGTACATATGGGAGAAAATATTACCAGCTTCTAAAGGGTTATACAGGCCATTCAAATAAAAGCGAGGGCAGTCAGGTGTTGAGAACCCAGACACGAAGGAGTAAGATCAAGTGGGTAGAAAGAATACTGGATGGGAGCCAGAATTCATGAGACATTAACTCACTGTGTGCCACAAGCACAATGGGGTCCCATGATGGGGCTCCCAGGAATTACCTCAATACCAAAAATAATGAGGGGTTTAGGAAGGGGTTTTCCCTCACCTAACCTGGAACTAGTGGGGAACTATCATGCTGGGAGGTAAAGGTTTCTTCTGCAACGTCTTGCCCATGCCTGTGATAACCACGAAAACCCCTGGGTTGCTGTCCGAGTGACTGAATAACAGAGTTTCCTCCTGGTGGTCTTATTTAGATAGCTGCACTAGCTGTTGTCAAGGCAGCTGTTCAGTGCAGCACGGGTGAAACACACATTCCCATTTCACACTTGAGAAAATCGGAGCCTTTCCTTCAAACATGACCAACGGCACCCAACATCCAGCCCTACCGCGTGTCAGTCACTGCTGAGTGGGGCTCCGTTCAGTGAGTTTGTTGAGGAGGAGACAAGTTTGAAGTCTTACATCGTCACTGGGGGTGGTGGGAAGGAAAATCCTCACATTCAACAAGAAAAGAGAGAGGAAGAGTGTAAGCCTGGGATTCTTAAAGAAGTTTGAGGGAGTTAGGTGCTCCACTGAATGGTAGCAGCATCTAAATCCCTAAGGCCCCTTTGAAAGGCCCAGGGTAAAGATCATAGAATCTCAGGGTTGGAAGGGACCTCAGGAGGTCATCTAGTCCAACCCCCTGCTCAAAGCAGGACCAGTCCCCAATTTTTGCCCCCATCCCTAAATGGCCCCCTCAAGGATTGAACTCACAACCCTAGGTTTAGCAGGCCAATGCTCAAACCACTGACCTATTCCTCCCTGCCGAAAGCAACATAGCAAGTGATTGTTGTAGACAGAAGGGCAGGGTTCTGTCTGCTGCACAGTGTGGTGATCGATCTGGGCAGAGAGTTTCCGTTGACAGCGTCCGATGTGGCTCATCTTCTTTCCCCATTAACGTGGCTGGCAGCAGGAAGAGGGAGCAGACCTGTCTTTAGCCTGGCTGATACCGCATTTCTGCTGGTCGCTTCGGTGGCACAAGCCCTGCCATCTCTCTTGCCTTCATTGGAACATGGGATGTTGGGCCAGAGCTGGTGAAACAGCTGCTGAGTTAGTGCATTGTCCTAGGGCAATTTAATACGTCCAGCTGTCTTCAGCTGGGGTTTACACCTCTGATGGATAATGCACTGAAATACACGGTTGCATTGCTGGGAATCGGCAGGATTCACAACCCTCCCAGGCAATAACCCCTGCCGGGAACTGCCCTCCAGCTTCTTGATCCTTCCTCCCTTTTCTCAGGTGAGCCTGCAGAACAAAGGCCCTGCTAAGAGCACGCTCTTGCTATGCACCCTTTGAAGCTCAGAGAGAGCAGCGGTTCCATCTCTTCCTTCCTGGTTTCCACGGCAATAAGAAGATAGCCCTCCTTGCCAACAGCGCGCAGGCCCTGTCTACACTAGGCAAAAAGATGTTGCCAAAAGCCCAGCACTTCGGTTGCCTTGTGCTGGAAACTCCTTTGCAATGCCTCACATCCACACAGAGCCCTCACCGCAGGCATCTCACCAGCATCAGTCGGACCATTTCGCTCTGGTCTCGCTCAACCGGTGCAACCTGTGTTGGTTTCTCTGCAGCATACACAGGAAGCCGTGAGAGCCGCAACTGCCCCAGTTCTCCATGTTCCCCATAACCCTATCCACAATGCAGTGCTTCACGCCTGGAGGTGACTGAAATTCCCCTTGTCTCAGTAGCAAAGCTGACTTATGAGAAATGGGTTTCAGGAGCCCCAGAATGCACTGGGACAAGCGCAGCTGTGAGGGATACACCCAATGATTTTATCAGAAACAACCCAGCACTGAGGCACCGCATGGGCAAGTGAAACGAGCATCTTATGCTTTCAGTACCTTTGCAATGGGCTTCCTTGCTTTGTGTGGACCCATCCATTGTGTCAGAATAGACCATGTGGATGCCTCTTGCTAACTTCCCAACTGCTTGATTATCCCTGATTCCCCACCACCTCGAAATCCACACACAGGGGGGCCCCGCCACAAGTTGATCTAACCCTTTCCTAATGGGGTTAACCACCTCTTAACTATCATCCTTCCATGGGTCCAGGGATACACATAGGGGCTAATCGAGCCTGCTCTGAAGGCAATGGAAAGATTCCCATTGACTTAGGTGGATGCTGGATCCAGGCTGTGGGGAATAAATGGGTGGGGATGGAATCTGGCTGCGTGCTCCAACCAATGCTGTCTTCACCCAAAGAATCTCAGTTCTGTTCAGTGCCAGACAGATTTCAGTTACATACTTTCCATGAGAAAACGACTTTATGCTGCGGGGTGAGCCCACATTCCTGGTCATGTGAAAGTATGACCAATCCCATTTACAATGCACCCGTGGCCTGTAGTAACTAGTTGCTCCACTTCAGACCTGGTTGCATCCTTAGCTCAGCCCTGCTGTTTGTAAAGGAGAAGGGATTAGAGGCATCAGAATCTCAGGGTCCAGTTTTCTTCCCCTGCCTAAGACACAAGTAAACTTGGAAGTCAATGGGTCCAGTCAGTTAATTTGCAGAGGAATAAACCCTGGTGCAGGTTTTCCTTCCCACACTTCCTCCTGTGTCTTGGCAGGTGCATTGTCTACTGTCACTCTCTGTGTCAGTCCCTGCGTAGATGTGACCCCAACCCCTTCAGTGGAGTGCTGTCCGTCCCCCTTAATAAAGCTGATCAATCTGCTACAGCCTTGGCTAACAAAGGTAAATCTTTTAGATCAGGCACCAGAGGGTTATGCTTTAAGATCCAGAGCTCACAGGTTTGATCCCACCAAGGAGTGTGGCATTGCACATCTCCTGCCAATACAGTTCCAGATCCCTGTGGTGGTATTTGCCAGCCTCAGCATCCAAAGCCCGTCACCTGCCTTTAAAATCACCCCCCAAGAATCAAACTTATCTGAATTCAGAATCAAGTAAGATTCAGATCATGCTCACGGGGAATCTTACAACTGAAGAACACTGCTTCACCCTCTGTGCTGGATATTAAATTGCATTTCTGCCCCGGCTTGCTGTGCTCTCAGATGGCCAATGACACAGTTTTCATTACAGAGGTGAGACACCTGATATGCCGTTAAGCAGTGACATTCCCTGTTAATTGCAAATAAGCCCTAGAATCTGTTTCCAGAGGTTGGTCTTGACCAACTATACTCACCTGTGTGGCTGCTCCAGATCCTTCCTTGCTGAAAATTCAACCACAATCAAGATATTTGGACAAATCCAAAAAACTGGAGTACAACACAGAAAAGGAGAAAGGCTTACTTATACTCCCCCATCTGTCTGTGTGTATCCAGCTCTTAGATTGCAAGCTCTCTGGGGCAGAGGACATCTTTTTGTTCTGTGTTTGTACAGCCCTTAGCACAATGGGGTCCTGATCCATGATGAGGGCTGATGGGCTCTATAGTGATACAAAGAAAGAAAGAAAGAAAGGCTAAATAAATGCAAAGAAAAAAAAGGCAAGTTTTTACATCAAGCTAGCTACCTTAATGTAAAAACCTTAGTGGAGACAAAACCCTGTTGTTTTTATCTCAGTGTGTCTGGATGATGATGAAGTATACCCCAGATGGTGGGATAGGGTTCACCTGGACTAGCACCATCAAGGTAAAATCTACCTGTGTCTTGTCTCCATTAAGAGTTTGTTTATTATTTTCCCTATGGAAAAAGGTTTTCTATTTCTTGCAGCGAAGACCTAGCTAGAAGGAAACAGCCAATTGAGCTGGAGAGATTAGAGCAGTGGAAGCTTCAAGTAAGGAGGGGAAAGAATCAGTCCTGATGAAGTGTATTCGTGGCAGGGGGAGGAAATTAACAGCACAGTTACACCAGGAAGGAGTTGGGACCAAGCAGCCACTGCAGTAAAGTGAGTTTACTGCTGTCTTAACATCACTTTTTCTTTGGGCGAGTATAACTGTTGTTACAAGACAGGTGCATAGGGCTGGTCCAGGAGAGATCTCTAATTTATTAAGTGATCCACAATATAAACCAGTGCTTGAGGGTCCCATGCCATGAGAGGCAATGATTTTGTGCATGATTTAATTAGCTTTAGACAAAAGTCAAATGGCATTAGGCAGCAAGCAACTAATTTTTCTGTGTACAGAGACTTTACAAAGGTAAGCGGTGGGGGGACATTTGATGATAGAGATCTCTCCATTCAGTAGAGGATTTGAATTATGACCTGAAAATACAGGGCCAGGTTCTGAATTCGTTTAGTAGTGTAAATTTGGAACAGGGGCATTAGCTTCTGAATGAGCGAGGTCAGAACCTAATCTCACAGATCATACGTTTCCCTTTTAAAAAGCAAACTCCATCAGGATCTGATAGAGATACACTGTGAGGACAACACTGAATTTGTGTTTTGTAACCACTGAGGGGGATTTGAGGTTTAAAGAGATCACCTCCTCCTTGAGGTAAGGTCAGTGGGAGTTCAGCAGGGGCAGAATTCATTCTCCTAAATGCTTTATGTGCTGAGTAAATTTTGTTTATTCACTGTATCAAACCCCACTCTTTACATCACTCATTCAAGCCATGAAGGGGAGGGAGGGGAAGCCCCTAGCATTTTTTTCACATCAGCTGTTAGGGAGGAGGTGGAGGGGAGAGATAGAGAGACCATAACTTGTAGGTTAGAAAATTCTGCTGTAAAAAATAGTAACCTGTTATCTGGTGAAAAATTATAGGGAATATGGTATCCTTTCACAGTAGCCCTTGAAATACAGTTACAGGTCTTTCCCCAACTTGCTCAAGACTCCAAATTTAAAGTTTTCTCCTAAAGCAAAGAAGGAGGGGGCTTGCACAACCAAAATGGAACAAAAGCATTTTCATGATACATGTAAATGAAAATGGTGTTTTGTTTTGTTTAAATGACAACCTTTCTTTGGAAGTTTGTAAACCCAAACACAGCATCACATTGCTTTAGTTCTGGAGAGCCAGAAGCTGAAACTGCCTAGAGACAAACCTGAAACTGACCAGCGGAGACTGAATCAAATGCAAAAATAGTAACCAAAAAGCGATGGAGAGAAATGTAGATTTTCAAAACCTCCATCTTTAAGGTTTAACAATTCAAGTTGGTGTTAGTAACAAAGGTAAGGGAACTTTTTCAGATGTGATTTGGTGTTTGAGCCAAAGCCCCTTTCAGTGTTTGCTTTGTTTTTGACTGAAGCACCTACAAGGTTATGAAATGTTCAGATCCCCAGGGAAGCTGCAACTGTAACCATTTTCATCTGAAACACTCGTTCTCTTTGAGGCAGACCTGTTTCCATGTTTAAATCTCACATAAATTCCTGATTTAAGTGTCCTTTCACAGAAGGAAAGTATATTTCTGATCTTTTGTCCTGAATTGCAGATCCTCTTTTACCTCTGTGTTTTGACAAAAAATTACTTAAATTAGCAGATTTTAGTTAATGTTCAGCAACTCAGAGGATATTCATAGGCTAATTCAGACCTTCATCTAGTGTACAAGCAAATTGCTAATTTAATAGTGAGTTGGATTTCAAACAAATCTGTCAGAACTAGCTATCATCAACTGAATTTTCTGAGAGGGGAGTTTCTTTTCCCTCTCATGAATATTTTCTAAACAAACTAAACAAAATATAGTTGAAATTGTGATTCCACTTACAGTAAAATGAAATACTTCACAATTATAGCCATCCTTATTTCTTTTGTCTTGAGTTCTCACTTATATATTCTACAGGCTCTTGCTTTATGTTCAGATCCAGCCAAAGATTTGTTATATAATTGAAATGGTTAATTACAATTAAATAAAAAATAAAACCACAATTTCTTCTTGCTTTATATACTGTGTATTTTATTTAAAGCTCTCAGCACACATTTGTTTGGCACTAGTAATGATACATGTTCAAACTGATACTAATTTAGACTTTTCAAAGTTCCAAGTTTTTCTTTAAACTAAAATGCAATGTTGTATAAATAAGCTTTTGTACTGCACAAGCAATTAGAGAAATAAATTTATGAAAGGTTCAAATGAGAATTTGTAGAGAACTATTTGCATTTAACTTGTTCTTGTTTGCTACTAATGTACCAAAAAGATTTCTGAAACAGATAATTTATTGGTGTTAATCTGAAACAGAAAACAACAGACTTTAAGCGTGCCTTTTCATAGTAATCCCACATTTCAATGAAATGTCATGCACATTTCCCCCAAAACACTTGCAACATTCCATGCCAAGAAACTTTCCTAAACATCTAAGGAAAAATCATTGTTATACTTGCAGACAAATTTTTAAAACCCAGTAAGAACACTTTTTTTGCCTGAGCAAAAAATGCCAGAATAAAAAGAAAACAAATGCTAAAATCAGACTATATTTATGAAGTCAAAAGCCTTAAGATGATGTTTAAAAAACAAAAAGTACAGAAGCTTCTATTCTACATAGTGCCTCAACCATACACAAAAATGCAACTGTCTGAAGTGACTTTAAAAAGAAATACAAACATGTTTAGGGAAATATTTAAGAAAAACTACACATTTATAAAACTGGCAGTGTTCTTAAACTGCAGGAAAACTGTTGTTTAAGCCATTCATTTTATAAAGCCTTCCTTATTGGGTTTTTTATTGCAATTAGTAAGAACATTTAAATTTCCATGAGAAATTTTGTGTCTCTTAGTAGATTGGTTTACCAAAAGTATATTTTCTCCCACATTCAGCTGAGACATGGAAGTTCAACATTGTATGACAGTCTCCTCACACCATCTTCTTGAAGTGAATGAATGCAAGCCTATTTTCCCTAAGTAGATCAATGATTTAGCCTTCTCTTCTGTTTGCATTCCCTAAATACCTTGCATCTGGAATGCTCCACCAAGGGGAAGTCCTTTGATATTCTTTCTTGTTTCAGATCTAAATTAAAGACTTCCCTCTTTGTTTGGATTGTTTTTAGGAGAGGCTCCCTTGATTTCGTTAATTTTAGAGGGCAATGTTCCATGGGGTCTGTCCTCTGGAAATTAATAAACTACAACAAAAGCATTTTGGTCAAGTTTTGAAAAAGATCTGAACTAAGTAGCGGTCAAAACAACTCATTTATTTTACCTGGCTGCATTTATCTCAGCCACATTTCAATGTGAGGTTGAAGAGTTTTCAGATCAGCTGCAAAGAAGAAGTTTTGAAGGGCTTATTCTCTGCACTAGTAAGTTTCTTTACAGATTTCACTGCTCTGTTCTTTTCACCTGTAAATTTCAAGCTTGAATTACAAACTGAATGCATTAATAACATGCATATGGCCACAGCAGTGCCCCTGTAAAGAGTGAATTTAGTTTGGGTCTTTTAAAAGAGCCAATAAGCAATGCCCCTGGAAGGGAGGAAACACACTTTATCCTACAAAGCAGTATGCCCAGTTTAAAAAGAGGGGATCTCGGTATAACAAACTAGTTTAGATGCAGTGAAGGTTTTTAAAAGAGTCTGAGACAAAAAGTAATTCACAAGTCATTTTTTATGAAACTCCTAGATATCTGTGGCATATAATTGACACATTCGGTTGGGTATAGGAGTAAATTACATGCACTAGATAACAACTTCATGTCTTGGAGTGATTTAAAGTTTGTTGACTACCAAACTTTGCATGCAAACCCTCATCAAAGCAATCTTTAATATATAAATACTATTAAAAAACTAAGAAACCAAATAATTTAAAGATGGAAATGTATTTATAGAGAATAACCACATTGTTTAAGTAGCACATATTAGTAGGGCATGTATCATTCAATTTGTGTCCAAAAAACCCTCCAAAACCAAAGTAAGCAGTTTAAAAAAATGGTTACCAAAAGAAAAGCAAATGTAAAGTATTTTTATATACCAAAGTTTCTGGGCGATTATCGATGCAGACACAATAGATATAATGCAGATAATAATCCTTAATCAAGGATTTTCCAGATGAGTTTTACTTGATGGGTTAAAAGAACTGAAATGCCATGCACATGTTATTAAACTGCTTTTGAAACCTAACCTTAACATAATTAAATACGTTGCGGTGTTCGTCCCCCCCCGCCGGGAAAGAAAACACGTGTTGGTAAATGTTATTAGGATCTGTTTTAATTAAAGACAATAAAAGGGAAGAGTCTTGTGTATACTCTTATTGGGAGTTTATACATCATTGGTTGCCTGTCCGGAATGTGTTCATAACAAATCAGAAAAGGGCAGGGGATATTTTTTCCCCTTTAATGTCTGTTTCAAAGAGTGGATCTTATTGGGATTAAAAGAAAAAAAAAAAAAGTCCAGCTAACTCCTAAGAATTAGCATCGACCTCCTCCCTTCAGTCAGCAGTTGTGCGTTTTGTTTGGAAAGGCTACGCTTCAACACCCCCATCCCCAACAAAACCGTAGCCAGGATTGATCTGCTCCTGCCCAGCAAAATCTTTAAACACGCACAACCTGCCGCTGGAGCGGTTCTTCCCCCCCCCAAGCTTGCAAAGGAATCGGTTTGTGCCACCCGGTTAGAAACACTCAGCCACCACTTAGCGGGCGGGTTCCGAAGATGCAATACACACATTCCTCCCTCCCTGCAACACAAACCCCCAGGGGTTTTTTTGCACCGAGGGGTGGCACGTTTAGAAAAGATCCCGGCTAGCAAAGGGGACTGGCCAACAACGTGTTGCCTTTTTTTTTTTTTTTTTTTTTGGGGGGGGGGGAATAACTGGCGCCTCTCCTGAGCCACTTTTGCGGCTGCACCTCTTTTGCCTTGGGAATCTGGAAGGAGCTTGATAAATTATTCCTCTCCCCAGTTTCCTTCCTCTCCCGGTGTTTCACTGACGGGGCTGGCCTCAAACCAGGCTATTGTAGGAACTGAAAGAGATCTACCCCCATCTTGGTGACTTCACTTACAAGATCATGGACTCTTTAGCCTTTCCCCCTCCGCCCCCAGACAATGAGGGGAACTCCACTCCCAGGAGGCAGCTGCCCCGATCCTTCCCCACTCAGCACCAGAAGGCGCGTGGGAGCTCCCGCAAGACGGGGGGGGGGGACACACACCCACACCCACGTGACGTTTGCCACGGGGGGGGGGTGTTTGTTGTTTTCACAAGCGATCAGCTACTCCACACCGGCTTCCACTCCATTCATGAAATCTAACCCCAGCGCCCGGGGAAGGAATGAACACAACTGCGCTCCCTTCACCCCCGCCTCTCTCCCTTTTTTTGGGGTGGGGGGTGGGGAATGATTTGGGCTGTTGCTATTTTAAACCGCTCCTAAAAATAAAGTCTGCAGAGAAGAAAGGCTGAGAATAGGGCAAGCCGGGAAGGGAGGGGAAGGGGGGGGGCCCACGGGGAGGGGGTGTCTAGTTATTGGGAGGCTGATGTCCAATTCCGTTGCAATTCAGAGAATCCCAGCCGTTCAGAGATGGGAAAGATGAAGTAGCTCCCATCCCTTGGCCTGGGATGAGTGACATTTTCCAGGGCATTCTGCGTCCAAGCCATTCCTACCCATCCCCCTGTTGCTACGATCCTGGGTGGGTTTCGACCCTCTTCGCTTCTTGGCTGATCAAAACATGCGCCCTTTGGAAGGGGGGGGGGGAGTGGGGAAAGAAAAGACCATGTGCATTGCCCTGTGTGCTCCCCTCCCCCCACGGTGCTCTCAACGCATGGAGCATGCAAAGAAGCACAAATCGCTGCAAGAGGAGGGGGGCAGGCCAGGGCTTCATTCATTCCCCCTGCTCTCCGCAACGTGGTCTCTGCGCCTGTCCTTCGTGCCGAGGGGGCTGGGAGTTCCTGGAGAATTCCTCCCAGGCGCCCCCCCCCCCCAGGAGTGGCTTGATTTCTCCTTTCCCCCCGCCCAAAGCTTTAGCGATCCTCGACAGAAGGGTTCAAAGGCGAAAGGGACACATCTTCCTGTCCCTTCCTAGGGAGCCATCATAGATGAGATCAGCTCCCCCCATCCTTTCCCCCCCCCCCAGCACCTCTTTTCTCCGGATCCCCCTTCCCCACTCCAGTGTCCCCACACCGCCTGCAGAGTGCGGTGGAGATGCTGCGACCCCGGGACTCCAGCTCGCTCCTTAGATGAAGAAGTTTGCACCGGGCAAATCCCCATTCAAGCCCTGGGAAGCCATGGGGGGAGGGGAGCCAGGCTGGGGGCGGGGGGGGGGGGGGCTTGATTTTTAGAGAAGGCTGAGTGGGGTGGGGGAGGAAGCTGGAGGGATGCTTGCTGAGATGAAGCCAACGTCCCCACATCTAAATGCTCCCTTGGCCAACTGGAAATCAAATAGTAATTTATTTTATTTTATTTTATTTTTGAATAAAGGGTCAGGCTCCCCCCTGGCGGTGCCCGCCCCTCCCACTGCAGGGGGGCGGGGCTTTCGGCACCACCACCACGTGGCTTCCTCTCGCAAACATTTTCACTCATTTTTTTTCTTCAGGTCGATTTTATTTAGGGGCGGTGCCAGGCAGCTTCACCCAACGTCCTGTGACACACGAGTGCGACTCCAAGGAGTTGGGGGGCTGAGCCAAAAACAGCCGCACTTTCCCCCCAGCCCGCCATCCCAGTGGAACCAACCAACTCCCCCCACTGAGCTTGTGATCACCAGGAATCCCACCTCCTCCTCCCCCCCAGCCCCTCCTAAAAAAATCCTAAAAAACCAAAAAAACCCAAACCGCCCCCCCCCCCAAAAATAACAACTCGCTTTCCCAGTTGTTGGGCTCCAGTTTGAATTGGGAACTTTCCTTGGGATTTTTTTTATTTGAAGAATCCATAAAGAAAAGTTGTTCCCCACCTCCCCCAGCCCTATCAACCCTCCCTCCCCCCCCTTCCCTCTCTTAACACCCACCCACCGACTATCCACATCTCTTGTGATCCACCATGAACAAGCTGTACATTGGGAACCTAAACGAAAACGTGACTCCAGGCGACTTGGAGAAAGTCTTCAATGACCATAAGATCTCCTTCAGTGGTCAGTTTCTGGTGAAATCGGGCTATGCCTTTGTGGATTGCCCTGATGAGCAATGGGCTATGAAAGCCATCGAAACTTTTTCTGGTAAGCAAGATTATCTCTCTCTCCCCTTCCCCTCCCCCCTTTCTTCCCTTCTGCTTTTGCACCAAATCTCTTAGCCCTTGCAAAATAATACCAATAAGGAAAAGGGGGGGGCTCTGCTGTTCTAACCCCCCCCTTCTTTCTCATGGCTCCCCCAGTTCATCTCTGATGAACGCACCACCCAGCCATGGCCCTCCTGTTTCGCCAGTGGGCCGGATCCCCTTGCTTTTCCCAGGGCCTTACACGGATCGCCTTTAAGCAACCAAAATCACGAATCAGCGTCTTTCCTCCCCCCCCCACCCCAGCAAATCGTGGGGGGTGCAACGAAGGCCACGCGGGGCCAGCACCAGGGGATTCCCCAGCAAAGTCACGCGTGGGGGAGCTGAAATCCCCGATTCCCACCCCCCTCCCCCGACTAGCTTGGGAAGCTGGGCGAGGCCGATTCTCCCCTCTGCTTCCCCCCTTCCCTTCAGCCAGAGCACCCCGTATCCGGGCTGGGGGGGTCCCCCTAGATCCAGCCCCTCCCTCCAAGCAGCACCAGGCCGTTCGGGGTTCCCAGCAGCCTTCGCCGCCCCCAGCGTGGCTCCCCCCAAGGCGTGGGGGCCGTAATCAGTGTGTTGGGGGGGGGGATCCCATCAGCAGGAGGGGAGGGGGGCGTGGGACTTTAGCCATTTTGATTTGAACGTGGGGTTTCCTGGGGCATATGTGTTGTGTGTAATAGCGCGAAGGTCGCCATGCTGGGCTCTCACAGAGAGGAACTCCTAGGGAGCAGATCATCTTTTTTAGCTGATGCCAGGCTCTCCCAAACTCAGATCCTCCTTTTCGACCCTCCTCTCCTCCCCCCAAAATAGATCAGTTAGGCAGAGCTCCCCATTTTGAAAGGAAAACGCCCTTCGTTCCATTGAGAAACATTTGATCTTTTCAGCCCTTGTGTGAAAAAAAACTGAGAGCCACCCCCCCACACACACACAAAGAAGCAACAGCAAAGAATGGATCTTAATATTTAATTCCTTTTCCTTTCGTTGAAGCAGACTTCTCTGTTCAAAACACCGCTCAGGGCGAGCGAAGGAATCAAATCTTCCTCAGCAGCATTGTCCAGGGAGCTGCTGGCCTGTACCTCCCAATGCTCCCCAGCTCGAAAGCAGTTTTGTATTTAATAAAGTGCCCTGGCAGAGGAATCAGAACATGTATTTGTGCTGTGTAATTAGAATTAAAACGAAAAGGTTCAGGGGCAAGAATGTTACCCAAACCTTTCTGCATCCCACCCCTGCTCAGATTTTTAAAAAAGACACATTTTGTTTGTAGGGAAAGTGGAGCTACATGGAAAACAGCTAGAGATTGAACATTCAGTACCCAAAAAGCAAAGGTAACAAACACAGTGTTTTAATTCCTCTTATTTTCCCTGTTGGAAGGGTATAGCTCAACTATAATGGGGGGGTGAGGCGGAGGGGGAGGATTTATCATCACAATCATGTGCATGTGAAATTAAATGTAAGAGGGGATTACTGGGTTTTAGAGCTGCCCAAAGCTACGCATGAGTCAATTCTGAGAATCAACTTTTACATTTCGCCTTTGTTTGTTTAAGTTACTTTGAAAGTAAGTTTTTTTTAAAAAAAAAGACAAAAAAACCCCCAAAAAGCCAGGTACAAAATAGTGGTTTGGCCAAGGTGGTGTATTGCTGAGCTCTTGCTGAAGGCAGGCTGTTTTGTTCACTTTGAAATACCTTTTACACATTTTTAAAATTTGTAACCTAATATTTAAAAAAAAGTTAAATTGGATTTTTTTTTAAAAAAAAATAGGGCCTTGTTTTCACATTTCATGCTAAGGTGTAGTTTAAATTAATTGAATTAAGGACATTGGCCCAACTTCTTGTAGAGAAGAACTCTCACTGAGTTGTAATTATTAAATTTCCTTCATCTTTACTTTAAACATGAAAAAGTGTCTCCTTTCTTTACAAGTATCATTTCTCCCACTAGATTTTTTCAGAAGTCTACAATCTTCTCCATGTTCTTGGCCTTTTGTTGTTGGGTGCTCACCTTGGGCTGATGATTTATTCTGGTTACCAGCAGATATTTTGCAGTGTAGGGCAGATGCCACATAAAGAAAAGAAATATTTTCTAGAAAAGATACATTTCCCCTACCCCACAGGAAGCAGGCAAGTTGGCCCAAAATACAAATAGTCTACGTTGAATTCTAGCAGAATCTGTAATATGCTTGATCCACGTGACCAGGCAGTTACTTCAACAACAGAGCAGGAAGGAGGTGGCTTCTTAAAAGATTGTTTTAGCTTTTTTATGACTGAAAAAATATACCTGAAGACTAGTGGAATCTGTGTTATTAGCAAAGGGTAAGCCTTAATTTTTGCTTCCCAGCTCTCTCTTTTCCATTTGTTGGCCTTTTAAAATTACAAACCAGTGTGTCCATGTGAATCCCAGAGACTGCAGGGCTGAATGCAGTGTGTTCTATAGGTCAGTGAGACCCCGTAGGTTTAGCTCAAACCTTAAAACTGATCTAATCCTTTAATATAAAATATTTTAGCAGTAAGCCCCCAACTCATGCATTGGTGATCAATATTGCTTAATACAGCATTCAAAGACTTGGTTGTGGTGTAAATTTCAATTGAATGAAATGTTATTGGAAAGGCAATTACAGTCTGAAGGTAACATTATAAAATCGAAAAAAAAGTCTAATTTTTTTTTTCTTAGCACTGCTAGAAAATCAATAGGTTGCATGGAACACAGTAGACTTCAAGCTATTTCTTAGTTCACTTTCTCCCAACCCTTTTCAGACTTTATTAACAATATCAAAGAAGAGCTATACTCTATAGGTTGCATGGAACACAGTAGATTTCAAAATATTGCTTAGTTTGCTTTCTCCTAACCCTTTTCAGACTTTATTAATAATGTCAAAGAGCAGCTATTCTTAAATGTAAACACAGTGTAATTCAAACAAATTGTGGTTTAAAGTTTATAAGAAGAGAAATCAGACCTAAGGTTAGTTAGCAAATTTTAGTGAGAAACAAGAGAAATAAAATTAATTACATATAGATTCTGTATGCCATAGTGTGGTGGTTTTATATATATACACACACACATATATATATGTGTTCACACATACACACACTAGTCTGCTTTATTTAAAGCTACAGAAGCCATTTTTGATGTTGACTTTCTCCTTAAAGTGCTTAACTTCAAGTAACTTTTATTAGTACAATATTGCAGTGGTGTTCAAGTTGGATATATTCTTCTGTCACTTAACTATGGTTTGAGAAAGTAACTTTGTCTCAGTTTCCTAAGACAGACTTGTATTTCTGTTTTTTCTAAAAATGATAGTAAACTTGGAAGTTGTTAGACAAATATAATCTTTACTAGATGGTATACCATATTTTTCTCTTTTTTAAATTCAGAGTGATATTATGTTAGAGGCAATGTTTCTAAGTGAGTTTGTTTTTCTGGTTGTTTTGAGTTTGAATTTTCCAGTCTAAGAACGTATAGAACAGGAATTAGTTAATTAAGTAGGATAGGCAAGGACTCAATCAGATGTTCTTACTGTGATTTCTTTAAAATAAAATGAAATAAAACCTGACAAGGTTGTTAAGTACAGAAATTTTAAAAAATAAAGTTACATTCACTCATGTACTTTACTGAGAATTTTAAAAATAAAAGTTGTCTTATGGATTGGATCTGTTTGATTAGAAATTAAAAATAATAATGCTCAATAAGACTGAAGGATGATTTTGGAACTGAATGTATTTGATTAAACTTCATATAGTGAATGCATCTTTCATGAGGGTTTCCTTTCTTCTTTAAAATGTTTCTTCTCTTTTCCTCACTTCTAATATAAATATGAATTAAAACATGCAGAATAAACTAACAGTACACAAGAGAATTGTTGGTATGTATTTCTGCCCCCAAAATATAAGAGAAACGCATTCATTAAGAGTGATTTTGTTGATGCTGCTAGGAAACCATTTTAAATAAATACTTTAAAAATATTAAGAAAGAAAATACTCTGATGCTAAATACACAATGTAATTGTTTGGAGATTAATATTCTAAACCTGAAAGTTTTATGAAACTTGCTTAGGTTAAAGTTTCTCTCATTGCTACTCTGTGACTTTACTGAGGAAGGGTTGGCAAAATTAGGAATTATGGTTTAAAAGGAAAACACAAAAACCTGAAAAATTGTGTGTATGTTGAAAGGCTTACTGAAGAAATGATCCCTTCAATAAATGAATTTTTACCCCCAAACCCCTATAAGATTAAGAAATGTTTTAGGGGGGGTAGATCTGTCTGAAACTGAAAAGACTTAAGTGGATAGATTTGAAAAAAAGAATGAATGAATAAAGGGTGGGGGGGGGAGAGAAAGAAAGAACGAAAGAAGTGAATCCATCAAGCAAACATTCCAAATATGAGGAATGTGGAAGTGAGTAGCCCAGAGAGAATGAAACTTAGTAATTGAGGGAAATAGTGAATATGGCTGATAACAGCCAATACACTTAAAACTAAAAGGATTTGCACAGGTTATTTTTAAGCACAGGCAACTTGTAAAGAACAGATACAGTTAGAAAAGTTTGTGTCCCCAAACAGAAGAAGGAAATTAATTAATTACAAGCAGATACTTAGTTGTCTGCTGCATTGCTCTGGGTATAATTTAACAAGTTTGCTTGAGGGGGGTTGGATTACCTTTTCCCCCCAGTCTTTGTTTCAAGTTAATACCTGTGTAGAAATATTGTAATCTTATCCATGATGTGTGTTCATAATGAAATATTTTAAAACTTTGTTTAAACACCAAGTGGCAATTTAAAAGAAAAAAGTATTAGTTGACAAAAATTGCATCTTACTTGCTTCTGATTTCTTGGTTCTACAAAAAGTTCATGGAAAATCTAGGTAGGTTTTTTTGTTTGTTTTAATTCAAGAAAACTTTCTTGAATGCTGAGACAAATTAAATCTATAACCCATTCTTGAGGTCACTTACCTCCCACAAATCAGAGGTTGTTAACTTTTTAAAGGTTCTGCCTTTCAAGAGAAGTTAGCACCATTCGTGTTTAGAGCAGTTTCTGAAAGTTGAAATGCCTGATATAAGGAAAAAAAACTTCCATTTTAATATTCTAAGCTTTTATTTAAGATCTCCTTTTTGGTTATCTTAATAGGTTCGCTTTGGACTTAATACATTTAAATCAGTGATTATGAATACTTATTTGACACCCTCAATACCTGTAGTAAATCAACACTGTTGGTGATTTCCAACCATGAAGGATAGACACAATTTGTTAGTTCCATGTTCTTCTGGAGTAAATTTGAAAAAATTAGGTTTAAAGTTTTGGTCACTTGAGATGTGAGTAATTTTAATATAATTGAAAATAAAAGATAATCTTAATAATTTACAGTTTGAAGCAATTGGTTCACCCCTTCTCAGTAAAAACTATAACTGGCAAGTGTCTACCAGAAGCTGCAACTTGATTGCAAACTTTCTAGTCTCAGCTTTTAGACCAATGAAAAATGAAGACCTGTAGATGCCCTTTTTTTTTTTTTTTTTCTTTTCTTTTTTAGCATTTGATGGTATTCCTTGTGGAAGGAGAGTGAATTTGGTGCTCAAGGAAACATCTGTAGTAGTTTCTGGGTCTGGATCGGTTTCTCCCATGGAGATTGATTATACTTTTGCCTTTTAGATTAAAACCATTTTTTAAAAAATAAATATTTTTTTCTCCTTAAAAAAGTTACAGCTTTAAGAATTTAGACACTTAAGAAGGCATCCGTCCCCCTTCCTCCCCCCAGATATAGAAATGTTAATGTTTTCCAGAATGTGCCACTAGGACTTGGGAAAGTTCAGAAAGCAGGAGAGGCTGTTGAAAAATAAGATTGAGTTAGTCCAGTGTTTGAAATTCCAGGCTGAAGAAACAGAAAGAGTCCCCTTCTGCCTCTAGTAGTAATTTACAGGTTTTGCTGGCTTAATGAATGGAAGGTACCTCACTCAGTGTCAGTGTGTAAAAGGTTTTCACTCTCTATTAATGATGCCATTCGTTTTTTAAAGACCCCATCAACCCCCCCCCACCCCCCCGATTTTGTGACAACTTAAGGGTTTCTTAGAGAGTAGATGTTTCTTTTGCAAACAGGAAAGTGTTAAAAAAAAATGTTGATGATGGAGAATTTATATGTGTAAAACTGTTTTGTGAACACCAAGGGATTCTTCAGCATGTTTCTCTTACAGTAGAGAGTAGGGCAGATGAATTGGGATGATGACGACTTTAACAGTGATCGGAAAAGCTTAATCTCTACTGCACGTGAATTGCTAAAAAAACAAACAAACAAACCCAACAAAACACGAAACAAAACCTACCCAGAAAGTCATTGTTAGGTTGTTTTCTTATTTAGATGGGGGTAATGTTTTCAAAAGGGTCTAAGGCCAGATCGATCTAGCAGGGGTCGATTTATCGTGTCTAGTTTCGATGCGATAAATCGATCGCTCTAGCGTCAACTCCGGTACTCCACCTCAACGGGAAGCGCAAAGGGAATCGATGGGAGAGTGTCTCCCGTCAACACACCGCAGTGAAGACCCCGCAGTAAGTAGATCTAAGTACATCGACTTTAGCTATGTTATTCACATAGCTGAAGTTGCATAACTTAGATCGATCTCCCCCCCCGCCCCGTAGTGTAGACCAGCCCTGAGTGACTTAGGAGCTCGTGTCTCATTTTCAAAAGTGACTTAGACACTTGGGTGCCTAAATCCAAGACTCATAAGTTACTTTTGAAAATGAGACACGAGCTCCTAAGTCACACAGGGCTTGTCTACACTTAAAACACTCAGCGCTTCGGTGTAGACGCTACCTGTGCCGATGGCAGGGTTTCTTCCCCTGGCGTAGATAATACATCTCCCCGAGAGGCAGTTGCTAGCTCGAATTCTTGCGTCGACCTACCACTGTCTGCACAGGGACTGAGGTGTGTTTTCTACACCCCGGGCGATGTAATTATACCAACCTAATTGTCTAGTATTTGTGGCATCTTAGAGACTAACCAATTTATTTGAGCATAAGCTTTCGTGAGCTACAGCTCCGACGAAGTGAGCTGTAGCTCACGAAAGCTTATGCTCAGATAAATTGGTTAGTCTCTAAGGTGCCACAAGTACTCCTTTTCTTTTTGCGGATACAGACTAACACAGCTGTTACTCTGAAACCTGTAATTGTCTAGTGTAGACTAGCCCTTAGACGAGTTTGAAAATTCTACCTCTGTTGTCAATGTTCTGTCAGTCTTTGTCCGTGAGCCCACTGGGTCTTCTGAATTCTTATTCCACTTGCTTTGGGTTTGAAAACTGTGAATGAACAGGGAGGGTCTTCCAGAAAGGAATGCTGATACTTTAAAAAAGGTACTTAACATGCAAAGTTTAAAAATGTTTAAAATAAAAAGGCAGAAGAGGAACATAGGGCTTGCCATACTAGATAAAACCAAGGGTTCATCTAATCCAGGGTCTTGTCTCCAGTAACAGTTAGTGCCAGCTGTTTCAGGGGGAGGCGTAGGAAACCTTGCAGAAGGCAGTTATGGACTAGTCAGTTTAGGGACAGTTTCTTCCTAATTGTATCAGTCAGAGGTTGGATTATACCCTGAAGCTTGAGGGTTTATATAAATCCAACTTTTTTTTTTTTTTATTCTTACTACAATTCTGGGTGTTCTTGTTATCCCCAGAAATGTCCAGGTCTCTTGGGAATCCAGCTAGGAAAACATTTTTAGGATTTAATTATAGTTGTTTGTTTGACTCTACAAGTTCCAAAGTGTAGCTGCAGTGATGAAGGCTGCATGAGGCATATACCCCTTGTTAACAGACTGAATGTTGCTGGAAAGTATTTCTGAAACCCCTTAGAAGAAGAGTTCGGTTAGAGAACACGTGGAAGACAGAGAATTCTCCATGTGTTATATTCATTGATAAGATGATCAGCTGCGATAGACTTTTAGAATAGCTACTTGAGCCTCATTCACTTTTCAGCAGAATTCTTCCAATTTCTATTAGTCCAAGCTTTGAAACTGGATATTTATAGGGGTGAAAGAATGGAAAACATCTAAAACTTCTCCAGCCAAACAGACGCTCCTCTACACTTTCCTGGTGATGGTGTCCATGTGAAATTTGAGGGCTTGCCTACATGAGAGAGTTAATTTAAAGTGTTACTTTGAAGTGATTTAGTTAAAACCAGTGCAAACTCTTACTTTGATTGAAAAGTGGCTTAATGCAGTTTAGGTTAGTCCAATTCCTAATCAGTTGAAGCTCAGGTACTATATGCTATTCTTAGGTGGCTACACGGGGCTACGCTAAGAAGTGTGGTTGGCTTACCCACACTGCTCAGGGCTGTGAAAAAGTTCATGGCCCATGCAAAGTAATTCAGCCAACCTAAGCCGTGGTATAGACATCTCTAGGTCAATGGATCAGGGGGTAGCCGTGTTCGTCTGTATCCACAAAAACAACGAGGAGTCTGGTGGCACCTTAAAGACTAACAACAGCTTTATTTGGGCATAAGCTTTCCTGGGTAAAAAACCCACGAAAACTTATACCCAAATAAATCTGTTAGTCTTTAAGGTGCCACCGGACTCCTCGTTTTTTTAGGTCAATGGAATAATTCTTATGTTGCAGCTGAGCTGCTGGAGTGGTTTAAATGTAGACGGAACGTAAGTTAAATGAGCAGTTTTCTTGCATAGAGAAGGCCAGGGATAGATAAGGCTCGCAGTATTCTGGTTTGCATCCAGCAAAGCACGTGTTTAAGCAGCGACTAGTTCCATTGACTTAATTGGACTGTTCGTTTGCTTCAAGCTGAGCACTTACTCGCTGTGCTTTGGATTGGGGCCAGGCTGCTTAGGGCCCCTGGTAGGCTCATTTAGTTCATCCCCCTTCCCCCACCTCCCCACAGGGGGCAATGCAGAATTGTTCCCTCCAGTCTGTTTGCTAGGGCTTTGTCCAGCCTAGTTTTAAAGTGTCTCAAACAATGGGGCACTTTCTCAGTTTATTATGGGGGAGATTTTCAAAGGCACAAAGAGAAGCTGGGTACCCGACTCTCAGTGGGAGTTAAGCACTTTTGCAAATCTTACCCTGAGTTCCCAAGTCACTTAGGCACCTAAGTGCCCTTTTCAAATGTGACTCAGGCACTTAGGAGTCTAAGTCTGTGGGATTTAGGCTCTTCAGTGTTTATCGCTTTTGAAAATAAGACTTAGGCTCCTAAGTCACTTAGGTGCTTTTGACATTTCTACCCCTAAGTCTTTATTTGTGCCTATAGCCTCTGCCGCTCCTGCTTTTGCAGTTGCCCTGAACTGTCCCCTTTCCAGCCCCCCACCCGGGGGCTTCCCCAACAGGTCTTGCAATAAAATCGGAACAGTGGAAGACATTTGATTGAGATTCTTGATGGAGCCTAGTGAAGAGGTGGGGGAGGGGCACAGCTATGACTACAGCAGCGGAGATGGGTAGCAGGCACAGGTATTTATAATTTTAGCATTTGCTGGCCCTAATCCCGAGATGAGGGCAGCGAGAGGCAACCGTGACTGGTTCAGCTAGAGGTGCATCCTTAATTCATGCCCTGCCTCCTCACAGAAAGGGCAGCTCAAGAGGGGGAGTCCAAGCTTGTCTTCCAAAAAAACCCCCACCAAACCCAAAAAACCCAAAACCCAACCCTCCCAAGAGTGCTCCTGATCCTTCAGGAAACGGGTCATTTTATTTTATTGTAACTGACACTGGTGAGCCATGACGTGGTTGGAGCTGAAATTTCACACGTTTCTGGCTGCTGTAGTGGTCCAGTCAACACGCGTGAGGGTGATTAAAAAAGTCAAACACCGGGGTGGGTTTTATAGAGCAATCCGACCGCGCGCGCGCACCCATGGATACGTTTGACACACGAATATATGACAAGGGTGACGCTCAGCTCTGGTGAAACTCCACTTCTGGTGCAGCGAGATGCAAGTCCTGGGTCGGTTGGGTGTATTGTAAGGTGTAAACAACACTTCCGATTGGAATTCAATTGAGTGGTGCAACAAAAAAACAAAATGGGGGGTGTTGCTCTGAAGAGGAGCCTGCTGTATTTTATTTTATCAAGTCAATTGCATAGATCCTATGGTTATGGACCCCAAGGTAGATAAGAAAAGAATGATTGAGAGCCACGTTTTTTAAGAACCAGGGCTAGATTTTTTCAAGAGCTCGCCTTCCATTTAAGCATCTAGCTAGAAGCCACCTTTTTAAAAATATTCAGCACCCAGTGTGCTGAGCACTCAAGAAAACCTTGCCCTCCGTGGCCCAGAGATGCTCCGTAGGAGGCACTGAAAAGACTTGGAGAGTTCCCTTGATGTCGTCCCAGTCCCGCTATTGCGATGAGCTTGGGCTGCTGGGGAAGAGCGAGGGGATTTAGCCTGCCAACCCTAGGGATGCACAAGATCTGTGGCCACAGACCCTCCCTACAAGTCCCAGGGAGGGTTAGCTCCTCTGTGCTTCCTCTTGCTTTCTTTTAAAACAGATGCCCCCTTTTCTCCCATCAAGAAGGGGGCAACACTGGCAACAGAGCCTTGAATTAATACTGCTCCAGGCTGCATTCGTTTAGACGTGTGTGTGTGTGTGTGTGTGGAGGGGGATTGGATAGTGACTCCGTCCTCATTTCTATGGGGCACCTACTCCAGAGGTGCTTTGACAGGGTCTGGAGAAGGGGGCGGAGCATTTGCTGCCCCCCTCTCTCCTTTAGTGCAAAGCTTTCTAAAACCAGGGCAGGCCTAAAATGAATAACAAGCTGTTTTCAGACCTGGAGTGGAGCAAGTGACGTAGCTTATTGCATCAAGCTCCTGTAAACCAGGCTCATTCCTTTATGCGTGGCCTTAAAAACCAGGCAGCATACAGGGCACTTGTACCCAGCATCTTATTTTGCATTCCAAGCCAAATTTTCCTGCCTGCATCTATTCCCTAAAACACCCCTGCTCCCATATGCCAGATGTTTTTCCAGCTCCACAAGGCGATCTCTTCAGTGTGGTGGGCGCTATCAGAGTCGTCTTGGTCGAGCTGCTTAAAAGGCCACTTATTTTATCAGAGCCAAATAAATGTTTTAAATGGTTAGTACAATTGTTTTTTGTGTCTTGAGACTTCCAGTTCAGTTGGTCTTTGCTGATGCTAAGAGCTTGTCAAACCTTTTTGAAACTCGCAGGATTAAGAACTCCTTCAAGATAACGTTTTTTGGGTACAAAGTTATTCCATATCAGGTTTGGATGGGAAGTAAATGATAACCCGACTAAGTCACGGGCCAGAGGAGATCCTTGAAGCCAGAAGTTCCGTAATCAAGCCAAATGCCCACTCGCTTTAGTTAGCTTTGCATGACTGAAGGCTCCAGGATCAGGTCCTTTGGCTACATTAAATGTAAAAACCAACCCTTAAATAAACCAACCGCTCATATTCATGCACAGTTAAAGTTACATGTTGAGCCACAAGATGTCAGCAAATGCGAAAGCCAATGCAGCAGTGATGGGGTCCCAATGCTGATATTCCCCCAGTGGAATGCTGTTGATTTCAGGGCGGATTTAGCCTTGTTTTATGTTGAGGCAAGGAGAGCAGGATCAGGCCCTGTGTAATTTTTTTGTAATGCACATTTTACAGCAGTAATATTTTATATACACCTCTCTCTCTGCCTCCACATCCCGGGGTGTGCACTGAGGCTCAATTAGCTCTGCCGTTAGAACCACTGCTTGCATTTCCTGACCTCTAGTAATTCAGGGCCCGATTCAGCAAGGTATTTAAGCACATGCTTCAGGCCACGTCTACACTCCAGACATCTGCCAGCATCGCTGTGTTGGTGAGGGGTGGGCAGAGATGGGATCCCTAACCATAGCTGTACCAGCAAAAGCCCCTTAAGTAGACAGTTCTACCAGTAAAACTGTGCTTTTAAGAGTATAGCTTGTTTCTCTCACGATGATGGAATAAGTTAAATTGGTAACAGTCAGCTTTGCCAGTATAAAAACAATCACACCACGGAGCCCTTTACCAGTGCGGTATGCAAGTGTAGCTATACTGCAAAGCATAGAATATATACTAGCTCCTAGTACAGATGTGGCCTCATTTTAAGCATGTGATTGCTCCAGCTGAAATTAACAGGGCTACTCACAAGCTAAAACGAGGCGTGTGCTTAAACCAGGGGTGGGCAAACTACGGCTTGTGGGCTGGATCCGGCCTGTGAGCCGTTTTAAGCCGGCCTGCAAGTTCCCGCTGGGGAGTGGGGTGTGGGGCTTGCCCCAATCCAGCCGGGGTGCAGGGTTGGGGGCCGCACCACACGGCTCCCAAAAGACGCGGCATGGCTTCCTCCGGCTCCGACGTGCTCCAATGACCCCCTCTGGTGGTCCAATGGGAGCTGCAGGGGCAGTGCCTGCAGATGGGGCAGCATGCAGAGCTGACTGGCCGTGCCTCCGCATAGGAGCCGGAGAAGGGACATGCCACTGCTTCCGGGAGCTGCTAGAGGTAAGCGCCGCCCAGAGCCTGCACCCCATAGCCTCTGCCCACACCCCAATTCCCTGCCCCAACCCTGATCCCCCTCCCACCCTCCGAACCCCTCGGTCCCAGCCCAGAGCATCCTCCTACACCCCAAACTCCTCAGCCCCAGCACAGTGCCCACACCCCCAACCAGAACCCTCATCCCTCCCGCACCCCTGCCCCAATCTTCTGAGCATTCATGGCCCACCATACAATTTCTATTCCCCGATGTGGCCCTCGCCAAAAAGTTTGCCCACCCTGGCTTAAACACCTTGCTGAATCTCAGCCTAGACGTAACACCTTATGTGAAGACCATTGTAGAACATTTCATTGCAGCGGAACAAGTAACTCAACAACTGTATCTGACAAATGTAGCCTCTCCTTGCTTATGGCTCAGACACAAATAGTTAATGATTTCTGTTCATTAAATGCTTATTTGAGAGTGATGAATTTGGGGATTGGTCCTGCTTTGAGCAGGGGGTTGGACTAGATGACCTCCTGAGGTCCCGTCCAACCCTGATATTCTATGAATTTGCGTGTATGTTTTTACTCAATGGATTGATCAGACAGTTATCTTTGGTTATCCTTTATGGATCAGATAAGCCACATGGTACTGTTTCTGCCCCCTGACCAGGATGAGTGTGCAGGCAGGTGAGACTTTTACATTGGGTTTTCCTGAATATTTGTGGATGTAACTTTGGAATCTACTTTCTGCAAACTTCCATGCCAATGAAATGTGATCACATGAATGTTCACGGAAAGCAGACAGGAAAGGCGAGGACAAGCATGTCTGAAGGGAATTAATTTAAAAATTGGAGCAAATATTCAGACAATTTGTGCAGGATTTGCCTAATTTTGCATTAAAAAAAAAAATATATATATATATATATACTGCCTGTATTTTAGCATCAGCATTTCCCAGGCCCTACTTAGGCACTGGGATAGCTCAGTGGTTTGCGCATTGGCCTGCTAAACCCAGGGTTGCAAGTTCAATCCTCGAGGGGGCCATTTAGGGATCTGGGGCAAAAATTGGGGATTGGTCCTGCTTTGAGCAGGGGGTTGGACTAGATGACCTCCTGAGGTCCCTTCCAACCCTGATATTCTATGATTCTATGTAATTTGCCTTTACATTTCATTAAAGTGAACAGGCAGGGGGTGTGGAAAAAGTTCCATCTTCACTGCTGAATGAAAGGAAATGAAATGATTTTCCTGGGCCTTGTCTATCCTACAGATATTTAAACTGCTTTTATATAATGGCTTCTACCACTAGTTCGTCTCCAGTGCTTGCAACTACAAGGGACTGGGGGACATTTTAACCACGGTGTCACTTAGCCCTATTGCAAGCAAGTTTAGACGGAGCAGTGCCTAGAGCGCCAGCAGCTGGTCTGCACTAGTTATGACCGGTGGGGGCTAAACCACTAATAGCAAGGATGGGAAATTTTAGGGGGAAAACGTCTGTGTCCAAAACCGCATTGTTAGTTTGCATCGTGGTGGCTGCCTGTTCCCAAAAGAAAAGGCTATAAACTGAACACATGTCAGATTTGTAGACTGTTTTACAACGGAGCAGTAAAAGAGGATAAGTGCCAAAGCGCCAATCATGACATTTGTTGAATTACTACTTCTTATTATTATTTGTGCTGCTGTGGTGCCGAGGAACCCAGTCATAGACCAGGACCACATTGTACTAGGTGCTGTACAAACACAGAACAAAAGATGGTCCGTGCCTCAAAGAGCTGACCATCAAAGTAATGTGAGCTGGTGCATCCATGCAAGACAAGTTGGAGCATCTGTTGCGAAACTATCAATTTCTCCCGCTGCTCCCATTCCTATGATGATCTCTCCTTCCTGATGTTAAAGCACTTAAGGTTTGTACCACGGGTAAATATTTAATTGTCCCAACAGCAAAACCTGTCCCTGCCAGAGCCTCTTGGTCAGGTCAGACCAGAAAAATGTGTAGTGATGTCACAGATTGGCTGGGACTATAGTAGAGTCTAATGAATTTTAGTAGATGCCTACTGAGCATGCTCAGACTAGAGCTGGTCCAAAAATGGCTCAGAAAAATCATGAAAATCGTCAATGTATTTTTCCCGGTTTTGGGGCAGGGGAGGATTTTGACATTTTAAAAAAATTGCCCAGTTCTACTTATAACTAGTTATTTCCCCTTTCAGACTAAGCAATTCAGTAATCCACAATGAGGGTTTTCAATGCCAAGTTTCCAACTTCAGCCATCAAAGAAAAGTATAGTTAAAATTTGTGTTGCATCTCTGAGTGCACAGAGACCTTGTGACAAGCCAGACAAAAAAATCTCACATCAGTGCAATTTGTGAACAAGCAAATAAGCAAACAAAAAAATAATCACCGATTCAGGGCTTTTAAATTGCATAATATTTATGCTTTTTAGAGCAAGCATCTGTGATAAGTGTCTGATCCAACTTTCTGAGAAACTGTGGACAGGATTTTCTGCAGGTTGGGTGAACATAAATATTATGCAATTTAAAAAAAGAGACCAGTTCTGTTTGCCCGTTGCATCCAGGCAAGACCACTTTCATAACCTGTCTCCTTACAACTCTCTCTCCAGCTGCGGAAAGGTAGAGTATATATACTCGTCCTTGTTTCCCAGCATGCTTTGCCACAGCCTGGGACTACAATATGACTGTCAGGCAGGACTCCATTTCCCAGCAACCCTATTCCCCTAGTTCTTAAAGGGCCCAGCTGGGCTATGGTTGTCCTTCCATATTGATGAAACCCCAGTCTGTGGTCCTCAAACTAAACTCGGCAGCATGGTCTCTTTTTAAACAAATCCTAAACTGCTTCCCTGACACCACTCCTTCCCCTTCAGGGGCTGTATTTCCTGTCTCACAGGAGGGAATAGTCTCCTTTGAAATGGCTGGGGAATTTTATGTTGAATGGAGCTTTTTTGTTGCTGTTAGGAAGGAAGCGGGGTCTTTTTTGTGTGTGGGTGGGGGGGTGGAAATGGTGGTATACATCTCAAATCATTAGTGCCTTTGTGTAACTTAAAATGAAAGCTGGTTTTAATTGTTTCATTGAAGCATTTTTGTATGAGAATGACTTTTCGACCAAAATGAAAACGTTTGTGGGAGATTTTGGTTTTGGTTGAAATTTTTCATGTTTTCAAATGAAAAAACGAACCCTGTGGGTTGTTTTTGATGGTTCTGAGATTTTTTTGGTTTTGTTTTCATTTCCCCTTCCTCTCTCCTTTTTTCTTTCCTCCTTTTTTTTCTAGTGGAAATAAAGGAGGGAAAAGACGGCCTGTTTTTCACCAGAGCTGGCTTAAAAATGCTATGTATTTCCTCCTAAAAATTTCAAATGAAATGCAAATTTTTCCGTTCATTTGAAAATTTTTATCCTGCACCCCCTCCGGTCTCCCTGTCACCTCCTACTTCTTTTCCAGTGGGGGGAAAAAGGAGAGAAGGTAGGATGGAGGGAATGAAAAATTTCAAATGAAATGAAAAATGTTCATTCCATTTGAAATTTTTAGTGGAAAATACCTAGCTTAATAATCAACTGGCTCACGTTAAAATAGATACTTCTCGGAGACCCAGTATGGAATCAGTCCCCAGGATTTGGCTCAAACTTTCATGGTTGATACACACCCACATTTCCAACAATTTGAGCCTGAATCTTGGGAAAGGCAGCAGGAGACAGTACAACCCACGTTGTAATTTCTGGCTTCTCAATAGTCTCATTGATTCCCTTTCCAATTTCACTGTCTCCCCCGGGGCTTGACTACATGCAGTCATTACACTAGTTTAACTTAAATTGGTTGGAAAAAAAGTGTAGTTAAAGTAGTCCAAACCCCTGTGTGGACACTCTGGTATTGCTTTTAAACTGGTTATATTGGTTTAACTTGCACCTGCAAATTTACCTCTGCAAGCTGAACTGATTTAAATCAGGTTTAAGAGTGTCCACATACAAAATTGTACCCGTTTCACTAATTACGATAAAATCACAGCTCTAAGTAAGCTGGTGCAATTTCATACGTAGACCAGCCTTAAGAAATAAATGTTTCCATTCTCACAGCTCTCTTAAATTTTCTGCTCCATCTTTCATCCACCTACCAACGTACATGTGGATCAAGAGTCTAGTATTGTTTTGATTTTTTCCCATCTCCTGGAGTTTTCATTTCTAGTCATCCAGCTTGTGAATCTTGGAGCTATTGTCATACATATCAGTCCCTGCTTGCATGCAATGTTTAATGAAGAAATATGGCCTTGAATACTACAGTAGATGATGCCTATGGATGATAGGGTGAATTTAGTCTAGTAGTCCATTTTGTCCTTGATCTCTGAGCTAATATCGCCACCAAGGGGACCCAGTTAGTGCCAGTTGAGGTGGCAGAACTGCAGTGGTTATTGGTGGCTGGGTGGAGACCAACTTATTTCACATGGGCCACTGAACAGCCATGAGATGGTAGCAACTTTTGGTCCTTACTGTACTGTGCTGAGCCCCATTTCTGTTGTGGGGTTAGGATATTGGTGGTAGTTGTACGAAAAGCTTAGCTGGGGCTACAGTTCCTGGCTTCGGCACGAGGAGAACAACAGAAAGAGCCTTTCAATATGTGGCAGGTCGCCAGCAAATTAGAATTGGCCAATAATGCAAAATGGACATGTATAAAATCCATTTATCTTCCCGCCTATTACTTACTGTTAAATTGGCCCTGTCCACAGATACTTGATGTATTGACTTTGGCAGTAACTGTACGCAAGATTAATAGATAGTTCCTCTCTGGGCAAGTGCAGGATAAACTTTCCTGTTAGAGGAGTCATGGGATTTCTTGCACTTTTGGATCATCCTGTTTTGACCATAGTCAGGGACTAGACACTGAGTTAGATGGACCATGGGTCTGGGGTGGCAATTCTGACAAGATACATTGATATTAATAAGGCACCTTTCATCCCAGGATCCCTACCTGCTTTACAAATGCTAATGAATTTAGTCTGGCAACCATCTGTGAGGTAAGGAAATATTTTTATCCCCATTTTACAGATGGGGGAAACTGAGGCAGGTAACATGACTGCCTAGCAGAGCTGGGACTAGAACCCAGATCATTCTTTGTCTTCTACCCACCAGAGGGCGCCTTTCCTTCTGAACTCACCTCTGGAATGGGTAAGAAAAAAAGGGAATAATTTAGGCTGCGATTTTCTATGGGGACCCAAAGGATGATGCGATTTGGATGCCTGAACCTCTTCATCCCTTTGGAAAATCTGAGGGTCGGTCTACCCTAGAAAGTTAGGTTGACCCAGCTGTGTCTCTCAGGAGCGTGAAAAGTTCACACCTCTGAGAAACCTAATTAAGGTGACCTAAGCCCTGCTATAGACAGGGCTAGATCGAAGGAAAAATTCCTCCATTGACCTAGCTACCATCTCTCCGGGGAGATGGATTTACTGCAGGGATAGAAGAACCCCTTCCGTCTCTGTAGCGTTTCTAATGGAGACATACCCAGAGCCGTATATCTGCCTACCGCTAGATGTGATTCTCTCTAGCCACAGATTGGCTATCACCAATCCAAGCACAGATACCCCTTGCCTATCCTTTACCAAGCTGATTGGTTGAAAAAAATTAATGCTATTGTCCTTGCATCTCAAAAATAACTACAGGCTTGGGCAAATACAATTGTGCATGTCTGTGCATCTCTCCCGCACACACAAACACGAGTGTAGGATTCTCTGAGATACCCCAAGGTTGTGACTGCAGGAAGATTTCAGCCAGAATCTTCACCTTTGTTGATCTTGCATGGCCGGATCTCCTCAGCATGAGTTTCCTAGATCTCGTCTTCTCTGCACCAGTGACTCTCCAAGGAATTAGTCCTATTTTCTTTCTGCTTTCTCTTCTGTTGCTACTTTAATCTAGTGACTCTATATATTTTTACAGATTTCTTCCTCAGTGGTAGCTCCCCGCAACCTTCTCTTTCTTTTATCCCACCCCCAAATTGCTCTCTTTGGTTTCCCAGTTACATGTGCTCAACTGGAAATATTCTCTCTTTTGCTGGCTCACCACAAAGGTTCGCAACCTTTATGGCCTAACCAGAGGCGCTTAGCGTGTGCGGGTTTGCAGAGGTATCCTAAAGGGGCTCGATTAGCAGGTTGAATTTCTGACATAACTCACTGCAGCTCTCGTGGAAAGAAAGGCAAAGAGCAAAATTTTTGCAATACACTTGTCTGGCCGATATCAGCTCAAAAAAATGCTTGTAGAAGAAGACATCTGACAAGCGACAAATATTTATCCAGACGAGTAGCGCAGTAATTCGAATGAACTCATTGCAGGGCTGGGATCAAATATAACTCCTGGGCCAAGGAAGATAATTCTTATCTTGAGCACGTGTGTCCTCCCCCTCACCCCCCGCTCCTTCTATTAAGCGAACAGTTATTGCTCTCACCAACGATCAGCCTCCGTTGCCCCCTTGTTAAGATTTCCAACAAGCACCTTTGTGCTTTCTCCCACGCCGTCCGACAGTGCTCCCCAGAAATCTCTGAGAAACCGATTGTCTTCCTTCCAAACCCTCCTGAAAACTCTCCTGTTCCATGATGCCTACAAAAACCTTGACCGCGCTTAGGCTGCTGGTATGCTGTGACCACGGCTGCTCTTTCTGACCAACGTTGTCGCATTGTTTCTTTGTACCTCCCTTGTCTGTCTGTAGCCATCTGTTGTATCTTGCCTTATACTTAGATTGTGCACTCTGTGGGACAGGCCCATCTTTTTGTTCTGTGTTTGTACAGCGTCCAGCACAATGTGGGCCTGGTTCATAACTAGGGTTCCTAGGTGCGGTGGCAATACAGGAAAAATAACAACAAAATTAGGGTTTCCCCAAAATTTGAAAGTCCAAGCCCCATTTCAGAAAAATGAAATTAACTCGATTTCCCTGTCTACCCTGCAATCCTGCTACTAAAAGCCTACACATCTTTGTAATTTATATATCTTCTGCGTGCCCCCTCCCCCCTGCTATCCCTTTTGGGAAATGCTAGTACAGATCTCCATGATACGATACTTCCGCTCTCACATGCTTCGGTGAGCAGTGAAATAGGTAGCAATGCTGACATTTCAAATACGTTGTCACTGGCACTGGGTTAGCACCTGTTGAAATGAACCATTCGAACCTCAAAGCCATTGTTTCAGGCTCTCTGGAAACTCAAGCAGGCTCTCTGCATGGGTTGCGCTTTCTGCGTGGGTTACGTACTCTCACTTCATGCTTTGAAGCTTTTCTTCACAACCACACTAGCTAGAGACTTACTGTTCAAAAGCGGGGAAAGTGAAGTGAAATGAAGTGAAAGCTGAGATCCTGAAGGACAATCGAGTTGTCTGTCTGTGCCCTAGGACTATTCTCTTGTGCCCCCTAGGGCACATGGCCCACACTTTAGGAAGCATTGGGTTAAACACAGAATTTAGAAACTTTGGTTATTCTGTAGCATCACCTGGTGAAGCTTGGAACGTGCTTTGTCATGTCTCGCTAATCTGTAAACTCTCCCAGGCAGGATCTTGCATTCTTATATAGTCTGTGAAATGCATAGTGTATTTTGCTTAATTAAAAAATAAGAATGCCAGAAAGAGAAATTACATATTAGTCCATAGGGCAAAGTGGAAGATATACAGAATTCTGGAGAAAAGGCATAAGAATTTAATAAAACTTACATGGGATTTTGTCCAAGCAGGGGAATAGGACATCAGGACTCCTGGGTTCAAGTCCCAGCAATGCCACTGACTTTGGGTGATATACACAAAGGCACACGTCTGTCTGTGCCTCAGTTTCCCTCTCTCTGAAGTGGCTATAATAACATAGTCTTATCTTTACAGAGTTGTTGACAACTTGAAATCTGCTCATATTATAAAAAGGAACAAGTTAAAAGTAGTTTCAGCTTCTATACCTGTCGGACTCACCCGGCCAATGTTTGTGGCTTGACAACCACATTTTCCTATTTACAAAAATGTTGAAAATATTTTAATTTTTTTCTTAAAAATAAGTTAAGCGTGAGATTGTAAGCTCTATGGGGAGGGAATTGTCGTCTTGTTCTGTTTGTACAGCGCCTAGCGTAGTGGGTTCCTGCTCCATGACTGGAATTCCTAAGTGCTATGGTAATACAAATAATAAAGTGTGTGTGTGTAGACTGGGTCACAATTAAGTTTTGTAGCATTGACCTGGTCTGGAACTCTAAGACACTAGTGATGTACATATGTAGACCATGGTTCCCTTAACACAGTTTGACCTGATCTAAAACCAACTGTGTGATAACCTAGGTCTAGGTAAACTTTCTCTTGCCTCAGTGTGGAGGCAGGACTAGATCAGTGCTTCTCAAGCTGTGGTCCACAAACCCCTGGGGGTCCTCAGACTATGTCTAAGATTTCCAAAGGGGTCCGCACCTCCAGTCCAAATTTTGTAGGAGTCTGCAAATGAAAAAAGGTTAAGAACCACTGTACTAGATGACCTCTTTCAGTCCCTTTCAGCCCTACATTTCTATGGTTCTATAACAACGTGACTTGGATGCAACTGTGTTGTAACTGGATTCCTTAACACAGTCGTAATTACAGTGTAGACAAAGAACTAGATAAGCTCATGGATTCATGGAGGGTAGGTCAGTCAAAGGCTATTAATCAGGATGGGCAGGGATGGTGTCCCTAGCCTGTTTGCCAGAAGCTGGGAATGGACAACAGGGGATGGATCACTTGATGGTTACCTGGTCTGTTCATTCCTTCTGGGGCACCTGGCATTGGTCACTGTCGGAAGACGGGACACTGGGCTAGATGGACCTTTGGTCTGACCCAGTATGGCCGTTCTTGTGTTCTAAAGGCTCTGGCTGGCTCGCCCTATCCTCCTTCTCTTGTTCTCTTTCCCCCTTTCTGTTTCTCCAGCTCAGTTCTCTCCTCTCTATCTCCTTCCTCCTCTCCCTATCTCTCCCCACCCCCAAGCCTGCTCCACATTCCACCCCCTTTTCTCTCTTAGCTTCTCCCAGCTCATTCTGTATTTTCCACCTTTCCTCCTGACCAAGGATAGGAAGCAGGGCTTTAATGCAGTGGTTTGTGGCCCTATGGAGCGGTTTCTCAGCCTGGCCCTTCGGCTGCATGCTCATAAATACTTCCCAGGCTTCCGTCAGCGGAGGACAGTTCTGCTGGAGGTTGGGATTGCCGGGCAACAGCCGTGGTTGATTGTGTGATCGTTTGTGTGGCGTGGACAGAGCTATCCCTCACATGGGACAGACGGTAGCACCTGTTATGCCCAAGGCTTCTTCCCAGGGTCAGCAGAACAGCTGATAAACTTAGAGGGGGCGAAGATGGTTGACATTGGAGTATCAAGCAGAAGTTTAAAGGCCTGATCCTGATACTTTTAAAGTCTACGGAAATTTTGCCTTTGACTTAAGTGGGAGTAGGAGCAGGGGCAGGCCTTATGAGCCAGATATTCGAAGGAGTCTGAAGCCGGGCTTTCAAGTGTTCAGCATGCACTGTCAGGGCCAGATTCTCCCAAGGGCTCAGCTCCCATGTAGGTGCCTAAACGCGAGTCAGAAAATCAGCACCTGGCAGCTTTTACTTTTTTTGTTTTTAAAAGAGCTCAGCCCCCAACATGCTGATCTCTCTTGAAAATCCAGCTGGTGCCTAAACAGAAACCCAAGTTCCCTGCAAAAATCTGACCCCATGTGTTCACTTCCTGCTTGTTCACCGAAGCTGTGGATGGAAGGCGCTAATTTACACCCATAGGGCAAAATAAAAATCTCGAATTAATTCATAATTTGCTCTCCTAGCAGCTCCCATCCAAAGAGTTGAGAGCCCATGCCAAAGGGCGTGTAGTGTCTTATTGTCCCTGTCTTATAGACAGGAAGCTTCCAACAGCCATAGTGTACCCCCACAAATGCCATGTGTCTCTTTGTCTCCCTCTAGAGGCTAGATTGACAGAGAGAGGTTTATGAGTCTGCTGTTGCCTCCAGGCTTATGGAGATGTTACTTTAGCTCAAACAGGCTAGACACACCTGCTTATATACCTAGAGGTCCTGGGTTCAATCCCTGCAGACAACCCCAGGCAAGGGGCGTCGTTCCAGTTTCAGTGGTGGGAAAACGTTAAGAGCAGAATTGTCTAGTGTGGACAAGGCCTGAATCTTGCGTCCCTTCTACTGCCACACAGAGGCTAGAGGAAAATAAAAGCGATTGCACCTTTCCCATGGCAAGTGTATGCCTGGCTTTCAGCTACAGCTGGCTTCTCTCTGAGCTCTGCCAAGTCTGGGCTCCCTGGTGGCACGTCACAGCTCCGCCCCCTTCAGTCCAGTTACATGCAGGCTGCATGCCAACTTCATGCTTTTTCCCATGCCGCTCCATAATTGGGAGGCGCTCCCTGTGAAAATTTGCAAAGTTCGACGTTATCCTCCTTTAAGTCGCTCTTTAGAACCCTGCTACCCCACCCTGTGCATTTGGCAGAGATTAGGCAGCTGGCATTCTGGGACCTCTCCTTATGAATAATACTTTGAGCATTTTTCATCGGTAGATCGCAAAGCAGCTCAGTATCATGACAGATGGGGAAATGGAGGTACGTTGAGGTGAAGTGGCTTGCACAGGGTCACCCAGCAGGACCCAGAAACAGAACCTAGCTCTCCTGTAGGTCCCCTGCCCCATGCTCTATTGACTAGGCCCCCGCTGCATAAGTCTCACTGTAAACTTCTTCTCCCACTGCCTCTGTTGTCACTAATCTTATAAGAGCTTTGGGGGAGGGACCTTGTTTTCTTTATATGTACAAACAGCCTCTAGCACAGTGGTTCTCAACCTGTGGGCCGCTTGCGGCCCAATCATCACACAGCTGCGGCCCACGTGACATCCTCAGGGCCACAGAGGTAGTACGGGATGCGGCCCACAATGATAAATAGGTTGAGAACCACTGATCTCACACAATGCTGCCCCTGTCCTTGATTGTAGCCATTACTCTAATACAGGGGCTTTCCACCTTTTTCCTTTTGTGGACCCCTACAAAATTTTGCATGGAGGTGCAGGTCCCTTTGGAAATCTTAGACATAGTCTGCGGACCCCCGGGTGTCCACGGACCACCGGATGAAAGCCACTGTTGTATGGTAACAACAACCTTTCACAGACCCCTTAGACATAGTCTGCAGACAACTGGTTAAAAACCACTGCTGTAATACTATTAATAAGTAATAAAATGCCACCCCCGCCCCAGGTGCATCAGCCAAAACATTATTCAATTACTTTGTTAAATAGGCAGGAGGAGCCAGAGTAGGCCCCAGAGTGTCAATCAAGATCATTCAGTTCTATTTCCATCTGTGGCACCGACCTTGGGCAAGTCACTTCCCTGCTCTGTGCCTCGGTTTCCCCATCGGTCAGTTGGGGATGATGTCACTTTTGTGCAGCACTTTGAGACCTCTGGATGAAAAAGCTTAAAAGATTGTTGTTCTCTCACGCATGATTTAATTCTAGCCTTTGTTTGCCAGAAGCTGGGAATGGGCGACAGGGGATGGATCACTTGACGATTCCCTGTTCTGTTCGTTCCCTCTGGGGCACCTGGCATTGGTCACTGTCAGAAGACAGGACACTGGGCTGGATGGACCTTTGGTCTGACCCAGTTTGGGTCAGTGTCAGTGGGACTGTGGGGACATCGCGCCCATTATGCTCCTGGCAGAAAACCAGAAGACTTAGAAGATGACGACAAATGTATTGCTATGTTGATTCGTGTCAAGAGAAACTTCCCCCTCGCCCCTTGTGGAAAGTTTCAGACTTCCGGAGGGCTGTGTTGAGGAAAGTGGGCTTGGTTTTCATTTAAATCAAATAAAGGAGCAAGTAAGGGATAGGTTTGGTCTGTCATTCATTTCTTGTGGGCTTGACCATCTCTGTAACCAGGTTTCGGATACTGACCCCCCCATAGTCCACATCACTGCACTGGATGGTCAGGACTTCATTCTGCTTCCAGCTTTGCCTTAGGCAAATCACGACTTTCTCTGCCTCTGTTTCTCCAGCTGCCATATGAGGCTGCTAACACCGTTGTAAAGTGCATGGAGGTCTATGGATGGAAGTGTCTTGTGTCGGTGCATAAATATCCCTTAGCACTTATCACCCGTGCACCATCTAAATGCAAGATGCACCTTTGGATTCAGACCCAAGTTCTCTCAAAGGCTGAGGGGGCTGGGATCCGGGGTGTTGGTTTGGCCACCATCCTTAGTTGGTTTGTAGAACCAAAGTCCTCTAGGGAGTTCTACAAATCCACAGGCGCTCTCTTGCATGCTAGATCATAATACTAGAGTGTCACACCTTTGATTTCTCTTGGAGGCCCAGTTCATTGCACACAAAAGCGGTGCTCCTTGCATTCCTCCACTCCCCCAAATGATTGATGCAATCCTGAAATCTTTATTCAGACAAGATTCCTATTGGCTAAAATGGGAGTGAGGCTTTCAGGTTTGGCCCCTGTGTGTACACAAGGATCACATCTGAAGTGCAAGCTGCCTTTCGGGCAGCTCAGATTGGCTGTTAACAGCACACAGTAATCCTGTGTGACACGCCAGGAGAGACTCTCTCGTATCCAGTTGAAACAACAAGGAGGACTTTAGCTAACCAGGGTATCACGTGGGCCCTCCCATCTCTCATGAAAAGTGCCAGGGGATCTCTAAAGATTACATGTGGCCAAGACCTGGGGTGAAAAGGGAGCACCTTACAGAAGCACAGTGCCCCTTTAGCTTTTGCATTTGGATTTTGGAGCCTAGGGCTCCCAGGAGCACAAGTTACTTCCGCTACGGTTGGAACTGACTTAAATTAAACCACATCTTCCTGCAGGTTAGTGCCCAAAGAGAGAAGGCAAAATGGGAGCAACCCCTGCGGTATTGCAGTGCAATATTGCCAGGGCTGCGGAGCCCGGGCGTAGAGGGAGGAGGTGGAAAAGCTGTCAACGGGGGATGGACTCCCATAATGCTGCAGCTCTGTGTCCTCTCCTTAGATCTGTCACTGACCCTTTGTGTGACCATGGCCAAGTCACTTTCTGTTTCTGAGCCACTGTTTCCTCTCCTGTCTTTGATCTGTTTAGACTGTGAGCTTTTCAGGGCAGGGACTGTCTCTTTCCATATATACACAGAGCACCCTGATGTCAGCTGGGGACTTCTAGGCAGGATTCTCATACAATTAGTCATTCAGATGCGAGCTGGAGAGTGGAACCCAGGATGGGGGGAGGCAATGCAGAGGAGCTCCTCTAACTATGCAGAGCAGATCTGAGTTGGGGAGGAGATGGGAAAGCAGGAGACGGCAGCACACATTGGAGCCGAGCCGTGACGCACACAGGAGAAGAGGGGTGCACGACAAAGCACTAGTGAGATGCTCAGCGCAGATCTGATCACACCCCCAAACGAAGCTGCTTTTTCTTCTCTCCAGCTGCATTGCTTTTAAACCTCCACTCGACTCTCTTTCTCTGGCAAAGGGATTATCCCCATTCCCCCTCGCCCTGCTTTCGGTTCACGAGAAGGGCAGGTTCCCCTGCACAATACAAACTTCATGCCCTGCAAGTCCCCATCCTCCTGTTTCATGCTGAAGCTGGTACCTGGCCATCCCCACCCACTAAAACCAGGCCATGCCCCCTCTTTGGGGCCATGCCACCTCTGACATGCCGGTCTGCTCCAGGGGAATTACCAGCAGAGTCTCAATTAAGTGGGAAGCTCTTGTCAGCCCCTCGAATGCATAAATAAAGGCAGTTTCTGGAGATCTGCCCTGGGGTCTGACAGCTGAACCTGGCCTCGTGTATTTCACAGTGATATTTAAAGGAAAAGAGTCCTGAACAGGGGGATCTCCTGGTGATCTTTGTGATGGAAGGCATGTAACATGCTGACATTAATATTGAATCTACTTAATCTAGACGCCTCCTTGAGGACTCTTTCTCAAATGAGTCTAGATTTTGTTCCGAGAGCATTCGTGCTCTTGCTAGGAAACATTTAGGTTTTCCATAGGACGGTAATAGCTACGCTTCATCCTTTGTCGTTAACTAGCACCTCTCGTCCATCGATCTCTGAGTGCTCGGCAAAGAATAGTAAGTGTCATTCTGCCCATTGTACGGGTGGGGAAACTGAGGCTCCTAGTTCTGTGTTCAGACTGTGCCTTTACTATCTTAGTTATTTATAAGGCACCTTGGAACCTAAAGATGGTATTAATATAATATAATTAATATAAGATAAATGTATTTGTGGTGCAGTAGCACCTGGGATCTGCAGTCATGGACCAGACCCGCATTGTGCTAGGTGCTGTAGAAACAGAGCAAAAACTCAGTTCCTGCCCCAAAGACCTTTCAGTCTATGTATAAGACACAAGACAACAGGTGAATACAGACAGACCGATGGGGGAGCAGACGGAAACAATGAGACCATATTGGGTGAGGGTTAGGGTTGATTATATTTAGGCTTGGAAGGATTCGATTTTTATTGGTAAACGTTGGTAAACGTTGACTTCACCCCACGCGCGTGCACACGTTTCCGTCAATGAAAGTCAAAATTTACAGATTGGCAAAGTAAGAAAAATGCAGCTTGATAACTTGGTATTTGCTCTGTGTGTTTGATGTGTGATGATAATTTTTTACCCGTTATAAAGCTTTAACTTTCTGAATCTCAGTGCCAACTATCATTAAATAATTATCATTTGATATCCTCTCCCACCCCAATTTCTGGCCCCCAATAAATTTCCTACAATTGTGGAAATTTAAATCAATTATCAAATGCATGTCAAAGGCTCTCTACTGCTACCAGATGACAGAGATTCTCCATGGAGAAGACCTGTGCTGTTTGGAGAAAGAGGGTCTTGTTTCTACCCCCACAATGCAAAGCATGGTAAAAAGCATTAAGTTCTGACTGGTCACAGATTTGTTGCACTAACATAGTGCTTTCTCGTCATCTATGGATCTTTAAGCAATCTACAGGGTGGAAATTCCCTGCCTTTTCTCCTCTCTCCCCACCTGTGGAAATTTGCAGAGAGCTGTGAAAGGAAGGTTGGTACAGTGATTAGAACACTAGTCTCTGCCTTGGGGAACCTGGGTTCAAGTCCTTGCTCTGCTACTGACTTCCTGTGTGACCTTGGGCAAGTCACTTAGCCTGCCTGTACCTCAGTTTCCTGTAAAATGTGGGTAATATCACTTTCCTAACTCAAAGAGTTTGGGGAAAATGAAGAATACCTTAAAGATTGGGAGATGCTCTGGTAACGGGCCATAGAAAGACCTAAAATTGAAAGAAGTTTGCTTTTGGATTTCATAAATACATGCGGGTCAGTGAAGTGTCTGGAAGAGAATGAAGGAGGAAGGTGTTCGGGATACACTGCAGTCTGCTGCTGGCATTTTCTATTTAATACAAGTAGCAAAATTGGGAAGATACAGGAGTTTCCATTAGCATTGAGGCCTTTCTGGGAATAGTTTGGTTCCCCTCCCCCACCCCCCCGAATAGCCCCGCAGCTGCTCTTTTTTTTTAATTTATTTTAAAAAGCAGCAGCATGTGGACAGAATCCTGTGACAGAGACTCGAAGGGAGACACATTTTACCAGGTGGAATTGCTGCTTGCAATGTAAGGAAGGTTTTGAAGTGGGATCTTGCTGTCAGTGTAAGACAAATAGTAGTTTGTGCCGTTGAAAAACACCCCCTTCCTCGCTCTTAGCAGCCGGTAGCTTCCCAGGAATCAAGCAGCACCAGATTATTATTTGTATTATGTACGGGTTGCAATCGAGATCGGGGCCCTGGGGTGCTAGGCGCTATACCAGACACATACTGAGAGGCAGCCCCTGCCTCCAAGAGAGTGAAATTGATCATGATACCTTAGCAAGGGTACTTCAGCCACGCAAAAGGGAAGAGGTCCTAGGAGTCTCTGGCTTTGGCACATCATGAGTTGAATGCCGGGGAACTGCCTTGTGGTGAGTTCTTTATTTGGAGTAAAAGCTGTGCTCTGAGCGGAGGTCAGAGAGAGCAGGATCGGACCGTCCGTTTCAGTGTTGCAATGAATGGAGTTTCCCATGAGCAGGTGCCACTCTGTGTTTTTTAAAAATAAGAGTGGTTTATTTATAAGTTTGTTCATTCATTACTTCACCCATCAGACACGGCCATTGCTGAGATTTCAGAAGGAGCCAGAATGTGAAAGGTTGTTAGTCTTTGACTGAAAGGTGAGTAGACGAGGTAGGTGAGGTAATATCTTCTATTGGACCAACTTCAGGTCCTGAAGAAGACTCTGTGTAAGCTCAAAAGCTTGTCTCTTTCATCAACAGAAGCTGGTCCAATAAAAGATATTCTCTCACCCACTTTGTCTCTCTAATATCCTGGGAGAAACAACTGCACTGCAAACAACAACGGAAGGTGCAGGGCTGTCACTCACTGCTGGTGAACTTCATTTCAAGCTGTACCCCTTGTGCTATAATGGCCTTTATTCTACTGCTGAATATGCATACCACTGCCCTCTACTGGGCAGAATTGAAACTACACAATTCTGTAATAAGCCCTATACTGCTATAACCTCCTTTGGGTTAAGTATTTAACAGCTCTGTTGTTCTCGGGCAGGAGGGGTCTTGTCCCTGTTGTTGCCATGGTTTGTTATAGTAGATGGGTGTTACAGGTTTTTAGGAGTCATTTATGTTCAGCTATAGATGTAAAGAGAGACAACATGAAGAATGGAAAGGAGGCTGATAAAGAATGCCTAAGAATAATATGTAGCATCTTTGATTAGAAGATCTTAAAGTTAATTAACTCATATTAAGTAAGCCTCAGTAGCCCCTGTGAGAGGCAAGCAGATATCCTCTGCGTTTTGCTGTGGGGAAACTGGGGCTGGTGAGCTAAGTGATTTCCAAAATGTCACCCAGCAAGACTGCGCAAGAGCTAAAAATAGAACCCTGAGGTCTCCATTCACCTAGAGTTAGGGATCAGACAGACATTTTCTCCCCCCCGCTCCTCCCCAATTCATTCTTGCTAATCTACAGAAGCTGCAATCAGAGGGGTTTTTTGTTTGTATGAAGAAAAATCAGATTCCACCTACAAACTCGTGGGAAGGGGGTGCGATACGAACAGTTCTTGCCTGCACAGTGAATACCTGGGAGGCTAGATTATGGTCATGTATGTGAGGAATACATTCTTTGAGCATGCGGATGCTTGTAGCTGTCGGAAGAAGTTTTAGGGGTAAGCAGTAGTCAAACACATGTTTTCTTCTATCAGTTTAAATCCTTTTGACCCTCTCTGAACTGTGACATTCCTTGCATTCTCAACTTCTTCAGCAATCACTCTTCCATTCATTTCAGGGCATGGCTTAGCTAGCATCCAAGCAAGGGATTTGATTTCATATCACACTTCCCCCAAAAGAAAATAGCAAATCAGACTGAAGTTTTTCTAACCCAACCCGTTGGCTTCTGTGGGAGCTGTGGCATTTTCCATATCTGAACTTTCCTGTCTTCTGAATTGATTCGCACTTTTAAGGCCTTTTATGTCTCATTTTGACTGGAACTTCCAAAAGAAAAAAGCAAAGGTTTTAAAAGATTTTCTCCCTCTTAGGTCGCATGGAGTTGATTTGATTTTTCCCCCAGTTCAGCTGAGAGACCTCAGTAAACAGAGTTTTCCAGCCATTTGGTTTCACTGAGCTGGAAGGAAGATGTAGGGCTGGATATGGGGCATTTTCAGATTAGTAATATGGATCATTCCAAGGTGAACAATGAGTCAGATATTTTTCCTTTTCGGGTAAAACAACCCATGGGGGATCCTTTAATGTCATTGGTGATTTAGATTATTTCAGCCAGCGCCTTAGCTGGTGTAAAGTCAGTGTAGCTCCACCGACTTAAACTAGCTGAGGATCTGGCCCATTAAATTTTGTTTATACCAACACGGCTCCATGTCAGATTTCATATCTTGGATGAAATCCTGGCCCCAGATAGTCATTGACAGCTTTGCCATTGACTTTGATGGAGCCAGGATTTCATCCTTTGTTCATGGTGAAACCTACAAAAGATTTGTGATGTTGCAGCACCGGGGTTCTCCAACTGGGGATTGTGACCCCTCAGGGTGTCGTGAGGTGGTTACTTGGGGGGGTCATGAGCTGTCAGCCTCCACCCGCAAGCCCTGCATCACCTCCAGCATTTATAATAGTGTTCAATATAAAAAAGTGTGTTTCATTTATGGGCGGTGGTGGTTGCATTCAAAGGCTTGCTGTGTGAAAGAGGTCATCAATGCAAACTGTTGTAGCGGAACATGGTGGTAGCCTTGTATGGGAAAAATGCTGTAAATTGCTTTTGGCCTCTTTTTATTTAGGAACATTTCTTCTTCTCACTTAGAACTTAACTAAACCCCATTCTGAATGTTTATTAATTTACTGATTTAGCATGTAATTAGAGCAAACAATCAATAATGACTAATAATAAGCATCCCCTCTTTCTGGTTGTGTAATCTCATCTTCTTGATTCTTCTTCTTTGACAATTTTGTGACTCTGTAATTCTGGGGCAAGTGTGAACAGATCTGAGCCTATTTAACAGTCTCTCTTTGAGCTGTCTTGATCAGCTGCAGTGGGTCAGAGGAGTCATGTGGCATTGGTTCTGCTCCCTGATTGAATGAACACACAAGCACGGCTCATTGCAAACTGGTTCCCATGAATCATGTGGGACTGAAAATTCTGAATGATCATGAAAAGCAAAGGCAAAAGGGAGAGGAACGTTGTTGAAGCAAATGCAGTTAAAATTATGAAGGAATTGTAGTGGACATTTTTTGCACTATTTAACCCAGTTCTATGTGTAATAAAGAAAGTAGATATTTATCCATGTAATATGCCAGCTAAGTGTGTTGTGTCAATAGAGGATAATAGCCTACTACTGCTACTAGCTTAACTAAATTAACTCACCTGGAATCATGAGGTAGAGGCCCATTTGTCTGAGCTGATAGTTCAAGGCTTTATGCCTGCTGATGACCTTCAGCTATGGGCTGATACAGGAATGCCTTAAAATAAGTCTAATTTATATGCCAACTCTTTGCTAGTAAAGTAAGATGTCTGAGATGCAAAAGCAAGGGAAGTTGGAGGCAGAACCACCCTAGCAATTGCTTCTCAATACCCCCTCCCCCGGATTTGGCTTCAGTGGGGTTACCCATTGTTCTATAGTTGTTAGGGTCCTGATTCTCCATCTCCACGCACTTTGTGTCGTCGCTTGCAGCTAGGTGAATCAAACCCTTAGTCTTTGTGTAGGCCCTGTCTACAATAACAGCCTCCTAAACAGAAGATGGGTGGTCCAGTGGTTAGGCTGCTAGCTTGTGATTTGGGAGACCTGGGTTCAATTCCCTCCTTGGTTGTCTACTTCCTGTGAGACCTGGGGCAAATTGCTTAATCGTTCTGTGCCTTAATGTCCCCTCATAAATGGGATAATAGCACTGCCTTGCCTCACAGGAGTGCGTTGTGAGGCTAACTACATTAAAGATTGTGAGGTGCTCAGATACTACAGCAATAGAAGTGCCGTAGCTATCTAATGCAGCTGCTGTATCCTGGTGAATGGTGCTGCATAAAAGCAGGGTAGGGCCCCCAGGTTCATAAAGTGGATCTCTTGTTACACTGCTGCAGGTTTCCTGAATGCAGAACACGCCATTGTCTATGATAAGATAGATCTGTACAAATTCTGCGCCCGGGCGGCCAGTGGATATTTGTCTAATGGTGTGGAACGTGGGCCAGCGTGGGGGGAGGTTCAGTGAAGCTGCGGTGTCTTAGAACATGCTGGCCGACTTGCTGGCTGGCTGACGCAGTGGTGTAAAATGGTCCCAGGATGGCACTACTTTCCAGGTCATTGCTGGATGCAATTCAGTAAGTGGACTGGTTGCTCTTGAGCGCTTGAGTCATGTAGGGGATCAGCTACCTGGGAAATCAATCCTCTCTCCTTATACTGCCAAGACAGTTGATTAGCAGTGATGTGCAAGCTAACGGTTTCCTATATCTGAACATTTGGATGCCAAGAGTTAGGGGTTTCTTAGTCTTGGAGAATTCTGAGCTTTCAAAATCGTGCCGAGTTGGGTCTGAGTATTTGACCTTTTGGGCATGGTATAAAACTCACCCAAGCATAGAGCTTATTGGAGTGGTGGTTCTGTATGTTACTATTTGAGCAGAACAGACAACTCATAGTGAAATAATTTGATGGCTCTCCATTTTGCCTTCCTTTTGGGGCAGGGTGGATTGATTTAAATCAAAAGTGATTGAAATTGGCAAGCAGGAAACCTTGATTTAAATATCCAATTTTAATCTTGTTTGGCATTTGTACTTTTTAGCTATTTTCCTAAAGAAAGGCTGATTCTCATTGGTTGATATCCATTAAAAACATGTTGATTTGCAACTAAACATTGCCTTTGCACTAAATATTGTACTACTTTTTGCTAGCTAGGAGGATGCACAAAATATATACACATTTATTTAAGCAATTATATAGCTTCACATACGTATGTTCTTAATTTTTAAGAATTTTATGTTAGAAAAAGGGTGAATATTACATTTCTTTACTAGATGATTCATTTTTTCCTTCATGAATTGTGTCAAGCTGAATTGGATGGAAATTGGAATTGAATTAAAAATATATAACAGCATTTTAAAATAGTTTTTGTTAGTTAAATAATCTACCTTTAATGTGCTGGATACATCAGAATATGTTTGTCAAAACCTGATTTGTATTTAAAACTAATTGCTATAGGAAACAAAGAGGATCTGTATTTAGTGAATTGAACTGATTGTTCTGGTCATCCTGTCCTTCAAGATTTTAGAATTAGTAGATCTCGTCCTCTTGAACCTCATTTTTATTCATAGATTGAAAAAGAAAAACAAGTTTTCCTGCCTTTTCAGCTTCCAATCAATTTCTCAACTTTGAATGAACTAGTCATTGAGTTGGAGAAGTTGAAGAAACCAAAATGAAGGTTCTCATGGGTGACTTTAATTTTCCTGATATCTGCTAGGAGAGCAATACAGCGGTGCATAGACAATCCAGGAAGTTTTTGGAAAGCGTAGGGGACAATTTCCTGGTGCAAGTGCTAGAGGAGCCAACTGGGGGGGAGCTTTTCTTGACCTGCTGCTCACAAACCGGGAAGAATTAGTGGGGGAAGCAAAAGTGGATGGGAATCTGGGAGGCAGTGACCATGAGTTGGTTGAGTTCAGGATCCTGACACAGGGAAGAAAGGTAAGCAGCAGGATACGGACCCTGGACTTCAGAAAAGCAGACTTCGACTCCCTCAGGGAACGGATGGGTAGGATCCCCTGGGGGACTAACATGAAGGGGAAAGGAGTCCAGGAGAGCTGGCAGTATTTCAAGGAATCCCTGTTGAGGTTACAGGGACAAACCGTCCCGATGTGTCGAAATAATAGTAAATATGGCAGGCGACCAGCTTGGCTTAACGGTGAAATCCTAGCGGATCTTAAACATAAAAAAGAAGCTTACAAGAAGTGGAAGGTTGGACATATGACCAGGGAAGAGTATAAAAATATTGCTCGGGCATGTAGGAATGAAATCAGGAGGGCCAAATCACACCTGGAGCTACAGCTAGCGAGAGATGTCAAGAGTAACAAGAAGGGTTTCTTCAGGTATGTTGGCAACAAGAAGAAAGCCAAGGAACCTGTGGGCCCCTTAATGAATGAGGGAGGCAACCTAGTGACAGAGGATGTGGAAAAAGCTAATGTACTCAATGCTTTTTTTGCCTCTGTCTTCACTAACAAGGTCAGCTCCCAGACTGCTGCGCTGGGCATCACAAAATGGGGAAGAGATGGCCAGCCCTCTGTGGAGAAAGAGGTGGTTAGGGACTATTTAGAAAAGCTGGACGTGCACAAGTCTATGGGGCCGGACAAGTTGCATCCGAGAGTGCTAAAGGAATTGGTGGCTGTGATTGCAGAGCCATTGGCCATTATCTTTGAAAACTCGTGGCGAACGGGGGAAGTCCCGGATGACTGGAAAAAGGCTAATGTAGTGCCAATCTTTAAAAAAGGGAAGAAGGAGGATCCTGGGAACTACAGGCCAGTCAGCCTCACCTCAGTCCCCGGAAAAATCATGGAGCAGGTCCTCAAAGAATCAATCCTGAAGCACTTACATGAGAGGAAAGAGACCAGGAACAGTCAGCATGGATTCACCAAGGGAAGGTCATGCCTGACTAATCTAATCGCCTTCTATGATGAGATTACTGGTTCTGTGGATGAAGGGAAAGCAGTGGATGTATTGTTTCTTGACTTTAGCAAAGCTTTTGACACGGTCTCCCACAGTATTCTTGTCAGCAAGTTAAAGAAGTATGGGCTGGATGAATGCACTATAAGGTGGGTAGCAAGTTGGCTAGATTGTCGGGCTCAACTGGTAGTGATCAATGGCTCCATGTCTAGTTGGCAGCCGGTGTCAAGTGGAGTGCCCCAGGGGTCGGTCCTGGGGCCGGTTTTGTTCAATATCTTCATAAATGATCTGGAGGATGGTGTGGATTGCACTCTCAGCAAATTTGCGGATGATACTAAACTGGGAGGAGTGGTAGATACGCTGGAGGGCAGGGATAGGATACAGAGGGACCTAGACAAATTGGAGGATTGGGCCAAAAGAAATCTGATGAGGTTCAATAAGGATAAGTGCAGGGTCCTGCACTTAGGACGGAAGAACCCAATGCACAGCTATAGACTAGGGACCGAATGGCTAGGCAGCAGTTCTGCGGAAAAGGACCTAGGGGTGACAGTGGACGAGAAGCTGGATATGAGTCAGCAGTGTGCCCTTGTTGCCAAGAAGGCCAATGGCATTTTGGGATGTATAAGTAGGGGCATAGCGAGCAGATCGAGGGACGTGATCGTCCTCCTCTATTCGACATTGGTGAGGCCTCATCTGGAGTACTGTGTCCAGTTTTGGGCCCCACACTACAAGAAGGATGTGGATAAATTGGAGAGAGTCCAGCGAAGGGCAACAAAAATGATTAGGGGTCTGGAACACATGACTTATGAGGAGAGGCTGAGGGAACTGGGATTGTTTAGTCTGCAGAAGAGAAGAATGAGGGGGGAACTGATAGCTGCTTTCAACTACCTGAGAGGTAGTTCCAGAGAGGATGGTTCTAGACTATTCTCAGTGGTAGAAGAGGACAGGACAAGGAGTAATGGTCTCAAGTTGCAGTGGGGGAGGTGTAGGTTGGATATTAGGAAAAACTTTTTCACTAGGAGGGTGATGAAACACTGGAATGCGTTACCTAGGGAGGTGGTAGAATCTCCTTCCTTAGAAGTTTTTAAGGTCAGGCTTGACAAAGCCCTGGCTGGGATGATTTCATTGGGGATTGGTCCTGCTTTGAGCAGGGGGTTGGACTAGATGACCTCCTGAGGTCCCTTCCAACCCTGATATTCTATGATTCTATGAAGAGAATATTCTCTCTGCACCTGCAGAAGAAGCTACTGCTGTCAAAAGCTGGTTAAGCACTTCAGCAAACTCTCTAGTTCCAGGTGTTTAATGAGTGACTTCTACCAGTTCAGTGGTTTGGCTTTCTTTAAAACATCAGCAGTAAACATGCACCACTTGAATATTATTTTTATTTAATTTAAACGATTTTAATAAATTATAGTAAATTTAGACTTTAACTATAGGTTGTCATAATTTCACATTGGATTTTAAATAGGTTTATTTTTTAAAAAGGAAAAATGTATTTAATTTAATGAAAAATTCAGATTAAAAAATGAAGCCCACGCGGTTTTTATTTATCCTGATTTGGGGGACGGTCTGCAAAACTCTCCAGCAAGTTTTTTGAAATTTATTAATAATTCAGAATGAGCCAAACAGATATAACCAATTCCCTTTACTTTCTCATGCTCTCTGAGCTCTGTTGGTTGAAGAGCTCTCAAACACCCTGGTGAATACTTCGATAGATACAGTTACGATTGCAAGTCACACAGTAGGGTTTCTATTCCCTGGATATATGAACATAACCTATATCAGGCTTTCAGCACATTTGCGTGGGCAAACCTAATATTTGCTCTCTGGGAGCATTTTGACTCTTATTTGGTTGGGTAATTTCAAATCAATGGCCAGGCCCCCAGGGCCGGTACACATGGCAGCTTTTTATTGTTCGACATCGAAAGAAAATAAAATCAAAAAGCTAAATGCATCCTTAACTACTCCTGGCATGCGTCCTGCCTAAGGCATTCAGCACTGCATTTAGCTACATGCTATTCAGCAAAGCACCTGGGACCTGATCAAAGGCCACTGACATCAGTGGAAACGCGGCCGCTTACAGATGTGACGGACTGATATGGCCCCCATCCTGTGCTGTCAAAGCACCTCACAAGCTTTTGTTCTCAGAACGCCCCGCCCCGGTGAGAGAGAGAGAAGTGCTATTACCACCATTTCACAGCTGGGGAATAGAGGCACAGAGAACAGTAAGGCTGGGGTTGAAAACCAACCGCACATTAGCCTGCTGCTCACTAGCTGCTTGTGTGGACCCTGCCGCCGCTTGCTAGAGGTTCCCTTGCGTGCTTTGACCTACGTCCCTTTCAAATGGCAGTAGATCAAAGCACAGTAGGAAGCTTTTAGAGCGTGGCAGCAGGGTCCCGGACAGAGTGCATGGCACACTGCTTGGCATAGATTAATACCCCAGCTTGCTGAGCATTAACTGTCCATCTAGACAAGTGACTTGCCCAAGGTCATAAAGGAAGCCTGTGGCACAGCAGGGGCTTGAACCAAGTCGTTGGCTAGCGCCATAACCAATGAATCATCCTTCCTCTTGCTGGATCAGCCCCTTAAAGCATGCGCTTAAATCCCATTGAAGCCTGAATTTGAGCATGAGCGTTAAGGTCTCTGCTGAATGCGGATGGACTCCCAAATTGGACCTGTGTGCTGGAGTTCAGACCACTCACTGAGCATGGGACAACCGTATCCCTTCACCTCCCTTCAGCCTGCATCATGTCACGCAGGATTTGGTCCATTGTGAGCCACCTTCCGATGGTAGGAGGTGATTTAAAAGGATTAAATCTAACCATGGGGGGGAAAAAAGCCCCGTTCCTGAGCGTTTGACATTGGGTAACAATCTACGCAACAGTAGTTTTCAGAGGAGCTATGTCTACGCGTTTCACTGCAGTACCGGTGTCCCCAGCACTCTGCTCCCTTCTGAAGCGAACGCCGGGAAGCCCATTGAGCCCCTCAGTGCTGCGCTCATCTCAGCTGTTTGTGGCAGCTGCTGTGAACAGGTCGGAGTGGGAGTCAGTGAGGTAAATTTGGCTTTGAAATAAAAAAGATTATTTTCTATTTTGGGAACTCGAGGTTAGGAGGAGCCAAGATGTGACTGGAGAAGTGGCCTGTTATCAACTTGAACGTGTAATTTAAATAAAAAAAAAAAAACTTTTCTCTTCTAAACCATTAAAATTAGAGCATGTTTTATAGTCCCTCCCTCCGACCCCTGTGTAGAGATTCCCCTCAGTCTTGTATGACCTCCAGAGATTCCACTTCACTTACTTACAGTTCAGTTTTGCTCTTGGGATCAGCCTTAGGTGGATGAAATTTTAGTTTTCTGTAGAGATGGGTTCCAGCCAGAGTATTGGGAACCTAGGTCTAGATTCCAAACAACGCAAGCTTTGAGGTATTTGAAGCAGTAGGTTTAGTTTTGGGCCTGTCCTTCATTTCCTACAAGATTTTCTATAAAATGTATATTGATGGATCATTTTTCCACTAATTGTACCTTGGATCATATTTAAAAAAAAAAAGTGTTTAACAGAAATCCAATATTTCAGTGTGAACAGTCAGAAAAGGCAGAAGCGTTCAATAAATATTTCTGTTCTGTCTTTGTGGAAAAATCCAGATGATGTACTCATATTAAATGATGATGAAATACTTTCCAACAATAGCTCCAGAGGTTGCTAAACAGCAGTTGCTAAAGTTAGACATTTTTAAATCTGCCGGTTCGGATCACTTGATTTAAAGTGCTTTAAAAGAGCTGGCTGAGGAGCTTTCTGGACCATTTGCTGATTTTCAATAAGTCTTAGAACCCCAGGGAAGTTCTGGAGGACTGGCAGAAAGCTAATGTTTTGCCACTGGTTAAAAACGGTAAAGGGATGACCCGGATAATTTTAGCCCTCTCTGCCTGACAGTGATTCTAGGCAAAATAATGAAATAGCTGATATTGGAGTTAATTAATAAAGAATTAAAGGAGAGTAATGTAAATTAGTGCCAATCCACATGGGTTTATGGAAAATAGATCTAGTCAAACCCACATAATATCTTTTTGATAAGATTACAAGTTTGGTTGATAAAGTAATTGTTAATGTAATAAACTTCAGTCAGGCATTTCACATGGTACTGCATGTCATTTTGATTAAAAAACCAGAATTGTACAAAATTAACATGATGCACATGAAATGGATTAAAAACTCTCTGATAGGTCTCAAAATTTAATTGTAAATGGGGAATCGTCATCGAGTGGTTGTGTTTCTAGTGGGGTCCTGAAGGGATCAGTTCTTGGCCCTACGCTATTTAATATTTAATAACAGAAAATCATTTAGTGATGAAGTTTGCAGATGACACAAAGATTGGGAGAGTGGTAAATAATAAGAGACAGGACACTGAAATAGCAATCTGGATTGCTTGGTAAACTGGGTGCAAGCAAAAAAATATGCATTTCAAAAAGGTCAAAAGAAAAGTCACGTGTCTAGGAACAAAGAATCCAGGCCATGCTTACAGGAGCAGGAAGATGCTATAATCCTGGAAGCAGCAACTCTGCAAAAGACATGGGGGTCCTGGTGGATAATCTGCTGAACATGAGCTCCCAGTGCAACAGAGTGGCTGAATAGGGGAATGCAATCTTTGGATGTATGAACGGGAAGATCCAGCAGGAGTAAAGAGGTTATATTACCTCTGTATTTGGCACTGGTATGACGGCTCCTGGAATACTGTGTTCAGTTCTGGTATTCACAGCTGAAGAAGAGTGTTGGTAAATTGGAGAGGGTTCAGAGAAGAGCCACGAGAATGATCAAAGGACTGGAAAACATGCCTTATTTTGAGAGATTAAAGAAGCTCAATCTGTTCATTTTATCAAAGAAAAGGTTAAGGGGTGATTTGATCACAGTCTGTAAGTACCTCTATGAGGAACAGAAATTTGATACTAGAGGGCTCTTCAATCTAGCAGACAAAGGTCTAGCAAGATCCAATGGCTGGAAATTGAAACTAGACAAATTTAGACCAGGAATAAGAGAAGTTTCTAGCAGTGAGGGTAATTAACCACTGGAACAGTTAACCAAGGGTTGTGGTGGATTCTCCTTCATTAGAAGTTTTTAAATCAAGACCGTCCATTTTCCAAAAAGATCTGCTCTAGTTAAAACAGGAATTAATTCAGGGAAAGACCCCTGGCTTGTGTTATGCAGGAGGTCAGAACAGATGACCAGAGTGGTCCCTTCTGGCCTTAAAATCTATGAATCCATAATGGCAAAAGCACTTCTGTGTCAGCATAACTGACTCTACCCTGAAGCTTTTTCTGGTACAGAAATGTCATAAAGAAATCATACCCCTCACCAACACTGCTGTACTGGCAAACGTTTCTAGTGTAGACCTGTCTGCATGAGTGACTTTCACCTCTCTGTCCCTCAGTTCTCTGTCTGCAAAATGGCACCAAATGATACTTGTCTACCTTGCCAAAGATAATGTGGGGCTTGATTAACTGTTGCTCATAAAGTGCTTTGGGGCAAACATAAGTGTTAGCATTACTCAGTGTGCCGAAGTGAAATACTTTGAAATGCAAAGGGCCTCATTTCAGGCAAAAACCTGGGCTTGACATTGATTTTCTTTTTATTTTAGAAGCCGCAAAATTCAGATAAGAAATATCCCACCTCAGTTACGATGGGAGGTAAGTGAAACAACTGAGCAGCCACAGTCCTGACTTATGACATACAAACCTTTTAAATACCGACACTTGATCTTTAGAGCCCTGCAGATCTGCAGATATCAGCTTTATGTCTGCGGATCATGGATGGACGCGGATCCAGATTTTGTATCTAGAGCCCTGAAAATCTGCGGATATCTGCGGACCGTGTTTGCTGATCGGATGCGGATATACATTTTGTATTCGCACAGGTTTCTATTGATCTTGTCTTCACTAGCCTTTTGTACCTCTCATTCATTGGCTGGAAGTTAGTCTGATTTCTCGGGTGACGAACAAACATTTGTACCCTGAGACAAACTTGGAGAGTAGCCGCTCAAACCTTTTTAAATGTATTACACTCCTTCAGTTGGCAACGAATTAACTCAAGGTACAAAAATCTCCGAAAGACATACCCAAATTGTGCTTGGATCACCTTGATGGCTGCATCTTCCATCTTTGTGACCTCCCCAAGTTCTGTTTCTCCTGATCAAAGTGTTGGCTGCTTTTGATGCTTATGAGAAGCTTCACCATAGCATGACTCAGGTGTCAGGGTGCAGGTCCAAATTGAGTTCCTTGGTTTTTAAACCCTGTGGTGGACTCATCCCTTCTAGACCTGAGCCATGGGGCTTCGAGAGCCACAGGTGATTATTTTGGTGCCCAGCTTGACATGCCTTAAAGGGGCCTGGTTTTCAGAAAGTGCTGAAAAGCGCCCTCTGAAAATCTGGCCCCTTTAAAGTGTCTCAAATTGGGCAGCAAGAAATGGAGGTACCCAAAATCACTGGCCATGTTTGGAAATGGTGGCTTTCATACTATAAGCTGGATGAACGAACGGACGTCCACCCACCCCTTCTTTGTCTTACCTAGCACCAAGAAGCCCTAACTGAGGTTGGGCTACCATTGTGCTAGGGGCTGTACAAACAGTCCTTGCTTGCCATCTAGACAAACTCAGGGTTGGGGGGGGGAAACTGACAAACAGAGAGGGGAAATGACTTGTCCAGGGTCACATAGCAAGCCAGTGGTTGAGTAAGGAATAGAATCCAAGTCTTCTGACTCCCAGTCCAGTGCCTTCTCCACACGTGTTCTAGAATTGCCAAAGCTAGGCTGTGTGATCACTGGAAACAGGGTTGGATTGCAGATTTGTTTTATCTTCCAGGTCTGGTCAGATGCACCCCATGTAATGTAGTTTCTCCTTCCTTCTCTAGGTTTTGGATGGTTTGCTAGCTCAGTATGGTACTGTAGAAAATTGTGAACAAGGTAAGTAAGTGTGTGGGGGTTCGGTTAGATTATTTTTAAAGTTAGACACTAACTGGTTTTGGAGTGAGTAGAATTCGGTTTAAAAGCTTTTGGGACATAAAGGCTTCTTTGCTCAGTCATTTCACAGAGGGTGAAATTCAACCCTGTGCAGAGGGTCACATGTCCATAGGCCTTGTGTTCGCCCTCTGACCTGGGCCAAATTTAACTCTGTGCGTCTGACCAGTGGGTTGTCACTGTCTCCTCTGTACTCGTGTGTAACGCCCATTCACTTTCCCTATGATGGTGCACCAGGAAAGATTTTTGGGGCTGATCCAAAGTCTGGACTTGCCAGACTGGATCAGAACCGAGGTCCATCTAGTCTGGTATCTTGTCTGAAAGTGGCCAGCGCCCGATGCGTCAGAAGAAGAGGTAAGAGCCCACAGTAGGCAGAAGTGGGATAATCTGCCCCCCTGTATTCGGTCTCTGCCTGTAGACCTAAAGCAGGAAGTTTAATATTCCCTCCAGGATGTTTGTTATAACTGTGGTTATTCTTGTTACTCATATACACGCCAAGGCGCTTTCTGAATCTTGTCATGTTCCTGGCAAATCCTCAACCTGTAACAGGACATGGTGGTGGTGGGGGAATGGTTTGGGTTAGAAGGGAGCCTTTCCCTTCTGGTTCAAATCTGGTAGTGACTAAAACTCCTTGGAGTAATGATGACTCTTCCATGTCCTTTATGAAACGGGTTGGGTTGGGCATCTCTATTCCCAGTGGCCAGGTCCCCGGGGTGTAGGATGCATGAGCAAAGAACAAGTTTTAGAGGCCATTCCAGCAGAGGTGTCAAGGATTAAATGGTCCACAGACGCCGATCTCTCCTCTAGCTTTATGACTTGGTACAGGGGTGGCCAGCCTGAGAAGGAGCCAGAATTTACCAAAGTACATTGTCAGAGAGCCACAATAACATGTCAGGTTTCAGAGTAACAGCCGTGTTAGTCTGTATTCGCAAAAAGAAAAGGAGTACTTGTGGCACCTTAGAGACTAACCAGTTTATTTGAGCATGAGCTTTCGTGAGCTACAGCTCACTTCATCAGATGTATCTGATGAAGTGAGCTGTAGCTCACGAAAGCTCATGCTCAAATAAACTGGTTAGTCTCTAAGGTGCCACAAGTACTCCTTTTCTTTTTGCGAATAACATGTCAGCAGCCCCACATCAGCTCCCGCACCGCTCCCGTCCCAGCGCCTCCCACCCACTAGCAACCCCGCCAATCAGTGCCTCCCCCTCTCCTCGCGCACCTCCCGATCAGCTGTTTCGTGGCATGCATGAGGCTCTGGGGGGCGGGGTGGAGCAAGGGCATAGCAGGCTCAGGGGAGGGGGCCGGAAGGGGTGGAGTGGGGGCAGGGCCTGTGGCAGAGCCAGGGGTTGAGCAGTGAGCACCCCCTCGGGGTACATTGGAAGCCCCGGAATCGGTGCCTGTACGAGAAGCCGCATGTTAACATCTGAAGAGCCGCATGTGGTACCGAGCCACAGGCTGGCCACCCCTGCCTTGGTATATTGCCGGATAATGTGGGTTACGCTCCCCTCTTTCCCATCCTCCCCCACCTGGGCCAGCTTGTCCCGAGCGACAGCAGTCCATGGGGGTTCAAATGCCTATTAGGAAGTTGGTATGATAAGCCCTCGATGGTGGGTCAGGGATTCAACCCAAGACTGCTAGAACTAAAATCGTGGACCACTACTGCTTGAACGGAGCAGTGCAATGCCTTAGCTGGTTGGCAGTGTGGCCCAGATCCTCCCAGATATTTAGGCATTGAAGTCAATGGGATTTAGGTGACGATCAGGGCCAAACAGACTTACTTATTTACATGGTGTAACTATGAGAAGGAAACAAACACCCTCGCTTGTTTTAATGCGAGTTATACTTGCTGCTTACGCTCTACCGTGTCTGGAGCTAGAGGACTTCAGGGCTGTCAGTCAGGCCCTGAAAGCTACTGGAGAAAGGATCTGGGGGGGTTCTTAATTTTAAAATGTAAGTCCTTTTATTTAAAAAGCAGCCCTCGAACCGATGGCTGAAACCAACCAGCCCTTCTGCACCACTCCCACTAATTCATGTGTGTTTTGATCGAAGTGAACACAGACAGCGAGACGGCCGTCGTCAATGTCACCTACTCAAACCGGGAGCAGACCAGACAGTAAGTGAAATTAATCTGCCCCTATGCCCCGTGCTCTTTTCAGGGTAACGAAGAAGGGAGTTGCTTTTGTCCAAACAGAAAGCCTTTCCTGTCCCGGCCCCACCAGGATTTTATAGAAAATGGCATGGCCAACCCCAAGCATTCAAAAATCAAGTGTCCGTCCCTCTCCCCACCCAAAATCATGAGTTTGGATTAAATATCATGAGCCTTTTTAAAACATTTGGGGTTCTTTTTCTTTGCCTTCTGGTTTATGAGCCTTTAGGGGCACTCAGGTTAGGTTTTCAAGTTTTTCTGTGCAATCACAATGGCTGAAAACGTACTTATTTGAAAGAAAGCTGAGATTCCTTACCTAATCACAGGACTCCAGGAGCTGGGGCTTTACAAATGTGCCAACGATTGTGAGAGTTAGCGCCTCCGAGAGAAAAATCTATGGTATGAATGAGTTTTAAATTGCCCCTGATGAAATGACAGCCAAACGCGACTTGATCATTTTGCACAAGGATGATTCCGATTCTAAATGGCTTGTTGATGTGATGTGAATTGGGATCTTGCAGCTGCACAGATTAAATTTCCCTTTTGCGACGGTACCACAAAGATGTGTTCTGTCGAAAGCCCTAAAAGAGAGCGATTGATTCAGACCATTTTAAGTTTTGAGTTGAAATAGGAGGATTTCATACATTTATAGTCCAGAAGGGATCTTTAGATCAGCCAGTCAGACCTCCTATATAACACAGGGCATAGCATGTCATCTGGTTACCCCTACGGTAAAGCCTACTAACTTGTGTCTGGCTAAAGGTCATCTTCCATAAATGCATCCAGTCGTGATCTGAAGACATCAAAAGATGGAGAATCGACCTCTTCCCTGGATAGTTTGTTCCATTGGTTAATCTCTCCCTCCCTTTTCGAAATTTGTGTGTTATTTCTAAGTTGAATTTGCCTGGCTTTAACTTCCAGATGCTAGTTCTTGTTACGCCGTTCTCCCCACTTTAGTATCTGATATTTTCCCCCCACAATGGTCCTTATAGGCTGTAATCGGGTCACTTCCTTATCTCCTTTTTGAGAATCCAAACAGTCTGAGCTCAGTAAATCTCCCGCTGTACGGCATTGAACATGTATAAGGAACCATACACATCTGGTACAGCGCCATTTATAGGGGATGTTTCACTAGGGTGAGCAGATAGTGAGTGTGAAAAATTGGGACACTTTTTTGGGCTTTGGGGGGGGGGGGTGCATAGTTGCCTATATAAGACAAAGCCCCTAATATCGGGACGGTCCCGATAATATCAGGAAGTCTGGTCATCCTACGTTTCACGGGGGTTGGAGTAGCAAAGACTTTTTGGATAAACCGGGGTTCAAATTAAATCGGGTAAAGCGAGACACTTCCACATGTTCCGATGTTTGAATGAGAGCTCGATAGACGGAGTTGTAGCATGGACAGTTCTTGCTTATGCTGGTAGTGCCATCTATTGGTAGCCTTGCGAACCTGCAGCCAGCTTTTTTAAAAAAAAAAGAGAGAAAAATCGATTAAAAAGTAGGCCAGAATTCATCCTTGGGGCAGCTTTGGGGGGTGGGGGGTTATACCAGGAATGAATCTGGCCCCTTTTTGTGTTTTCATTCCATAATTTGGATTGATATAGTCCTCAAGCCAGAATGATCAATTTAAAGGACTCCCCCCCCCCCCCCCCCCAATCCACTTACAAAGCCTGACTGCGGTGAGTTCTGGTACCTTCTGTGGTGTTGGGGTCTGTGCCTTTAAGGGCTGAACTTTCCCAGACAGAGAGTCTGGGCAGGGGGCTACGAAGGTCGTATTGTTATGCCCAGACCGTTGGAACCGGACGCTGGAATAAAGCGGCGCTTTTCCAAGCACTGAGTGATCTCTGAACATCACACCTGATGCAGCAGGGAATGAATGGCCAGGAGAGCCAGTGAAGAGACATAACCTGGGATATTCTCACTCTCTCTCTCTCTCTCTCTGTGCACCAGAGCGATCATGAAACTGAATGGGCACCAGCTGGAAAACCATGCACTGAAAGTCTCCTACATCCCCGACGAACAGTCCACGCAGGGGCCAGAGAACGGGCGGCGGGGTGGCTTTGGCACGCGGGGGGCCCCCAGGCAGGGCTCGCCCGTCGCTGCAGGAGCGCCCGTAAAGCAGCAGCCGGTGGACATCCCACTCCGACTCCTGGTGCCCACGCAGTACGTGGGGGCCATCATCGGCAAGGAGGGGGCCACCATCCGCAACATCACCAAGCAGACGCAGTCCAAGTGAGTCCTGCCTTCTCCTCCCGCCTGCCTGCTTCCCTGTCCATCCGTCTCCTGCCCCTAGTCTGAAAGGGCTGCTTTGCATGCTGTTGTGAGGGAGGAGTTCAGAGCACTGGCCGGGGGTTGGATTTTTCATGGGGGGAGAAGAACTGGTATTATTAAGTTGTAAGAATTATCCCGGAGCCTCCAATCCTCCATTATCCCCACTCAGGCTGCATCTGTCTCATCCATCCCTTAGCAAATGGAGACAGAGACCAAACAGCTCTCCCCCTCCCCCCCCGCCACCCACCTACAGATGTGGGCTGTGCTGGCTTGAACCTTCCCATTTCTTTCCCCTCTCCTAGGACATCTGGTTGTAACTGGGGTCCCACCCTGCCCCTGCAGTGTTCTGAAACAGCCTGGGTCTCCCATTCAGAACCATAGATTTTTAAAGCCAGAAGGGATCGTTAGATCGTCGAGTCAGATCTCCTGTCTAGCACGCGCTAGAGAATTTCACCAAGTTACTCCTGCACTGAGCGGGTTTGACTAAAGCACGTCTTCCATAAAGGCCTCCAGACTTGATCTGAAGACATCAAGAGATGGAGAATTTACCTCTTCCCTTGGTGGTTTGTTCCACCCTCACTCATTAAAAATTGGTGCCTTATATCTAAGTTGAATTTGCCTGGCTTTAACTTCCAGCCCTTGGTTTCCATTATGCCTTTCTCCAAGACAGCCTTGGAGTCTAAGAATTCGAAGTCTAGATTCTGATCCGTATTGCCCCAAGCACTTGCTCCAGGTTAGCCTGTTATTGAGCGAACCCAGCACCATGCTGTTATTGACCCAGTTCTGGGCCTCCCTCAAGAGAGGGCTCAGATTGGAGAAAGATGAGCCTCGCTCGCAAACAGGGATTCAAGCCATTCGAAGGTCACAGAGCAGGATGCCCTGTGTGTGTGTGTGTTTCACTATTGTGTGTTTTGTGCCCACGCAGAATTGACGTGCACAGGAAGGAGAACGCGGGAGCAGCGGAGAAAGCCATCAGCATCCATTCCACCCCCGAGGGCTGCTCGGCGGCCTGCAAGATGATCTTGGAGATTATGCAGAAGGAGGCAAAAGACACCAAGACGTAAGGCTTTCAGCTTCCTCACTGGGAAAGGCAGTTCCCAGCCGAATACCTCCCACACTTTAGATGTCGGTTTCTGTACGTTAGAAAACTAGCTCCGACGGGAGACCAAATGGGAGGTCTTGACTCTCCCCAACACGTGAGGTCCGTTCTGGACCTTGGAAACATGGGGCCTGATTGTGACTCCCTGATTCTGTGCTGGCAATGCAGCCAATGGGCTGCTCGAACATACCCAGCTGCTTCCTAAAGGATCTTACCCCATGGGCCTAGCAAGTCCCCACTTGGCCCCACCCACTCCCCACCTCTGCCGTTCGGGGCGGGTTTCATTTCTTTTCCTCTTTCTCAAGAGCTGACGAGGTTCCCTTAAAGATCCTGGCCCATAATAACTTTGTGGGGCGGCTGATCGGCAAAGAGGGGCGGAACCTGAAGAAGGTGGAACAGGACACGGAGACGAAAATCACCATCTCGTCGTAAGTCTCTCTCTCTCCTCCTCCCGGAAACGTTCCCGAGCAGAGCTTTTAGGCTGGGGGGTGGGTTAAAGGAGCCGAAGAGAGTTTGTCACCCAACTGTGACAGACTGCTGAGAACCAACAGCTATCCAGGACTCTGGTCCCTGGAACTCCAGTTAGTTTCCCTCGGAGATGGCCTGATTGAGGAAAGGAGGGGCTAATTACCAGATCAGCCTGGGCTGAGGAGAGCTAATTACCCCATTCACTGGGGCTGTGTCTAGACTCTTTCTGCAGCGTCCCGTTGCTGTAGTGAATCCTGTCCCCAGGAGGCAGTGGCTCAGTCGATGGATGAATTCTTCCTGCGACCTAGTACTGCCTATGCCAGGGGTTAGGTCAGCTTCACTGTGTTGCTCAGGGGGGTGGATTTTTCACACCCCTGGGCGATGTAGCTGGGTCGATCTAACTTTTAAGTGTAGACCTGGCCTGGCAGGGGGAGGTCTACTGGAAGAGGAAACCAAGAAGGAACTGGGGGTGGGGGAAGTGGGGGCTAGCAGTACCAGAGTAAGGGCAGTGTCCAGGTGGAGAGATCTCTCCCCTCTTTGGGGAGAAGGAGGTCGTGAAGCTGAATGACCCTGTCACTAGAGTTGTTGCATTCATATGGGAAGTGGGGTGAGCGCTATAAACAACGGCATGGCAATACCTGCCCACGGGAGCATCGTTTGTGTGTGGGGGGGGAACAGGAGTGGGGGAGCACACGCTGTTACACAGCTCTCATCGATTGGGACACCTGTTTGATTCAGGCCCCCCTTAACTTCTCTTGAAGATCTGAGTCCCAAAGGGTTCATTTCTCTGCGCATGCAATTGTAGCCCACTGGTGCGCATGTGTGTCGCGCATCGCCCTCGGTACCGATCCGCAGAGGATGCGAGTCTGTGGCAGCCTCGTCTGGGGAGCTGTGGCTCTTAAGCTCAAGCCGTAGCCGCTCCTGCTCTTAGCTTTGGAGGCCCCGGGTCAATCCCGGATGGCGGCTGCTTCATAAGGTGAGTCGTGAAGTCCTGGCTGTTGCATCAGGTCTGCGCAGGGCCGCACAGGTATTGCCGTGCCGTGGCAGCAGCGAATCGGGGTTGCCGGCAGCACCCTCTCTCTCTCTGATGGCTCCCCCCGGCTTCCAGTTTGCAGGATCTGACTCTCTACAACCCTGAAAGGACGATCACCGTGAAGGGCTCCATCGAGAACTGCTGCAAAGCCGAGCAGGAGATCATGAAGAAAGTGAGGGAAGCTTACGAGAATGACGTGGCTGCCATGAGCGTGAGTGTCAAAGAGGGCCCCTTCCTGCCTTGGGACACCAAGGCTTGGTGTCTCTCTCCCCTGGCCGTGGAGCCGAGGAGCAGCCTGCCACTGGGGAGAAAACCAGGTGTGTGCACCGAGCAGTGCCGGCATGGGTGAGCCTGGCATGTCACCACCGTCTCTGCCAGCGGGGATCTCCCAGGACGGCGGATGGTCTCCCAGCCGCCCCTGGCAGCTTGTTCCACTGCTGGACCGTCCCTATGGAGCGGGGCGGCCAAACGTACCGACCACCCAAGCCGCACACAACAATTTGAGAGCCAGGGTGCACCTGCAGGGCTTGGAGCTTCAGCTGCACGGGGCACGCCTACATGGGCTTGGGGGGTCATGTGCCCCCTACCCAGATTTTTTCCAGGGTTTGCTGGCTCCACTCAGTCACATGGTGCAGCCGGGCACCCTCCCTGCATGGCTAAACAGCTGGGAGCTGCTGCTCAAGCTGTTTAAATTGTTGTCCCCCCTCCCCCTGGGCCCCCCCCCAACTCTCAGCAGGCACCAGTTGTCTCTGGCAGTAGCCTCTAGCCCCATCACCCTGCTGCGGGGCAGAACCCCCGAGCGACCCTCCCCCACTCCCCCAGTCTAGTAGATAGAGAATGAGGGGGTGGGGGGGCTCCGAGAGCTGCACTTTATCTATAAAAGAGTCTGGCTACCCCTGCTATAGTGAGTCACCCAGCTGTGTTATCATCTGTTCCTGCTCTTTGGGGGTTGATGACCATTTAGTTCTCCAGAGTTCCCGGGTTCAGTCCCTGATGCCCGTGACATCTCTGGGCCCATGACACCCCCTCCCAAGGGGCGCAGAGTAACACAGACAGCGTCTAGCCTGATGGGGCTCTGATCTCAGTTGGAGGCCGCTGTAGTTGCTGCTGTGACCCCAGTAACAACGTGCCTGTGTTTCCCTCCCCGTCTTATCCCCGTCTCTCCTTCTCTCAGCTACAGTCTCATCTGATCCCCGGCCTTAACCTGGCTGCTGTCGGACTCTTCCCGGCTTCTTCCAACGCGGTGCCTCCTCCTCCAAGCAGCATCTCTGGGGCTGCTCCATATAACTCCTTCATGGTAGGCGGATGCCATGGTTGCTTGAATCAATCCCGCTTGTTTAGGGAGAGCGGCTCCTGGGCGGGGAAGGGGGGAACAGGACTGGACGTGCTCTGGCTTGCTGCTCAGATGATGATTCCCGAAGCCCTGTGTCTGTGATCCCGGCCTGGTTTTATTCTACACAGAGATGGGCTTGGGTTGCCTGGTTTTACATGCCCAGAATTTGGAGTGCTCCTATCTGAGACATGGGTTGAACTCCAGTCTCGTGGCTCTTGGGCATGCTGTAGCAGGCATGGACTCCCTTGTAGCTCGGGTGCCCGGTCTGGAGATCTCCTTCGAAAAGGGACGAAACTGGTATGTTTGGCCTCTGTGCTTTCCTTGTAACACGGCAAGTGGCTCCAGTTGGCTGCGGCACACCTGGGATGTGAGATGAAAGGCAGACCCCCCTCCCAAGAAGAGAACATGAAGGACCAGCAGCCACTGGTTCCCCGGGGCTCTTTGCAACCAGGGAAATGACTGTATGGATCCAGCTCTTACGAAGTGCAAATCGCGGGCTGAGTGTCTGTGATTGTGTCTCCCTCTAGTGGCGACCGACACAGACAAGAGCCCACTACCAATTCGTGGTTAGGTCTCCTCCCAGAAGGTGCTGTATGCTTTCAGCCCCTTACAGGAGTAGACCCTCGCTGTTGAAGGTCCCGGGCTTGATCCCTGCTGTCACCCGGGGTGTCTGTCTGCAGTGAGCCCGAGCCGCAGACAGACGGTCCATGGATCCTGAGGACACGCAGTGCCCATCTAGCAGCCCCGCTGGCTTTGTGCCCATTACGTTAGGCAGTTTGCTTTGTTTGGATCCGTCCAATTTAATTTGACCCTTAACGGTAATACTGAGCATTCTGCCCGCAGCCCCCAGAGCAAGAGACGGTGCACGTCTTCATCCCTGCTCAGGCAGTCGGCGCGATCATCGGCAAGAAAGGCCAGCACATTAAACAGCTCTCCCGATTTGCGAGCGCCTCCATCAAGGTAGCCTTCCAAGGCGGCTTTGCGGTCGCCACATACGGTATTTCCCGTTAGTAAGTAAAATGCAACCGGCTGCAAGGAAGGCAGCCAGTGGTCTGGTGACCCCGATGAGCCCTTCTGACAGGTTAGCTCTGAGCAAACAACTGGACATACTTTTAGTGCTGGCGGGGGAAAAAAGCTGGCCCAGCAGCTCTGAAGGTTTCTCCCCGGACGAGATGCCGCAACACTACATGCTTCCCCCAGCACCCTCGCTGCCTTCGTTTTCAGTCCCCACCGTCCATCCAGTCCTTGGCCTCGGCTGAGTCCCGCTGGCATGGTGGTGATTTCTGTGATGTGGACACTTTGTTGGCTGGGAGCTGGGCTGAGATCTGGCAAACTCGTTGCATGTAGATCTCTGGAGAGCCACCAGATGGCAATGGGTTGCCCTCTCTGTTCTTTGCCAGCCTATAGTAGCAGAACAAAGGCTTTGTGGCCAGAAGCAACCCAGTCCTGCCTGGCTTAAGTATAATTCCCAGCGATTTTTTTTTTCAGTTGGCTGTCTCTGCTTGTCTCCCTTCTGCCCCTTGAGCTGGATAACTCAGGAGGCGATTCAGTTTAGAACCCCACACCCCTCCCTCCCCAATCCTACTGTGATTTTATATCCGGGCGGAAATTCGCTAGCATGGCTCGCCCTGCGTGCTTGGTGTTCTCAAGACTGGGATCTCCCGCCATTTCATTTTGTTTAAAAGACTAGAATAACAATAGCAAGCTGGGCATGGGGCGGGAAGGAAACCAGCTGCCCCCTAATGCTTTCCTCTCCTGTGTTAAAATTGTCTCCCTTCTCCCTTTCAGATCGCGCCACCCGAGACACCAGATTCCAAAGTGCGCATGGTTATAATCACGGGACCGCCAGAAGCTCAGTTCAAGGTTCCTTCCTCCATTACTACAATCCCCATAGGCCTTGTCTGCATGAGAATTTTAGCCCAGGGGGTAGCTGCCTTGGTGCAGAACCTTAGTGCCCATGTGACTTTCACCAGTGCAGCTCTCCCCAGCTTGAAACACGTGTGCAAACCCGCACCCTAGGGGTGGGCAATAATACAGATTACTTAAACTAGAGTTTTCAAATAGGTTAAGGGCTTGTTACAACGAGGACTGTGATCAAGTGTTCTCCATGTCCACTGATGGTAAGACAAGAAGTAATGGGCTTAATCTGCAGCAAGGGAGATTTAGGTTAGATATTAAGAAAAACTTTCTCATGATAAGGGTGGTTAAGCACTGGAAGAGGTAACCTAGGGCGGCTGTGGAACCCCCATCACTGGAAGTTTCTAAGAACAGGCTGGACAGACACCAGTCAGGGATGGTTTAGGTTCACTTGGTCCTGCCTCAGCTCAGGGGGCTGGACTAGATGACTGCTCAAGGTCCCTTCCATCCCTACATTTCTATGACTCTATGTAGAAACGGGTAAGAAGTTTGGGTGGGCATGCATTCTGGCACTGGCATTCCTGAGTGTAGTGTTGCTCCCTCTCTTACATGGGCACCCATCACCATTGTATTTGGGCAGCTTAATATTTTGTTTCTTGAGGCCTTTTTTTTTAATGCCCCTTAAAGCAGTGGTTCTCAGCCATTTCCTTACTGGGATCCCATTTTCTTTAGTGGGAGCCCCCTCCCATGGAAGCCCCCTCAACACCCAGTTGAGAACCCCCAGCCTTAGAGAGCTGCATGACTGTATCAACAGGGCTAATCTCCCAGTTACTGTTCTAGCAATAGTGCAATCAGATCTCAGGTTGGTCTGGCCCCATCAATAACTTTGTGTCCCGAGACCAGAGGGGAAAAAAATCCCCAGGAGAAGTACTACCTTGGATCCAGAGATCACAAGCAGAGTTTAACCACTTTCCCCAACCCCTCTCACAGGCACAAGGACGAATTTACGGCAAACTCAAGGAGGAAAACTTTTTTGGGCCTAAAGAAGAAGTAAAGCTGGAGACGCACATTAGGGTCCCTGCTTCGGCTGCAGGGCGAGTTATTGGAAAAGGAGGCAAAACTGTAAGTGAAAACAAGGAGAAAGAGAATCAGGGAGACAGGGTTAGGAGCCTGGTTCATCCCCAGGTGTGGAAGCTTTTGAAGATTGGCTATCATGGCTAGGAAGCAGTCACTGCGGGAGGAGAGGAGGGGATGCTGTGAGGCAGACCTGGGTCAAGACTATTGCTTGGAGGGGTTTTTTCCTGGTGCTTTTGTTTCCCAGCTCCTCTGCTGACCTGGCAGGGGATTGTTCTCCTCCCTTGGCCCACATACCAGTGTGGAAGGCAGGAGGGTCAGGTCAGGAGCAGGGAAGAAACAGCTGGTAACCCACAGGAGAGGATGGAGCAAGGGCAGGGCCACAGAGCAGGCGGGGCTATCTCAAGATCCAAGGTTCAATTGCTGCTCCCCTGGACACGTATCAAAGCAGAGAGGAGGCCGTCGGCGAAGGCAGCCTGTGAGCATCCTTGATTTCACAAGCTAGGCCTGGTTACTGTCCTCCTGCGAGGTGGGCAGCTCTCACACACTCTGAGCTCCATGCAAAGCCCAGTGTGGTGGGTGGGAGCGATTTTTTTATTATTATTTTTTGCCAGCTGGAGAAATGCAAAATCTGGGGGGCAGGTTTTTGGTTTTTTTTTTTAATTCTTCTTCCTGAAACGGTGCAGTAACCGGGTGGGCTCTGCCGCTTTCCTGTAGGTCAACGAACTGCAGAACCTGACGGCTGCAGAGGTGGTGGTGCCGCGGGACCAGACGCCTGATGAGAACGAGCAAGTCATTGTAAAAATCATTGGACACTTCTATGCCAGCCAGGTACAGAGACTGGAATCTCTCCCTGTGCAGGGCGTGTGCTGGGAGGGAGGAGGGGAAGAGGAGAGAACATAGGAGGCAGATGGGAACTTGTAAACTTGCATCCACCATCACTGAGGGGAGAGGACAGGGTAGTCTGTGGTCCTACAATTGGAGAGACCTACCACCAGCAGGGAGAATCGCTGAGCCTCAAGAGAGGCTAAGCCCAGGAGAGACAAGTTCCTAAAGAAATGAATTGATATTAGTTATGAACTTTGCACGACCCCCGAGTTCTCATTCTTTCTCTGCCACTAACTCCCTGTGGGACCGTGAGCAGGTTGCGTCCCCACTCTGTGCCTCAGTTTCCCCATGTGTAAACAGAGATAATGGAAACTAGCTGCAGAGTTTTTTGAGGCTTAGCTCAGTAATGGTTGTAAAGTGCTTTGGAGATCCTCCGCTGGAAGGCGCCAAAGAAAGGGCGAGAATTTTAACTAGACTTGTTTATTTAATATTGTATTAGGAGAGGCCCCAGAGGGTCCGATCACGATCAAGGCCCCCTTCTGCCGAGCACTGTGCAACCAATGGGCTGGACATGGTCTCAGCCCCAAAGAGCTAGCCCAGAGCCTGCACCCACTCCCGAACCCCACCCCCTGTCCCAGCCCAGTGAAAGTGTGTTAGGGTGAGGGAGAGCGAGCGGTGGGGGGATGGAGTGAGCGAGGCAGGGCCTCAGGGAAGGGGCAGGGTAGATCTTGGGTTGCCCTTAAATTCAAAAAGTGATCTTGGGCATAAGAAGGTGGGAGACCACTGGATTAAAGTATATTACGTTCCAAACTGCAACCACAACAAACACACACAGAGACACTCTCTCTCTCTCTCCTGCTGTACAACTATAGCAGCCAGGATCACCGCCCCATTGTGCTAGGTGCTGGACAGACGTAGAGTGAGAGACAGTCCCTGCTCTGCCCCAGAACTTAGTCTAAATCAGGGGTTCTCAGACTTCATTGTAGCAGGACCCCCTTCTGACAACAAAAATTATGACACGACCCCAGGCGGGGGACTGACGCCTGAGCCCTGACACCCAGGGCTGAAACCCTCGGGCTTCGGCCCCGGGCGGTGGGTTTTGGGCTTAGGCTTCAGCCCTGGGCCCCAGCAAGTCTAACGCCAACCCTGATGACTCCATTAAAATGGGGTCGTGACCCACTTTGGGGTCCTGACTCACAGTTTGAGAACCACTGGTCTAAATAGATAAAAGGTGGGCGGAGAGCCATGAAGTGCACTGAGGCAGGTCTTCGAATGACCGCTCGACCACACTGCCTATTGCTAACTCCGCCCCGGCTCCTCTTCTCCCAGATGGCACAGCGCAAGATACGCGATATCCTGGCCCAGGTGAAACAGCAGCATCAGAAGGGACAGAGCGGCCAGACGCAAGCGCGGCGGAAATAAAAGCGGTTAGCGCGCAACGACTGTGACAAAAAGTGGAAAACGAATGAGTCGATGCCGGGCTTAAGAGTGGCTGGGAATCAGTTACCGTAGACAGACGATGATTTTTCATGACCAGATTGAGATTAAAAGGCAGTTTGATTGGCTTCCAAGGTAGATGCCTACATTTAAAAAAAAAAAAAAGAAAAGAAAAAACTTGATCAATTAGCTAAACAACCTCTAGGCCGCAAAGGCTGCTTAAATGAGGCAACATGTGCTGTGGTGTGTCACCCCCCCAACACCCTCTTGCTGCTGTGATTGGCCAGCGCCTAGCAACGGAGGTTCCACCATCCCTTGCTGCAGCGCTGCAGTGAATCTAGCGCGTAGCAATTAAAATTGGAAACAGTCCGTCCCCCTCCCGCCACCCTGCACTGCAGCAGATGCAACCTAGATGCTCATTTAAGTTGACTTTTGCGGGCCAGTCCAGGGTGCTGCTTTCTGGCCATCATGTTACACATAGAAATCAGACTGGTTTAAAAAAAAAAAAAAAAGAAAAAAAAAATCCTAGAGCAAAGTAACTTTTCTTAGTGCTGATTTTAGAAATTCCAGCAGATAGGATGGTTCCTACTCTCCTACTCCCATTCACAATAAAATCCAGCGTGGGTGAAGGTCTTAGAACAAAATGGACTTGGATAACACGGGAACCCTGCACTTAGAATATCTGAGAACGTGATGGAGGAGAGAAAACTCTTCCATTGTGTATCAAACTCAGTGCAATGACTTTGCAAAGCCTTATAAGACAGGAGAGCAGCTATTTTTTCCAGGATGTATGTATGTTTGTTTGTTTGTTTTTGGTGTTTTTTTTTTAAATTAAGCCTATGAAATGATTGCAGAATTGGGGAGAAATGCCAAGGCTAACCTAGCACAGGCAAACCTAAACAGTAACCTTTCTGGGTGATCAGCACTGGAAAGAACCAGGCATGATGCCCCATCCTACCAAGCGACACTATTCACAAGAATGAAATCATCTGAGGTCCCTCCCTCTTTTAAACAATGAACCCCCGCCCCCCCAAAAAAAATTGCTTTGTAGGAAATATGATTAAACCTTCCTCTATTTAATAATCATCTTATTTTTTTAAAAAAAACTAAGGCCAGGATTTTTAACCAACCCTGAGAGTGTCAGGTGTTCAACTGAAGGCAGGGCTTCACACCTCAAGAGAGGCCAAAAACTGGAAGCTCTTACAGAAATGAATGGACAGGCTCATGCCTGGGAGGCAGTACTGTCTAGTGGATAGATCGCTGCACTAAGACAGGACACTTGTATTCTATTCCAGCAGTTCTCAGCCAGGGGTCCGGGGCTCTCTAGGGGGCAGCGAGCAGGTTTCAGGGGTCCGCTGAGCAGGGCCAGCGTTAGACTTGCTGGGGCCCAGGGTGGAAAGCCAAATGGGGCAGAAGCCTGGTGCCCTGAGCCCCACCACTTGGGGCTGAAGCCGAAGCCTGAGCAACTTAGCTTCATGGGGCCCCCTGTGCCCTGCTTGTTACACCCTAACACTAGCCTTGGGTTTCATATGCAGAAAACCAGTTGTTATGGCACAGGTGAGCCTTGGAGTTTTTATAGCATGTTGAGGGGGCCTAGAAAGAAAAAGGGTGAGAACCCCTGTTCTATTCCCCACTCTGCCAGTAGCCTGGTGGGTGTTCTTGGGGTAGTGTTTGTGCCTCAGTTTCCCCATCTACAAATGGGGATAATGATGCTTACCTCCTCTTGTAAATGCTTTGACATCTACTGCTGATAAAATCTAGGTATTAGTATTATTATCATCAGGCACCTGCTCACCTCACTGCAGACAGCAGGCATCCCACGGGATTTGAGCACCCAATTCCTACTGGCCTCTGAAAATTGCAGCCTAAACAGAAAAGGACAGAATCTTTGAAAACACCCAGGGAAGGTTTAGCAGCTAACTAGGAACAAGGATCCCAATTCAAATAAACTCTCCTGGGGTTATTTGTCTTTTACTTTTCCCTTTATTCTCTCTAGGTGGTGGGGGAATTCCTGAAATTCAGCACATTTAAACAAAAATAAAAATGTAAACCCGCAAGCAAAACTTTTCTGCAGTAAAAAATACCTTGTTTTCATGAGACAAAACCAAATATATACGTCAAAAGAATGTAATATGGTTACTGAATCCAGTCACTCTTATGTGGATTTTTATATTTTAAATATATTTTAATGATTTTTATATGAGTATTTGGAAGGGACAGTAACTGCTGTGATGGCATCTTAGACACAGGGCAAGGTCTCGTCTTCCCTAGGCATGGATCCCTCAAGCTGGCTTAGCTGAAAGCAGCCCCTGAAGTGCTGCTTTACCCTTCACCCATACAGCACTGAACCAGCTGGGATAGGCAGCCTTCAGGCCCAATCCTGCACCATTGAGGTCAGGTGGAAGTGACTTCCAGAGAAGCAGGAGGATTTATAGGGGTCAGCTCCTGCTTTCCGTGACTCCAGGGTAAATCCAGAGACGCTCCATGGAAGTCTGTTGTTTAACTTAAGGTCTACAACTCTGCGCTCCGTAATGCCGGTGTAAAAGCAGAGTTAATTCCACGGGAGTCAGCGGGCCTGGCATTCCGTTGCCTTAGGCCCTCGTGCAATCGCATCAATGCGGCCGCTCTGACCTGGTAGCATTTTACACCGATTCTGCCCTGACGTAAGAGTCTTCATGAAGTGCAGGGCAGTGGAGAATTGGGAGAAGCGGAGTATAACTGAGAACACCCTCTGCCTGTGTAGCCAGAGGACGGGTGGGATATTGGAATTCAGTGATCTATCTAGGCTCCGAGAAGCGAGCCGGGAACCACCCTTGCATTGATTTGTTTTTGTAGGGGAGACCAGACCTTTTGTTCTGCCGGTGCATTCCTTTGTACATCTTGCTTAGGTTATAGCTACACTGCAATCAGAGGTGTGACTGCAGCATGGGTTGGCACGCCCACGCTAGCTTCAATCTAGCTAGCACAGCTAAAAATAGCAGTGAAGATTCAGTGGCACAGGCTAGCAATGCAAGGACGTACCAAGGGTGACCACACTGAAGTCCACGGCCCCCTATCTTCATTGCTCTTTTTCATCATGCTAGCTAGATGGATGCTAGCCCAGGTCTGGCTACATAAGCTGCTATCGCATACTGTAGACGTAGCCTGAGTTATGACCGTCTTTTAATTTGGATTACGCAGCTGCAGGGATGCTTGCTAGTTTTGATAAAGGGAACATACAAGCAGTTACTGTCCTTTAAACATTGCAACAACAAGATGTGGGGAAAGTCAGGTATTGCTGTGTGTTTTAGCAACAAGGAGAAAAAAAAAAGGTAAGAAAAGAAAAGAAAAAAAGCTACCTCAAGGTATGAAGTTACCTCAGCCATTGTTTTTTGTTTTGTTTTTGGGGCTTGCTGATATTTTATATAAAAGCTGATAGTCTTGAATATTTTATTTTTTTAATGAAAAGAGAAGTTACGTTTCATAATTTCTTATGAGCCAGGAGTTATGTGCAGGTAACAGAGTGTTATGAGCTCTCTATTGAGAACGACAGAAATTTCAGACATAGTGGAAAAGATGGCAGCAGCTAATTTTTGGCCTTTTAAAGCGGGGTGGTTAATTTCACCGTGATGCAAGAGTGATTGGCTGTAGAAATTCATCAAGGATTTTGATCGTTAGAACCCACCAACTTTTTGATTAGGATTTTTCTTTTCTTTTTTTAATCTAGCCCTTGGAATAAAGTCCACGCTTAACCCAACTCTTATCAGATCCCCAAACTGTTAAAGAGCCTTAGATTAGAAACATTTCACGAAAGGGAAAGAGTGTAGAATGGATTTGCTATCAAGCAATAATTCCTAGCCATTGAAATCAGCAATGAAATATGTCATGCGGAGGGGCTGGCTGGTATGTTTCATGAATTGGCCCGCTGTGTGGTAATTCCAAGTAATCTAAATACTTCACTAACCAACCCAAATGGATCCGCCTCCAGTATCTAAATAGGCAGCGTCAGACCATCTTCTCCACTATGATGCTTTAAGTATTTTACAGAGATTGCCTCAGTTTTACCGAGGATAAACAAATAATTAAAAAGAGAGAGAGAAATGGGAGCTGAAATTTTATACATGCAGACAGCAAGGAAAAAAAATAAAGAGAGAGAGATGTGAACCCAGCTATCACTATTAGAAAGGTTCACATTTTTAATCACATCTTGCTACTTTTTATTGTACCTGCAGGAATTAACCCTTTTTTTAGAATGTCATGTTAAAAGATCCGTGGTGGTAAAATCAATTCTAAAGAGGCTGAACCTGCGTCCCGTGCCCCCAAAACTCAGTGGGAATTCTGGGTGCGTGAAGAACGCTGGATTGAGCCCCTAAATGTTTGCAGCTTTAAAGAAGTAATGACCCTTTTTCTGTAGAGACAGGAAATGTCAAACAAACAAACCGGGAGTTAAAAATCCCCCTTGAATGGGTGACACGTTCCAAAGCGCAAGTGAGGAGAAAGCAGGATGCTAATTCTCCTTTTTATCTCTGGAAGGTTTGGGTAGTCAAGGTTTTAATTTCTGACTCCTTGCACCTGTCTCCTCTGAGGGCAGAAGGTTACAAGACGTGGTAGGAAAGAAGTGGAATAGATTTCAGGTTGATGCAGTTGATTTGATTTTTTTTTCTTTTAACTACATTTGTCATCTTGTCCTATGAAAAACGGTTTCCTACTTCTTTAAATCTCTGGCTCGCTACTTTTTACAGACTTTCACAGAACAGTTTATTCAGACATCGGTGAATTGTATTTTGCAACAGCAAGCATTTTTGATAACTGGTTCAAACTGTATCATCGAGAGAAAAAACAAACAAACCCACAGTACTGTAAATCTGATTGTTGCAGTGTTCTATTGAGGGGGTCCTGCCACTTACCCAGAGTTTGATTATTCAGTGGAAACCTCTGGTATTTTCCATAATACAGGCCTAGCCCCATAAAATGTTCAGAAGCATTGCACCATTTTAATACTGTTTCTGTGTGCTCAAGGGGGCATCTTTGTCACCGATCGGTTGTGATTACTCTGGTGCTAAGAGGCTGCTGGGATCAATGCTTTAGAAATAACATTGTTTCCATTAAGGAAGGCAGCATTGCCTAGTAGTTTCTGGACAGGCCAGGGAGCTAGGATATCCTGAGTTTGAATTCTGTTTCTACTCTGTGGACTTACGCAAATCACTTATCTCCTCCCTGAGGCCCTGATTCAGGAAAGCACTTACACAGGCTTCAGTCCTATTGACTTTGATGGGACTTAGGCACCTGTTTAAGGAATCAGAGAGAGCTAGGTCTCCCAGTGCAGAGTTGCTTTGAGTATCAGTGAAGTTATTCCCCATAAGCAACAGGCCTGTTCTGTGCAGATTCTTGTACTGTTCATCTACTGTAGTTCTCTGGCACCAGCCTAGACGACAGCGTTATGCAAGGAGCCCTTTGTATGGACCAGCTGCAAAGCCCGGCGAAGTCAATGGAAGGAGACTTGGCTGAGCTTTGACCCAGTCTGAAATGAATAACAAGTAAAAGGGATCCGATGATGCAAATAAATTTCTAGTCCACCAAGAATTAAAAAGAAACGTGAACAATTTCTCAACAGGCCTATTAAAGTTCAACAGGCACCGGAAGCCCTGGAGGCAAACCCTTGTTAAGTGGCAGGATCTTTAGGCTTGAAATCAAAAGGGAAGCATTACCAAGAGCATCATCCTCTGTAGAGCCAGGGCTGGCTTTGGACAGGGTGAGGAGCAGAGAAATGCCTCGTCTCTTCTGAGCTGGCACCTCATTTTGATGATAGCAGAAGCAGCAGAGTTTCTCCAGCATGCACATTTCCTCGACTAAGGGAAATTGGTTGGTTTGGTTCCTGTAGATCCTTTTCAAAGGGTCTGAAAACGTTCCCTGGGTTTTAAACTTGAGGGGAATAAAAAGTGGGACAGAATTTGGGTTCATTCCGGAGAACAGGGGAGGCTGTAATGCATTAGGTAGCTTCAAGGTGTAGAATTTAAATTAGGGAAGCAGTGCAGTCTAGTGGTTAGAAGACAGGCTTCTGTGCCCAGCGCTGTCGCTTGCTTTGTGGCTTAGGGGCAAAAAAAAAAATCCACTTCTCTGTGCCTCGGTTTACCCATCTGTGGAATGGGTATAATGATACCTACCTCACAGGGCTGTTGTGAGGATTAACAAATTAATCTTTTTGAAGCACTTTGCAATCCTCAGTGCCATATAGAGTGCAAAGTATTATTATTAGCAGTAACTAAAACAACACAATATTTTTTGGTTCACCTACCTAGCGCTATCGTAATCTTGTCATGCCATTCAGCAAGGGGCAAAAATGACTAAACCAGCATGCGCAGTTATTTTTCTCTTCTGAGCTCTGAACACTTTCTCGGCAATTAAAAACACATAGCTATGGTTGAGTAGCTATGGCGGATGATGTGCTCCTTTGCTGGCAGTGATAATTGCAACCTAACCAAACTGACATACTTGGAAGGTTTTTAAGGAGTTAAGAGACTCAAATTCAGTGTAAATATTAAAAAGAAACTGCCTCTAAGCTACATTTTATGTTTCCTGGGCATTAGATTTTGGTTTGGTTTTGGTTTTTTAGCAAGAAAAAAACCGTAAACATTAGTAATATAGTATCAGAAAAGTCTTTTTTTTTTAATGTTTAGCTCCAAATATTTTGATGATTTTTACATCCTGGGGAAAAAAATATCAGAAACGCAGACTTGGTATGAGACAGTTGAAGACTTTTTTTAATTTAATTTTTTTAAAAAACAAATACAGGATTTGCTTTACTGTTCCCGTGAAATGGGACACACATCATAGGCTTTTTAAAATTTTTTTGGAACTTTCTTCTTTTTTTTAAGCATACAGTAACCGAGAGGTTTTCTGGGTTTTTTTCTTTTTTTTTCTTTTTAATGAAATCGGTGCGGTCCTGTGAAACACGTATGCTCCTGAGAGGGCACAGATAATGTTTTTGAAACTCTAATTCACTCTCTTCTCGAGACCGGTCTGGAAGGAATGAACAAATCGGTTGGCCTGTGAACATATCAGCAGTGCTACTGTTAATTTCAGCTGGGGTTTTGCTTGGAGGCGTAAAAGGAGTTGGGCGTCCAAATCCTACCAGGGAATCGAGGGCCAAAATTGTCAGAATCGACTTGTGATTGTTTGGATGCTGCAATTACTGGGTGTCCAAGCTGGGACATTTTAAAGGAGACCCAGTTTTCAGAAGGCAGGGGCTCAGCACTATCTTAAAATCAGACCCCTTTCCAGTGTCAAGGTGAGTGACTTTTGAAAATATTGGCCCGGATGCCTAACTCCTTTGGAAATTGCAGCCTTAGTTCTGATCCAGAACTCACTGGCAGTCAATAAAGACTGCAGTGGGCTTCAGATCAGGCCCTTACAGTATTGTTTAGGAAGAAAGAAATTCACCGTGATTCGGTTGAATCAGCCCTGCCCGCCCCCCCCCTCGCCCCCCCACTTTTTTTAAGTCGTAGTTTGTAAAATACAGAGCGAATGAAATAAGCGAGAGGCTCTCAAATCATTTTATTCCTGAGAACATGCAGGTGCTGCAAGCTTGAAATTTACATGTGCAAACTACCTCAAACCTTACAATAAGATTTGAATGATAGATGGGAGAGGATGGGCGTATCCACCCTGCAGCTTTGCCTAGGCTCAGAAATAAGCCCCGAACAGAACCTTTCCTGAAAGCTCAGAGAAGGGTCTCTCTCCAACCTCCGCAGCGGTAGGTTTCCTGGAGGGAGAAGCGTGGCTGGGCAGTTTACTACCCCTCCCAGTCAGTGTGGGATCTTCTTGCTGGTGAAGCAGGAGAACAGATGATGCCTCCTCCTTTTCCACTACAGGCGTCTCGTTTGTAGGAATCTAACTAGGAAGCCTGCTTTGGTGCAATGGGAGCCTCTCTGGAGGGCGATGATTATCCCATCACCGTAAAATATAAGAGACCAGTCAACGTACGTCAGATCCCGCCAAACTCATGGGGATTTTGCCCCCGGGCACTCTCAAGAACCTCTGAAATCCAGTGCTGTGGCGGGTAAGACACACCCAGCGGCTGATCCTTTGGCTCCTGCTGCATCAGAGGTAGGGCTAAGGCTCTCCTCTGAAGGAGGGAGAAGGTGCCACCCCTCTACTCCCTAGAAGAGACCTGGTAGTAGAAGGTGGAGTAGCCTGCTGAGTCAAAACGACAGCAGGTTTGGGGGAGCCAAGGCCTGGGGAGGGTAGGACATACGAGCCGTGGTGCCATTCAGGCCCCTGAGGTTCAGATAGACATCCGGCCAGAAGGGTGATAATCAGAACCCTTTAAAAGTCGGCCCATCCCTAATTTAAATATGCATTTGAACCCTGCTGCTTTATTGTACATTACAGAATTTTTAAAATTTTTGTTCAAGATTAATACCTCTCGGACATGCGGTCTGTTTGTGACATGGCAGGAGCGGCGGTGGGCAAAGCTGGGCCGTTTTTTAAACTGGCCTGTGGGAGGGGAGAAAAAGCCCTATCGCCTTCTCACCACAGAGGTGAGCGTCCCCATTCCCAAAGGCAGCGGGGAAGGTGTAAACTGTGCAATGTACCAGTTAAAGGAGCGGTGATCTTCAACAGTGAATGATTGAAGGGATGGTGTCAGGTGAACACAGGCCCACACTGTTGGTTTTATGACCCAAAAAGCAATATTTGGCCAAACTAGAACTGTTTCCATGGATATTTTTTTAAATTATAGATTCCTGTGGAAATTTGTATTTCCCCACCTGAAAACAGCAGCAAGTGTGCTGATTGGGAAGGAACTGAAAAATTAAATTAATTCTAAACAGCAGCCAAACAGACCACAGTGCAAAAAGGAAATCATTAATGGAACACAAATTAGATTCTTAGCTAAAATCGCTTTAGCTTTAAGGTACTGGGAAATTAATAGGACTACACAGCCTATAAGTCAGGGCAGAGTGGGTCTTTACAAAATTATTTAGTGTGTGTTAAAAGAGTTAAGGAAGTTATGCTTTTTAACGATGCATCCAATTCATCCCAAAATAATCTCCCCTGGCTCTAAGGATGAATTTCTTCCCCATTTCAAAATAAAGAAAAGACACTGTCCCTTTAATCAGATCTGTTCCAGTGAAGTACAAAACCTACAGATCTGCAGTTTCACTCCACATTGATTAATCCCACTCCTCCCCTCTGTGAAGCCTCCAGCTATCCTTAAACAGCCCGTGCCCATGGAGTACGTTAGCTTCCTGCATGTCAAACAAGGGGACATGACCTTATATAACCAATTCATTTTTGTTTATCTACCTCTTAGTGACAATAGAATAAAATAGGTAGTGGCAACTCCACATGCGGTAATGTAGAGGAAAAAATTACTCTCTTTTTCCAAAGAAAAAATGTTTTTAAAAAAAAATAATAGAATGTATGGGCTTTCTTTTCACTTTAATGTGTTCATTCGTTGTAAAAGTTCCAAACCTCAGCAGTGCTAAATTGTTCAGTTGTGACTAATTTTTTTAAAATGCTCAATATTCCATTACTTTTTTTTTTCTTTTTAACTTTGATATTTACTTCTGTCAGCAGTACAACTTCTCTCCGCTCCTCTGTCTCAGCGGACACTTTGTTCGTGTGATGACTGGTCACTTTTGCATAGACTGGCATTCAATTGCCATTCGGACCACATTGCTTTAGCGGCATCCAGATGGTATGCCTTTAAAGTGGGGAAGTATTTTTAAGTGGTATGAAATCTGGATGATTCCTTTTTACCAGTGCTCAGCATGGGTTAACGATAAAGCAATCAGGGCTGCATTATAAAAGTAACAACCAAACAGGAATGGATTGTGTGACTAAAGTGACTTCTTACATGATCATCTGAAGCTTAGGACAGTTCAATACACAGATGTGCATATAGAGAGGTAAAACTAATGCATATTGCAGTTATCCTGGTTTTGAAATCCCCAGTCAGCTGCCATGTTGTTCTGTACTCACTCATGCTTGATATTGGGGGACATGGGGAATAGCTTGTCACCTGATTGATTTATTCAAACAAGTGTGTGGAACAAAGTGCTGCTTTCCCCCCGCCCCCGAGTCACTGATCCAATGCAATTTCAGACTATTCATCAAAAAGTTGTACTTGACTGTAATGATATTTTTCCTCCCTTCGGTTGATTGTTTATTTTCTCTCTACTCCCCTTTCCCCTTCTGCTCCATGTTCTTTACCTTGTACTTTTGTGAGGCAGGTTAGTTGGCTCAGATCTGGAGTTGTGATTGTGGATGGACGTGGGCTCCATTTTTCTTCCAGCTAGGTTTTGCCACAAACCTCTTTACTCCACTGTTTCATTTTTAAAAATAAAGCAAAAAAAAAAAATTATACTGCACCTGTGTGTGTTTATCTCCATTCTGAGGAGAAACAAAGAGGTCAGCGATGCTGAGGTGTGGATGGGTGGGTGCTAATATAACTCAAGGCACAGACTTAGCAGACCTGCATGCCTCACACTATCACAGATGCCTCACTGGACTCTCTGCAGCGTTACAGCTTTGTTACTGAATACAGTATACTCCCGATTATCTGAACGGCATACAATTTCTATTCCCTGATGTGGTCCTCAGGCCAAAAAGTTTGTCTGCCCCTGGCTTAAGCACCTTGCTGAAGCTCAGCCTAGATGTAACACCTTAGGTGAAGACCATTGTAGAACATTTCATTGCAGCGGAACAAGTAACTCAACAAATGTATCTGACAAATGTAGCCTATCCTTGCTTTTGGCTCAGACACAAATAGTTAAATGATTTTCTTTCATTAAATGCTTATTTGAGAGTGATGAATTTGGGGATTGCTCCTGCTTTGAGCAGGGGGTTGGACTAGATGACCTCCTGAGTTTCCTTCCACCCCTGATATTCTATGATTCTGACTCGGATTTGATTTAGCCCGTCAGGAATTGGGATAATTGAGAAGGCAGGTGTCATTCAGCAGCCTTCCACATGGCAGACTCCTTGCTATCCAGGCCAGGGGTCTCTGCTCTGCCCTGTTCACCCACTCCCATGACAGTGGGGCTGCAGAGGGTTCCTGGCACTGCCGCAGGGCCAGGGCCACCCGATCCCTGCAGGTGGAAGATGCAGGGCAGAGCAGAATCCCCTGGCCAGTATTCTGCTGTGCCAGGACTGCAGCCTTTCCTGCACCATGCACCTGCAAGGATTGGCTCCACTCACCTGCTCCCGTAACAGCAGGGTTGCAGAGACTCCCTGCACTGTGGCAGGAGCCATTCAGCAGCAACGTGACCTCCCTCACAGCTGGGAGCACAGCTGCATCCGAGTCCTGGCCAGCGCTCTCTTCTCTATTATATGCACCTCTTGATTTTCCTTATCTCCTCTTCCCCCTCTCCCCCCAAATGAGAGATGAGGAAGGGATTTAGATAATGCAGGGGTTCAGATGATAGGGTTTGGGGAGCAAACACTCTCAGAACAAAAGCTTAGCAGAGACTTTCCTGGGCAGTGCCTAGCACCCTAAAGGGCCAGTCAGAGCTGGGATTTCCAGGTGCTACTGCAGTACAAAGAGAGAAGTGGCTAGTGAGTTGAGGGCCTGCTGTGGAAGGCATCTTCAAGGGGCCTGGTTTTCAGAAAGCGCTGAGCACCCACTCTCTAAAAAAGTAGGCCCTTTAGAAATGGAGCCTTCACTGCGTCACCCAAAGTCATTAGTCACTTTTCAAGACATTGGTGTTTCTGTGCCTTCCAAGAACATTAGTGTTGGCAAAAATTCAGACACTCATGGTCATCGAAGTTCTCCCGCAGTAACACTGCCTTTCTCCCACCCAGTCTTCTCCACCTAGATTGTAAGCTCCATAGGCAGAGATGGTCTCACACCATGCATATGTACAGAGTCTAGCAAAATGAGGCCCTAAATCTGTGATCTCGGTTGGAGCTCCAGTAATAAAGTGAATCCGAGGGACCTGACCGTGGCAGCCATTCAAGTTTAAAAACTGGAGCAAGTAGGTACAGGATTCCTCCCTAACCGTATTAACTTAGTGCTTTGTATTCTGCTGCCACAACTAAAGCCGTCGATAGAATCGAGGTATCATTATGCACCTCGACTGTACTACACAGCAGGACTCTCAGACAGCAGTACGGACCGGCTTTCACGCAGGGCCCTTTTCTTTTTATGGTAGCTTTTAAAACACCCACCTTAAATACTTTTAAGAAGAACACTGCAGCATTGAGAATACACAATCTCTTACCTAATTATAAAAAGGATAGTAAGTGTACTAAAAAATTCCTTTAATCACCATTATGTAGAAAGCTCTCAGTGTCACCACCGGGGGAGACAGAGCACAAAGAATTTCAGCTCTTGCGTGAATGGATAGAAGGACTTTTCAGAACCACAAGGAAACTTCATTTTAAGTCAATGTTCAACTCAAGATATTTTAATTATCCACATCACAACAGTGGTGTAAAGGAACCCTGATCACGGTAGGTGTTGTCCAATCATAACAGAGATAGCCCCTACCCCAGTGAGCTCACAGGGGCTCAGGACAGCCAGAGAGGAGCTAACAAAACAGCTGAGCAAAAAAATCAAAGCTAGGTGATTTGCCTAACCAATGTCAGAACATTTTATACCAAGGCCAAGTTCTCTCATCTTGTCAGAAATATGGGGCCATGATGCGTAAGACCCATAGTCTGCTTGTGGCATTTACTTCTTGTCTCAGATTAGTATCCAGGTCCCACCACTGTGGTAATGGTGGGGTGTTTTTGATGCTGTGGTTAGCTGCCCGCTAGGAACTGAACTCCACCATTTCACATAGGCCATGAGCTAGCAGATGAAAAGAACTCAGATCACATGAATGTGGACTGCATTCAGGCAGGACAGTTAGGAGAGTTTGCATTTTTCTCTTCTTAAATGAAAGCTTCTTAACTAAACCAGATTTCCAACATCCCCACTCAGGTCTTTAAGTAAGGAGTAACCATAAGAAGTTCTCAACAGATATTGCATAGGGAACATACTAACTCCATTTAGGATAAACCAAGCACTTCAGTCTATACATGAAAGTCATTGTGCTTCTGGCACTCGACTTGAGAACACTCATTCCAGTTACTCTTCCAAGAAGGATGTCACAACCTGGGCATCCCTGTTAATCCATTCAAATGCAGGAATAATGGGGAGTGCTACCAGATCAAATCAGTAGGAATTCTACCCTGCCCCCCTTCACTCTGCACTGGCTGGAAAGAATACAGTGCAGGGCCATGATGAATCTGGCTCATTATTAGACAAACTGTCTCACCCTATAATCAGAGAAACTTTGCAACGAAGAAAACACCATTGCAAGGCCTGTAGCAGGACCCGAATGCAGATAACACACATGCCTCTGTTGTCCATTTCAAGTTCGGGCCAAGAGATTCCAGAATCCCAAATTCAGCCCATTAAAAAGTTTTTATAGAAAGGTAGGTGCAAAAGGAAGGCATCCAGTGTGGCATAAATAAGGCAATTAGGCTGAAGCCCAGAGCATACTCCTGCCGTGGGCATCAGGGAGGTTACCGTAGGAATTGCACACGGCAGGGTAAAAGGGTTATCTTGTTGAGTAGCATTTCAGTTGGTTTTTGAAGTAGTGCAAAGATAGCTTAAATTGCACCTGTGCTTTGGTGTTGGTCCGGAACCTTTTATATTGGTCTTCTACCTTAGTCAGGTTGGGATCAGAGGCGGGATTATGTGCTTGGTGACCGATAGAAACATCAGTGCAGGAACCGACAAGCAAGATGCCCAGTCCATCCATGAAAAATTCTGGGGAGGAAAAAAAAATGTAAAAGCAAAGTTAAGCGACCCTGCGTTTCCCCGAGAACGGCTGTGAAATTATTTTACAAGGCTCTGTTCAAGGGACACCATCATAGGACCTAACCATTCAAGGGACACCATCATAGGACCTAACCACATCAGCCACACCATCAGGGCTTGTTCACCTACACGTCTACCAATGTGTATATATGCCATCATGTGCCAGCAATGCCCCTCTGCCATGTACACTGGCCAAATCAGACAGTCTCTACGCAAAAGAATAAATGGACACAAATCTGACATCAGGAATTATAATATTCAAAAACCAGTAGGAATACACTTCAATCTCCCTGGTCACTCAATAACAGACTTAAAAGTGGCAATTCTTCAAAAAAAAAAAAAAAAAAAACTTCAAAAACAGACTCCAGTGTGAAACTGCAGAACTGGAATTAATTTGCAAACTGGACACCATCAAATTAGACCTGAATAAAGACTGGGAGTGGTTCGGTCATTACAAAACCTAATTTCCCCCATACTAATTTCCTCCTACTCTTACTCACACCTTCTTGTCAACTGTTTGAAATGGGCCACTCTCATTACCACTACAAAAGTGATTTTTCCTCCCTTGGTATCCTACAGTTAATTGAATTGTCTTGTTAGACTGACCTCCCACTTGGTAAGGCAACTCCCATCTTTTCATGTACCGTGTTTTTACACCTGCCTATTGTATTTTCCACTCCATGCACCTGATGAAGGGGGTTCTAGCCCACGAAAGCTTATGCCCTAATAAATTTGTTAGCCTCTAAGGTGCCACAAGGACTCCTCATTGTTTTTTTCTTGATTTCAAGGCAGCCAGGATTTTACCCCTAAGTTCAGTTCCTAGCTCTGCCGCTCACCTGCTTGGTGACCCTGGGCAAGTTACTTCACCTCTCTGGGCTTCCAACTCCCCTCCTGCCTCTCATCTATTTTAGACTGCAAGTTCTTCAAAGCAGGGACTTTTCTTACTACATACTTATACAGCTCCTAGAGCAATGGGTCTCCAGTCTTTGTTGGCACATTATAGTAATACACATACAATCATGCATTGCACAATGTTCGTTGTTAAAAGTATGGGTTATTAAACATCATTTAGCCTATTTTAAGTTTAATGATTAAATGTTTTAAGAAAATCAAGAGCAGCTGCTAATGCTTTATTTCAAACATCCATTTAGTTTAGCTGTGAAACAGGGTGTCATAGGGAGACCTGGCCCTTTAAGGGGACTACCTAGGGCAGGGCTGGGCAAACTTTTTGGCCCAAGGGCCACATCGGAATGCAAAACTGTATGGAGGGCTGGATAGGGAAGGCTGTGCTCCCCCAAATAGCCTGGCCCCCACCCCCTATTTGCCCCCTCCCACTTCCCGCCCCCTGACTGTCCCCCTCAGAACCCTTGACCCATCCAACCCCTTCTGCTCCTTGTCCCCTGACTGCCCCCTCCTGGGACCCCCTGCCCCAAACCGTGCCCCCCCCCTCCGGGATCCCACCCCCTATCCAACCCCCTCCTGCTCCCTGTCCCCTGACTGCCCCGACCTATCCACACCACTGCCCCTTGACAGGCCGCCCAGGACTCCCACCCCCCCTATCCAACCTCCCCGTTCCCCGCCCCCTGACTGCCCCATAACCTCCGCCCCATCCAACCACCCCCTGTTCCCTGATGCCCCCCGGGACCCCCCACCCCTAACTGCCCCCTGCTCCCTGTCCCCTGAGTGCCCCCCAGGATCCCCTACCCAACTCCCTCACCATGCCGCTCAGCGGCAGGAGCTTGCAGCCCTGCTGCCCGTGCAGCGGCATGGCTGTGCATGTGTGGGGGGCCCGGGGGTGAGCCTCCTGGGCCAGGAGCTCAGGGGCCGGACAGGACGGTCCCATGGGCTGGATGTGGCCTGCAGGCCGTCGTTTGCCCACTTCTGCTCTACATGGGTCTGCCCTGGCTTCATCTTCTCACCTCCTTTTCGTTTCTTTCTCCTTTGCCTGAGCTAACCTTCTGGGCCCAACCTACCATGCAGATGCACTTTAGTCCCTAAACACAGGGCTTTCTACATTCTTCATCTAATTAAAATCGAAGCATGTCTTTGCAGAGCATTAAGCAGAGAACAGAACTCTCCGTGGAGCCATGGTTACAGGCAGCCCTAGGTCTAATCTAACTTGCTGAAACACTTTAGGGTAGGATTTTCAAAGGAATTTAAGGGAGTTGGGCATCTAACCCAACCAGCGGTGGGATTTTAGGTCAGGAGATCTAAAAGCTCTTTACAAAAGTTAAGCATTATCACTTCTGTTTCATAGAAGCCCCTCCCCTCCCAAGACTCAGAGACAGGATAGGACTTGCCCTCTACACTGCAGCTGGGAGGTGCAATTCCCTGCTCAGGGAGATTCACACACAGTAGCGCCGATCAAGCTCACACACTGAAAACAGCGTGGCCAAGGCCAGCCGCCCAAGTACAATCTGTTGGAGATCCTAGGTATGGACTCGGGAGGCCAGCCCAAGTTACAGGAGTGCTAGCTTGGTCAGAGCTACCCCAGGTACGTCTACCCGAGCTAGGAATGATACCTTCCAGCCACAGCGAGGATACCCCCACAGAGCCTACCAGAGAGCTGGGAATAGAACCCAGGCGTCCTAGTCCATGTTCTAACCCTGGGAGAGGCCCCTCAGCAGGATTAATGAAAGCAGAGAGCTGGAAGCCCCAAGACTGAAACAAAGGAAGGAAAAAGATAAACATGATAGCGTGAGAGAAAGCTTCTGTGGGGCAAGCCACAAGCGGCAGACACCGAGAGCCAGGCCTGCCGACAGCAATTCCGGGCCCCAGGGCAGAACAGTCAGTGGGCCCCCACAAACGCACAAGCCACGCCAGCGTGGACGTGGTCCGCCTGACATTTGGGCGGTGCTGCGCCTGTGCTGGCTGGTACCCAGTGAGCTGCTGACTGCGCTGCTGGGCGCGCTCTCTTGGCATGGCCAGGGCTTCCACATGCCCGCCGGTGGAGTTGCCAACTGTCCAGTTGCGCAACCCCAAAGACCCTTGCCCAGCCCCTGCCCCTTCCCTGAGGCCACGCCCCTGCCCTGCCCCTTCTCCAACACCCCGCTCACTCCATTTCCCCCCCGTCGCTCGCTCTCCCCCACCCTCACTCACTTTCACCAGGCTGGGGTTTGGGTGCGGGGTGCAGGCTATGGGAGGGAGTTTGGGTTTGGGGCATGGGCTCTAATCTCCCGGGCCCTTGGGCAATTGCCCCCCACCCCGTCGGCGGCCCTGCCGAGAGCTTGCTTGCCTGCACTCGGAGAAAGAGAGCGTGTGGCTTACCTGAATGAGCTACTCTTTGCAGAAGAGGGTCATAGCCGACGTGTCTGCTTTTGTCTGTATGGGCCAGGAAGAAGTTGACCACACCACTGGTGACCACGCAGTTGGGGAACCCTTCCAACTTGTGGAAGGAGCCATATCTCAAATGCAGACAGCCGCTGTCGTCACCCTGATCATAGAGCAGCTGAAAACTGTAGGTGTTCCCATTCACGCTGCCTCCAACCTGGAGAGCAAGACCATCACCCACGTTTTTCAGTTATCGCTTTTCATCTCCTGGCAGACTCAAAGCCTGGGCTAACATCCGCTGACATCAACAGAAGCCCTTCCATTGACTGGCCCAACCCCCTGAACATTGTTACTGTTCTGCACAGTGGGAATCTCAACATGAACAAGCCACAGTTTACAATAGCTTCTAGGTTCTTGTGAGCTGCTGCTTGGAGCTCATTCCCTATGACATCGCGTTCTTCTTGTTCCTCATACCACTGTCTGTGTTTATCAGCTCAGAAACTGGAGTGTTGTTTCCACTCATGTAGTGTAGGTGCCGGTGAAAGCTGCTGGATTGGGATCACTAGAGAGACCAAAGTTCTGGGCCAAGATCAGACACGGCATATGCAGAAGCAGGACAATCCTCCCTCCCACCTAACCTAGAGACATACCATGGAGTCATGTCTCCATGGTACATTCTTTCATTGGCCCTACTGACAACACGGCCAATCTAATAAGCAGCCAAAACTGCACTGAGATCTACTCATTTCACACGGGGCACCAAACAGCTCTCATCGGAAACTTGTTACCCTTCACTAGGGATTTGGGTTGGATTTGAAAACATCACCAGAAGTTATAGGCCATCTGTTCCATAAATCCTCAGAACCATCCACTCTCTCAGGTCAGCTGTCACAGCCCAAGGTGTGGAAATATTTCCCAGAAACTCTAAAAAACTCTGAATCAAGAAAATACTTAATGGGATCAAAAACAGTTTCAACTGGCTTCAAAATGTTCTTATTGACCTTGGGTAAGTATTCTTTCTGGAGTTACGATCCAAGGTGAATGGGTGGTGAGGGAAGATTGTGATCCAGATTGGAGCTGTTTTTCCAAAATTGGCCAAGGAGAGTCCTGCTCTTGGCACAAACTGATGTCACTTTTCAAGAAGAGGATTTCTAGTGTTTGAACAAAACCAAGAATCCCATTGCAGAGGTAGTAAACTAAAGTGATCAGAAAGGCAGTTGCATCAGGCTTACTGTTTGCCGATACTGTGCCCTATCTGTTCACTTTTCTGCCTGCTATGAGGTTGTATAGAACCAAAACACAGAAAGGAGGCAGATACCCAGAACTAAGTAGTAAATATCCAGGGTCAAATGGTAATGCACCAATTTAAGATGGGCACATTTCTGAGAAGGTGAAACCAATCTGATGCATGAAGAAAGCCAAGTAACATAGATGAGAAACACACACCACTCTCAAAGAATATTTTGCCAGATAGCATTAACCTCTGGTGTGGTCACAGTCAATCTAAAAATCCATACAAGATTTTCCCCATCATTTGAAAGCAAGTTTCTGGCATAATCTGATAAACAGAGGACTAAGACAGGTCTGCAGAGGAATACATTTTGAGAGCTGGAAGCAATATTCCTTTTCCCTCCTGACTAATGGCCAGATTTTCAAAGGCTCAGCACCCATTGTAACACTTGAGCTCTTTCAAAAAGCCCAGAACATTTTTCAAGGGTACAATTTTTTTGCATTTCTTACCATATCCAAGTTTGTTCTCTCCAGCACATCCAATAGTTTCTCAATTTTGGTGTTTTCGGTGAATAAGAAGTCATCGTCAACCCAGAGATAGTACTTGGTTGTGACCTGAGATATTGCAAGATTCCTTCCAGCAAACCAACCCTGGTAAACGGGAATCATCAAGACACAGAAGGGTAGGGTCAGAACAGCTTTATAAGAAGAAAAATTATATATATGCAAATACACACACACAAAGCTGCTTAGCTTTGTGCAAATCCCTTTTATCCAGAAACTATTCTGAACAGGAGGGTCATCTGAACTACTGAATGAGAATGAAATAGAACACCTTTGCAACAAGGAGTGACCTTATAGTAAGACAATCACTTGCCCATGTGATAGAAGAACCAGTATATAAGGATAGTTAAGCACTGGAAGTATTTACCTAAGGAGGTTGTGGAATCCCCATCTTTGAAGGTTTTTAAGAACAGCTTAGACAACCCCCTGGAAGGCATGGTCTAAGTACATTTGATATCGCCTCAGTGCCTGGGGTGGACTAGATGACCTCTTGAGGTCCCTTCCAACCCTACATTTTTACAATTGTAGGATTTTAATTCATTAGATCAGGTGATTTTTCTACAGGAGACTTCAGTCACCATCCTATAACCTCTCTCTATTTGTATAATTCCCAGGGCTCTTCACATTCCTTATGGAGCCCCAAGGTTCCCTCATTGTCTCTCCTCCTCCTATCCCCATGTCGCAGCAAGCCCACTGCCGGCTAAGGACTGGGTGGGCCTGCCTCTGAAACTCGTTAATGAGCACCAAGAAAATCACTTTTGAGCAACATGGAGGCATGCCTTGTCCCATGCTGCCAGCCAATGGGGGTATTGAGAACAGACAGGAGCCTTAAACATTCATCTTTGATCTTTCATAGAGCATTACAGGCCAGTGAGCCAGTGTAACTATTTTTACAAAGCTTGAATAGTTACACAATAAGATGCTCCATTCACAAAATGTGCTGGACACCCACCATTCCCATTTATGTCAGTGAATGCTCAAGATGAGGCCAAAAATTCTGTATAGTCAACAACGTGTTGACTAAGTCCATGAAGATTAATGGGTTGGTAAACCACTAGGAACTGGATTTAGACCACTAACTCATCTCATATACCACTACGGTAGCTTAAGTTAAATTGCTGTGGTACCAGTGGTAAAGCCCATAGACTGACATGGAGAATTCAGTCCCCTCTGTCCCAGCTATCCTAGCTAAGCAGCCTTGGCGCGAGGTCATGGAACAATAACTGGATATAAATTTGAACTGGTGGCCTACAGGTGAAAGATTCTATACAACACAGACAATCCCATGAGCCATTCCACTTCATTTCTTTGGGGGATGGAACTGACCAGATAAGTCTTAAGAGTCCTTAGCAGACAGTGTGGTCCAGTGGATGGGGCATGGTGTTGAGATTGGGCCTCAGGAAACATAGGTTCTATTCCTGGGTCTGCTGGGTCACCTTCTCTTCTCTGTGCTTCCATTTCCCCTCCCACTTTTTGTCAGGCTCATCTACTTAGACTGTGAGCTCTTTGGGGCAAGGACTGTCTCTTACTATGTGTTCGTAGAGCTCCCAGCACAACAGGGCCCTGGTCTCAGCTAGGGACTGTATGTGCTAACATAATCCAAATGCTAATAAGAGATGGTATTTTCAAGAGTGCCTAAGTGTTTTAGGAACATAAATTCCATTGACTTACATTAGGATTTGCACTCCTAAAACACTTAGGCACTCTTGAAAATATCGTCTCTTATTAGCACTTGGATTATGGCAGCACATACAGGCCCCAACTGAGTGAAAGTCAATGGGATTTGTGATTCTAAATCACTTGGAGCTTTTAATAAATCCAATCCAAAAAGATGTGTTATTTAGGATGTGGCCTCTACCAACGAACAATCCTTCTGTGAAACGCAGGCTGGAGGGCCTGGGCTGAGACTTGTCTACATGGCCAGTCCTGTGCAAGTGACAGACCTTTCCAAAAGGCATGATGTAATGCTCAATGTTCTCCCCGCTGATCTTCTCCGAGGCTTCACTGTCATCGGCGACGATGATTTTTATGTCAGGGTAGTACTGTCGGATGCTCTTGATGAGGAGCCTAAGTTTGTGATAGCGCAAGAAAGTCTTCGTCGTGATAGTCACCAGGGAACTGATCTTCCTATCTGTAACCGTAAACAGGGAAGTGACAGAGGCTTGTAACATTTTACGGCAGTTCTTTGCTTTTACTCACCATTCCTGAAAGATCTTACCTGCAGGAGGAAGGTGGGCATGTGGTTAGTAGAGCGAACTAGAACACAACAGCTGGGTTCTCTTCCTAGCACAGACTGCCACAGACCATGGGGAAGAGCAACAGAGCTAGGCCAGCAACCGCTAGACTCTGAACAAGTCATCCTCTTTGTCCCTAAGTTGCCCTATCTGCAAAATGGAGGTAGGGACGGGGGGCATCCCACAGATTAGCTAGTGTTTGTGAAGTGCATTGAGATCCTCAAATGGAAGGCACTACACTAAGTGTTGTCGGAGCCAATCCAAGGTTTTCCCGGAATTAGAACATTTAAAGAGGTCTGTTCATTCAGGGCTTTTCAGTGGACATAACTTTGGAAGAACCTAACTGGACACAGAACATTAAGTATGATGCTGATGTATTTAGCCCTTGTCAATTACATACGTTTTTGAATGGAGAGGCATCAGGAGACCGGAAAGACTTTAAGAAGCCCAGCATCAGGCCTAAAAGAGTAACTAACTTCCACCACAGTAAAGTCTGGAGTAAGGATTTACCATCAGCAATTGCCAGCTTGCTGGAGCCACTCCCTGACACCCCCTGAAAAGGGCAAAAGGGGTTTCCTACAGGGAGGTACTCAGAAACACTTACCTGCTCCAGGATCAAACAACTTTGGAAGGCTGGGCTGTCGGATGATCACAGGAAACTGAGCCACATGATGTCTGCTCTTGAAATTCACTTGGAAAATAAGAAAAGCAGAATAGGAAAGTTGCATCACTCATAAGTCTTCAGGTATTCTGGAGATCTTTGATGACACAGTGGAAACCTCCAAGTAAGAACCTTGATTGGAAATCCATTTGTTCCCTGGCAATGCTTTAGGCTGGAATAGATAAAAGTGGCCCCCCTCATTTTATATAGTGTTAAACGACCTTCCAGCCTCAGTGATGGAAAATGGACAAGTGGGAAGCCTAGATAGAGTTCTTTGAAAGACCCCTTCTTCCACTGACTCAAAGAACTGGATAAATTTTTTTGACAAGTACCAGGAATTCTCCTGGCTTGGCAGTCTTGCTTCACCTCATGTGTAATTAGAAGCCAAAAAGACTGAAGCCCTGATTCACTAGGAAGCAGGGCATTGAAGGGGGCTTTAGCTTCTCGAGGATGATGACTGACCTCACCAATCTCTGCCAAAGCTTTGAAAGAGACAGCTATGGAAGATGGCAGCATCCTGCATCTATTTCTCTCCTCATGCTGTGTTAAATAATGGGTCTTTCAGAAAGATTCCTTCTTGGAGGTAAAGTTAGTTTAGCAGATGCTTGAAAGTGGCCTAGTAACACTAGAGAAACTGACGGAAAACTGCCAAGGATAGGATGAAGAAATCGTCCAGTCGATACTCACTCATATCTACTGCAGTGAGCTGGTAGACCACACTGGTGTATGTGACATGCGCAAGGATGAAATTCAGCAGCTCCACATCTGAGGTCAAGATGATCAGCTCTTTCTCGCCCCGTCCACTCACAACATCGTCAGAGACATCAGCAAGTGTATTGAGGGTTCCCAGAGATGCTCGCAGGATCACCTGCGTTAAGTGCCGTGCGGCACGGAGGTGGAAATCTTAGGTGTCATGGTAAAATCACAAGGCTTCCCCTCTCCTCCCTCCCTGATCTGGGTCAATCGCATGGCCATCTCTTTAATAACTGTCTTATTTAAAGGGAAAGAAGAGAGCTCTGACCCCACCACTATCCTCACCTGGTTTCACTAAAAAGACGACATCCCTGTGGAGGTCAATAAAACGGCCACCTTCCCACCCACAATGTACGAGGTGGTTAGGAATAACCTGTACTGGCAGAAGCCCTTTTATAACAGTATATCTCCATCTGCACTAGGGGGGGTTGTTGCTTTAACTATGCCAGCATGGAGCAGCAAAACTTGAAGGCTGCGTCTACATGACAGACTTCTGCCGGTGTACCTATGTCAGCCAGGGGTGTGAAAAGCTGTGATCCCTGACCGACAGAGCTATGCCAGCAAAAGCCCCTAGCATAGAAACAGTTCTACCATGGAATGCCCGCCTTTGCCATACAGCTGGTTTTGCTCAGGTGTGTGAGATAAGTTATACCAGAAACATCACAGCTTTGCTGGTATAGCTATGTCTGCACTTGGACCACCCTGTCAGTATGCCTTACCATTATACCTATGCGGGTAGAGCATTCCGTGTGTAGACATGGCCTGAGCATAGACCAGCCCTATGTATTTGTATAGTGCCTGGCACAGTGGGGCCCCGATCTTCGTAAGTTCTCTAAGGATTTGTCTGTGCCTAGACTGCAGCTGGGATGATGCCTCCCAGCCCAGGACGACGGACTCATGCTAGCTTCCCTCGAGCTAGCGCACTAAAGGTAGCAGTGTGGCATATTGTGGCACAGGTGGCAGCTCAGGCTGGATCCCGAGTCCAAGCCTGCCTGCCGCCCACCCACTCAGGTTGGAGCTCAGATGGCTAGCCCGACCCACCATCTATCCTGCAATGTCCACACTGCTACTTTTAGCACCCTAACTCCAGTAAAGCTAGTGAGAGTCTCTCTATCCGGGCCGGGATTGGAGACATACCCTAATGCTACTATACTAATACAAGGCTGGGAAATCAAGCCCACCTTCGTAATAGAAGGAAAACCTCATGAGAAATGTAAAACTAATGCACCTTTCATGCAGAGAGATCTCAAAGCATGTTACGCACTTGCCAAGGTAACCCTGGACTACAAACTTCCCTACAACATCGTGAAATATACCTGGTACTTTTCTTCAGTCACTCCATGCAAACCAAGCCCTTGAAGAACAAAGGGAAACATACATAAGGACAGTAAGTAACAAGCCTAAAGCCAGTGTTTTGACTCAAGTGATTATTGTTCCCTAACAAGACTCCAGTCAGCCCACCTGAACTGGGATCACAGAGCTGGATACAAATAGAACATCAGCTCTTCTCTATGCATTTTCCCCCCTCAATTTTATCCTGGAAGAAATCTAGAGATGTCAGTAGTATTTTTGCATTGGGGCAGCTCTAAAGATTTAGGGCTAGATCATCAGCAAGCATCAGCCAGGGAAGTCAACGGAGCTACACTGATTTACACCAGCTGGAGAGCCAGCCTTTAGGTTTCCACCACTCCTTGCACCTTATAAAAGCCAAAGATCAATAATTTTGCAAGATTACAACATTTGAAGCAATTAAATAAGTGGAAGAGGAATTTAAAACCAACTACCACAGAGCTCTTCAAGAAAGCATTTTGCATTCAGATGGAAGAGCCGGTCTGCGCTCAGATGACAAATGAGTCAAGGGAGATTTATTGTGAAATGCAGATGGGATCTTCGATGTTTCAGCCCTTTTCATAATTGTTTTTTAAAATGCTCTGTATACAAAGTGCCACATGGTTATTCTTCTAAGAACCCATCCCAGACATTTTGTGCACTTTACTGGAAGGAAACCAGATCTCTGGGTATCAGCGAATGGATTTTGAATTCAGCAGTTTTGTATGAAGGGTTGGGTCTTCAGAGTAAGCCAAGTCCAATACAGGTGCAATGAAGAACAAAGCCCCCCTATTTCAGATAGAGGGTATGTACAAGAGACAAGGTCTTAGACTTCACTGGAAGTTGAGCCCATGAGCAGGCTATGAAAAGGCACAGGACAAGTATACCTGGAATCCTAATCGTGTGTAGTGGCATCACCTCTACTCCTTGAATAGGATAGCTTAATGGCAGGTTTGGTTCGGCTATTAGTAGATCTTGAGTCATTGAGGGGTATCTGGAACAAATGTGAATAGAACAGCGTCAGCGTCGGGAGGATAAAGGATTATGAAAATTGTGTTAACAGTAAAACAGTTTGAATGAGTACTTCTTTCTACCAACATCCCCTATCTGTTGGATGCTTGCGGCTGGAATTTGAAAAGAAACCATCTCCCACTGGGGCACCAAACGAAGCAACCAGATTTTCAGGATACGTGGAGTGTGTAAATTGGGTGCTGAGTAGGTCATGGTTTAGATGATGTAATGGTGCTCACTCAGGGTCTGGTTGGGGAGCATGGCCTAGTGGTCATGAGTGCAACCCCCAACTGCTAAGGGGATTGTGGGGAGGGGCCCTCCCACTCCACCAGGCTCCGACTTGGGTACTTTGGGCTACCAATGGTCTGGCAACCAAGGCTGCTTAAGGCTGTCCTCCCTGGGCCTCTTCCTTGGAATAACGGGGGCAGGAGGGATGCGAGGCTTTCCCGTGTTGGGGAAGTCCAAACCAAAATAAGTAAGAGGGGGCTACTATGTCCAGGGTCCACAGGGATACTTCCCTCTCTGGTTTTCTCTGGGATGGGTCCTACCTTCCTTCAGGGAGGGCCCCTTTGCGCAGCTGCATCAGATCTTTAGGCTTCCCTCCGCTCTGTGCTACTGGAGCTATGGGCTGCAGGTCTGCTTAGCTGGAGCTCTCTGCCTCTCAAAGGAGCTAATTCCTGTGTCTTTTAATTCCTCCAGCAGATGGAGGATTTGCTGCAGGTGTGGTGGGGCAGGGCTGGCGAAACCCCAAATAATCCCTTATCCCCTTGGTGCCCAGTGTGGGATTTATATACCCCATCACTGATGGTAACAGCTGAAAGGATCATTTCTGCTTTCCTCCATAGCTGTTTCTTCTACCTCAGTACAACTCAGCCCCAAGGCTTCAGTTCATGAGACTTTCCCACATGAATTTAGTGCCAGGAAAGATGCAGGCTGGACAGGTTGAGAGACAGGAGAATCCCTTTACCTTTTCTGATAGTGCTCCAACTCCCTCTGTCGCCTCTCTTTAATGGAGACAAGGTCTTTCTTATCAATATAATCTTCCATCTGGTAGACATGCACACGGTCAGCTTTGGCGCACTCACATTGATTCTTTGGAGCTAGCCTGAAGAGAGGGAAAAAAAAGAAAACCCAGAAGGCTCAGCTTGTGCAAGGACACTGGGAGAATCTGCTGTTTTGTGACCTTTTGAAAATAATATGCATATGGCCAAGCTTGGTGGGTTAGGCCAGTATCTATAAGGGGCATGTGTATATATATTAGTGATATGGGCCTAACCCACCAACCATGGACATGAAACCCTTGTTTCAAATGCACACTGACAAAGTTCTGATCTCAGCTGGACACTACCGTCCCAGCACTGAGGGATGTTCAGCTCTGGATGGGAACATCATGACTGAGCCAGAGCTAAAACGCGAATAGAATCCCATCCTGCCCTGGCAGGTGAATGTAGCTTCCTTTGTAAGAAAGTTGGGTTACACTGTAGGACATTTGGGCCAGATTCTCAGCTGGTGTAAATGCACAGAGCCACTGACACTAGCTTTTTTTACATAGAGAGCCCAGGAAAGCTGCAGCTCAACGTAAGGGCCATAAAACAAAACAACCCCCCACCCACTCAATCATTCTTAAAACCAGAGCCAACATTTGGGATAGAGAACCAGTGACCATGCACCACCACTTCTTCCCAGTTTGGAAAGGAGAACCCTATGAAATACTGAACTGGGAGTTAGGAGATCCAGGTTCTATTCCTAGATCTGCCACAGGCTCTCTGTGAACTCAGAAAAGTCACCTAATCTCTCTCGCTGGATGCCTCCTCCCCATGGGGAAGGGAGCAATGCTGCAAGATTCCACTCCCTGCCAGAGGGGAGAGTTTCTGGTAATGACAGACTGGGGCCATCTTTCCAGTAGCTAGGAGAGGTGACCACTGCCCTCCTATCCAGCATGCAGAAGGGATAGGGACAGAACATAAAGAGGAGGGAAGCTCCAAACCCACTTAAGATCCAGAACAGAGAGTAAAGAGTCCCCTCTTTCATCCCAGAAGCTGGGTCAGGTCAAATGCAACCCTCTATATCTCTAACCACAACCAGCTCAAACAACAAAACAAGCAACCACATGGGCATGTGCCTCAGGGATCATTGGAAAATCTGGACATAATCCGTAATACGCTTGATGGAGATTGTGACACACCTGGCTTCACTGTCTCCCTGCAAGAACGGGTGTCGAGCAACAATAAATCCCAGCAAGCCATTAGCAATAAAGCTCCCATAAGTCGCTCAGCTGCCTCTTTTCCACTGTTAGAGGTGACTAGAGACAATAGGGGAGCTACACATACTTGGGTTTGCATGGAGGGGCTTGTGTCTGAGCTTCCTCTTTCTGGGAACAGATCAATTATTTGCAGGTCCCTTGGCTGGCAGACTTGATAGTGCCTTAGGCAGCTCTCCGAGTCCAGTGAGAAGTTGCAAGACCAACTTTGTTTGTTAGGGGTGAGCAAGTTGACCCTCAGCAATAAATACCTTACCTGCGGCTGACTCCACAGCCTACTTCTTCTTTCCCCCACCCCTCCTAGATATTGTAACCTGCCTGCCTCCCATTGAACTCCATTGCTCCCCAAGAAACATCCTGCTATACCACATTCCCTCCTAGCCCAACCCCATGCAAGCACTGTGCACAACGCCCCAGTTAATCACTCCTGTGGGTGTGGAACCTCTTTGTATACAGGAGTTTAAAGAAACAAGGTGGGTGAGCTAATATCTTTCACCAGAAGAATCTCTTTCACCAACAGCAGTTGGTCCAGTGAAAGATATTACACCTCATCCACCCTGTCTCTCTAATATCCTGAGACCAACACCCTTATACCGCATACCGCAAACTAGAAAGGTATTTGACAACAACGATGTAGTGGCAAGTTTGAAAGTGCAGGTAACTTTACACCTACCCATCAGCATAAAGGAAAGCCAAGCCACCCCACTGAGGTCCAGTAGCAGAATTCTGGTGGGAAGCCATCGAGAGATTAAAAAATAAGGGCCAGAGTCTTAAGAAAAATAAAGTGTCAGTTAGGGGGGGAAAGTGCCATGACATTTTTATAACATCCTCAGGCAAAAAAAAAAAACAAAAAACTCTCTTCTCCTTACTGGTGTAGTGTGCTGTTTCCTTCCACCCCAGAAGTGGCTGCATTTCACTACTGCTACATTCATAAGATCTAATGTGCTTTTCAAGCTCTATGAAACGATAGGCTTATGCAACACTCATCCCTACTTCTTCTGCTTATCTAAGTCTCCTCCTTGTCTCTTGCTGTTCATGACTCTGTCTCCAATTCCTGCTCTGCCTTTACGGGCCACAGTCAGTGCTTTGCAGCGCAATTGCTGAGAGAGTAAGAAGGCAGGAGTCGAACTGGGCTGCTACATGGTTATTCAGCAAATTGGTACGTTTATTGGATGGGGCCATCCTGCGCTCCAGAGTCAGAGCTTTCGTTTTACAAGAAAAAAAAAAAGTGTCACCATTACAAAAATAAACTGCTAATGGTGGAGAAGCATAAAGTCATGTGGCATGGTCTCCTGTATCTGCAGGCAGCCCGACATAATAGTTCTGGGAGAAAATAGAAGCCTAATAATTGCAAGTTTAGTGTCAGCATCAATAACTCTGTGTCAAGGTTCCTTCCCCACTCTGAACTCTAGGTTACAGATGTGGGGACCTGCATGGAAACACCCTAAGCTTATTTTTACCAGCTTAGGTTAAAACTTCCCCAAGGTACAAACTATTTTACCTTTTGCCCCTGGACTTTATTGCTGCCACCACCAATCGTCTAACAGATATATATCTGGAAAAGAGCCTGCTTGGAAACATCTTTCCCCCCAAAATCCTCCCCAAACCCTACACCCCCTTTCCTGGGGAAGGCTTGATAAAAATCCTCACCAATTTGCATAGGTGAACAGTGACCCAAACCCTTGAATCTTAAGAACAATGAAAAAACAATCAGGTTCTTAAAAGAAGAATTTTAATTGAAGAAAAAAAGTAAAAGAATCACCTCTGTAAAATCAAGATGGTAAATACCTTACAGGGTAATCAGATTCAAAACATAGAGAATCCCTCTAGGCAAAACCTTAAGTTACAAAAAGACACAAAAACAGGAATATACATTCCATTCAGCACAGCTTATTTTCTCAGCCATTTAAAGGAATCAGAATCTAATGCATATCTAGCTAGATTACTTACTAAATTCTAAGACTCCATTCCTGTTCTGTCCCCGGCAAAAGCATCACACAGACAGAGAGAGAGGCTTTGTTTCTCCCTCCCCGCAGCTTTTGAAAGTATCTTGTCTCCTCATTGGTCATTTTGGTCAGGTGCCCAGCAAGGTTATCCTAGCTTCTTAACCCTTTACAGGTAAAAGGGTTTTTCCTCTGGCCAGGAGGGATTTTAGAGGTGTTTACCCTTCCCTTTATATTTATGACACTCTGTCACTGCAAAGTAGAGCAGGCAAGACAGGAAAACAAGTTGCATATGATCTGCTGCAAGCAGGCTTTTATCTTTGTTTTGGCATCTCACCCTGGGGGAGCTTGGCTGATGGGCAGAGCTCGGCTTGTGGGCGGAGCTTGTGAGTACACTAGTAGGCCCATCCCACCCCTATTAGACTCCAGGCAGGAGAGAAATTGGAGCTGCTGTCTGTTGCACACTTCTACCCAATAAAGGACACGTGAGGTTTGTTCCGTGTCGCTCTACTCAGGCCAGATTTTTCAACAGACCTCGGCACCCATTTAGGTCCCTGAGGAAGTGGTCAGACTTTCCAGAGCGCTCAGCGCAGAGTTCGGCACGTAGTGCGCTGATCTTTTTGGAAAATCTGGACCTTAGCATGTAAGGTGCTGGAGGGTGAGATCTTCCAAAAGCAGGTAGAGGCCAAGCAGCAGTCGGGCGGCTTCTCCAACCCACCCTGCCTCAGCCCCGACTAGAAGTGTCAATAGGAATGACAGGGAGATTGAGAAGATTCTATGGCTCACTCAATCCTTATGCCAACTAATGCCAGTTGTAGCAGGGAGGTTGTCTTCAATAGACATATAAAAGAGTTCCTGAGAACTGGACTCAGACGTACTGTCTCATCTAACCCAGGCCACTGAAGAAAATTCACGTGGAAAGTATTTTCACTTGCTACGAGCCCAGCATGGATTCAGTCCAGAGACCTCAAGGTGAAAGACTCCACATTTCCTATCACCAATCCCCCAAGCCCTCCCACTTTTTACTGGCCGTAAGGGCGAGCAATTGAGGGGGTGGGGGTGGAGGGAGCGGAGAGGAGTGAGTGGGGATGGAGTTTTGGGAGCGGAGGGTAAGAGGCAGCATTGGGGGGGGGAGGGCATGGTTCGGGAGCTAGTGCCCCCCCCCCAACTATTAGGAAGCTTCCGCTGCTCCTTCCCCAAGCCAGATGCTTGTTTTGGTGGTTATTATATACAGCATTATTGAAGCCATGTTGATCCTAGGATATTAGAAAGAGAAGGCAGGTGAGGTGATATCTTTTATTGAATCAACTTCTGTTGGCAAGAGAGAGAAGCTTTTGCGCTTACATAAAGCAGGCCTGAAGAGGAGCTTTGTGTAAGTGTCAACACTCGTCTCTCTCACCAATGGAAGTTGGTCCAATAAAAGATATTCCCTCACTCCCCCTTTGTGCCTTTGTTTTCCGTCCCACACTTAGTTTACCTTGACTCTTTAAATCATATGCTCTTCACTCAAGCTTTCGTGAGCATATCCGATGAAGTGAGCTGTAGCTCACGAAAGCTTACACTCAAATAAATTGGTTAGTCTCTAAGGTGCCACAAGTCCTCCTTTTCTTTTTTCAATAAAAGATATTACCTCACCCCCCTCTGTCTTTCTGGTTATTATCAGGACCCCCAAGTGGGTCATGACCCTGTTTTAATGGGGTTGTCAGGGCTGGCCTTAGACTTGCTGGAGCCCGGGACCGAAGCCGAAGCGCGAGCCCCACCGCCTGGGGCAGAAGCCCGAGGGCTTCAGCCAGGGCTGTCCTTCAGATTTATGGAGCCCTTTGCAGTATTATTAAACTGGTGCCCCTATGCTCCACTGAAGGCGGTTCCCAGCCGGCACCACTGACCCCAGCGTGTCGAAGGGGCACAGCCACCACCCCCACCCGCGGACCCCCAGAGCTCCCCCCCATTGCTGACACACACCGAGCTTCATACACAGCAGACGCTGCGGCAGTGGCTCAAGGCCACATGGCGGCTGCATCTTGCCAGAGCCCACGGCCCTCCAGCAGCTCCTCACCACTCCTGGCTCACCATGAGCATTTGGACAGGAAGTACCAAGCAGTAATAACAATAATACAAGTGTGTGCGTGTGAGTGTGAGAGAGAGAGAGCCTGTGTGTGTGTGTGTGTGTTTGTGTGTGACACTGTGTGTTGGGGGACTGTGTGACTGTCGGACTGTGTGTGTTGGGGAGAGTGAGACTCTGTGTGTGTGTGTGTGTGTGTGACAATCTGTATTGGGGGACTGTGACTCGTGAGAGGCAGAGTGTGTGTGTGTGTTAGGGAAGTGTGAGAGACCGTGAGCGCACGGTCACCTTAAGTCCCCCTCACCCCGCCGCTTGGCCCGGCTCCCCTCGCTGACTCATGTGGAAGTTTGGCTCCTCCTGTCCTGGCCCCGGCGCGGCCCGGCCCCCATCGGAGACCAAGCGACGCAGCCAGGCAGGGACTCTGCTCCAGGCAGTGGTGGGCCGGGCCACCATGCTGCCAGTGACCGTCCATGCCACTCTGGGCTTCCCGGGGCTGGGGCGGCAGAGCCGGCTGAGGAGCGAGTGAGGGTGGGGCGGGGTTGGGGGCGGGGAGAAGCCCGTCAGCCCAGTGTGGGGGAGGGGCTGGAGAAGAGAGGATTCCAGCAGCGGGCCGTGCGGGGAATGGTGCCCCACATGTCTGGGTGCCCTACACAGCTGCATACGCTGCATGTGACTAAGGATAGCCCTGGCTTCAGCCCTCGGTGGTGGGGCTTAGGTTACACACACACACACACCACCCGGGACAGGGCGGCTTGGGTGGGCTCCGAATTCAGTCCCCTCTCCTGGAGTCGTGTTGTAATTTTTATTGTCAGAAGGGGGTCGCAGTGCAATGACGTTTGAGAACCCCTGTACTAGACCACACTGCCCCTGACGAATAGATTTCTGGGAGGAAGCTGTAGCTGTTTTCCAATTGCCTGTGAAATAAAAGGCCAGCACTTCAGGCTCATTTTCAGGAATAAGAAAAGGAGTACTTGTGGCACCTTAGAGACTAACCAATTTATTTGAGCATAAGCTTTCGTGAGCTACAGTTCACTGCATCCGACGAAGTGAGCTGTAGCTCATGAAAGCTTATGCTCATATAAATTGGTTAGTCTCTAAGGTGCCACAAGTACTCCTTTTCTTTTTGCGAATACAGACTAACACGGCTGTTACTCTGAAACCTGTCAAAATTTTCAGGAATGAAGTCAGAGTTTAAGGCCAGACAGGATCATGAGACCATCTTGCCTGGCCTATGTATCACAAGGCACTAAACACCACTGGGTCACCCCCACCCCAACAGCCAGAATTAGACCAAAAGTACTACAGCCCTCAGGAAGCTAACCCAGTGTATGCCACAGGCAGAAAACAGGAAAGATCAAAGTGCATGGGAGGGACCAGTTTGTGCCCTGTTATCTTTTATTATTCATTTGTCTTGGGGCCATTAGGTGTTGTGTGAAAACAAAGATGCAGCTGAGCCAGGTGGCAGAGAGAGAGCAGTTGCTATTTTGTCAAACAACAACAGGGAAGAGGAAAGAAAGTTAATTTGAATCCCATTTCTACCTAGCTATTATTGCATCAATCATGATGGGTCTACTTAAAATCGTTGAGAAAACCCACATTTTTTGCAGGTGCGTCATGGCATAAATAGCAAATTTCATGGATGTTGAAATTTATGCCTTTTATGCCCAGCAAAAAATGTGGGATTTCTCTGCAGTGTTTCTCAAACTGGGGGCCCCAACCCAAACCTGAAATTAACTTTCTGCAATATGGGCATTAACAGCTGGAGCAAATCTAACAATTCAAACAAACATTAGCCAACCTTTTCCTTTGCAGTATTTGCACAAATCTAGCTACGAAGAACAATTGAAGCAGTTAATATCAGCAAGGGAACTTACCAAATTCCATTGTAGGTAAACAAGGACTTGTATTTTTCTGGAGACAGAAGTTTCATGTCAGACCGAGCCTCTGAAATCTCTCCCTTGATCTGATTTTCAGCTGGCCTCTGCCAGTGCATGGAGGCCAAAAACAAAACCAATGTACACGAGACCAGGATAAGGAAGTATTTCATACTGCATTAAACAGACGAAAGGAAGATTTCAGTAAGCAATGAGGCAGCATTTAGAAGCTGCATTTCCAAACTCTAACGCATTTCACCTTCGGTTTTTCTCCCTTCCACCCACACCCAGCAGATCTGAATCTCTTCTTCATGTTCAGAAGAGTTTTCTACCAAACAAAATAAAAAAGCCTCCTTCCTTGATTATACTTAGGAAAGACTGACTACCCATGCTGGGAAGTTGCTTATACCAATTATAGGACAGTTGTTCAGACAGAAACTTATGAGCTTGAGACAAAAACTGTTGTATTTTATTGTGTTTTTTCTCTGAACTTTTTGAGGGTGTTATTAAACCAGACAGTCCTGTGTCCTTTAGAGCATGACTAGTTAAGAATTTACCTGTTGACTAGTTGCAATTATTGGCTAAGAATAGATATTAAGACAGATCTTATTAGTTCTCCTAGTGCATCCCTGCTGCTACTTTCATTCCCCCACCTACCAAATGCCTCTCCTAGAATCCACACCGAAGGTTCTGCTGACCCATTTGGACTGTGACACAGGGGAAAGGTGCGCTGGACTCAGAGCAAGAACACTCTGAATTATAGGCCACTTCCTCCAGACACCACAGTTAGTATTTCTGCCATTCACAACCTTTATTATTCCCCAAAGACTACATTAAGATGGCGCAAAGGCTGAGAGTACATGTCAGTAATTCCCGGTTAAATACATTACAGAGATGCTGTAAATATATAAAAAAAATCCCCAAAAAACAAAACTCTTTTCCCCCAAACATTATAAACCCAGGAAATTCAGAGTAAATACATTTGGATTTCTCTTAAATACGTAGCCTTAAAAATGAACTTCCTAGGTTTATAGCACTTGGTATTTTGCATAAATAACAACATCCCTGTAATGTATTTAATACAGAATTCCTGATATGTACTCAGTCTTAATATTGTTTTGTTCGGGAATTATCTTACTGTTTTCAAGTTAAAAATTTAATGCATGCACACTAAACACAGAACTCAACAGGCCATACTTCATATCTTCATATCTTCATATAACTTAGCAGGCCATACTTCATATCTTCACTCTATTCGAAATATCAACTTGCAGATTTTAAAAAGATTTAGCTTTTATGGCTGCTTCCCACCCACCTGCATCCACACACACTTTAGAATGCCACAAAGCAACCAGAATGCACACCCCTCCCCACTGCCCGTTTTTGAGAGTAGAACTGGTGTAACAGGTAGCTTTGGGAAATAAAAGAGATAACTATACACATACTTCATTATTTTCAGCATTCCCCCCCCGCCCCAGCTGAAGTTTCTGTCAGCGGAGGCTGGTCGGTGCATAAGATCTTCTTCAGGGAAACTCACGAAAAATTGCCTTCTTTCAAAATGGCCGGGCTACATTGCTTCATTGAAGATGGTGGCTGCAACTTCCTAACACCACCAGCCTTTCACCCAGTCAAGCACTCTCCTCTGGGCTATGCCAGCCCTGTCCTCACCTTGTGGGTTAACAAGGTGTGTACCCTAATCTTCGAGACCCTTTGAAGCATTTCCCTGTGATAATATTCCTTTTTTACCTTGCAGAACACAGGTTCTGCAAGGTTATCATCATAGTTACCAGCCTTAGAGTTGCTCATCCGATGCTCCTGGAAGTTGGTTTGCAGAATCAGACCCCAAAGTTCTCACTTTCTAGAGTCTATTTTTATAGGAATTTCTTCCTATGCCAGTCTATGGGAATTGCTTCATCATGCTGTTGCTGAATCAATCAGCAGATGGCACATTCCTGACGGCTCCGTGCTGCTAGATGTTATCTTGTTCTTTGGTTCTCCCATTCTTGAGGCTGTTGGGTGGATTCCAGTCTGCCCTCTGCGGGGGGTCCTCTGGTTATTTCCACTTGACGCCTTCTTCAGCTGATGGACACTGGATTCTTAGGCTGGCACCTCCCTGATCATTCAGTTATTATCCACACCAAGCATCCATCCACATACATCCTCTATCTCTGTTTTAATCACAATTGTTAATACAACAAAAGGGCGGGGAGTCTCTGGGTGCCGTTTCTGTTGTTACAGAGTATTGCTTTGAGTCTCTCTGTGTGAATTGCTTTGAGAACAGACTCTGTCTTAGAATGTACTAACGCAATTAGCAGCTTGCAAGTTTCACACATAGAGGGAGAGAAACAGTACCAGAAACCAAGAGACCTCTTAATTAGTAATACCCTGGAATTTAAACTATGGGGAATCAAACTCATTTGTGATTTTAATACAGAACTTCTTTAATATGATCCAACAAGCTGTCTGTAGATACTCTTTATGGATAAATATTCTGTAAGGTAAAATATAAGACATGTGTTTGGTGTAGTGAGTTTGTCAGAGTTTGCACTGCAACCCCAAAGTGGGTGTTTGCCTATGGCCCCAGTGTGTTAATCTGGCCCTTCACACTTTTGTCTTACTAGGGTAGGCATTCAGAATCCACGTGCAATAGTATTTTGCATGTGTACTCAAGGAACCAGTTAGAATGCACTCAGTGTCCTCAAATCTTTCCTGGCAGGTAGCAATGCAAATATCATCTGCACAAATGAATCTTCACACATCAGGGAGTTCTGGTTGGTCATTTGTGGATACAATAAGAAACAAAGGTGAGAGCACTGAATGTGGGGGCAGGCCATTCTATTGAGTACACCATAAACTTTTCTTACCACCCACCTCGACAAAGAAACATTGATTCTCAAAACAGAGAGAGGACCTGGACCATCCTGCTATTTCTCAAAATTCTTGCAAGTTTCAGTAGACGTACTACAGTGTCAAAAAAATCAATATACAGCCTCTGTAATTTTATAGGTTTCAAAACCATCTTCAATGTATTGAGTTAGGTTTACAGCTTGGCAACAGCAAGGACATCCTGGAGAGAAACGCCCTTCGACTATTAGCACTGTCCTACCCATTATCCTCTGCTCACACACCTTGCAGGTTGAACAAAGGAAGGATAGTGGGCAATAACTCTTTGCAGAGTTAGGGTCTTCATATGCTTTGAGTAGTGCTACCTGGATTATCTGCATAGTCTCTAGAAGGAACTGGAAAAGTCAAGCAGCCATGTCTGTTCTCTCATCCCAAAACAGAGAAATAGTGTGTTAGATACAGCAGCTACCGTTCCACATTTCAGGGTTTTCATGGCTATGTCAGCTCCTCAGTGTTGAGCTGTTCTTTGTGGACTTTGGTCACTCTTCAGAGACAGCAAATTCCTGCTTAATGGCTTTTGTTCTGCACTTTGCTTTGTGGGTTGGTTTACCATTTAGGATGAGTTGGGGTGTGAATTGGCTGGGAGAGTCTACGGCAGTGCACTTTGGTTGCTCTCCATCAGGGTTCAGCTTACAAACGTTGCTTTTGTACTCTTACGACACAGTTCTGTTGTTTGAATCAGTTTCCTCCAGCGGCCATGCCACTCCTTTCCAATTTCTCACACAAGAATTCCCCCAAACCCCTTGGTTTCGTCACTGTTCAAATAATAGAAATATACATAGACCACTAGTAGAGATATACATAGACAACTATGTTTTAACTACAAACATGGATACAGACTAACACGGCTACGCTTCTGATATGTTTAAACTGCATTGTACATTGGTCCCGCAACGTTTTTCCCCCCTCCTCTCTCCAGTGCAGACTTCCCTAAAAGGAGTGTACTAAGTCACGTCCATACTGAGCTGTGGTATTTATTGCACAGAAGGAGTGCCTGCGAACTCTGCCTACAGATGTGTATTTAATAACTTGCTATCTGCCTATCATGAAAATACTGAAGCCCCAAAGTGGGTTTGCTCAGCATTTTTCTTTCTTTTTTTTTTTTTTTTGGGGGGGGGGGGGGAGTCAAACCAAACTTCTCTTTGGGTGCCTAAATTTAGACACCTGGGTTTGAATGTTTGGGTCCACCATTTAAACAAGTTATGGTATGAATACCGGTGGACTAAAAACCACAAACCTAAAATCATCTATAACAATCACTTCTAAATAAACCCATTTAAGACAGAAGCAACCTCTGCTCCACTTCTTGTGCTTTAAGCTCATCAGCTTATCGGGGGAGAAAATGAGATGGGAATCCTGAATATAAGGAGAAATGGATTTTTCACATCATCATAAAACAAAAGTTTTATAATTAAGTCTATGTATTTTGATAGAGACAATTAGGATCAGGTGAGGAGAAAAGGTTAATTAAGACAGACATCTTGCCAATTAATCTGCAATTGAGGTGTAATTGAGGTGTTTCTTGTCATCCAGATCTCTCACCTGCTTTAGAAAAACAAACAAACAACTCTTCACATTTCCTGGTGCAAAAATGAATTCAAAACCAGCCCACTTTCTCAGCTATCGCCCTGATCCTGAAACTGAGCACGAACAGGACTCAAAAAGAAGAAATCCAGTCACACAAAACCTATTCCAGGACCTAGCTCAACATTAGCAATACCATCGTGGCTTATTTACATTAACCCAAGAAAGGAAATGGCACTTATACAAACAGAACAGTGTGTGGGGAAAGTCCAACTAGATTTGGAATGCTGTCCATCATGAAGGGCTCCATCCTGCAAGAACGCATACACAGGGGAGAGTCATTGTACTCACACAAGCTATTCCCCATTATTTCTGTAGTATTTTTTGAGTAAGTAAGTTACTCACGTGTTTGCAGAATCAAGTCTTAACAGAGAAGTCAGTTCATTATAGGATTTGTCTTCACTGAAGAATTAACTCAAATTCAGTTCACACACAAACCCCCTGAACTCCAAGTAGGGATGTTTTCAGCTCAAGTTAGATGGCCCATCAGGTGTACAGACTACAGCTGGTCAGCTATTAACACAATTGCTCTGTGCTAGGGTGGCCACTCACACATTCCCATAATAATGGACACTCTGGTACTTCTGGGAATGATATGGGTCTGCCCCCACCAACATGACCTCGCATGCCTGGTGCGTACAAGCTCATGCTGCACAGAGGACGCCATTTTGAAGAATGCGCCGCTCCATTCACACAGGCAGAGGTGGAATGGCGCATTTTTCAAAATGGCGTCCCTCGCCTGATACTGGACAAAACCAAGTCTGGTTTGGCTCAGTACCAGCTGGGGGACAAGTCACCCAAAAAGAGGACGGTCTGGTTTAAAACTGGAGGAATGGCCTTCCTACACGGTGCTGCTCACACGAGACATTTTGCAGTGTGGCACTTTCCCTTGAGCCAGGCTAACTTGAGAAGAGTAACTTGAGTTCACCCGGCAATGACGACGTTGTAACCATACATTTTCTTTCTTTCTTTGTTTTCCTTTCAGTTTTTCATGTACAGAACAATTAAAGGAAACATTTGTGCATCTTTTTTTAAAGTTCCTATTCATTTTTTTTTAAATACACATCATGGAAATATTTGTTGGTTTTAGGCATTGTAAAAGGCATTTTCCCTTTTGTTTTATATATCATTTTACTTAAGATCAGTCAAATTGTATTGTTAAGGACAAAATTAAAAAACCCCAAAAACTCTGGAAAAAAATGATTATTTGTCAAGCTTACATCCTCAAGTCACTTTGGATCCTATTCACACAAAAGGCAACTACCAGATATTTGTAAAAAAAAGCCAGAGCACAAAAGTACAGGGAGATTATAAAAATTCTGGTATGTTTAAACAAACCAAAAAAATTAATTCTGCCTCACTGTCCCTTTTTAAATGACTACCTTGAAGAATAAAATTCCAGAAACAAAACAAGGAAGATAATAAAATAAAACAAAACATAAGACATTCAGAACTAAAGCAAACTAGGGCCCAGTCCTGTAAACATTTAATAACTGTGAACATTATGCCTGGTATTGGTATTGCCTGGTTTACCGGAGCATACCAAGATCTCTTGCTTTTTGCCTGATGGTAGGAGGAAGAAAATGGAAGATTGTAAAGAAAGCATTACATGCCTGTGGAATTATTGCACTTGGTATTTAAGACAATCTCCTCCCCACAAGTAAATATTTTGTTAGCCTTTTATCTATAGGATTAATCTTGAAACCCTTATTCATTAAAGTAGTTTCTTATGATCTTATTGAAGTCAATATTGCTACACTCCTGATCAGGGGTCATTTGTAAAGCACCACAAGTCTTACAATGCTGTATGCAAAGTTTTGGGATAAGTGAATACAACCACTTGCAAGTACAATGATCCAACACAAAAGCACTGACTTGAAGTGGGGGGAGGAATCTTATTACCGTTAGGGCATGGGAGCTCATAAAGTGAGGTGTATTTCTGAGAACACCTTACATTCAAGTCTTTTTGTTGGTAGAAATACAGGCAATCAAGGAATATAAAATTACTTCTGCATTTACTCTTCTCGATCAACGAGGAAGAAAAACGTTTAAATATATCTATGATTGTGACCTTCCTGGGTTTTATTGGGTTCCTTTGCATTGAGTCCCTCTTCTCTATTTTTAGTACCCTTCATTCTGAGGCATTATGGTCATTTTTCTTTCTGGGACAAGGAAATGGCTGTGTTTAAACATTGAAGTAGCAGTAGTCTCTTCTCCCCCCGCCCCCCGCATCATGCAATATAGCTAAGAGATGTGTGCGCCTTTTTTAGATGTTTTAAAAATACTTAATTATGATTATAGCATATTCAAGAAGCATCAAGTTGATTTGATTTACACACCTTTTCTTAAAGCTCATAAGGCATCATTAAGACCCTGTATAAAGACTCCCATCATTCTTTGAAGTCAGGGTCAAAATTTAGACAGTTATTTCCTTATCCTATTTAATCATTAAATACCCAGCAGTTTACTCCTATAAATTCCCCCTTTAGCACCAACTTCGTTGTTGTTAAACAGGTTTTAAAAGAACTCCAGCCACACCCCATCTGTCTATATGGAAATGACGGACAATTATTTAAATGTATCTTAATGGATGAGGTACTCTCATAGTTGTTTAGCTTTTTTCACTAAGATTCTAGTATATTTATTTTAAAAGCATCAATAGACAAATTGGTTTAATTTAGACAGAGTTTTATTAAAATTAGCCATTGACCCACCTATAATGAGAGGCGAGAGACATGCACTAACTGACAGGGGATCTCTACAACTTTGCTGACAGTCAAGCAGAAGGCCCCATTTCAGCCCAGAACATTATAACCTTTGGTTTCAGAGTAGCAGCTGTGTTAGTCTGTATCCGCAAAAGAAAAGGAGTACTTATGGCACCTTAGAGACTAACAAATTTATTTGAGCATAAGCTTTCATGAGCTACAGCTCACTTCATCGGATGCATGTACTGGAACATACAGTGGGGAGATTTTATATACACAGAGAACATGAAACAATGGGTGTTACCACACACATTGTAACAAGAGTGATCAGGTAAGGTGAGCTATTACCAGCAGGAGAGTGTGTGTGGGGGGGAGAACATTTTGTAGTGATAATCAAGGTGGGCCATTTCCAGCAGTTGACAAGAACGTGTGAGGAACAGTAGGCTGTGGGAGGGGGAATAAACATGGGGAAATAGTTTTACTTTGTGTAATGATACATCCACTTCCAGTCTTTATTCAAGCCTAAATTAATTGTATCCCGTTTGCAAATTAATCCCCATTCAGCAGTCTCTCATTGGAGTCTGTTTTTGAAGTTTTTTTGCTGAAGAATTGCCACTTTTAGGTCTGTAATCGAGTGACCAGAGAGATTGAAGTGTTCTCTGACTGGTTTTTGAATGTTATAATTCTTGACGTCTGATTTGTGTCCATTTATTCTTTTACGTAGAAACTGTCCAGTTTGGCCAATGTACAAGGCAGAGGGTCATTGCTGGCACATGATGGCATATATCACATTGGTAGATGTGGAGGTGAACGAGCCTCTGATAGTGTGGCTGATGTGATTAGGCCCTATGATGGTGTCCCCTGAATAGATATGTGGACACAGCTGGCAACGGGCTTTGTTGCAAGGATAGGTTCCTAGGTTACCTGATCACTCTTGTTACAGTGTGTATGGTAACACCCATTGTTTCATGTTCTCTGTGTATTTAAAATCTCCCCACTGTATTTTCCACAGCATCCATCTGATGAAGTGAGCTGTAGCTCACGAAAGCTTATGCTCAAATAAATTTGTTAGTCTCTAAGGTGCCACAAATACTCCTTTTATTATAACCTTTGCAAGTCAAAGGCCCATACCCACACCAGCCTGAGGTCATTCGAAGCACCTTTACCAAAGGAGGGAGTGAAGTGCGTTTTGCCTATTTGAGCAGGTTAGTTTTTAACAAGCAAAAGAAAATACTACCGCCGTCTGTTTACAAGGAGAACTGTTCTGCAGCCAAGGGGTTTCCTCTCCTGGCCAGTATCAAACACTAGAATCCCTGAGGTTCAATTCCGGGAAAGCTCTTCCCTTTACCCCCAAACAGGGCGTAGTCATTTGCTTCTACTACAGCAGCAGTATCTGCCAAACTCAATAGCCCAGTTCAATGGAACTGCGCTGGGTTTGCATTTGCAGTTTCCCCCAGAAAATCTGAAGCCTGAACACAATGGGCAGAAATTGGAGACAACTCCCTTTCACTGGGTTATTCCACTAAAAGAACAAAGCAAAACAAAACACATACACAACAACAAGAAGCCACAATCAAACCTGCAGTAAGATCTCGGAATCCACTGGCAGCTGAAAGCTCTGGCTACACAGGAAGCCCAGGAATAAGGAGAGATCCATTCCCAGAACATGCTGATTCTAACCAACCAAACACCCCTGACCATGAGCTCCCCCACAAGCAACCAATTGCACTAATCTGAGCTGTATGGCAAAGAGAGCTGTCCAACCCTCCCAGAAACTCACACCCCTAGTACACAGGTACCCAATACCATCTTAGCTCCAGGTATTCAGTATCTACAGCCCCACCCACACAGGTATGTTCAATGCCAGCCCTGCACTTGATACTCAGTGCCTACAGCCCCACCCTGTTAACAAGTGCAATAGCGGCAGATCTACCTGAGAAACAAAGAATCAAACAAATCTTTACCCTGAAGACGCTTATAAACAAAACCACCTAACATGAGCAAAGGGAGAATATTTACCTGCTCTGTAGACTTTTTTAAAAAGCAATTGCTTTAGCGTGGCACAAAAGTAGAAACCTGGAACTGCTGCAAAGTCAAATTGTTGGTGACAAAACATAAAATGTAATTCAATTATGTGTAGGTCTATTAAAATCAGGATAATGACAAACCTCACAACATCTAAGCCAAAAGGAGAAGCCTTGTCCATTTCAATATAGAGAGTGACAACCCAGCAACGCTACTGGAAATGTCCCCAGTTCTGAGATTATCAGCCAAACTACTCAAAAGGTAAAAAGCTTCCTCTGTGAGGAATGGCTCAGCTGTACCATCACCTTATGCAAAATTCTCTCCATAAGAACAAACGCCTACTGGAAATATACTGCAAACAAACAATTGTCAGCTTAGAAAGGACATAAATATTGATCTTTAAAAAAAATAGCTGCAAACTAAACAAAATAAATTTTATTTTGGAAATGTAGAAAGAGAACACATACTGAACTGTTGAGATACAGGCCTCGTAAGAAATGCAAACCAGAACACCGGCTCCTAGGCGGAGGTACGCAAGCAGCTCTGCTCAGCTCTCACCCACAGGCACCGCCCTGCCTGGCAAGAACCAGCCAATGGGAATGTAGAGCTGGTGCTTGGGGCGTGGGCAGTGTGCGGAGCCCTGTGGCCCCCCCGCCTAGAAGCTGGACCTGCTGCTAGATGCTTCTGGGCCGCAGCACAGTGTCAGAACAGGTAGAAACTAGCCTGTCTTAGCCGGGCAGCACCGCTGACGGGACTTTTAACGGCCCAGTTGGCGGTGCTGACCAGAGCCACTGTGACCCAGTGCCTTTCGTTCCGTGACCCACTACTTGGTTCCGACCTGCAGTTTGAAAACCACTGACCATAAGCTCTTTGGTGCAGGGGCCATCTCTTATTATGTGTATGTGCTGCACCGAGCACTGTGGGTGTTCAAACTCGTTACGGCAGTACAAACAAAAAAATAATAATCCAGTGTCCCTTCTTGTATGGGCAGCCAATAAACAGCTCCAGCTCCATCCAAAGGAACCCAACATCCACCCACTCTCACAAAACACAAATCCCAGACCCAATGCAGCTGTACAGAACCATCCTAGCTGGCAAGTATCCAACACCCACAATATATAGGTACCTAATATCTAGCCTATTGCAACACACCGGGGGGCTGAGTCTCCCCTCAGGCTGCTGCCCAGTGTGTCTATCAGCTACAGGATCTAAAGGAAGAGTGAAAGGGATGGGGGCAGAGTGAAATAAACCTGTCTGAGTGGGTAAGTGAGGTATCAGATTTCTAGATGTATGTTGAAAGACAGCTGGCACCCCATGTCGTTAGTAGGGCCAGGTTGCACGAACACTGAAGCCAGTTACATCCCACTTAGGAGGTGTGATTTGCATGTCAAGGAGGCAGAAGGACAAGAACGGGGATAATTAGAAGGTCAGGGTTAATAAACCACTAGGCCTAATAGTCTTGTACCTCAAGCCCCTGCTTAGAGCTCAGCAGGAGCTGAGAGCTGCAGCACCCAGGACTCGGAGGCTGCTGGGTGCCCCGACCCCCAGGAACCCGACTTGCCCCAGCTGGGCTTACCTTGGGCTACAGAGGTGGGTGGCTTTTCTGGCTGCCCAGGCAGCCCTCCTCTGGCAGGTGAAAAAGGGGACTGCCCGCTCCATTCCTGGGAACAGAAGTCACAGCTTCATATCTGCTTCCCGGATCAGAGAGCCAGGGGAGGGAGGCACCGGCCCAGGCCCTGACACCAGGGGGCAGCCCCCTTCAGTATTGCCAACCACCAGAGATAGAAAATCATGAGTTGGATTCACCCCCCTTCCGCCCCCAAAATCACGAGATTGGGCCCCAAAAAATAACAAGATTTTTAAAAACAGCATAAAACCAAGTTTTTCCAGTTGGTCTGTTTACTTTTAAACCCCCCGCTACTCCTCTGGCTGGGCGTGGTCATTTCAGATTGAAAAGTCAACCTTTGATGCACACCAAAAAGGACTCCTCTCCCCAGGTGCACTTACTCTCTCCCCTTCCCTGGACCCACCAACGCCACCCTCAGAACGCTCCCTCCCCAGATCCCAAGTGGCGGAGACGTTCCAAAGCCAGTACTGGGTTTACAATGGCGCCATGAGCCGGGCCCATGCTCAGGAGGGGGCCCCGGCCTAGTCTCCTTGCCCTGTGCCCTGAGACCCCGCCAGCCCACTGCCTCCTCTTGGCCTGCCCGCTGGCCAGCCGGGGGCTCCTCTCCACCCCCCTGGCCCCACCCGCCGGCTTCTCTCTGCCCCCTGGCCGGACCCCAGGGCACCTCCGGCTCCGGGCTGTCTCTGCTTCCCACCACCTGTGGGGCCCCACCTGTCTCCCTGGAGCTGAGCCACCTGGGACTGGAGCAGAAGCCTGACCAGTCTTGGCCAGCTGGGTGGGGGGAGAGCTTGGCTGGGCCCCTCCAGGCAAGTGGGTCCTGAGGGAGCCTGGCTGGGGCAGGCCCTGGTGTAGCTGATTGCGCCACGCCCCAAGGGCCGGAGTGATTCCCCGCCCCGGGACCAGCCCTGGCTGCACTGGCTGCTCAGCCTGGCAGTCACAGTCGCCTCCCAGAAGGCCGGTGAGTGCGACCAGGAGGCAGGGCGTGGGTCTCTGCAGGGCCGAGGGGAGCTGGGCTGTAAGGGGGCAGGGAGGATCTCTCTGGGTTGGGGCACTAGGGAGTGGGGGCTCTGTGTGGGGGGCTGAGCAGTTGTGGTGGGGCTGTGGGCAGGGGGGCGCTGGGCAGGGGTGGTGTTGTGCAGGACACTGTGCATTTGTGGCAGGGTTTGGGGGGGGAGCGCTGGGCATAGCGGGTCTGGGGGGGCTCTGGTCAGAGGGAATCGGGGGGGGGGGTGTTCCGGTGTTGGGCGGAGGGTGGTGGTGTGTGGTGTGACATGGGCCCACCCACAAGGGGAAGGGGCACACTAGCAACACAGCACCAGGCAGGCAATTGTACGTCTGGCAACAGCCGATTTGTAAATAGTGCCCTCGTACTGGGCTGGGCGGCGCGGGGCCACCCCTGCCATGACATGCCCCTGGCCGGCCCCTCACTCTGGAGACTGCCCCCGCCCCCTCGCCATGCTCCATTGCCCCCATGGGGGCCCAAAAATGTTTGGCACCCGGCCCACAAAAGGTTAATCCGGCCCTGTCCAAAGCAGTGGGAGGCTTTTCCTTCACTCCGCTCTCCCTCCTTCTGCCCCTGGACTCTCTCTCTGCTATAGGAGCATACATGAAGCTGGGGTTCAGTGGCAGGACAGGCCTGTGTGTCCTTAGCCGCAAGACAGCCGCACAGAGCTCTGCCCAGTACCCAGCCCTGCAAGTCACAGAGCTGGGAAAAGCTTCTTGCGTCATCATGACAGCTCCTCCTGCAGGCCACAAACTCCTGTGATTTGCAACAGTTGGCAATAATGCAACACTGGCTTTCCCTGGCCACTTGGAGAGTATTTCTCCTACCCACCACTACCCCAGTCTGGGGCTTGCCATCCAATCTCCTCCATCTGTCACCCCATTACTATCTTCTGCCCACCCCCAGACTCCTTCCTGGCCCCACATCCACTACACCCCGTTTCCCTGCAGCCCCTAAATGGGCCTTCTGCTCCCCCCAGCGCCTGCCCCCCCCTTACTCTCCACACTGACTTTTCACAGAAGTACTTTTCTGAGAAGTAAGCGCGACACGGTGTTGTGGCCAGACAGCAGCGGCTGAGGTGCCAGGACTCAGCATCAGCAAGCCCCAGCCCCAGTGCTTCATTTGTGCTGGGGCTTGCCAGCAGCCACCGCTCTCCGGTTCTACAGGCAGCACCGCGGCCGGCAGCCCTGCAGAAGTAGCAATACCAGACCATGCCACCCGTACCGATGCACTGCTGCTGGCAATGGTGCTGCCTTCAGAACTGGGTGACTGGGCAGCAGATGCTGCTCTCCAGCCACCCAGGCTGGGCTGCATGGTGGGGAGTTTCTGAGCTTGTGGCTCTCCCGGCCGTACATCCCCTGATCACCAGGCCCACAGGAAGGGGGAACCCAGGGGCTCACCCACTAGCTCCACTCAGGGGCAAGCCCTGCTGCCTGCAACTCCCCACCAGGCAGGCAGCTCCAGGCAGCATCGCCCACCACCTGGCTGGCTGACCAGGGGCTCCAAGCACAGGCTCGCCTGTACTCACTCCCGCTCCGGCAGCCTACACCCACGAACTTGCGGCATGGACGGCACCTCATGGACCACCATGCCTTGGATGGTCACCCATGTGACCTATGAGGAAAGGTTAAAACAATGGGGCATGTTTAGTCTTGAGAAAAGAAGACTGGGGAGTGCGGGGGTGGGCTGATAGGCTTCGAATAGGTTAAGGGCTTGTTACAAAGAGGACTGCGATCAAGTGTTCTCCATGTCCACTGATGGTAAGACAAGAAGTAATGGGCTTAATCTGCAGCAAGGGAGATTTAGATTAGATATTAAGAAAAACTTTCTCATGATAAGGGTGGTTAAGCACTGGAAGAGGTAACCTAGGGCGGCTGTGGAACCCCCATCACTGGAAGTTTCTAAGAACAGGCTGGACAGACACCAGTCAGGGATGGTTTAGGTTCACTTGGTCCTGCCTCAGCTCAGGGGGCTCGACTAGATGACTGCTCAAGGTCCCTTCCATCCCTACATTTCTATGACTCTATGTAAGTCAGTAAGAAGGTAAGAGTAAGAAGTTTGGGTGGGCATGCATTCTGGCACTGGCATTCCTGAGTGTAGTGTTGCTCCCTCTCTTACATGGGCACCCATCACCATTGTATTTGGGCAGCTTAGTATTTTGTTTCTTGAGGCCTTTTTTTAATGTCCCTTAAAGCAGTGGTTCTCAGCCATTTCCTTACCGGGATCGCATTTTCTTTAGTGGGAGCCCCCTCCCATGGAAGCCCCCCCAACACCTATTTGCCCACCCAGTTGAGAACCCCCAGCCTTAGAGAGCTGCATGACTGTATCAACAGGGCTAATCTCCCAGTTACTGTTCTAGCAATAGTGCAACCAGATCTCAGGGTGGTCTGGCCCCATCAATAACTTTGTGTCCCGAGACCAGAGGAAAAAAAATCCCCAGGAGAAGTACTATCTTGGATCCAGAGATCACAAGCAGAGTTTAACCACTTTCCCCAACCCCTCTCACAGGCACAAGGACGAATTTACGGCAAACTCAAGGAGGAAAACTTTTTTGGGCCTAAAGAAGAAGTAAAGCTGGAGACGTACATTAGGGTCCCTGCTTCGGCCGCAGAGCGAGTTATCAGCAAAGGAGGCAAAACTGTAAGCGAAAGCAAGGAGAAAGAGAGAATCAGGACTGTAGGGAGGCGGAATTAGGAGGCCGGTTCATCCCCAGGTATGGAAGCTTTGGAGGATTGCCTATTATGGCTAGGAAGCAGTCACTGCGGGAGGAGAGGAGGGGATGCTGTGAGGCAGACCTGGGTCAAGACTATTGCTTGGAGGGGTTTTTTGCTGGTGCTTTTGTTTCCCAGCTCCTCTGCTGACCTGGCAGGGGATTGTTCTCCTCCCTTGGCCCACATACCAGTGTGGAAGGCAGGAGGGTCAGGTCAGGAGCAAGGAAGAAACAGCTGGTAACCCACAGGAGAGGATGGAGCAAGGGCAGGGCCACAGAGCAGGCGGGGCTATCTCAAGATCCAAGGTTCAATTGCTGCTCCCCTGGACACGTATCAAAGCAGAGAGGAGGCCGTCGGTGAAGGCAGCATGTGAGCATCCTTGATTTCACAAGCTAGGCCTGGTTACTGTCCTCCTGTGAGGTGGGCAGCTCTCACACACTCTGAGCTCCATGCAAAGCCCAGCGTGGTGGGTGGGAGCGATTTTTTTTTGCCAGCTGGAGAAATGCAAAATCTGGGGGGCAGGTTTTTTTTGTTTTTTTTTTAATTCTTCTTCCTGAAACGGTGCAGTAACCGGGTGGGCTCTGCTGCTTTCCTGTAGGTCAGCGAAATGCAGAACCTGACGGCTGCAGAGGTGGTGGTGCCCCGGGACCAGACGCCTGATGAGAACGAGCAAGTCATTGTAAAAATCATTGGACACTTCTATGCTAGCCAGGTACGGAGACTGGAATCTCTCCCTGTGCAGGGCTTGTGCTGGGAGGGAGGAGGGGAAGAGGAGAGAACATAGGAGGCAGATGGGAACTTGTAAACTTGCATCCACCATCACTGAGGGGAGAGGACAGGGTAGTCTGTGGTCCTACAATTGGAGAGACCTACCACCAGCAGGCAGAACCCCTGAGCCTCAAGAGAGGCTAAGCCCAGGAGAGACAAGTTCCTAAAGAAATGAACTGACATCAGTTATCACCTTCACAGGACCCCTGAGTTATCTTCTCTGCCACTAACTCCCTATTGGGCTATTGGAATTTGATGATCTATCTAGGCTCTGAGAAGCGAGCCGGGAACCACCCATGCATTGATTTGTTTTTGTAGGGGAGACCAGACCTTCTCTTCTGTGCATTCCTTTGTACATCTTGCTTAGGTTATAGCTACACTGCAATCAGAGGTGTGACTGCAGCATGGGTTGGCGCGCCCAGGCTTGCTCCAAGTTAGCTAGCACAGCTAAAAATAGCAGTGAAGATTCAGTGGCACAAGCTAGCAATGCAAGTACGTACCGAGGGAGACCACACTGAAGTCCATGGCACCCTATCTTCATTGCTCTTTTTCATCATGCTAGCTAGATCGATGCTAGCCCAGGTCTGGCTGCATAAGCTGCTATCGCATACTGTAGACATAGTCTGAGTTATGACCGTCTTTGAATTTGGATTACACAGCTGCAGGAATGCTTGCTAGTTTTGATAAAGGGAACATACAAGCAGTTACTTTAAACATTGCAACAAGATGACGTGGGGAAAGTCAGGTATTGCTGTGTGTTTTAGCAACAAGGAAAAAAAAAGTAAGAAAAGGAAAGGAAAACAGAGAGAGAAATGGGAGAGAAATTTTATACATGCAGACAGCAAGGAAAAAAAATAAAGAGAGAGAGATATGAACCCAGCTATCACTATTAGAAAGATTCACATTTTTAATCACATCTTGCTCCTTTTTTATTGTACCTGCATGAATTAACCCCCTTTTTTAGAATGTCATGTTAAAAGATCTGTGGTGGTAAAATCAATTCTCAAGAGGCTGAACCTGCATCCCGTGCCCCCAAACTCAGTGGGAATTTTGGGTGCGTGAAGAACGCTGGATTGAGCCCCAAACGTTTGCAGCTTTAAAGAAGCAATGACCCTTTTTCTGTAGAGACAGGGAATGTCAAACAAACAAAGAAAGTTAGAATTCAGTTTCTACTCTGTGGACTTATGCAAATCGCTTATCTCCTCCCTGAGGCCCTGATTCAGGAAAGCACTTACACATGCTTAAGTCCTATTGACTTTGATGGAACTTAGGCACCTGTTTAAGGAGTCAGAGAGAGCTAGGTCTCCCAGTGCAGAACTCTGCATAGCCGAGTTGCTTTGAGTATCAATGAAGTGATTCCCAGTAAGCAACAGGTCTGTTCTGTGCAGTTTCTTGTACTGTGCACCTACTGTAGTTCTCTGGCACCAGCCTAGACTACAGCTGTCATAAATATAAAGGGAAGGGTAAACACCTTTAAAATCCCTCCTGGCCAGAGGAAAAACCCTTTTACCTGTAAAGGGTTAAGAAGCTAGGATAACCTCGCTGGGCACCTGACCAAAATGACCAATGAGGAGACAAGATACTTTCAAAAGCTGGGGGGAGGGAGAAACAAAGCCTCTCTCTCTGTCTGTGTGATGCTTTTGCCGGGGACAGAACAGGAATGGAGTCTTAGAATTTAGTAAGTAATCTAGCTAGATATGCGTTAGATTCTGATTCCTTTAAATGGCTGAGAAAAGAAGCTGTGCTGAATGGAATGGATATTCCTGCTTTTGTGTCTTTTTGTAACTTAAGGTTTTGCCTAGAGGGATTCTCTTGTGTTTTGAATCTAACTACCCTGTAAGGTATTTACCATCCTGATTTTACAGAGGTGATTCTTTTAACTTTTTCCTCTATTAAAATTTTTCTTTTAAGAAACTGAATGCTTTTTTCATTATTCTTAAGATCCAAGGGTTTGGGTCTGTGGTCACCTATGCAAATTGGTGAGGATTTTTATCTTCCCCAGGAAAGGGGGTGTAACGTTTGGGAGGATTTTGGGGGGGAAAGACGTTTCCAAACGGACTCTTTCCTAGTAATATACCGGTTAGATGCTTGGTGGTGGCAGCAATAAAGTCCAAGGGCAAAAGGTAAAATAGTTTGTACCTTGGGGAAGTTTTAACCTAAGCTGGTAAAAGTAAGCTTAGGAGGTTTTGATGCAGGTCCCCACATCTGTACCTTAGAGTTCAGAGTGCGGAAGGAACCTTGATAACAGCGTTATGCAAGGAGCCCTTTGTATGGACCAGCTGCAGAGCCCAGCGAAGTCAATGGAAGGAGACTTGACTGAGCTTTGACCCAGGCCTAAATGAATAACAAGTAAAAGGGATCTGATGATGCAAATAAATTTCTAGTCCACCAAAAATTAAAAAGAAACGTGAACAATCCCCCAACAGCCCTATTAAAGTTCAACAGGCACCGGAAGCCCTGGAGGCAAACCCTTGTTAAGTGGCAGGATCTTTAGGCTTGAAATCAAAAGGGAAGCATTATTAAGAGCATCATCCTCTGTAGAGCCAGGGCTGGCTTTGGACAGGGTGAGGAGCAGAGAAATGCCTCGTCTCTCAAGAACATAAGAGTGGTCATAATGGTCAGACCAAAGGTCCATCCAGCCCAGTATCCTGTCTACTGACAGTGGCTAATGCCAGGTGCCCCAGAGGGAGTGAACCTAACAGGTAATGATCAACTGATCTCTCTCCGGCCATCCATCTCCACCCTCTGACAAACAGAGGCTAGGGACATCATTCCTTACACATCCTGACTAATAGCCACTGATGGACTTAACCTCCATGAATTTATCTAGTTCTCTTTTAAACCCTGTTATAGTCCTAGCCTTCACAACCTCCTCGGACAGTAAGTTCCACAGGTTGACTGTGCATTGTGTGAAGAACTTCCTTTTATTTGTTTTAAACCTGCTGCCCATTAATTTCATTTGGTGGCCCCTAGTTCTTATATTATGGGAACAAGTAAATAACTTTTCCTTATTTGCTTGCTCCACACCACTCATGATTTTATATACCGCTATATCCCCCCTTAGTCGCCTCTTTTCCAAGCTGAAAAGTCCTAGCCTCTTTAATCTCTCCTCATATGGGACCCGTTCAAACCCCTAATCATTTTAGTTGCCCTTCTCTGAACCTTTTCTAATGCCAGTATATCTTTTTTTAAATGAGGAGACCACATTTGTACGCAGTATTCAAAATGTGGGCGTACCATGGATTTATATAAAGGGCAATAAGATATTCTCCATCTTATTATCTCTCTCTTTTTTAATGATTCCTAACATCCTATTCACGTTTTTGACTGCTGCTGCACACTGCATGGATGTCTTCAGAGAACTATCCACAATGACTCCAAGATCTCTTTCCTGGTTAGTTGTAGCTAAATTAGCCCACATCTGAGCTGGCACCTCATTTTGATGATAGCAGAAGCAGCAGAGTTTCTCCAGCATGCACATTTCCTCGACTAAGGGAAATTGGTTGGTTTGGTTCCTGTAGATCCTTTTCAAAGGTTTGAAAATGTTCCCTGGGTTTTAAACTTCAGGGGAATAAAAAGTAGGACAGAATCTGGGTTCATTCCGGAAGACGGGGGAGGCTGTAATGCATTAGGTAGCTCCAAGGTGTAGAATTTAAATGAGGGAAGCAGTGCAGTCTAGTGGTTAGAAGACAGGGTTCTGTGCCCAGCACTGTCACTGACTTGCTTTGTGGTCTAGAGACAAAAACAATAAAAATAAAAATTCACGTCTCTGTGCCTCGGTTTACCCATCAGTGGAATGGGTATAATGATACCTACCTCACAGGGCTGTTGTGAGGATTAACAAATTAATCTTTTTGAAGCACTTTGCAATCCTCAGTGCCGTATAGAGTGCAAAGTATTATTATTAGGAGTAACTAAAACAACATGATATTTTTTGGTTCACCTACCTAGTGCTATCATAATCTTGTCATGCCATTCAGCAAGGGGCAAAAACGACTAAACCAGCATGCGCAGTTATTTTTCTCTTCTGAGCTCTGAACACTTTCTCGGCAATTAAAAACACATAGCTATGGTTGAGTAGCTATGGTGGATGATGTGCTCCTTTGCTGGCAGTGATAATTGCAACCTGACCAAACTGACATACTTGGAAGGTTTTTAAGGAGTTAAAAGAGACTCAAATTCAGTGTAAATATTAAAAAGAAACTGCCTCTAAGCTACATTTTATGTTTCCTGGGCATTAGATTTTGGTTTGGTTTTGGTTTTTTAGCCAGAAGAAAACAGTAAACATTAGTAATACAGTATCAGAAAAGTCTTTTTTTTTTTTTTTAAACATTTAGCTCAAAATATTTTGATGATTTTTAGATTCTGGGGGGAAAACCAACAGAAATGCAGACTTGGTATGAGACCGTTGAAGACTTTTTTTTTTAACTGTTTTTAAAGAAAAATATAGGATCTGCTTTACTGTTCCCGTGAAATGGGACACACATTACAGGCTTTTTTAATTTTTTTGGAACTTTCTTCTATTTTAAATCATACAGTAACCGGGAGGTTTTTTCCTTTTTATTTTCTTTTTAATGAAATCGGTGTGGTCCCGTGAAACACGTATGCTCCTGAGAGGGGACAGGGAGTGTTTTTTGAAACTCTAATTCACTCTCTTCTTGAGACCGGTCTGGAAGGAATGAACAAATCAGTTGGCCTGTGAACATATCAGGAGTGCTACTGTTAATTTCAGTTGGGGTTTTGCTTGGAGGTGTAAAAGGAGTTGGGCGTCCAAATCCTACTAGGGAATTGAGGGCCAAAATTGTCAGAAGCAACTTGTGATTTTTTGGATGCCACAATTACTGTGTGTCCAAGCTGGGACATCATAGTCGCCTAAGTAGGGGAAAAGTATAATCCCGTGTTTGCAGAGGTGGGCCACGACTACGGCTAGGGTCTTGGAGAATACTCTCGGTGCTGTGGAGAGACCGAACGGACGTACTCTGTATTGAAAGTGGTTGTGTCCGAGTGTGAATCGCAGGAGGCGTCTGTGTGCTGGATGAATGGATATGTGGAAATGTGCATCTTGTAGGTCGAGGGCTGTGAACCAGTCCCCTTGTTCCAGCACAGGTATTGTTGTGCCCAAATGTGACCATCTTGAATTTCTGTACACGTACAAATTTGTTCAGTCAGCGTAGGACTAGTATAGGCCTCCACTCCCCACCTTTTTTTTGGATCAGAAAGTAGTGGGAGTAGAACCCTTTTCCCCAATGGTGCGTTGGTACAGTTTCCACTGCACCTAGCTGTAGAAGATGAGCCACTTCTATGTGAAGTAGGTGCTCGTGAGAGGGGTCCCTGAAGAGGGACGGGGAAGGGTGGACGGGCAGGATATGAAAGGGATGGAGTAACCTGACTGAACTATTTCCAGGACCCAGTGGTCCTGGGTGACCTGTTGCCAGACATGGTGAAAACTCTGGAGGTGGTGGTCAAATGGGCAAATAGGCAGTGGAGTCAAGAGGTGGTCGCGCAGACCCCCGACCAGCACTTCAAAATTGCTATTTGTTTCCTGATGGGTGGGAGGTAGCTGGTTGCGCATGGTTTTGGCTACGCCGAGGAGGTCTGTTGTCGTTTCTCCCAATGTCATACGGTTTGGGCTGGGGCTGGTGATGTTGTGTGCAGGGTCTCAGATAAGGTTGATACCGTGGTCTCTGGGGAGGGACGGGTATATCCCCAGTGTGCACAGAGTGGCCCTAGAGTCTTTCATGATGTGAAGGACTTCATCGGTTTTTTTTAGAAAAAAGTTTATCTTTGTCAAAGGGAAGGTCTTTGACTTTGGTCTGCAGATCTTTGGGGATACTGGACGCAGACAGCCAGGAAGACCTACGCATCACTACCGCAGTTGCAGTAGTGCGGGCTGCTGTGTCCGCCATGTCCAGGGATACTTGTAGTGCCATCTTGGACACTAATTGACCTTCAACAAGGACTGATTTAAAGTCTGCTTTCCTGTCCTCCAGGATATAGGAGGCAAAATCAAAGAGCTTGTTGTAATTGTTGTAGTCGTAGCTTGTGAGGAGGAAGATATAATTTGCAATTCTAAATTGTAGAGTGGAGGAGGTATAAACCTTGTGGCCCAGGAGGTCAAGGCATTTGAGGTCCTTGTCTTGCGGACTGGGCCGGTATTGTGGCTGTTTTGTTCCGTGCGTCGCTGCATCCATCACAAGAGAGTTGGGTTGAGGGTGGGAAAATAAGAAATCTACGTCCTTAGCGGGATCATAATATTTATGTTCAGCCTTCTTGCATGTTGGTGGGATGGAGGCAGGGGTCTGCCGGAGAGTGTCAGCTGGTTCTAGGAGGGCTTTGTTTATGAGTAGCGCGATCTTTGAGGGCACAGAGGGGTGGAGGATTGTGAGGAGTCTGCGTTGTGTCTCCTGGACTTCCTCCAAAGGAATGTCCTGGCTGAGTGCCACCCTCTTGAAAAGTTCCTGGAATTGCTTAAAGTCATCCACATTTTGTGGAGGAGATAGCATGAGGGCTTCATCTGCGGCTGATGGGGAGGCAGGAGCCAGTAAATCAGGGAAGGGTTCATAGCCCGCATGTTCAAGAGGGGGTTCAGTAGGTCTAGATGTAGATGGAGCTGGAGATAGAGGTGCAGAAAGGGCTTGTGGTCTGGTGGAAGGGGCACGAGGAGGAGTGGTGGCAGGAGCCAACCAAGGGTACCACTGAGGCCAGGGCATAGGGTAAGAAAAATGGGGCCCCTCCCATGGGGGGACAAAGTAGGGAAACTGAGGCTGGTTCTTGTGAGGTGCCACATCTTGAGACAGATACGGCTCCGGTGGAGGAGGAGAATCAAGCGGAGAGAACTCTGTCTGCTACTGCATGTCGTTCTCGCTGTCAGTGAAGGTAGCCAGGTCTGGTGGCAAGAGCAGTTGTTCAAACAGTGATCGCTCCGTGTCGAGGAGCGGAGAGTTGGGCTTGGGGGCCACAGAGATATCATCCTGATGCCGAAATTGTTGCTGCTCCCTGGTCTGCAGTGCTGCGGAGCGCGAGCAGCAGCCCGCAGCGACTTTTGTTTAACTTTAGCGGGTGTCTCAGGCCGTTTGTAGGAGCCCTGCAGTGGGTCTGTGCCTGCTGTGGGAGTGATAGGCAGGCTCGGTGCCAACGTTCTTGTCAGCACCGGGGCAGAATTCGCTATCGGCACTGGGTCTGTCTTTGGTGCTGAGGGGACCGGTGCCGAGGAGAGCTTCCCACTGCGGGAAGTTGGATCCCTGCCTTTGTGCTCCGCATAAGCCATGACTGAGGTGCTGGGGTGGTCGGAGGCACCTGCTTTTGGCCCTGTCAGCACGGAGGGTTAAGTTCTTGCAGGATACCCTTTATCCTTTTGAAAGTCTCTGTTCAGAGACATTTGGGCTTCCTGCCTCTTCGCTTGAGAGGGTGAAGCCACGCTCCTGATCGGTTCCGACTTAGCCTGGGAGCATGAGGGAGAGGGTTCACTATTGCCCATCTCCATAGGCGAATGTAGGGAGTTCGCCATCAGGAGCATTTTTATCCACAAGTCCCTGTTACGACGAGCCCTGGTTTTCAGGTTGGTACAATGAATACACGGCAGGGACGTGTGTCTTGCTGAGGCACTTCACGCAGCGTGTGTCCATCAGACCGCGGCATAGGCTCCTTGCAGGAGTCACATTTCTTAAATCCTGGGGGCCCTGGCATTATTGAACTAGGAATGCCTGGGGAGGGTGTTTCAACGGGAGACAAACGTGAGGAAAAAAGTTGTGGTTTGTTTTTTGTTTTTGCTTTTTGAAACTAACAAACTATTCTAAGGGAAGGAAAATAACTGGGATATATCTAACTATTTCTATTTCTTTCTACTTATTTCCTTCAGTAACCAAGGAAGAGGTTAGCACCGCCCTGAGTCCCGTCTTCAGCCGAGGACGGTTGAGAAGGAACTGAGGGGGGTTCGGGACACGCACGCTCAGGCAGTCCCTGACGACGACACGAGACAGCAGCTAAGTGTGTGCGTCCCGACCAGGCACTGCTACCGAAGATCTCCAATCAAGGGCACCGGGATGCACCGTCACCTGGAGTGGAGCACTGACAGGGACAGCATTCGAAGAAGAAGAGAACCTTCCCTGAAAGCTCAGAGAAGGGTCTCCATCCACCGCAGCGGTAGATTTCCTGGAGGGAGGAGGAGTGGTTGGGCAATTTACTACCCCTGCTGGTCAGTGTGGGATCTTCTTGCTGATAGAGCGGGCACACAGATGATGGCTCCTCATTTTCCACTACTGGCATCTTGTTCCTAGGAGTCTGACTAAGAAGCCAGCTTTGGTGCAGTGGGAGCCTTTCTGGAGGGCGATGATTATCCCATCACCGTAAAATATAAAAGAGACCAGTCAATTTACATCAGATCCCAACAACCTCATGGGATTTCCCCCCCAGGCACTCTCAAGAACCTCTGAAATCCAGTGCTGTGGCGGTTAAGACAAACCCAGCGGCTGACCCTTTGGCTCCTGCTGCATCAGAGGTAAGGGTAAGGCTCTCCTCTGAAGGAGGCAGAAGGTGCCACTCCTCCACTCCCTAGAAGAGACCTGGTAGTAGGAGGTGGAGTAGCCTGCTGAGTCAAAACGACACAGCAGGTTTGAGGGAGCCAGGGCCTGGGGAGGGTAGGACATACGAGCCGTGGTGCCATTCAGGCCCCTGAGGTTCAGATAGACATCCGGCCAGAAGGGTGATAATCAGAACCCTTTAAAAGTCGGCCCATCCCTAATTTAAATATGCATTTGAACCCTGCTGCTTTATTGTGCATGACAGAATTTTTTAAATTTTTGTTCAAGGTTAATACCTCTCGGACATGGGTCTGTTTGTGACATGGCAGGAGCAGCGGTGGGCAAAGCTGGGCCGCTTTCGAAACTGGCTTGTGGGAGGGGAGAAAAAGCCCCGTCACCTTCTCACCACAGAGGTGAGTGTCCCCATTCCCAAAGGCAGCGGGGAAGGTGTAAACTGTGCAGTGTACCAGTTAAAGGAGCGGTGATCTTCAACAGGTTTCAGAGTAACAGCCGTGTCAGTCTGTATTCGCAAAAAGAAAAGGAGTACTTGTGGCACCTTAGAGACTAACCAATTTATTTGAGCATAATGATTGAAGGGATGGTGTCAGGTGAACACAGGCCCACACTGTTGGTTTTATGACCCAAAAAGCAATATTTGGCCAAACTAGAACTGTTTCCATGGACACTTTTTTAAATTAAAAGATTCCTGTGGAAATTTGTATTTCCCCACCTGAAAACAGCAGCAAGTGTGCTGATTGGGAAGGAACTGAAAAATTAAATTAATTCTAAACAGCAGCCAAACAGACCACAGTGCAAAAAGTAAATCATTAATGGAACACAAATTAGATTCTTAGCTAAAATAGCTTTAGCTTTAACATCCTGGGGAATTAACAGAACTGCATGGCCTATAAATTGGGGCAGAGCTGGTCTTTACAAAATTATTTAGTGTGTGTTAAAAGAGTTAAGGAAATTATGCTTTTTAACGATGCATCCAATTCATCCCAAGATAAACTCCACTGGCTTTAAAGATGAATTTCTCCCCAATTTAAAAATAAATAAATAAGTAAATAAATAAATCTGACACTGTCCCTTTAATCAGATCTGTTCCAGTGAACTACAAAACCTACAGATCTGCAGTTTCACTCCACACTGATTAATCCCACTCCTCCCCTCTGTGAAGCCCCCAGCTATCTTTAAACAGCCCGTGCCCATGGAGTACGTTAGCTTCCTGCATGTCAAACAAGGGGATATGACCTTATATAACCAATTCATTTTTGTTTATCTACCTCTTCCTGACAATAGAATAAAATAGGTAGTGGCAACTCCACATGTGGTAATGTAGAGGAAAAAATTACTCTTTTTCCAAAGAAAAAATGTTTTTAAAAAAAAATAATAGAATGTATGGGCTTTCTTTTCACTTTAATGTGTTCATTCGTTGTAAAAGTTCCAAACCTCAGCAGTGCTAAATTGTTCAGTTGTGACTAATTTTTATTAAAATGCTCAATATTCCATTACTATTTTTTTCTTTTTAACTTTGATATTTACTTCTGTCAGCAGTACAACTTCTCTCCGCTCCTCTGTCTCAGCGGACGCTTTGTTCGTGTGATGACTGGTCACTTTCGCATAGACTGGCATTCAATTGCCATTCGGACCACATTGCTTTAGCGGCACCCAGATGGTATGCCTTTAAAGTATTTTTAGGTGGTGTGCAATCTGGATGATTCATTTTTACCAGTACTCAGCGTGGGTTAACGATAAAGCAATCAGGGCTGGATTATAAAAGTAACAACCAAACAGGAATGGATTGTGTGACTAAAGTGACTTCTTACATGATTGTCTGAAGCTTAGGACAGTTCGATACACAGATGTGCATATAGAGAGGTAAAACTAATGCATATTGCAGTTATCCTGGTTTTGAAATCCCCAGTCAGCTGCCATGTTGTTCTGTACTCCCTCATGCTTGATACTGGGGGACATGGGGAATAGCTTGCCCACCTGATTGATTGTTCCACACACTTTTTTGAATAAAAGTGCTGCTTTCCCCCGGCCCCCGAGTCACTGATCCAATGCAATTTCAGACTATTCATCGAAAAGTTGTACTTGACTGTAATGATATTTTTCCTCCCTTCGGTTGATTGTTTATTTTCTCTCTACTCCCCTTTCCCCTTCTGCTCCATGTTCTTTACCTGGTACTTTTGTGAGGCAGGTTAGTTGACTCAGATCTGGAGTTGTGATTGTGGATGGACGTGGGCTCCATTTTAATTGCAGCTAGGTTTTCCCACAAACCGGGTTACTCCACTGTTTCATTTTTAAAAATAAAGCAAAAATTATACTGCACCTGTGTGTGTTTCTCCATTCTTAGGAGAAACAAAGAGGTCAGCGATGCTGAGGCGTGGATGGGTGGGTGCTGATATAACTCAAGGCACGGACTTAGCAGACCTGCATGCCTCACACTATCACAGATGCCTCACTGGACTCTCCACAGTGTTACAGCTTTGTTACTGAATACAGTATACTCCTGATTATCTGAACAGCATGGGGAACCCAGATTTGATTTGGCCCATCAGGAATTGGGATAATTGAGAGGGCAGGTGTCATTCAGCAGCCTTCCACATGGCAGCCTCCTTGCAGTCCTGGCCAGGGATCTCTGCTCTTCCCTGCTCACTCGCTCCCATGACAGTGGGGCTGCAGTGGGTTCCCACCACTGCCGCAGGGCCAGGGCCACCCGATCCCCACAGGCACAAGATGCACGGCAGAGCAGAACCCCCCAGCCAGTACTCTGCCACTCCAGGACTGCAGCCTTCCCTGGACCATGCACCTGCAGGGATTGGCTCCACTCACTCAGTGACAGCAGGACTGCAGAGGCTCTCTGCACTGTGGCAAGAGCCATTCAGCAGCAACGTGACCTCCCTCACAGCTGGGAGCACAGCTGCATCCTCCTCTGAGCCCTGGCCAGGGGTCTCTTCTCTATTATCTGCACCTCTGCAATTTCCTTGTCCCCCCGCATGAGATACATGAGAGATGAGGAAGGGATTTATGTAATGCAGAGGTTCAGATGATAAGGTTTGGGGAGCAAACACTCTCAGAACAAAAGCTTAGCAGAGACTTTCCTGGGCAGTACCTAGCACCCTAAAGGGCCAGTCAGACTGGGATTTCCAGATGCTACTGCAGTACAAAGAGAAGTGGCTAGTGAGTTTGAGGGCCTGCTGTGGAAGGCATCTTCAAGGGGCCTTGTTTTCAGAAAGTGCTGAGCACCCACTCTCTAAAAAGTAGGCCCTTTAGAAATGGAGTCTTCACTGGGTCACCCAAAGTCATTAGTCACTTTTCAAAACATTGCTGTTACTTTGCCTTCCAAGAACATTAGTGTTGGCAAAAATTCAGACAGACACTCATGGTCATCGAAGTTCTCCCGCAGTAACGCTGCCTTTCTCCCACCCAGTCTTCTCCACCTAGATTGTAAGCTCCATAGGCAGAGATGGTCTCACACCATGCATATGTACAGAGTCTAGCAAAATGAGGCCCTAAATCTGTGATCTCGGTTGGAGCGTCGAGTTGCTCCAGTAATAAAGTGAATCCGAGGGACTGACCGTGGCAGCCATTCAAGTTTAAAAACTGGAGCAAGTAGGTACAGGACTCCTCCCTAACTGTATTAAATTAGTGCTGGGGCCATGATGCGTGGTCTGCTTGCGGCATTTACTTCTTGTCTCAGATTAGTATCCAGGTCCCACCACTGTGGTAATGGTGGGGTTTTTTGATGCTGTGGTTAGCTGCCCGCTAGGAACTGAACTCCACCATTTCACATAGGCCACGAGCTAGCAGATGAAAAGAACTCAGATCACATGAATGTGGACTGCATTCAGGCAGGACAATTAGGAGAGTTTGCATTTTCCTCCTCTTAAGTGAAAGCTTCTTAACTAAACCAGATTTCCAACATCCCCACTCCGGTCCTTAAGTAAGGGGTAACAATAAGTTCTCGACAGATATTGCATAGGCAACATACTAACTCCATTTAGGATAAACCAAGCACTTCAGTCTATACATGAAAGTCATTGTGCTTCTGGCACTCAACTTGAGAACACTCATTCCAGTTACTCCTCCAAGAAGGAAGTCAGAAAGTCTGTGCATCCCTGATAATCCATTCAATTGCAGGGAGGATGTGGAGTGCTACCAGATCAAATCAGTAGGAATTCTACCCTGCCCTGCCCCCCTTCACTCTGCACTGGCTGGAAAGAACACAGTGCAGGGCCATGATGAATCTGGCTCATTATTAGCCAAGCTGCCTCACTCTTTGATCAGGGAAACTTTGCAATGAAGAAAACACCATTGCAAGGCCTGGAGCAGGATCCGAGTGCAGATAACACACACGACTGCGTTGTCCATTTCAAGTTTGGGCTAAGAGATTCCAGAATCCCAAATTCAGCCCATTAAAAATTTTTTTTAGAAAGGTAGGTGCAAAAGGAAGGCATCCAGTGTGACATAAATAAGGCAATTAGGCTGAAGCCCAAAGCGTACTCCTGCTGTGGCCATCAGGGAGGTTACCGTAGGAATTGCACACGGCAGGGTAAAAGGGTTATCCTGTTGAGTAGCATTTCAGTCGGTTTTTGAAGTAGTGCAAAGATAGTTTAAATTGCACCTGTGCTTTGGTGTTGGTCCGGAACAGTTTATATTGGTCTTCTGCCTTAGTCAGGTTGGGATCAGATACGGGATTATGTTCTTGGTGACCGATAGAAACATCGCTGCAGGAACCGACAAGCAAGATGCCCAGTCCATCCATGAAAAATTCTGGGGAGGAGAAAAAATATTTAAAAGCAAAGTTAAGCGACCCTGCGTTTCCCCGAGAACGGCTGTGAAATTATTTCACAAGGCTCTGTATGGTCCACTCAGGACTGAATCACTTCTCCATGTAAAGGAATTGAACCACGGGTCCTCTGGGTCTAAAACCAAGCTGCTACGGCTTGCCCTAGAGAACCAGGTCCAGTCACTTGTGGAGACTAGCAGAGTCAAAGCTCTGTGGGTACGTTTACACTGCAGTCAAGGTGGGACAGCAGCATGGAAAGCCAGACCTGTTCTAGCACAGTTAGAAATAGCAGCGTTAGACGCAGCAACCCAGGCTGCCCCCTGGGTATGTCCTCATGATGGTAGCCAGGGCTGAAGCCTGTACCACCACCTATGCCTGTATGCAGCTATTTTGAGCCCTGCTGGCGTGGAGTTTCCCCGTTTTAACTGCAAACGTTTCATAGTCGTCTAAGACATGAATCATGGCATGGTGGGGAAGGGTCAGTCCTTTGGAGGGTCGCTGCTGCCCTCGCTAGGATCCCCTTAGTTTGCCCCTGGTCAGGGCGGTTCTTTGAGTCAGACACGTGCCTGTCTCTGAGCTGTGCTCAGGGAGACAGCCTGAAGCAGGGGAGCTGCCCCTCTCCTGTCCCAGGCCTTTCTGCCTCCTCCTTTGTTCTCCTTCCTTTATAGTAGGCCTAGTTTCCTCAACTGGGCACAGCTGTGATTGCCTGCCTCCATGATTGGCAGCTCTGGCAGTTGCCTGAGTGTGTGGCTGGGCACTTGCCTGCTGACAGGAGAGGCTCCCCTCCCTGTCCTGCCTACGCTCAGTGTGGGGTTTGTAGACCCCATTACAGGGACGAATCAGGGAAGTGTTGAGTTTGCCGCAAATCCCATAATGCTACTCACTTCCAGCTAGCATCCCACAAGGTGCAGCAAGAAAAGTCCCACAATGCATAGAGCGCAGAAGCAAAGCAAAGCACTGCACCCTAAGATACCTGTACGGAATGTTGTGCGCTTACTCTACAAGACGTCCCTGTTGTGTAAACGTGCAGATCCATGCTGAAGCAGAAAACCACTTATGGTGTATATGCAATTACTGGAGACTGTCTAATACGCACAGATTCATGTGCAACAAGTCAGTGTGAATTAATACACCCAAGTGCATAAACCCTAAAGCAAAGATGCAAAACCACAAGCTCTAAGCCTAGTTGCCCCTGCAGATTTGACTGGACACTACAGCAGCCATATTAGTTTTCTAACCACCATTTTTCCATTTGCTTTTCAGTAAGGTTAGTTGGTTGAAAGAGAAGTAGCAGGCGTTGTCTACCCTACCCTTCTAACAGAACCAGTAGGGATTTGTTTATACATTTCCTGGTCTAAATAAAAAACTAGAGCACTTCTCTGCATTTAACTCTGAATAAAGCGGCTGCTGCACCTTGCATCCAGGGAAAGTACTCAGAAATATATAGGTGCAATTGACAAACAGGCATTTTCTCTAGACACCACAGCCAGCTGTTCTATATGCTGTCAAGCCAGGACCCCACTGAAGAGTCTTCCTTGGCATTCCATGTAGCAGAGTCTACATACAGTGCAGGCGTTGGGATACTCTAGTGGCCAGAGCAGCAAGCTGGGAGTCAGGAGACCCGAGGTAAAATACTGGCCCCACTGAACTCAATGGCAAAATGCCTCTTGATTTCAAGGCAGCCAGGATTTTACCCCTGGCTTCAGTTCCTAGCTCTGCCGCTTACCTGCTTGGTGACCGTGGGCAACTTACTTCACCTCTCTGGCCTTCCAGCTCCCCTTCTGCCTCTCATCTAGTTTAGACTGCAAGTTCTTCAAAGCAGGGATTTCTCTTACTACATACTTATACAGTTCCTAGAACAATGGGTCTCCAGTCTTTGTTGGCACACTATAGTAACACACATACAATCATGCATTACACAATGTTCATTGTTAAAAGCATGGGTTATTAAACATCATTTAGCCTATTTTAAGTTTAATGATTAAATGTTTTAAGAAAACCAAGAGCAGCTGCTAATGCTTTATTTCAAACATCCATTTAGTTCAGCTGTGAAACAGGGTGTCCTAAGGAGACCTGGCCCTTTAAGGGGACTACCTAGGGGATGGGCTTTGAGGCAGATGAAATTAAGTCTGCTGGGTCCAGTTAAGGAAGAAAGGACAGAGGAAGGGGTTCACCCCACCCCACAGACAGACAGACAGGCCTGGCTAGACCAACTCCACTAGGGGCAAAGGGCAGAAGCCTTAAGGGGTGCCAAGCCGCAGTATCTGAGCCCACCAAGAGGCTGAAGCAGCTGTGGAGAGGGAGAAGGGCTTGTTTTTATTTTGACATTTTACCTGTGATGGTTTAATAAAATCAGACCCAAGATCGGGTGGTGGGTGACCACAGGAGTCTGGGTGCAGTTTGAGAACAAAAAGGAGAATCTAAGGCACCAGGAACATCTAGTACTGGCCTGGGTAGATCAGGCTTTATAAGCCTAAATGGCAGTGGGTTGGATCACTTTGTGCAGAGTGCACCAGATCCTCAGGTACTGTAAATCATCACTGGTTTCTGTGGAGCCACACCAGTCTACATCACCCGGGCCAGTCATAGGGGCGGTACTCTCAACAGTATTTGATCCATATATTGTTGCAAAGCTAATGGGTTAACACACACAGTGAGCCGTGCTATGCGAGGCTTACGGGCCTGATCCTCCATTGCCCCACACCTTGTGTCACAACTTACACCCGTGTAAAAAGAGTGCAGATAATGGCCAGATCAGCATGGCAGCATTTTACTTTGTACTGGTGCAAGTGATGGTCATGATGCAAGGAGTCAAAGGACAATTATCTTCATCCAGCAGTAGAATCATAGAATCTAAGGGTTGGAAGGGACCTCAGGAGGTCATCTAGTCCAACCCCCTGCTCAAAGCAGGACCCATCCCCAATTTTTGGCCCAGATCCCTAAATGGCCCCCTCAAGGATTGAATTCACAACCCTAGGTTTAGCAAAGCTCAAACCACTGAGCTCTCCCTCCCCCACAGCAATTCTGCTTTCTTGCCACTAGAGGTCTTTGCCTTTGTAGTGGTGGTATTTCAGCCCCTAGCAGCTACCTTGTGTAAAGTTACTCTGGAGAAATGATTTTCTCCAACCCCAAAATAATCTGAGGGCTTTGTTTTTTTCAGAAATGAGACCAACTGCCCTATAGCCTTGCACAGTGAGAAGTCATTTGTACCCATGCACAAGTCTGGTGGGAGTTTTTTAAAACACACTAGAAAAAGTAGAAACCTGCTAGGATCATTTGGGATCTGTCACTTAATTCCCCACCCTGCAGGAGCCTGGGACATTAGTGCTCCTCAACCCCTCCTGTTCTCCGCCTGTGACACAACAGGTTAGTCTCTTGAGGGCTGTAATACTTGGTCAAATTCTGATTTGGCTTACTGTGCAGGTGGTGTTGGTGACCTGTGATATACAGGAGGTCAGAACAGTTTATGGGGTACTCCATTCTAGCCTTAAATTTTATGAAACCTTTTCATCTGAAAAGCTTTAACAAAAAGTGACTTTGAATGATGCATTTCTTTTAATATATCAGGTTTTTTAAAGTCAGGCTTTGTTATTGTTGGAAATTTTCTGGGTTGAGATAAAGTAGAGATGAAAAATTTTGGGGGGTGGGGGGATTTCCCGCCTCTCTCCCCACTTCTTCTACAGCAGGAAAAAAATATTTAGATAACTATCCCATGAAAAAAAAAATTCAAGCCAAACCAAAACTGCTTAGTTTTCTCTGGAAAAATCTTGTCAGAAGTGGCATCTGTTCAGTTTTTAGACCATGCACAGATATAAAGCACTAAAGCACAAAGCAAACGAGACTTGGCCCCCAAAACAGATGGGCCTATTGCAATCTCTCTCTGTTTGGCCAACCTGACTGCCACCTTGCCATCCCTCTAGTCTACCCAAAGTGTAACCTCCAAATCCATCTTCTTCTCCCATTCCTCTGACCCCTCTCCTTGCACTGCAGCTCTTTCTGTGTCCCATTCAAACTCCTTGACTTCATCCAAAAGCCTCTACATAGGCCTGCCCTGGCTTTATCTTCTCACCTCCTTTTCGTTTCCTTCTCCTTTGCCTGAGCTAACCTTCTGGGCCCTACCTACCATGCAGATGCACTTTAATCCCTAAACACAGGGCTTTCTACATTCTTCATAATTAAAATCGAATCATGTCTTTGCAGAGCATTAAGCAGAGAGCAGAACTCTCCGTGGATTCGTGGTTACAGGTAGCCCTAGGTCTAATCTAACTTGCTGAAACACTTTAGGGTAGGATTTTCAAAGGAATTTAAGGGAGTTGGGCATCTAACCCAACCAGCGGTGGGATTTTAGGTCAGGAGATCTAAAAGCTCTTTACAAAAGTTAAGCATTATCACTTCTGTTTCATAGAAGCCCCTCCCCTCCCAAGACTCAGAGACAGGATGGGACTTGCCCTCTACACTGCAGCTGGGAGGTGCAATTCCCTGCTCAGGGAGATTCGCACACAGTAGCGCCGATCAAGCTCACACACTGAAAACAGCGTGGCCAAGGCCAGCCGCCCAAGTACAATCTGTTGGAGATCCTAGGTATGGACTCGGGAGGCCAGCCCAAGTTACAGGAGTGCTAGCTTGGTCAGAGCTACCCCAGGTACGTCTACCCGAGCTAGGAATGATACCTTCCAGCCACAGCGAGGATACCCCCACAGAGCCTACCAGAGAGCTGGGAATAGAACCCAGGCGTCCTAGTCCATGTTCTAACCCTGGGAGAGGCCCCTCAGCAGCATTAGTGAAAGTAGAGAGCTGGAAGCCCCAAGACTGAAACAAATGAAGGAAAAAGATAAACATGATAGCGTGAGAGAAAGCTTCTGTGGGGCAAGCCACAAGCGGCAGACACCGAGAGCCAGGCCTGCTGACAGCAATTCCGGGCCCCAGGGCAGAACAGTCAGTGGGCCCCCACAAACGCACAAGCCACGCCAGCGTGGACGTGGTCCGCCTGACATTTGGGCGGTGCTGCGCCTGTGCTGGCTGGTACCCAGTGAGCTGCTGACTGCGCTGCTGGGCGCGCTCTCTTGGCATGGCCAGGGCTTCCACATGCCCGCCGGTGGAGTTGCCAACTGTCTAATTGCGCAACCCCAAAGACCCTTGCCCAGCCCCTGCCCCTTCCCTGAGGCCACGCCCCTGCCCTGCCCCTTCTCCAACACCCCGCTCACTCCATCTCCCCCCCGTCGCTCGCTCTCCCCCACCCTCACTCACTTTCACCAGGCTGGGGTTTGGGTGCGGGGTGCAGGCTATGGGAGGGAGTTTGGGTGTGGGGCGTGGGCTCTAATCTCCTGGGCCCCTGGGCAATTGACCCTTTGTCCCCCCGTCGGCAGCCCTGCCCAGAGCTTCCTTGCCTGCACTCGGAGAAAGAGAGCGTGTGGCTTACCTGAGTGAGCTACTCTTTGCAGAAGAGGGTCATAGCCGACGTGTCTGCTTTTGTCTGTATGGGCCAGGAAGAAGTTGACCACACCACTGGTGACCACGCAGTTGGGGAACCCTTCCAACTTGTGGAAGGAGCCGTATCTCAAATGCAGACAGCTGCTGTCGTCACCCTGATCATAGAGCAGCTGAAAACTGTAGGTGTTCCCATTCACGCTGCCTCCAACCTGGAGAGCAGGAACATCACCCATGTTATTCAGTTATCGCTTTCATCTCCTGGCAGATTCAAAGCCTGGGCTAACATCCACTGATATCAACAGAAGCCCTTCCATTGACTGGCCCAACCCCCTGAACATTGTTACTGTTCTGCACAGTGGGAATCTCAACATGAACAAGCCACAGTTTACAATAGCTTCTAGGTTCTTGTGAGCTGCTGCTTGGAGCTCATTCCCTATGACATCGCGTTCTTCTTGTTCCTCATACCACTGTCTGTGTTTATCAGCTCAGAAACTGGAGTGTTGTTTCCACTCGTGTAGTGTAGGTGCTGGTGAAAGCTGCTGGATTGGGATCACTAGAGAGACCAAAGTTCTGGGCCAAGATCAGACACGGCATATGCAGAAGCAGGACAATCCTTCCTCTCACCTAACCTAGAGACATACTATGGAATTACGTCTCCACGGTACATTCTTTCATTGGCCCTACTGACAACACGGCCAATCTAATAAGCAGCCAAAACTGCACTGAGATCTACTCATTTCACAGGGGGCACCAAACAGCTCTCATCGGAAACTTGTTACCCTTCACTAAGGATTTGGGTTGGATTTGAAAACATGACCAGAAGTTATAGGCCATCAGTTCCATAAATCCTCAGAACCATCCACTCTCTCAGGTCAGCTGTCACAGCCCAAGGTGTGGAAATATTTCCCAGTAACTCTAAAAAAAACCTCTGAATCAAGAAAATACTTAATGGGATCAAAAACAGCTCCAACTGGCTTCAAAATGTTCTTACTGACCTAGGGTAAGTATTCTTTCTGGAGTTACGATCCAAGGTGAATGGGTGGTGAGGGAAGAGCGTGATCCAGATTGGAGCTGTTTTTCCAAAATTGGCCAAGGAGAGTCCTGCTCTTAGCACAAACTGATGTCACTTTTCAAGAAGAAGACATCTAGTGTTTGAACAAAACCAAGAATCCCCTTGCAGAAGCAGTAAACTAAAGTGATCGGGAACCAGTTGCATCAGGCTTATTGTTTGCCAATACTGTGCCCTATCTGTTCACTTTTCTGCCTGCTGTGAGGTTGTATTGAACCAAAACACAGAAAGGAGACAGATACCCAGAACTAAGTAGTAAATATCCAGGGTCAAATGGTAATGCACCAATTTAAGATGGGCACATTTCTGAGAACATGAAACCGATCTGATGCATGAAGAAAGCCAAGTAACATAGATGAGAAACACACACCACCCTCAAAGAACATTTTGCCAGATAGCATTAACCTCTGGTGTGGTCACAGTCAATCTAAAAATCCATACAAGATTTTCCCCATCATTTGAAAGCAAGTTTCCCACCCTTACCTTGAATCGTATTTTAACACAATAATAAAGATTTATGGCATAATCTGATGAGCAGAAGACTAAGACAGGTATGCAGAGGAAGCAACGTTCCTTTTCCCTCCTGACTAATGGCCAGATTTTCAAAGGCTCAGCACCCATTGTGACACTTGAGCACTTTCAAAAAGCCCGGAACATTTTCCAAGGGTACAATTTATTTGCATTTCTTACCATATCTAAGTTTGTTCTCTCCAGCACGTCCAATAGTTTCTCAATTTTGGTGTTTTCGGTGAATAAGAAGTCATCATCAACCCAGAGATAGTACTTGGTTGTGACCTGAGATATTGCAAGATTCCTTCCAGCAAACCAACCCTGGTAAACAGAATCCCCAAGACACAGAAGGGTAGGGTCAGAACAGCTTTATAAGAAGAAAAATTATATATATGCAAATACACACACACAAAGCTGCTTAGCTTTGTGCAAATCCTTTTTATCCAGAAACTATTCTGAAAAGGAGGATCATCTGAACTACTGAATGAGAATGAAATAGAACACCTTTGCAACAAGGAGTGACCTTATAGTAAGACAATCACTTGCCCATGTGATAGAGAAACCAGTATATAAGGATAGTTAAGCACTGGAAGTATTTACCTAAGGAGGTTGTGGAATCCCCATCTTTGAAGGTTTTTAAGAACAGCGTAGACAACCCCCTGGAAGGCATGGTCTAGGTACATTTGATATCGCCTCAGTGCCTGGGGTGGACTAGATGACCTCTTGAGGTCCCTTCCAACCCTACATTTTTACAATTGTAGGATTTTAATTCATTAGATCAGGTGATTTTTCTACAGGAGACTTCAGTCGCCATCCTATAACCTCTCTCTATTTGTATAATTCCTAGGGCTCTTCACATTCCTTATGGAGCCCCAAGGTTCCCTCATTGTCTCTCCTCCTCCTATCCCCATGTCGCAGCAAGCCCACTGCTGGCCAAGGACTGGGTGGGACTGCCTCTGAAACTCATTAATGAGCACCAAGGAAATCACTTTTGAGCAACATGGAGGCATGCCTTGTCCCATGCTGCCAGCCAAAGGGGCTACTGAGAACAGACAGGAGCCTTAAACATTCATCTTTGATCTTTTGTAGAGCATTACAGGCCAGTGAGCCAGTGTAACTATTTTTACAAAGCTTGAATAGTTACACAATAAGATGCTCCATTCACAAAATGTGCTGGACACCCACCATTCCCATTTATGTCAGTGAATGCTCAAAATGAGGCCAAAAATTCTGTATAGTCAACAACGTGTTGACTAAGTCCATGAAGATTAATAGGTTGGTAAACCACTAGGAACTGGATTTAGACCACTAACTCATCTCATATACCACTAGGGTAGCTTCAGTTAAGTGCTGTGGTACCAGTGGTAAAGCCCACACATTGACATGGAGAATTCAGTCCCCTCTGTCCCAGCTATCCTAGCTAAGCAGCCTTGGCGCGAGGTCATGGAACAATAACTGGATATAAATTTGAACTGGTGGCCTACAGGTGAAAGATTCTATACAACACAAACAATCCTCTGAGCCATTCCTCTTCATTTCTTTGGGCAGGTGGAACTGGGTACATAAGTCTTAAGAGTCCTTAGAAGAATGTGTGGTCCAGTGGATGGGGCACGGGGCTGAGAGTGGTCCTCAGGAAACATGGGTTCTATTCCTGGGTCAGCTGGGTCACCTTCCCTTCTCTGTGCTTCCATTTCCCCTCCCACCTTTTGTCTGGCTCATCTACTTAGACTGTGAGCTCTATTTGGGGCACGGACTGTCTGTTACTATGTGTTCGTAGAGCTCCCAGCACAAAAGGGCCCTGGTCTCAGCTGGGGGCTGTATGTACTACCATAATCCAAATGCTAATAAAAGAGATGGTATTTTCAACAGTGCCCAAGTGTTTTAGGAGCACAAATCCTAATGTAAGTCAATGGGATTTATGTTCCTAAAACACTTGGGCACTCTTGAAAATATCATCTTTTATTAGCGTTTGGATTATGGTAGCACATACGGGCCCCAACTGAGTGAAAGTCAATGGGATTTGTGCTCCTAAATCACTTAGGAGCTTTTGAAAAATCCCATCCAATAAGGTGTGTTATTTAGGATGTGGCCTCTCACCAATGAGCAAGCCTGCATCTCACAGAAGGATGGAGGGCCTTGCCTGAGACCTGTCTACATGGCCAGTCCTGTGCAAGTGACAGACCTTTCCAAAAGGCATGATGTAATGCTCAACGTTCTCATCGATGATCTTCTCTGGGACTTTGCTGTCATCGGCGACAATGATTTTTATGTCAGGGTAGTACTGTCGGATGCTCTTGATGAGGAGTCGAAGTTCGTGATAGCGCAAGAAAGTCTTTGTTGCGATAGTCACCAGGGAGCTGATCTTCCTATCTGTAATTGTAAACAGGGAAGTGACAAAGGCTGGTAACATTTTACTGCAGTTCTTTGCTTTACTCACCATTCCTGAAAGATCTTACCTGCAGGAGGAAGGCGGGCATGTGGTTAGTAGAACGAACTAGAACACAACAGCTGGGTTCTCTTCCTAGCACAGACTGCCACAGACCATGGGGAAGAGCAACAGCGCTAGGTCAGCAACCGTTGGGACTCTGAACAAGTCATCCTCTTTGTCCCTAAGTTGCCCTATCTGCAAAATGGAGGTAGGGACGTGGGGCATCCCACGGATTAGCTAGTGTTTGTGAAGTGCATTGAGATCCTCAAATGGAAGGCACTACACTAAGTGTTGTCGGAGCCAATCCAAGGTTTTCCCGGAATTAGAACATTTAAAGAGGTCTGTTCATTCAGGGCTTTTCAGTGGACATAACTTTGGAAGAACCTAACTGGCCACAAAACATTAACTATGATGCTGATGTGTTTAGCCCTTGTCAATTACACACGTTTTTGAATGGAGAGGCATCAGGAGACCGGAAAGACTTTAAGAAGCCCAGCATCAGGCCTAAAAGAGTAACTAACTTCCACCACAGTAAAGTCTGGAGTAAGAATTTACCATCAGCAATTGCCAGCTTGCTGGAGCCACTCCCTGACACCCCCTGAAAAGGGCAAAAGGGGTTTCCTACAGGGAGGTACTCAGAAACACTTACCTGCTCCAGGATCAAACAACTTTGGAAGGCCGGGCTGTCGGATGATCACAGGAAACTGAGCCACATGATCTCTGCTCTCGAAACTCACTTGGAAAACAAGAAAAGCAAAATAGGAAAGTTGCATCACTCATAAGTCTTCAAGTATTCTGGAGATCTTTGATGACACAGTGGAAACCTCCAAGTAAGAACCTTGATTGGAAATCCATTTGTTCCCTGGCAATGCTTTAGGCTGGAATAGATAAAAGTGGCCCCCCTGATTTTATATAGTGTTAAATGACCTTCCAGCCTCGGTGATGGAAAATGGACAAGTGGGAAGCCTAGAAAGAGTTCTTTGAAAGACCCCTTCTTCCACTGACTCAAAGAACTGGATACATTCTTTTTCCCCAGTACCAGGAATTCTCCTGGCTTGGCAGTCTAGCTTCACCTCATGTGTAGTTAGAAGCCAAAGACTGAAGCCCTGATTCACTAGGAAGCAGGGCATCGAAAGAGGCTTCAGCTTCCTGAGGATCATAACTGACCTCACCAATCTCTGCCAAAACTTTGAAAGACAGCTATGGAAGATGGCAGCATCCTGCATCTATTTCTCAGCTCATGCTGTGTTAAATAATGGGTCTTTCAGAAAGATTCCTTCTTGGAGGTAAAGTTAGTTTAGCAGATGCTTGAAAGTGGCCTAGTAACACTAGAGAAACTGATGGAAAACTGCCAAGGATAGGATGAAGAAATCATCCAGTCGATACTCACTCATATCTACTGCAGTGAGCTGGTAGACCACACTGGTGTATGTGACATGCTCAAGGATGAAATTCAGCAGCTCCACATCTGAGGTCAAGATGATCAGCTCTTTCTTGCCCCGTCCACTCACAACATCGTCAGAGACATCAGCAAGCGTATTGAGGGTTCCCAGAGATGCTCGCAGGATCACCTGTGTTAAGTGCCGTGGGGCACAGAGGTGGAAATCTTAGGTGTCATGGTAAAATCACAAGGCTTCCCCTCTCCTCCCTCTCTAATCTGGGTCGATCACATGGCCGTCACTTTAAGAACAGTCTTATTTAAAGGGAAAGAAGGGAGATCTGACCCCACCACCATCCTCACCCGGTTTCACTAAAAAGAAGACATCCTTGTGGAAGTCAATAAAACAGTCACCTCCCCGCCCCCAGTGTCTGAGGCGGTTCTCTGTGGCTTCAGAAAAAAATTGTAAATGAAATGTTGAACATGCTTTTAAAATGTGAACTGTGTGGGGAGAAAAAAAAATGTCTTGACTGTATGAGGGGCTAGCCCATGCAGTGGAACATTAAATCTGGGAGATTGTAAAGGATTCCTTCCTTAGCTAGACAGGGCAATGTGGTCCACTGAATAGGACACAGGAGACCTAAATTCAATTCCTGGCTCTGGTAATCTCAGGCAAGTGACTTCCTCTCTCTCTCTCTGCCCCTCTATTTTCCTTCCTTAGTGTCTATGAAAGCTTGTTGGGGCAGGGACTGTTTTACTAAGGGCTGGTCTCCACTTCAGTTTTTACCAGCATAGCTACATCAGTTAGGGGTGTGACTTTATTTTTTTTTTGCTGATATAGTTTCAAGGTACCTTATATTGGTGGAGCTGGAATAACCTGTACTGCCTGAAGCACTTTTATAACAGTATAGCTGCATCTGCACTAGAGGGGGCTGCTGCTTTAACTATGCCAGCATGGAGCAGCAAAACTTGAAGGCTGCATCCACACAACAGACTTCTGCTGATGTACCTATGTCAGCTTGTTTTGCTCAGGTGTATGAGATAAGTTATACCAGTAACATCACAGCTTTGCTGGTATAGCTATGTCTGCACTAGGACCACCTTGCCAGTATGCCTTACCATTATACCCTTATACCATTATGCGGGTAGAGCATTCCGTGTGTAGACATGGCCTGAGCATAGACCAGCCCTATGTATTTGTATAGTGCCTGGCACAGTGGGGCCCCGATCTTCGTAAGATCTCTAAGGATTTGTCTGTGCCTAGACTGCAGCTGGGATGATGCCTCCCAGCCCAGGACGACGGACTCATGCTAGCTTCCCTCGAGCTAGCGCACTAAAGGTAGCAGTGTGGCATATTGTGGCACAGGTGGCAGCTCAGGCTGGATCCCGAGTCCAAGCCTGCCTGCCGCCCACCCACTCAGGTTGGAGCTCAGATGGCTAGCCTGACCCACCATCTATCCTGCAATGTCCACACTGCTACTTTTAGCACCCTAACTCCAGTAAAGCTAGTGAGAGTCTCTCTATCCGGGCTGGGATTGGAGACATACCCTAATGCTACTATACTAATACAAGACTGGGAAATCAAGCCCACCTTCGTAATAGAAGGAAAACCTCATGAGAAATGTAAAACTAATGCACCTTTCATGCAGAGAGATCTCAAAGCATGTTACGCACTTGCCAAGGTAACCCTGGACTACAAACTTCCCTACAACATCGTGAAATATACCTGGTACTTTTCTTCAGTCACTCCATGCAAACCAAGCCCTTGAAGAACAAAGGGAAACATACATAAGGACAGTAAGTAACAAGCCTAAAGCCAGTGTTTTGACTCAAGTGATTATTGTTCCCTAACAAGACTCCAGTCAGCCCACCTGAACTGGGATCACAGAGCTGGATACAAATAGAACATCAGCTCTTCTCTGTGCATTTTCCCCCCTCAATTTTATCCTGGAAGAGATCTAGAGATGTCAGTAGTATTTTTGCATTGGGGCAACTCTAAAGATTTAGGGCTAGATCGTCAGCAAGCATCAGCCAGGGAAGTCAACGGAGCTACACTGATTTACACCAGCTGGAGAGCCAGCCTTTAGGTTTCCACCTCTCCTTGCACCTTATAAAAGCCAAAGATCAATAATTTTGCACTTTACTGGAAGGAAACCAGATCTCTGGGTATCAGTGAATGGATTTTGAATTCAGCAGTTTTGTATGAAGGGTTGGGTCTTCAGAGTAAGCCAAGTCCAATACAGGTGCAATAAAGAACAAAGCCCCCCTCTTTCATATAGAGAGTATGTACAAGAGACAGGGTCTTAGACGTCACTGGAAGTTGAGAACCATGAGCAGGCTATGAAAAGGCACAGGACAAGTATACCTGGAATCCTAATCGTGTGGAGTGGCATCACCTCTACTCCTTGAATAGGATAGCTTAATGGCAGGTTTGGTTTGGCTATTACTAGATCTTGAGTCATTGAGGGGTATCTGGAACAAATGCGAGGAGAACAGGGTCAGCGTCGGGAGGATAAGGGATTATGAAAATTGTGTTAACAGTAAAACAGAGTTTGAATGAGTACTTCTTTCTACCAACATCCCCTATCTGTCTATCTGTTGGATGATTGTGGCTGAAATTTCAAGAGACAGTCTCCCACTGGGGCACCAGATGAAGCAACCAGATTTTCAGGATACATGGAGCGTGCAAGTTGTGTGCTGAGCACTTGTGAAAAATCTCTCTCGTACGTCAGTGCCTAAGTGGCAGCAGAATTGTTTGGAAGAACCTGACCCATAGATTACAAGATCTCTGAGCCAGGAGTGTCTTCTTTGTACACAACAGGATCCTGATCCTTCACTGGGGTTCTTAGGTGCTACTAGGCCTACACTTATGGTGGCATGTCGAGGTCAGACACTGTGTCCAAGAAGCATCGGTATAAATAGTCATGTAGACCTCGAGGCACTGCCTCAGCAAGTAGAGAAACACCAGAACCCTAGGCTATACACCCTACACAGCTCTACACACCACCGCAGTGTCTCTCACAGCCGAACGGCTATTTTTAGGAGCTTATTGTCCTGACGCCTCCCCATTCCAGAGCCTTTCACTGCCGTGTGTAGCTACACACCACAGAATGGATGCAGTCTACTTTTCACTGCAGCTACATGTACCTTATGTGCCGCCACGAGCGTAGACAAGGCCCAAGAGGCATAAATACACAAAAATCAGAGAAAGATGTACTTACCCTCACAAAGACAGAGAAATAAGGTAGGTGGTGGTTTAGATGGTGTAATGGTCGTCACTCAGGGTCTGGTTGGGGAGCATGGCCTAGTGGTCATGGCTGCAACCCCTAACTGTCAAGGGGATTGTGGGGAGGGGAGCCCAGGCCCTCCCACTCCACCAGGCTCCGACCTAGGGTCCTTTGCGCTACCAGTGGTCTGGCAACCAAGGCTGCTTAAGGCTGTCCTCCCTGGGCCTCTTCCTCACATCCCTCCTGCCCCCGTTATTCCAAGGCTTTCCCGTGTTGGGGAAATCCAAACCAAAATAAGTAAGAGGGGGCTACTATGTCCAGGGTCCACAGGGATACTTCCCTCTCTGGTTTTCTCTGGGATGGGTCCTACCTTCCCTCAGGGAGGGCCCCTTTGCGCAGCTGCATCAGATCTTTAGGCTTCCCTCTGCTCTGTGCTGCTGGAGCTATAGGCTGCAGGTCTGCTTAGCTAGAGCTCTCTGCCTCTCAAAGGAGCTAATTCCCTGCGTCTTTTAATTCCTCCAGCAGCTGGAGGATTTGCTGCAGGTGTGGTGGGGCAGGGCTGGCGAAACCCCAAATAATCCCTTATCTCCTTGGTGCCCAGTGTGGGATTTGTACACCCCATCACCGATGGTAACAGCTGAAAGGATCATTTCTGCTTTCCTCCATAGCTGTTTCTTCTACCTCAGTACAACTCAGCCCCAAGGCTTCAGTTCATGAGACTTTCCCACATGAATTTAGTGCCAGGAAAGATGCAGGCTGGACAGGTCGAGAGACAGGAGAATCCCTTTACCTTTTCTGATAGTGCTCCAACTCCCTCCGTTGCCTCTCTTTAATGGAGGCAAGGTCTTTCTTATCAATATAATCTTCCATCTGGTAGACATGCACACGGTCAGCTTTGGCGCACTCACACTGATTCTTTGGAGCTAGCCTGAAGAGAGGGAAAAAAAAGAAAACCCAGAAGGCTCAGCTTGTGCAAGGACACTGGGAGAATCTGCTGTTTTGTGACCTTTCGAAAATAATATGCATATGGCCAAGCGTGGTGGGTTAGGCCTGTATGGGCGTGTGTATATATATTAGTGATATGGGCCTAACCCACCAACCATGGACATGAAACCCTTGTTTCAAATGCACACTGGCAAAGTTCTGATCTCAGCTGGACACTACCGTCCCAGCACTGCAGGATGTTCAGCTCTGGATGGGAACATCGTGACTGAGCCAGAGTTAAGAAGCGAACAGGATCCCACACTGCCCTGGCAGGTGAATGTAGCTTCCTTTGTAAGAAAGTTGGGTTACACTGTAGGACATTTGGGCCAGATTCTCAGCTAGTGTAACTGCACAGAGCCACTGACACCAGCTAGGAAACAGGTCCTTGATTACAGAGGGAGCCCAAGAAAGCTGTTGCTCAAGGTCAGGGCCTGTGCTGGTGCAAAAGCACCTAATTAGCCCCTGTCTGGCCAGCTCCAATCAGAAGAAACAGATTGGGGCTGATGGAAAAGGCCGGATGCCAGCCTAAGGATTGGCAACACCTGCTGGCCTGACAAGCCAAGGGCTATAAAGGCTGGGAGGGAGCCAGAAGGCAGGGGGCAGCCATGGAGAAGTCAGGGAGGGAGCTGGAGGCCTCCTAGCTGAAGGCTGACTCTGCCTGTAAAGGAGGTAACCAAACCTATAAAGCTGTATATAGATGGACACTAGAGGTGGGACAATGATAAGTAAATAAATACCCAGGTGTTGCACAACCCTGAAGCCTCTCCAAGCCTTATTGGGGAGGACAAGCGGGGCCCAGGAAGGGTCATGAACCCTGTTACAGGGCCATAAAACAACAAACAAACAAACCACCTCCCCTCCGCCCGCTCCATCATACTTAATACCAGAGCCAACTTTTGGGATAGAGAACCAGTGGCCATGCCCCACCTCTCCTTCCCAGTTTGGAAAGGAGAACCCTATGAAATACTGAACTGGGAGTCAGGAGATCCAGGTTCTATTCCTAGATCTGCCACTGGCTCTCTGTGAACTCAGAAAAGTCACCTAATCTCTCTCGCTGGATGTCTCCTTCCCATGGGGAAGGGAGCAATGCTGCAAGATTCCACTCCCTGCAAGAGGAGAGAGTTTCTGGTAATGACAGACTGGGGCCATCTTCCCAGCAGCCAGGAGAGGTGACCATCGCCCTCCTATCCAGCATGCAGAAGGGATAGGGACAGAACACAAGGAGGAGGGAAGCTCCAAACCCACTTAAGATCCAGAACAGAGAGGGAAAGAGCCCCCTCTTTCATCCCAGAAACTGGGTCAGGTCAAATGCAACCCTCTATATCTCTAACCGCCACCAGCCCAAACAGCAAAAACAAGCAACCACATGGGCATGTGCCTCAGGGATCACTAGAAAATCTGGACATAATCCATAATATGCTTGATGGAGATTGTGAGACACTTGTCTCCCTGCAAGAACGGGTGTCGAGGAACAATAAATCCCGCAAACCGTTAGCAATAAAGCCCCCACAAGTTGTCCAGCTGCCTCTTTTCCCCTGTCAGAGGTAAACAGAGATGTACTTGGGTTTGCATGGAGGGGCTTGTGTCTGAGCTTCCTCTTTCTGGGTACAGATCAATTATTTGCAGGTCCCTTTGCTGGCAGACTTGATAGTGCCTTAGGCAACTCTCTGAGTCCACTGAGAAGTTGCAAGACCAGCTTTGTTGGTTAGAGGAGAGCAAGTTGACCCTCAGCAATAAATACCTTATCTACGCTAACTCCATAGCCTACTTCTTCTTTCCCCCACCCTTCCCAGATATTGTAACCTGCCTCCCATTCTACTCCATTGCTCCCCAGAACCATCCTGCTACACCACATTCCCTCCTACCCCAGCCCCAGGCAAGCACTGTGCACTACACGACCCCAGGAGGGGGGACTGAAGTCTCGGGTGGGCTCAGGCTTCAGTCCCCCCTCCTGGAGTTGTGTCGTAATTTTTGTTGTCAGAAGGGGGTCACAGTGCAATGACGTTTGAGAACCCCTGTACTAGACCACACTGCCCCTCACTAATAGATTTCTGGGAGGAAGCCGTAGCTCTGTTTTCCAATTGCTTGTGAAATAAAAGACCAGCACTTCAGGCTCATTTTCAGGAATGATGTCAGAGTTTAAGGCCAGACAGGATCACGAGATCATCTAGCCCAGGGGTCGGCAACCTATGGCATGCGTGCCAAAGGCGGCATGCGAGTTGATTTCAGTGGCACTCTGCTTCCGGCCTGGGATTCCATCCACTGGTCCCCTGCCAGCCGGGATCCCAGCCGCCGGTGCCGCTCAGTCCGCTGCTGGCCTGGATGGACGGAACCCCGGGCCGTCAGAGGGCAAAGCGGGGCAGGCAGCCAGAATCCCAGACCGGCAGGGGGCTGCCTGCCTGCCGCCGGCCCCACTCAGCCCACTGCCAGTCTGGGGTTTCGTTCGCCGGCCCCTGTAAATGTAAAATGTATTACTGGCACGTGAAACCTTCAATTACAGTGAATAAATGAAGACTTGGCACACCACTTCTGAAAAGTTGCCGACCCCTGATCTAGCCTGACCGATGTATCACAAGGCACGAAACACCACTCGGCCACCTGCACCCCAACATCCAGAATTAGACCAAAGTATCACAGCCCTCAAGAAGCTAAACTAGTACTTGCCACAGGCAGAGAACAGGAAAGACCGAAGTGAATTGCAGGGATCAATTTGTCCCATTATCTTTTATTATTCATTTGTCTTGGGACCATTAGGTGTTGTGTGAAAACAAAGATGCAGCTGAGCCACGTGGTAGAGAGAGAGCAGCTGCTATTTTGCCAAACAACAACAGGGAAGAGGAAAGAAAGTTAATTTGAATCCCATTTCTACCTAGCTATTATTGCATCAATCATGAAGGGTCTACTTAAAATCTTGGAGAAATCCCACAATTTTTGCAGGTTGGTCACGGCATAAATAGCAAATTTCATGGATGTGTTACACATCCGCGAAATTTGCTATTTACGCTGTGACCCACCCACAAAAAATGTGGGATTTCTCTGCAGTGTTTTTCAAACTGGGGTTCTCAAACCCAAAAGGGGGTTGCAAGCCTATTGGTGTGGGGGGTAATAGTATTACCACGCCTACTTCTGCGCTGCTGCTGGCAATGGTGCTGCCTTCAGACCTGGGTGCCCGGCCAGTAACTGCCACGCTCCGCTGTCTTCAGAGCTGGGCGGCTGGAGACCAGATTTCACGGTCTGTGACGCGATTTTCACAGCTGAGAATTTGGTACACCCCTAATTATCATGAACAATGACATAACTCTGATGCATCATTATTTTCCTCCCCTAATGTTTTATAGCATACCTCCTTTTTGTTCAAAAGAGACACTCTTCTGCACCACCATAGCATTTAGGCATCAAAGCTATAAAAGCTCCTAAAGGTACATCTACACTGCAAAAGGCCTGTGGCTGTGAGTCTCAGAGCCCAGGTTGACAGATTTGGGCTAACCCTACAGGGCTAAAAATAACAATGTAGACATGCCTGCTCAGGCTGGAGCTTGGGCTTTGAGACCCACCCTCACTGGATTTCAGAGCCCAGTGGAATGTCTCTACAGGTATTTTTAGCCCCATAGTGCAAGTCTGAATCTGTAGACCTGGGCTGTGAGACTTGCTCCTGCTGGGTTTGGGTTTTGTTGTTTTTTTCGCCATGTAAGTGTACCCTTAGTGGCTTCAGTCCCATTGAATGTCAATGTGATTTAAGCACTTTTAAAAGTTTCCCCCATTACAGTTCCAGTTGCTGTGATTGATTAGATAGATCCAAAGGAATAATTATTTTTTCCTTGTATCCCTCCTCCCCGGCCCTGTGAACAAAATTTGCAATTTTCTCAAGTTTGTTAGTCAATATTATTTGCAGAATTAATTTTTGCAAATAATTTTGGTCTGTAGCTTGTTCGTAACCAATTTATAAGGAGCATCTAACAAGCCAGACGCTTCCATTCATCTCAAAGATCCTGTGAATTTTTATCCCTGGATCGGATGAAATAGGCAACTAGTGCAAATCATCCTAATTCCAAACCTGAAATTAACTTTCTGCAATATGGGCATTAACAGCTGGAGCAAATCTAACAATTCAAACAAACATTAGCCAACCTTTTCCTTTGCAGTATTTGCACAAATCTAGCTACGAAGAACAATTGAAGCAGTTAATATCAGCAAGGGAACTTACCAAATTCCATTGTAGGTAAACAAGGACTTGTATTTTTCTGGTGACAGAAGTTTCATGTCAGACCGAGCCTCTGAAATCTCTCCCTTGATCTGATTTTTAGTTAACCTCTGCCAGTGCATGGAGGCCAAAAACACAACCACTGTACACAAGACCAGGATAAGGAAGTATTTCATACTGCATTAAATAGACGAAAGGAAGATTTCAGTAAGCAACGAGGCAGCATTTAGAAGCTGTTAGCTCTGTGGCTGCATTTCCAAACTCTAACGCATTTCACCTTCGGTTTTTCTCCCTTCCACCCACACCCAGCAGATCTGAATCTCTTCTTCATGTTCAGAAGAATTTTCTGCCAAACAAATAAAAAAGCCTCCTTCCTTGATTATACTTAGGAAAGACTGACTACCCATGCTGGGAAGCTGCTTATACCAATTATAGGACAGTTGTTCAGACAGAAACTTATGAGCTTGAGACAAAAACTGTTGTATTTTATTGTGTTTTTTCTCTGAACTTTTTGAGGGTGTTATTAAACCAGACAGCCCTGTGTCCTTTAGAGCATGACTAGTTAAGAATTTACCTGTTGACTAGTTGCAATTATTGGCTAAGAATAGATATTAAGACAGATCTTATTAGTTCTCCTAGTGCATCTCTGCTGCTACTTTCATTCCCCCACCTACCAAATGCCTCTCCTAGAATCCACACCGAGGGTTCTGCTGACCCATTTGGACTGTGACACAGGGGAAAGGTGCGCTGGACTCAGAGCAAGAACACCCTGAATTATAGGCCACTTCCTCCAGACACCACATTTAGTATTTCTGCCATTCACAACCTTTATTATTCCCCAAAGACTATATTAAGATGGAGCAAAGGCTGAGAGTACATGTCAGTAATTCCAGGTTAAATACATTACAGAGATGCTGTAAATATATAAAAAAAATCCCCAAAAAACAAAACTCTTTTCCCACAAACATTATAAACCCAGGAAATTCAGAGTAAATACATTTGGATTTCTCTTAAATACGTAGCCTTAAAAATGAACTTCCTAGGTTTATAGCACTTGGTATTTTGCGTAAATTACAACATCCCTGTAATGTATTTAATGCAGAATTGCTGATATGTACTCAGTCTTAATGTTGTTTTGTTCGGGAATTATCTTATTGTTTTCAAGTTAAAAATGTAATGCATGTACACTAAACACAAAACTCAACATTAGCAGGCCATACTTCATATCTTCACTCTATTCGAAATATCAACTTGCAGATTTTAAAAAATAATTTAGCTTGTCTGGCTGCTTCCCACCCGTATCCATACGGACTTTAGAATGCCACAAAGCAACCAGAATGCACACCCCTCCCCACTGCCCTGTTTTGTAGGTAGATCTGGTGCACAGGTAGCTTTTGGAAAAAAGTGGTAACTACACACTTCATGATTTTCAGCATTGCTTACCCCCTAACTGAAGTTTCTGTCAGCAGAAGCTGGTCGGTGCATAATGGCCGGGCTACATTGCTCCATTGAAGATGGTGGCTGCAACTTCCTAACACCACCAGTCTTTCACCCACTCAAGCACTCTCCTCTGGGCTATGCCAGCCCTCTCCTCACCTTGCGGGTTAACAATAGGTGTACCCCAATCTTCGAGTCCTTTCGAAGCATTTCCCTGTGATATCCAGCCCTGACACAAGAGACTCACAGAAATCCTGGATCCTCTCCCTCCACTGAAGCAGTGTACCCCAGTTTACTAGTTTTCCCTTAAACCACCGCTCCTGCAAACCACACAGCACTTGTGAGAACTTATAACAAAACCAGTTTTATTTAAGAAAAAATAAAGATTTAAGTAGCAACAAGAAAGGGTGGTGGAAACAAATGGTCACAATACAAAACAAAAGCATAAGAAGTGAACCTGGGTCTACACTTATTAATAGTTACCTTTCCTATTTAATAAAGTAGGCTGCCCCCCCCAAAGTTCAGTCAGTTGCAGAACTGGATGGCTTCGCAAGAACCAGGATCCAATTTTTCATGAGAACATCCCTGCTTTCCTCAATGAATAGATGCAGAGGGTCTCTCCCTCCTCTCTGTTATACTGAAATAGTCTTGTTCCTATTCATAGATATAACCAAATGGCGGTTTGCCCTAATATTCCTTTTTTACCTTCAAGAGGTTTTGACTGTTTGCAGTTGTCTCTGGTGGTTTGCCACTCCTTTCCAATTTCTCACACATGCATTTCCCCAAGACCCATGGTTTTGTCACTGTTCAAAATATAGCTTGTAGAGAAATACGAAGATAACTATGTTTTAACTTCACTGTACATTGGTCCAGCAACATTTTCCCCCACTCCTTTCTCCTGTGCAGTCTTCCCTAAAAGGAGCTGTACTAAGTCATGTCCATATTGAGCGGTGGTATTCATTGCACAGAAAGAGTGCCCACCAACAGTTGAGCAATAAATAGGATGTGTATTTAATTACTTGCTTTCTTGCCTAACAAGAAAGTACTGAAGCCACAAAGTGGGGTTGCTCAGCATTTGAAGGGGGTGTGGGGGAAGAGTCTAAACAAACTTCTCTTTGGGTGCCTAAATTTAGACACTTGTGTTTGAATATTTGGGCCCACCATTTAAACAAGCCAGGGTATGAACACTGGTGGACTAAACAACACATACCTAAATCATCTATAGCAATCACTTCTAAATAAACCCATTTAAGACAGAAGCACCCTCTGCTCCACTTTTTGAGCTTTAAGCTCATCAGTTTACCAGGGGGGAATGAGATGGGAATCCTAAATTTAATGAGGAATGGATTTTTCACATCATCAGGAGGAAATCCAGACACTCGAAACCTTCTCCAGGACCTACCCCGACATTAGCAATATCACTGTGACTTATTTACATTGACCCAAGAAAGGAAATGGCACTTATACAAACAGAACAGTGTGTGGGAAAAGTCCAACTAGACTTGGAATGCTGTCCATCTTGAAGGGCTCCATCCTGCAAGAACACGTTCACAGGGAAGAGTCATTTTACTTACATAAGCTATTCCCAATTACTTCTGTCATAAATATAAAGGGAAGGGCAAACCCCTTTAAAATCCCTCCTGGATAGAGGAAAAATCCTCTTACCTGTAAAGGGTTAAGAAGCTAAAGGTAACCTCGCTGGCACCTGACCAAAACGACCAATGAGGAGACAAGATACTTTCAAAAGCTGGGAGGAGGGAGAAAAACAAAGGGTCTGCGTCTGTCTGTCTGATGCTTTGGCCGCGGACAGAACAGGAATGGAGTCTTAGAACTTAGTAAGTAATCTAGCTAGGTATGTGTTAGATTATGATTTCTTTAAATGGCTGAGAAAATAGCTGTGCTGAATAGAATGAATATTCCTGTCTGTGTGTCTTTTTTGTAACTTAAGGTTTGCCTAGAGGGATTCTCTATGTTTTTAATCTAATTACCCTGAAAGGTATCTACCATCCTGATTTTACAGAGGTGATTCCTTTACTTCTATTAAAAGTCTTGTAAGAAAACTGAATGTTTTTTCATTGTTCTAAGATCCAAGGGTTTGGGTCTGTGGTCACCTATGCAAATTGGTGAGGATTTTTACCAAACCTTCCCCAGGAAGTGGGGTGCAAGGGTTGCGAGGATTTTGGGGGGAAAGACATGTCCAAACTATGTTTCCCAGTAAACCCAGTGGCAGTGGAAATCCAAGGGTAAAATAATTTTGTACCTTGGGGAAGTTTTAACCTAAGCTGGTAAAAGTAAGCTTAGGAGGTTTTTATGCAGGTCCCCACATCTGTACCCTAGAGTTCAGAGTGGGGAAGGAACCTTGACAACTTCCGTAGTATTTTTTGCGTAAGTTACTCACTTGCCTACGTGTTTGTAGAATCAAGTCTTAACAGAGAAGTCAATTCATTAGAGGGTTTGTCTTCACTGAAGAATTAACTCAAGTTCTGTTCACACACAAACCCCCTGAACTCCAAGTAGGGGTGCTTTTAGCTCAAGTTAGCTGGCCCATCAGGTGTGTAGACGGTCAGCTGTTAACACAATTGCTCTGTGATAGAGTGGCCACTTACACATTCCCATAATAATGGACACTCTGGTACTTCTGGGAATGGTGTGGGCCCGCCCCCACCAGCATGACCTCGCATGCCTGGTGCGTACAAGCTCATGCTGCACAGAGGACGCCATTTTGAAGAATGCGCCGCTCCACTCACACAGGCAGAGGCGGAATGGCACATTCTTCAAAATGGCGTCCCTCGCCTGATACTGGACAAAACCAAGTCTGGTTTGGCTCAGTACCAGCTGGGGGACAAGTCACCCAAAAAGAGGTAGGTCTGGTTTAAAACTGGAGGAATGGCCTTCCTACACGGTGCTGCTCACACGAGACATTTTGCAGTGTGGCACTTTCCCTTGAGCCAGGCTAACTTGAGAAGAGTAACTTGAGTTCACCCGGCAATGATGACATTGTGACCATAAATTTTCTTTCTTTCTTTGTTTTCCTTTCAGCTTTTCACGTACAGAACAACTAAAGGAAACATTTGTGTGTTGTTTTTTAAAGTTCCCATTCATTTTTTTTAAATACACATCATGGAAATATTTGTTGGTTTTAGGCATTGTAAAAGGCATTTTACCTTTTGTTTTATATATCATTTTACTTAAGATCAGTCAAATTGTATTGTTAAGGACAAAATTTAAAAAAAACCCCAAAAACTCTGGAAAAAAATGAGTATTTGTCAGGCTTACATTTTCAAGTCACTTTGGATCCTATTCACACAAAAGGCAACTACCAGATATTTGTAAAAAAAAAAAAAAAAGCCAGAGCACAAAAGTACAGGGAGATTATAAGAATTCTGGTATTTTTAAACAAACCAAAAAAATTAATTCTGCCTCACTGTCCCTTTTTAAATGACTACCTTGAAGAATAAAATTCCAGAAACTAAACAAGGAAGATAATAAAATAAAACAAAACATAAGACATTCAGAACTAAAGCAAACTAGGGCCCAGTCCTGTAAACATTTAATAACTGTGAACATTATGCCTGGTATTGGTATTGCCTGGTTTACTGGAGCATACCAAGATCTCTTGCTTTTTGCCTGGTGGTAGGAGGAAGATTGTAAAGAAAGCATTACATACCTGTGGAATTATTGCACTTGGTATTTAAGACAATCTCCTCTCCAAAAGTAAAAATGTTGTTAGCCTTTTATCTATAGGATTAATCTTGAAACCCTTATTCATTAAAGTAGTTTCTTATGATCTTATTGAAGTCAATATTGCTGCACTCCTGATCAGGGGTCATTTGTAAAGCACCACAAGTCTTACAATGTTGTATGCAAAGTTTTGGGATAAGCGAATACAACCACTTGCAAGTACAATGATCCAACACAAAAGCATTGACTTGAAGTGGGGGGTCATATTACTGTTAGGGCATGGGAGCCCATAAAGTGAGGTGCATTTTTGAGAACACCTTACTTTCACATTTTTTTGTTGGCAGAAATACAGACGATCAGGGAATACAAGATGACTTCTGCATTTACTTTTCTCCATCAATGAGGAAGAAAGACATTTAAATGTATCTATGATTGTGACCTTCCTGGGATTTCTTGGGTTCCTTTGCATTGAGTCCCTTCTTTTCTATTTTTAGTACCCTTTATTTTGAGGCGTTATGGTCATTTTACTTTCTGGGACAAGGAAGTGGCTGTGTTTAAACACTGAAGCGGCTGTAGTTGCTTCTCCCCTCCACATCATTAAATATAGCTGTGAGATGTGTGCACCTTTTTAGATGTTTTAAAAATACTTACTTATGATTATAGCATATTCAAAAAGCATCAAGTTGGTTTAATTTACGCACCTTTTCTTAAAGCTCATAAGGCATCATTAAGACCCTGTATAAAGACTCCCATCATTCTCTGAAGCAAGGTGGATAAAAATCAATTTTTTAAAAAATAAAAATTAAAAAAAAACAGATTTTTTTAATTTAAATGGATTTTTTTTATAAAATGCTTTTTGAGGAAAAAAAACCTATCATGGAATAGGGATTATAAATTCTAATTCTATGGTATGAGACAATATATTCATGTAATGTTTAAGAAAAGTTTTGTCAAGGAGTTCCAATAGTTCATGGATTAGGGACCCAATTTTATGGGGTTCCAAGGGCTTCTGTATAGATTTAGGTTAATCTTTCTATCTACCCAATGATACTCAGTGCTCACTTTAGAAAATACCATCAGAAATTATTCGTTTTGCAGTTCTCAAACTGTGGATTTGTTTCTGAAGAGATAGCATGCTTGTTAACAGCAAAAATGTTTTTAAATAAATAAATAAATATTTCACGGTTGAAATAACAGACCTCAACCCTTCAGTCCCTCTGCAAATTTGTGTACACAGAGTCAATCCCTTACCTCTCTCTAAAAGTGCAAAGTTTCAAAAAGTTCAATGAATAGAAGATTGTTGGGGATGGAATAGATCTGGACAAGAAGAAGTCTGGAAATAAATATGAGAAGGGAGGGACAGGTAGTAGAAACAGAAGTGAAACTGTTTGAGCAGCATATTCCGGAAGTCTTGAGGTCTTTCTGAGTGTAGCCTTCATTGATTAGAGACAGTGGTGAGCTGAAGCCGGTTTGCACCAACTGGATGTTAAATTTTGAAGCCGGTTTAGAACCAGTTGTTAAAGGGGTGGGCAAACTCTGGCCTGCAAGCCACATCTGCACTGCGGGACCATCCTGTCCGGCCCGCCTGAGCTCTTGGCTGGGGAGGCTCCCCTGAGAATCCCTTTTTAATTTTTACTCACCCAGCGGCGCTCCAGGTCTTCGGCGGCGCTCCGGCAGCGGGTCCTTCACTCGCTCCTGGCCTTCGGCGGCACTTCAGCAGCAGGTCCTTCAGTGTCACCGAAGATCCAGAGTAACTGAAGGGCTTGCCGCCAAAGTGCCGCCGAAGACCCGGAGCGACTGAAGGAACCAGTTCTTCACCTTTTGGCAGCTCATCACTGATTAGAGATCTATCATACCATTCTCTGACTAGAAGGGAAAACCTATAATGGCAGCAGGCTGTAAAAGAGACACAGTCTTGGAATAAGAACCTTTCAAGAAATATGTTTGCTGATGACGTTTTAAAGAAAGTCACATCAATGAACTGGTGGAAGTCACTTAAGCACTTGGATTCAGAGACCGTTGAAGTGATAATATCACTTTTAACAGCAGTAGCTTCTTCTGCTGGTGTAGAAAGAATATTTTGTTCCTTTGAACTAATTCCTTCCAAACTGAGAAATTGTTTGGGACCTGAAAAAGCAGGAAAGCTTGTTTTTCTTTTCCAGATTATGAACAAACAGGAAAATGAAAGTGAAGACGACTGAGTTAGCTGCAGAAGCCAATATTTTAAGTTTCTCATGTTGACCTGTCTGACATAGTTGATTTAATTTTTGGGGGAGGGGGTGTTTTTTTAAATATTTCAACTATTTTAGTTAAAAACAATTTTAACAAAAACAGACCTGATTTTAATGTTTAATGTTTAATGTTTGAATGTTTGAATGTTTAACTAAATTCAAGAATTCGTATACATCATATTTTGTTAAAATATTATATATGTTTGCTGTTGAAGAAAAAAATCCAGAATACATAACATTGTTGTTTTAGTTAAATAAAACAATTTCAATGTCTGTCTGGTGATGTTCTTCTCCTAATATAGCATGGCAAGAAAATCCTCCAAATATTAATGATAGTTCACCTCCCAATATCTTCATAAATATCTGCTTCTATTACCTTTGGTAAATGAAATAACCAATCATTCATTTTCTGATGTAGCTGTAAAACTAATCTGAAAAGCTTTCAAAATAAATCACTTTAAAAATATATAGTGTGCACCTTCTAAAAATGAAACCTACATCTGAGCTGTGAGAAATATGTATTAAGGTTATAACAACCAACAAAAATGCACTTTTATGTAGAAATCCATGATTAAATCTAGTCTTTCTGACTAGTGATTTAAATCAAATCCTATTTAGTCAGTAAATACACAGCAGTTTCCTCCTATAAATTCCCCCTTTAGCACAAACTTTGTTGTTGTTACAGTTTTAAAAGAAACCTCCCCTCCCACGCCCCATCTGTCTATATGGAAATGATGGACAATTATTTAAATGTATCTTAATGGACGTGGCTCTCTTGTCCTTGTTTAGCTTTTTACACTAAGATTCTAGTATATTTATTTTAAAAGCATCAGTAGACAAATTGGTTTATTTTAGATTCAGTTTTATTAAAATTAGCCATTGACTCACCTATAATGAGAGGTGAGAGACATGCACTGACTGGGGATCTCTACAACTTTGCTGACAGTCAAGCAGAAAGCCCCATTTCAGCCCAGAACATTATAACCTTTGCAAGTCAAAGGCCCATACCCATACCAGCCTGAGGGCATAGGAAGCACCTTTACCAAAGGAGGGAGTGAAGTGTGTTTTGCCTATCTGAGCAGATCGGGTTAGTTTTTAACAAGCAAAAGAAAATACTCTGTTTACAAGGAGAACTGTTCTGCAGCCAAGGGGTTTCCTCTCCTGGCCAGTATCAAGCACTAGAATCCCTGAGGTTCAATTCCAGGAAGGCTCTTCCCTTTATCCCCAATCAGGGCGCAGTCATTTGCTTCTACTACAGCAGCAGTATCTGCCAAACTCAATAGCCCAGTTCAATAGAACTGCGCTGGGTTTGCATTTGCAGAGTTTACCCCAGAAAATCTGAAACCTGAACACAATGGGCAGAAATTGGAGACAACTCCCTTTCACTGGGTTATTCCACTAAAAAATACCCAAAAAAACAAAACAAAAAAAACCACATACACAACAACAAGCCACAATCAAACTGGCAGTAAGATCTTGGAATCCACTGGCAGCTGAATACCAGGTCTACGTAGGAAGCCCAGACATAAGGAGAGATCCATTCCCAGAACACGCTGATTCTAACCAACCAAACCCTCTCCCCGGCCCCCCCATCATGAGCTCCCCACAAGCAACCAATCTGAGCTATATGGCAAAGAGAGCTGTCCAACCCTCCCAGAAACTCACACCCCTAGTACACAGGTACCCAATAGCATCTTAGCTCCAGGTATTCAGTATCTACAGCCTCACCCACACAGGTATACCCAATGCCAGCCCTGCACTTGATACTCAGTGTCTACAGCCCCACCCTGTTAACAAGTGCAAGAGCTGCAGACCTACGTGAGAAACAAAGAATCAAACAAATCTTTACCCTGAAGACACATATACAAAACCACCTAAAATGAGCTAGGGGAGAATATTTATCTGCTCTGTAGACTTTTTTAAAAAGTAATTGCTTTAGCATGGCACAAAACTACAAACCTGGAATTGCTGTAAGGTCAAATTGTTGGTGAAAAAACATAAAATGTAATTCAATTAGGTGTCAGTCTATTAAAATCAGGATTATAACAAACCTCACAACATCTAAGCCAAAAGGAGAAGCCTTGTCCATTTCAATATAGACAGTGACAACCCAGCAATGCTACTGGAAATGTTCCCCATCCTGAGATTTTCAGCCAAACTACTCAAAGGGTAAAAAGCTTCCTCTGTGGGGAATGGCTCAGCTATACCACCACCCTATGCAAAATTCTCTCCATGAGAACAAACGCCTACTAGAAATATACTCCAAACAAACTACTGCTCAGCTTAGAAAGGACATAAATATTAATTTTTTAAAACAAAAATAGCTGCAAACTAAGCAAAATAAATTTTATTTTGGAAATGTAGAAAGAGTACACATACTTAACTGTCTATTCTTTCAGCTAACAGTTAGCTGCCACTGCCATATGAATCAGAGCAGTGTATGCCCCCTCCAACCAAGCTCACCTGCACCACACAGAGTGGTCTAGCAGGTAGGCTCCTGGAGTAGGAGTCAGGAGAGGTGGGTTCTGGTCCCAGCTCAGTCAGTGGCCTGCTGTGTGACCTTAAGCAAGTCCCTTCACCCCTCTGTGCCTCTATTTACCCACCCATCCTTTGGTCTGGTTGGTCTTCCTACACCAGCAGTTCTCAAATGGTGGGTCAGGACCCTGAAGTGGGTCATGACTCCATTTTAATGGGGTTGCCAGGACTGGCTTAGACTTGCTGGGGTCCAGGGCCGAAACCAAAGTCCGAGTCCCACCACCATGGGCCGATGCCAAAGCCCAAGGGCAGGGCTCAGGGCCGTCCTTAGGATTTATGGGGCCCTATGCCAATGGTTCTCAAATTTTTACGCTGGTGACCCCTTTCACACAGCAAGCCTCTGAGTGTGACCCCTCTTATAAATTAAAAACACTTTAAAATATATTTAACACCATTATAAATGCTGGAGGCAAAGCGGGGTTTGGGGTGGAGGCTGATATCTCATGACCCCCCATGTAATAAACATGTGACCCCCTGAGGGGTCCTGACCCCCCAGTTTGAGAACCCCTGCCTACACAGTATTATTAAACTGTTGCTCCTATGCCCAACTTGCTCTTAGCAACACAAACATAAGCTTACAGTATTGGAAAACTTGTCACGTGCACTTTATTAAAAACAGTTTAATTGTGCTGCCTTCACCCCTAACCCCCGCACTTCCCACTCACCTGCACCCCCAAACCCAGCCCTGCACTGCCAGCGTGCCCCATCACACCACTACCCTGCCCAGTATCCCATTCCCCCTTATGGCCAGCAACCCCCATGCCCAGTGGCTCCTCACCCAGAGATCTCCACCACAGAACCCTATGCCCAGCGATCTCCCACCCAAAGACACCGCCTCCGATGCCCAGTGCCCCTCTCACAGCCCTCCCCGCAAATGCCCAGCATCCCATATTCCTGACGGAATTCAGCACCAAAATATTAAATTTTGTCAATAAATAAATGTGGAGGCTCCAGCATAGCAGTGGCAAGCATAGGCCACTGGCTGCATGGAGGTGGGAGATCACCCTGCAGCCTTCTCCCTCCCCACTCCACCCCACCCAGGATAGGGACTTGGCAGTGAGATACCTCTGTGTGCATGTCAAAAGGCCACAGGGAAATATTTTACATGATGGCTGGGATGTCTGCCATGACCCAAAATCTCTTTTTTGTCATTCAAATGAACAGCTGATACCAATGGCTGAGTCCAGCCCTCATCCAGGCCCTTGCCTGCCATGGCTCTGGGCCATCAACTCCCAAATGGCCTTTCATTCTCCCTAAAATAGAGCATTTCCCTCTAATCCTGACAAATGAAGAGGAACTTGGGAGATGCAGTTTAAAAAGAAAAGGAATTATATTCAGGCACCAGTGTCTTTTTCTGCCCTGATTTACACTCCTGGTTGCCACACACGGCTCAGTGGGATTGTACTGGGTATAACTCGGCACGCAGTTTCAACAATGCTTCAACAGGGGGCTGGAGCCATAACGAGCCACATCTCATTTGAACAAAAAGAAAAGGAGTACTTGTGGCACCTTAGAGACTAACCAATTTATTTGAGCATGAGCTTTCGTGAGCTACAGCTCACTTCATCAGATGCATTTGAACAGTGGCTCTTGTTTTGGATTATTTAAAGCTGTTTTTAAAGGTCTTTCCCGTGGGTGAGGAAGAAGGTGCTGCACTCTTGAAGGGACCTTTAAAATCCCACTTAACGCTGTACTGTTTAGAACCCTCCCTCGTTCAAAATGCTACCAGCTTAAGAGGCAGCCCTGGAGATACTTGGATCCACAAGAGAAAAAAAAATCACAGTCCCTTTTCCCTAAATAAAAGTTTTCAGCTACTCCAGCCTTGTCAAGTGTGAGTCCATCTCCCTCCCCAGCTAAGAAGTTGCTCCCTCCCTTGCATTCTGCAGTCCTGATTGCTGCTTTTCTGCTCCAGTACACCCCCCTCTTCCCATTGTTTTAGCGTCAGTTTCGTCATGTTGACATTGGAATATTGTGAATGGGCAGGAAAAGCCTCCTCCCCAGCCTGGTTGTGTGTGCGCCTCTCCCTCCTCCCAGCCCCTCTCTGCTGCTGATCCCTGCTGAGAAAGGGAGGGGAGAAAAGATAACAGTCCAAAGGGGATCATAGAATCATAGAATATCAGGGTTGGAAGGGACCTCAGGAGGTCATCTAGTCCAACCCCCTGCTCAAAGCAGGGCCAATCTCCAATTTTTGCCCCAGATCTCTAAGTGGCCCCCTCAAGGATTGAACTCACAAAACCCAGGGTTTAGCAGGCCAATGCTCAAACCACTGAGCTATCCCTCCTTCGCATCTGGGCTTAAACTTCAGAGCAGGGGGAGGTGGAGAGAAAAGGAGACCAGGAGAGAGATTGCAGGGCGTTGCCCGGGCAGGGCGTGTGGGCGGAAGAGGAGAGGGGGCAGGTACAGCGGGGGGCTGCTCGGAACAGCTGCTCTCCCCTGGGGCCACCAGCCTGCTCCCCAGGAGGCCCTAGCGAGTTGGCTGCTCACTCACTGAGCCAGACAAAGACCCCCCCCAGCTCTTTTCCCTTCCCAGCCCGGCTCCCCCCAGCAATCCCCAGCCCGGGTCCTCCTTCGTCCCCGGGCTCCCCGAAGTCCCGTGCCCAGCTCTACCCCCGAGCTCGGCTCCCCGCTCTCTTCCCAGCCTCCAGGTATCCCCCCCCACTCTGTTCCCAGCCTCACCTGCCCCCCCCCTCAGCTCCCCAGCTCGGGTCCTCCTCCGCCCCGCAACGTCGCATGCCCGGCTCTACCCGCCCCCCGTCTCTTCCCAGACTCCGGGGATCCCCCCACCCCGCTCCCTCCCCAGCCTCCAGGTCCCCCCCTCCCCCGCTTACTTACATGCAAACTTCCCGTGCCCCCCCTGCTGAGGCGGAGCCGAGGGGCCAGGGTGGCCGGTCGGGGAGAAGCCGGCCCAGCCCTGGGGAGGGGAGGGGAGGAGTCCGCGCAGCAGCCGGCGAGGGTGGTGCCCCAGATTTCTGGGTGCCCTACGCAGTCGCGTATGCCTAAGGACGGCCCTGCGGGGGCCGAAGCCCCGGGCTCGGGGCCCCCCTTCCCGGGACGGTGGGGCTCGGGCTTTGGTCTCCCCACCCAGTGCCGCAGGGCTGGGGCGGGCTGAGGCTTCGCTCCTGGGGGCCGTGTTGTCCGAAGGGGGGGCCAGCTGGTTTTCAAAGTTGTTGTTTTTTTTTTTTTTCTGGCGACCCAGTTGAAGAAAATTTTTGATGCCCGCGACCCAACGGAGTTGGGGATGAGGGGTTGGGGGGGGGCTCAGGGCTGGGGCAGAGGGTTGGGGTGCGGGAGTGAGGGCTGCGGGGTGGGGCTGGCAATGAGGGGTTCAGGGTGTGGAAGGGGGCTCTGGATTAGGGCAGGGGCTTGGGGTGTAGGAGGAGGTCTGGGGTGCAGGCTCTGGGGTGCGGCCAGGGATGAGGGTTTGGGGTGCAGGAGGGGTCTCTGGGTTTGGGGGGGGCTCAGGGCTGGGGTGGAGGGTTGGGGTGCGGGAGTGAGGGCTGCGGGGTGGGGCTGGCAATGAGGGGTTCAGGGTGTGGAAGGGGGCTCTGGATTAGGGCAGGGGCTTGGGGTGTAGGAGGAGGTCTGGGCTTGGGGTGCAGGCTCTGGGGTGCGGCCAGGGATGAGGGTTTGGGGTGCAGGAGGGGTCTCTGAGTTTGGGGGGGCTCAGGGCTGGGGTAGAGGGTTGGGGTGTGGGAGTGAGGGCTGCGGGGTGGGACTGGCAATGAGGGGTTCGGGGTGTGGAAGGGGGCTCTGGATTAGGGCAGGGGCTTGGGGTGTAGGAGGAGGTCAGGACTCTGGGCTTGGGGTGCAGGCTCTGGGGTGGGGCTAGGGATGAGGGTTTTGGGGTGCAGGAGGGCTCTCTGGGTTTGGGGGGCCTCAGGGCTGGGGCATGGGGTTGGGGTGTGGGAAGGGTTCAGGGCTCTGGGTGGGGGTGCAGGCTCTGGGAGGGCTGGGGATGAGGGGTTTGGGGGGGCTCAGAGCTGGGGCAGGGGGTTGGGGAGTAGGCTTACCTCGGGCGGCTCCCGGTCAACGGTGCAGCGGGGATGGTAAGGCAGGCTTCCTGCCTGTCCTGGCCCTGTGGACCGCGCTGCGCACTGGAAGCGGCCAGCAGCAGACCCAGCTCCTAGGCAGAGGCGCCTGGAACCGGTGCTCTGGGCGGGGCGCAGCGGACAAAACCCCATGGCACCCCTGCCTGGGAGCCAGATCTGCTGTTGGCCACTTCCAGGCCACAGCACGGTGTAAGAACAGGAAGCAACTAGCCTGCCTTAGCCGGGCAGTACCACCAAAGGGACTTTTAACGCCATGACCCAGTGCCTTACATTTCGTCATGCAGTACTGGGTCGTGACCTGCTGTTTGAAAACCGCAGAGAAAAGAGGGAAGCAGAGTATCTCAGCTGTGCTGCAGCATGGGACCCCAAAGAAGAGTTTATAACGCTGAGTGTGAGAATGCACCTTTCTCTCCCTTTATATACTGCAAACAGTCTTCCACAGTCATGGTCCTCCCAACCACTCTTGCTTGCAATAGTGTTCTTGCAGCATATTCTTTCCCAACAAGCGTCTGCACCTAAGGCAAAATCCTCTTTTCGGATCTACACGCTGCAGCTCCACTCTGCGAGCCTGCTCTCCAGCTATGACAGGTACATGTCTTGAGAGCAGAGCAGAGCCGGGATGTGAGCAGAGAATTTCATCCTCGGAGAACACGGCTGTTTTCCTGTCCATAAAACCAAACCAGCCAGTCCCTGTCCACAAAACCAAACCCGTCAGTGCTCTAGAGCCATGGTTGCACACTGCAGCTTGCACCAGGGGGTTGGTGAAGCAGCAAGGACCAGAGCTTTTTAAATAAGTGTTTCCACAGATCAAAATCCTCCTCTTGGTAAAGGTTCAACTGTATCCAAAACAGGGGTGGAGGGAGGACTAGGAGAGACTACACAAGTCCTCACAAACGCTGGGGAGGTCCCATCTGCCTTTTCTCATGTCTGCAGTTTTTCCTTCCGAGGGGTGCACGGTTGCAGCCTAATTCCCCAGCGCCCACGTTCTGCTGTCCAAGCGTGAGAGAGCCCAGCATGGTTCAAGCGCAGGAGAGACACGTGCAGCAGTATCCGCTCCCGCTGCACGCCATGGAGCAGGAAGGGTGTTTTCCTGCAGGGCAGCTAGTAGCGGCTGAGGAAGGTTTCCACTCACTGTAACAGTTTATGCCCAAATACATTTGTTAGTCTCTAAGGTGCCACAAGGACTCCTCGTTGTTTTTGCTGTAACAGCCTTGTCTGTTTCAATATAGAGAGTGAAAACACAGCAATGCTATTGGAAATCTCCCCAATTCTGAGATTTTCAGCCAAATTACTCAAAAGGTAAAAAGATTCCTCTGTGAGGAATGGCTCAGCTGTACCATCACCCTATGCAAAATTCTCTCCATGAGAACAAACGCCTACTAGAAATATACTGCACACAAACTACTGCTCAGCTTAGAAAGGACATAAATATTGGGAGGTGCTGGAATCTCCTTTTTTAGAAGTTTTTAAGGTCAGGCTTGACAAAGCCCTGGCTGGGATGATTTAATTGGGGATTGGTCCTGCTTTTGAGCAGGGGGTTGGACTAGATGACCTCCTGAGGTCCCTTCCAACCCTGATATTCTATGATTCTATGATTCTAAGATTGATCTTTTAAAATAAAAATAGCTGCAAACTAAGCAAAATAAATTTTATTTTGGAAATGTAGAAAGAGAACACATACTGAACTGTTGAGATACAGGCCTCGTAAGAAATGCAAGCCAGAACACCAGTGCCAAAAAGAAACCATTGAATAAATACAATTCACTAGTAAAACAACGTGTTCAATTATTTTGAACAGTATAATCCAGCTCATCCTGCTATGCAGGAGCAAAGTCTGTGGGCCAGTTTTAGCTAATAATTGCTCCGGTTTGGATCAAATCATAGTTGTCAGCACAGAGTAGGAACCCTGCCTATAGAGGTTTGGTTTTATTCTTTCACCTAACAGTTAGTTGCCACGGCCATATGAATCAGAGCAGTGTATACCCCCTCCAACCAAGCTCACCTGCACCACACAGAGGCTTTCATCACATGAAAGGCAGCATGGTCTAGCAGGTAGGATACTGGAGTGGGAGTCAGGAGAGGTGGATTCTGTTCCCAGCTCCGTCAGTGGCGTGCTGCGTGACCTTAAGCAAGTCCCTTCACCCCTCTGTGTCTCTGTTTATTTACCCATCCATCGGTCTAGTTGGTCTTCTTAGACCAGCAGTTCTCAGACTGTGGGTTGGGACAATGAAGTGGTTCGGGACCCCATTTTAATGGGGTTGCCAGGACTGGCTTAGACTTGCTGGGGCCCAGGACCAAAGCCAAAGTCTGAGTCCCACCATCGTGGGCCGATGCCAAAGCCCAAGGGTGGGGTTCAGGTTACAGGCCCCCTGCCGGGAGCTGAAGCCCTTGGGCTTTGGCCCCCCTGCCCAGGATGGTGGGGCTCGGGCTTTGGCGGGGCTCAGGCGGGCTGAGACTTTGGTCCTCGCTCCTGGGGTATAAAAAGTAGGATTTAAGTGGTTTCAAGTAATAACAGACAGAACAAAGTAAGTTACCAAGCAAAATAAAACAAAATACACAAGTCTAAGCCTAATTCATTTAAGAAACTGAATACAGGTAAATCTCACCCTCAGAGATGTTCCAATAAGCTACTTTCACAGACTAGACTCCTTAGTCTGGGCCCAATCCTTTCCCCTGGTACAAGTGGTAACTAGGGGATTTCTGATGACTGGCAACCCCCTTTGTTCTGTTCCACCCCCTTTTATAGCTTTGGCTGAAGGAGAGAATCTTTTGTTTCTCTGGATTCCCACCCCTCCTTCTAAATGGAAAAACACCAGGTTTAAGATGGATTCCACCACTACCAGGTGACATGATCACATCCCTCAAGCTTCCATTCTCCCAGCCTGACTCACAGGAAGGCTTACAAGTAAACACAGAATCATAGAATATCAGGGTTGGAAAGGACCTCAGGAGGTCATCTAGTCCAACCCCCTGCTCAAAGCAGGACCAATCCCCAGTTTTTGCCCCAGATCCCTAAATGGCCCCCTCAAGGATTGAACTGGCAACCCTGGGTTTAGCAGGCCAATGCTCAAACCACTGATCTATCCCTCCCCCAAGACCCATTTACAATCAATTGTCCTGGTCAATGGGAGCCATCAAGATTCTAAACCACCATTAATGGCCCACACTTTGCATAATTACAATAGGACCTCAGAGTTAACTTCATATTTCTAGTTTTAGATACAAGAATGATACATATATACATACAAATAGGATGAACACACTCAGTAGATTATAAGCTTTGTAATCATACTTACAAGTGACCTTTTGCATAAAGCATATTCCAGTTATGTTATATTCACACTCCAAGCATATTTTCATAAGGCATATGGAGTGCAACGTCACAACTGGTACCCAGAAGTCACTTTCTACAGGACAGGCCCAAAAAGGAAAATAACAGAACACCACTGGCCATCATGTACAGCCCACAGCTAAAACCTCTCCAGTGCATCATCAACAGTCTACAATCTATCCTGGAAAACAATCCCCCACTCTCACAGGCCTTGGGAGGCAGGCCAATCCTCACTTACAGACAGTCCCGCAACCTGAAGCAAATACTCACTAGCAACTACACACCACACCAGAGAAACACTAACCCAGGAACCAATCCCTGTAACAAACAGTAGTCTTCTGCCTCAAGCCCCTGCTTAGAGCTCAGCAGGAGCTGAGCGCTGCAGCACCCAGGACTCGGAGGCTGCTGGGTGCCCCAACCCCCAGGAACCCGACTTGCCCCAGCTGGGCTTACCTTGGGCTGCAGAGGTGGGTGGCTTTTCTGGCTGCCCAGGCAGCCCTCCTCTGGCGGGCGAGAAAGGGGACTGCCAGCTCCATTCCTGGGAACAGAAGTCACAGCTTCATATCTACTTCCTGGATCAGAGAGCCAGGGGAGGGAGGCACTGGCCCAGGCCCTGACACCAGGGGGAGCCCCCTTCAGTATTGCCAACCACCAGAGATAAAAAATCATGAGTTAGGATTCACCCCCCCAAAAAATCACGAGATTTTAAAAACAGCATCAAACCAGGTTTTTCCAGTTGGTCTGTTTACTTTTGTTATAAAAAAGTGCTTATATGCTATTTTATATGAATGTTCAATAAGTTTGTTCTTATAACTTAGCATAAGTTACTAACTTAGCATAAGTGACTAAAGTAGGCCGAGGTCAAGCTGACCTGAGAGGAATGATCTGGAGGATGGTGTGGATTGCACCCTCAACAAGTGTGCAGAGGACACTAAACTGGGAGGAGTGGTAGATACCCTGGAGTATAGGGATAGGATACAGAGGGACCTAGACAAATTGGAGGATTGGGCCAAAAGAAATCTGATGAGGTTCAACAAGGACAAGTGCAGAGTCCTGCACTTAGGACGGAAGAATCCAATGCACCGCTACAGTCTAGGGACCGAATGGCTAGGCAGCAGTTCTGCAGAAAAGGACCTAGGGGTTACAATGGATGAGAAGCTGGATATGAGTCAACAATGAGAAGGCCAATGGCATTTTGGGATGTATAAGTAGGGTCATTGCCAGCAGATCGAGGGACGTGATCGTTCCCCTCTATTCGACATTGGTGAGGCCTCATCTGGAGTACTGTGTCCAGTTTTGGGCCCCACACTACAAGAAGGATGTGGAAAAATTGGAAAGAGTCCAGCGGAGGGCAACAAAAATGATTAGGGGACTGGAACACATGACTTACGAGGAGAGGCTGAGGGAACTGGGATTGTTTAGTCTACAGAAGAGAAGAATGAGGGGAGATTTGATAGCTGCTTTCAACCACCTGAAAGGTGGTTCCAAAGAGGATGGATCTAGACTATTCTCAGTGGTAGCGGATGACAGGACAAGGAGTAATGGTCTCAAGTTGCAGTGGGGGAGGTTTTGGTTGGATATTAGGAAAAACTTTTTCACTAGGAGGGTGGTGAAACACTGGAATGCGTTGCCTAGGGAGGTGGTGGAATCTCCTTCCTTAGAAGTTTTTAAGGTCAGGCTTGACAAAGCCCTGGCTGGGATGATTTAATTGGGGATCGGTCCTGCTTTGAGCAGGGGGTTGGACTAGATGACCTCCTGAGGTCCCTTCCAACCCTGATATTCTATGATTCTATGAATGCTGAAGAAGCAGCTACAAAACCAGTTGAGACTGCCCGTTATCACTGAAGATAAAAAAGAATGCAAGGAGTAGGACTGACTGTCTCCCAGAGCAAATCCAGCACCCTGCAACGGACTGTCCACTCAGCAACAGAAGTGTCTAATGGAAAAGAGCAGAGACCCCTACTCAAATTAGGGGTTGGACTTTGGACATGGGCAAGGGCGGTGTTACCAACTGTAAAGGGTATAATTGCTTTCAATTTCTGAGGGGCAGGGTCCCTCTCTTGAGGCACCCAGCTCGAGCTGTATTTCTGTTAACTAATAAAAGAGGCATGTATAGATTAGACTCAGAATTTAGAAGTTCGTGGGATCCTAGAGTCAAACCAAGCACCTAAATTGGTGAGAGCAAGGGCTAATTGTTTTTTCCCCTAACACTTTTAACCTCCCTCTACTCTTCTGTCTGGGTGTGGTCATTTCAGAAAAAAAGATATTACCTAACCCACCTTGTCTCTCTGGTGTGTATTGAGGAAGGCTATGCTTGTGCCCAGGGGCTGTGCCCACAATAAGGGCTGCTTCTGTTTTTATTTCCAACTGGCCCCTTGGCACCTGCCAAATGCTGATTTGTATTATTGCAGGTGTGACGGGGCAAGGCCAGATGGCTATAGAAAAGTAGTGGGAGATAGATATATTAGCTCCAGGCTAAACAAATCCCTGGTACTAGGATAAGTGAAATGGCAGCTGCTCCAGGTCAATTAAGACACCTGGGGCCAATTAAGAACTTTCCAGAAGGCAGGGAGACTGCTAGGTTGATTGGGACACCTGAAGCCAATCAGGGGCTGGCTGAAACTAGTTAAAAGCCTCCTGGTTAGTCAGGTGAGGGTGCATGTCAGGAGCTGTGGGAGGAAGTTGTGCTGTTGGAGAGGCTGAGTAGCACACACCATATCAGGCACAAGGAAGGAGGCCCTGAGATAAGGGTGAAGTGGAGCTTGAGGAAGTGAGGGCTGCTGTGGAGGAAGTAGCCCAGGGAATTGTACATGTCATGTTTCTAAAAGGTCAGCTACCATAGCTGATACTATTAGGGTCCCTGAGCTGGAGCCCGGAGTAGAGGGTGGGCCCGGGCTTCCCCCCACCTTTGCCCCCGATTAATCACTGAGACTGGGAGACAACAGAGACTGTGCAAGGGAGGATAACTTCTCACCTCCCTCGCTGGCTTATGATGAAAATGGCTCAGTAGACTGTGACCCTTGTCCCTAGAGAGAAAAGGGTTATGTGGAGGGTCACAGTGAGCCTCTGAGGCTAGCGAAATCTGCCAGGAAACGTGGGACCCATGGAGGCAAGAACAGAGCTTTATCACACAGGGTATAGTGGGATGTAGCTTAGCATGAATGAACAAAACTCAGGGAAAAACATAGGCCAGTTTGGCTCTTATAACTGCCAGGCATTCTTACAACGTGGCATATACTAACAAGATATATGTGTTGGCTAACACTGCCTTGTGGCTGTTTTGTCTCCCTTTGTCTGAGACTGGATTTTCCCCCTCTTTTTAGGAGCTAGATTTAAAGGGTCAGTGACACTAACCTTTGCTTTCAGAGTAGCAGCCATGTTAGTCTGTATTCGCAAAAAGAAAAGGAGTACTTGTGGCACCTTAGAGACTAACAAATTTATTTGAGCATAAGCTTTCGTGAGCTACAGCTCACTTCAACGAAAGCTTATGCTCAAATAAATTTGTTAGTCTCTAAGGTGCCACAAGTACCCCTTTTCTTTTTACTAACCTTAGGGTTGAGCAAAAGTCACATTAACTGGGTTCCCATGGTGCCCTTAAACCAGCCTTGACGTAAAAGAAAGCAGGTCTATTCCTGCTTCTTTGCACCCCAGTACTTTTTCACTCCTTTCTATTCTATATAGGTTCTTAGACTGTGCCAAGAGCACATTAAGCAATGTGACCTCAGTCATATGTTTTTTTTTCTTTCATTGGCTCTCCAGGGAGAAGAGGGCGTGCAGTGGACTGTTCATTTTGGAATTATGTTGTTAGATACTTGACCTGCTGCAGCACTGTGCTTCTGCATTTAGAGCCTCATGTCCAACCGTGATGGGCACAGTGTAAGTGCGAAGATGAGGCAGAACAAATTGCATCCCCTGATGTGTGGCTGTCTCTGCCACTGGAAGTTGGCCCATATTGTTCCCCTAGTGACAGTGCAAAGTGCTACTGTACTAGCCCCGACCCTGGCATTAGCACTTAATGCAGCAGTGCAGAATGCTGTCCTGGGGAGAGGGAGTCTGGATAGGAGGTGAAGTGATCGAAGAAAAGTAGGTGACTGGGAAGTGAGAAGGCAGAAAGAAGGAAAAATAGGAAAGGTTTCAGATCAGGAGACGCAGAAAAAATAGTTCTGGGTATGTGAGCAGATGCTATTAGAGGAGGTTTCAGAGTTGTAGCCGTGTTAGTCTGTATCCGCAAAAAGAATGAGGAGTCCTTGTGGCACCTTCGAGACTATGCCCAAATAAATTGGTTAAGCTTTCGTGGGCTAAAACCCACTTCATCAGATGCATGGACTGGAACATACAGTAGGACAATATACATATATACAGCGAACATGAAAAGATGGGGGTTGCCATACCAACTCTAATGAGACAAATCAATTAAGGTGGGCTATTATCAGCAGGAGGAAAAAAAAACTTTTGTAATGATAATCAGGGTGGCCCATTTCAAATAGTTGCCAAGAAGGTGTGAGTAACAGTAGGGGGAAAAATTAGCATGGGGAAATAGTTTTTAGTTTGTGGTAATGACCCATCCACTCCCAGTCTTTATTTAGGCCTAATTTGATGGTGTCCATTTGCAAATTAATTCCAGTTCTGCAGTTTCTCATTGGAGTCTGTTTTTGAAGTTTTTTTGTTGAATTGCCACTTTTAGGTCTGTAATTGAGTGTCCAGGGAGGTTGAAGTGTTCTCTGACTGTTTTTTAATGTTATAATTCTGATTTGTGTACATTTATTCTTCTGCATAGAGACTATCCGGTTTGGCCAATGTACATTGCAGAGGGGCATTGCTGGCACGATGGCATATATCACATTGGTAGATGTGCATGTAAATGAGCCCCTGATGGTATGGCCGATGTCATTAGGTACTATGATGGTGTCCCTTGAATAGATATGTGGACACAGTTGGCAACAGGCTTTGTTGCAAGGATAGGCTCCTGGGTTAGTGTTTTTGTTGTGTGGTGTGTGGTTGCTGGTGAGTATTTGCTTCAGGTTGGGGGGCTGTCTGTAAGCGAGGACTGGCCTGTCTCCCAAGGTCTGTGAGAGTGAGGGATTGTCCTTCAGGATAGGTTGTAGATCCTTGATGATGTGCTGGAGAGGTTTTAATTGGGGGCTGAAGGTGACGGCTAGTGGCATTCTGTTACTTTCTTTGTTGGGCCTGTCCTGTAGTAGGTGACTTCTGGGTACTCTTCTGGCTCTGTCAATCTGTTTCTTCACTTCCGCAGGTGGGTATTGTAGTTTTAAGAACGCTTGAAAGAGATCCTGTAGGTGTTTGTCTCTGTCTGAGGGATTGGAGCAAATGTAGTTGTATCTTAGAGCTTGGCTGTAGACAATGAATCGTGTGATGTGGTCTGGATGAAAGCTGGAGGCATGTAGGTAAGTATAGCGGTCAGTAGGTTTCTGGTATAGGGTGGTGTTTATGTGACCATCGTTTATTAGCACTGTAGTGTCCAGGAAGTGGATCTCTTGCGTGGACTGGTCCAGGCAGAAGGTTAATGGTGGGACGGAAATTGTTGAAATCGTGGTGGAATTCCTCAAGGTCTTATTTTCCATGAGTCTAGATGATTTGTCTCATTAGAGTTGGTATGACAACCCCCATCTTTTCATGTTCTCTGTATATATCTATATATCTTCCTATTGTATTTTCCACTACATGCATCTGATGAAGTGGGTTTTAGCCCACAAAAGCTTATGCCCAAATAAACTTGTTAGTCTCTAAGGTGCCACAAGTACTCCTTGTTCTTTTTATTAGAGGAGGGAAGCAGAGGGAAATAAAAATCTACAGACTTACCAGAGAGAGAGAGAGAATCAAGGAAAAGATATGAAAGGATATATAATTGGTGAAAAAGGGAATGGATCAAAAAGCTGAGCATTGGGCTAGATGAAAACAGATCCAGAAAATAGTAGACAGGATGCCCATTCACAAAGGACCATTACATGAACAGAGAGAATAGGGTGACCAGATGTCCAGGTATTTTCGGGACCGTCCCAACATTAGGGGCTTTGTTTTATAAGCGCAATGATAACCCACCCACCCCTGCCCCGCAAAGTGTCCCATTTTTTCACCCTTGCTATCTGGTCACCCTGCAAGAGAATGACTGTGTGAACACCTATTGAAGGAATACAGTTCCAAGGTGGAAGCATGAACAAATTTACTTTCCCTTTCTAGTTATTTTCATGTTCTGATTCTCATGTCCTAGCATAAGGCTGAAGTGCTCAGGCTGCAAACTATAGTTAAGGTTGCTTGTTTGATTTAATTATTTTCACAGATGTTGTGTGCATTTCACTGAAGCACTTCCACTGGCCCTGGTTTTGAGCTAACATCCTTTAAGCAAAACAGGTGTTTAGAGAACCTAGACAGTCTTTGTGAACTTTGAAGCTCACATTTATAATGATGGGTTCTAAATTAGCTGTTACCACTCAAGAAAGAGCTCTTGGAGTCACTGTGGATAATTCTCTGAAAAATTCAGTTCAATGCTCACTAGCAGTCAAATGTTAAGAACTACTAGGAAAGGAATGGAAAATAAGACAGAAAATATCATAATGCCACTATATAAAACTGTAGGCTGTTATTGGTGTATGGTTATACTTTTGTTATGTATTATAATGAATGTTGCTGCAATTCATAGAATCATAGAATATCAGGGTTGGAAGGGACCTCAGGAGGTCATCTAGTCCAACCCCCTGCTCAAAACAGGACCAATTCCCAACTAAAGCATCCCAGCCAGGGCTCTTCAAAATGGAGTCTGAGAATTCAAGATGGCACATGTGGTAGAAAAGGTTTGAACTCCATCTTGGTAGTAGGGTGACCAGATGTCCTGATTTATAGGGACAGGCCCAATATTCGGGGCTTTTTCTGATATAGGCGCCTGTTACCTCCCATCCCCTGTCCTGATTTTTCACACTTGCTATCTGGTCACCCTACTTGCTATCCTTTCTTCATGGCATTTTCCTGCTCAAACTCTGTTTCCTGCCAGAACTTGAGGGAGTGAGAGCTGGCTGGAACTGGTTGGGGTCAGTGTCTGCCAGTGTGTGCTTCAGGAATTTGCGCCACAGAGAGCATATAAGGAACTGTCAGCAATGACGCGGTGCTGTCCACCATCGAGGCAGCCATGTCCAGTTTCTCTGCACAGCATCGGATCAAGACTTCGGCTACTACCACCTGCCAAGGACTTTGATACTTACTGGATATCCAGTGGAGACTTTGCCATCAGCCCAGATCTGTTGATCTCCTGCTTTGGCAGTAGAGAGTCAGATCCTCCGATGTTTCTGAGACAGTCCATCAGTTGCCAGTGACCTCCATCTGCAGAGAGACAGTAATTGTTTTTCGGGCACTTAATAATTTAACCAAGGGACGGTTTGAGGATCTGGGCTTTATGCCCCTTGCTGGAATCTATTCTTGGGTATTTGTAATGTGATTCCCCTTAGTGAATCTTACCCCAGCTGTAACTTTCCCTTAATAAATCTTCTTTCTGTTTAAGGTTATATTCTCTATCCTTTATTTCAATGCAACACAGGCAGGAGGCAAACAGATTTCTAACTCTCCCAGTGGATAGATGCTAGTAGGAGTCAAAACTGTTATTTATATGTCACCTCCTTATTATTCTATAACACAGATTTGGGGGTAACAAAACCATAGTGTGCCCATGCCTTGAATACTGTGTCCAGTACTGAGATGGTCACCCCATCTCAGAACTGATATCTGGAACTGGAAAAGCTTCAAAGAAGGGCAACAAAGATGATCCAGGGGATGGAATAGCTTCCATATTAGGAAAAACTAAAAAGATTAGGGCTATTCAACTTAGAAAAGAAAAAGCTAAGAGAGGGATTTGCTAGAGGTCTATAAAATCATGGCAAAAGTGAATAGCGAAATGTTAGTTGCCCTTTCCCACAATATAAAAACCAGAGGTCACCTGATGATATTAATAGGCAACAGGTTTATAATAAACAAGAGGAAATGCATTTTTCACATAATGCACAATTAACCCATTGACATGGGATGTTGTGATGGCTCAAAGTATAACTGGGCTAAAGAGAACTAAAGTTCATGGAGGATAGGTCCATCAATGGCTATTAGCCAAGATGGTCATGAATGCAACTCTATGCTCAGGGAGACCCTAAACCTCTGACTGCCAGAAGCTGGGAGGGAAAGACATGAGTGGATTCATTTGACCTGTTCTGCACCCTCACCCTAAGACTCTGGTCCTAGCCCTGACAGGACACTGGGCTAAATAGACCATTGGTCTGACCCAATATGGTAGTTCTCATGCTGCCACATTGTCACTGAAGGATGTGACTAGAAAATCAGAGCTCCCACAGCCAGGTAGACTCTGAGGGGAATGTATCTAAGCAGCTGGGGGTTTGGGCAGGCTGCAGCACTGGTTCCAGCATCTAGGCAGCTGGACTGTGGAGAAATAAGGGAAGGAAGAATTCTTCCCTTGACCTAGCGCTCGCTACAACGGGGGCTAGGTTGGTTTACCTACGTGGCACAGGGGTGTGGATGCTTGGTATTTGTTTTGCACATTTTATCTTCAAAGCCCTGTGCAAACACCTTATCAGCTTCTATTCTTGGGAATACAAGGGATCTCAAGGGCAAATCTTTGTAATTTAAAAGTCACTGTTAGAAGTGAATAGAGACGTATGACAGGTTTCATACTCTGACAGGTTTCAGAGTAACAGCCGTGTTAGTCTGTATTCGCAAAAAGAAAAGGAGTACTTGTGGCACCTTAGAGACTAACCAATTTATTTGAGCATAAGCTTTCGTGAGCTACAGCTCACTTCATCGGATGCATACTGTGGAAAATACAGAAGATGTTTTTATACGCACAAACCATGAAAAAATGGGTGTTTATCACTACAAAAGGTTTTCTCTCCCCCCACCCCACTCTCCTGCTGGTAATAGCTTATCTAAAGTGATCACTCTCCTTACAATGTGTATGATAATCAAGGTGGGCCATAACCAGCTCAAATCCAGGGTTTAACAAGAACGTCTGAGGAGGGGGAGGGGGGAGGTAGGGTAGGAAAAAACAAGGGGAAATAGGTTACCTTGTATAATGACTTAGCCACTCTCAGTCTCTATATGAAAAAATGGGTGTTTATCACTACAAAAGGTTTTCTCTCCCCCCACCCCACTCTCCTGCAGGAACAAATAATTCTCCATTCAGGACAACAGATCTAATAAAACACCCAAAAGTAAACAAGGGGTACATCTACACTGCATAGCTGTGTCTGGCCTGCGGGGCTATGAAATTCCACTGTAGATGTTCAGATCCAGGCTGGAGCCTGGGCTCTGAAACCCCCCAAGGTGTGGGGGGAGGGGCTCAAGTCTGAAAGGCTACACTAAATTATTCAGCCTCACCCACCCCTGTGAGCAGGAGTCAGCTGACCTGGGCTCTGAGACTCAGTGCTGGGGGGGGTTTATTGCAGTGTAGACATTATGAATCTTAGCTGTATCTTGAGGCCAAAGACATTATTGCAGGTGCAAATTATGCAAATTTAGAGAAATACCATTGGTTTCAAGCGGGGTGGGGTTCTGCCTTTTTAAAAATGTATTTTATACCAGTATAACTGAGATCAAATTCTACCCCCTAAATGCTGAACCTTCCCTTCCTGGGGATTTCTAAAGCTAATAAACTAGAAGCATCATCAGACAAGTGACTTACATTTGTGCGTAGTCTAGCTCCTGTCACATCCGTAGACTATCATAGAAACCTAGAGTCGATGCTCAGCCTCTGGCTACTTCAACTGAAAGTGCTGCATCATAATAAGCAGCTTATAACCTTCTGGCTTCTTCATGCTGATGTCTCAGCCAGCTGTGGCTAATGTTTACTGTTTATAATGTAACAAACCCATGACCATTCACTGTGACGCAGAGATAACTCTGCTTCTCCCATGATGCAAATTCTCATGCACTTAAGATAAAAGGAAATTTCTGGCAGACCTTAGCAGTTCCCGACTTACTCATTGAACAGTTCAAGAAGTTCTGATCACTGCCAGTAGAGAGCAGCAGTACACATGTCACAAGCTAGTCAACTGCAATAACCATTATTTTCCAATAGAGCAGAGGTTCTCAATTGTTTTCTTTCAGAGCCCCCGCCCAACCACCCCGCATGCTATAAATACACCACGGCCCAGCTGTGCCACAACAACTGTTTTTCTGCATATAAAAGCCAGGGCCAGCATTAGGGGGTAGCAAGCAGGGCAATAGCCCCGGGGCCCTATGCCACAGGGCTGCCCTGCAAAGCTAAGTTGCTCAGGCTTCAGCGTCAGCCTCGGGTGGTGGGGCTTGGGAACCCAGGCTGCAGAGCTGCACGATGAGGCTTTGGCTTTCTACCCTGAATCCTAGCAAGTCTAACGCCAGCCATGCTTGGAGACCCCCCCCTGAAACCTGCTTGCAGCCCTCCAGGGGGCCCCAGATCCCTGGTTGAGAACTACTGCAATAGAGGACTCCCTCTAACTTCTTGCTTGACACACTTTGACTTTGAGAAGTCTGTTGTCACATCAAAGCAAAACTCTGTGCTTATTTTCAGAGACTTTTGAATCTCCTGCATGTACAGACTTAATCATTTGCCCATTGGCAAGCCCTGTGAAAGCTAACAGTATGTCTGTTGGCAAGATGTGCTGTTAAGCAATAGACTACTGTGATTTTGGGTTAAAGAAATGAGTTTTTTGCATCAGCCTCGGATGAGTGATTAGCAGTTTTCTTGAAGGGAGTAGGGAGGTGTTGTATGCACACGGGAGTTGAGGCAATGAGCCTCTCTGAACAAAGTATAAATGAACAGTGAACAGCAGGAGCACCTGGGACAGCTTGGAAAAGTAAAGGAGTATAAAGCATAGCAGGATTAGGGTGGTTCAATTACCAGTTGTGATTGTGCAAGCAGCAGATAATTTCTGTCCTCTTTATCCCATGCTTTAGTGCAGGAAGAAATTCCACCAGCTTTGTTGCTGGTTGAGGGGCAGGTGACTTGTGCTGGGTGCAGCTGGGTGGTATTTCTAGGGTTCTGAGGCCTGGTCTAAACTACAAAGTTTTACTGACACAGCTCTGTCTGCTAGGAATGTGGGGAAAAAATCATACCCAAATACATGCTTACAGCCAATTCTTTTTAACTAAACTAAAATTTATTAAAAAAGAAAAGGGAGAGAGAATTGGTTAAAAGAACAGCATACATACACACGAGTCAATCTTGAGATTCAGATTCATAGCAGAGATGGAGAGCTTTGTAGATGCAAAAAGTTCTTTCAGAAATAGTCCATAGGTTATAGTCCAATGTTTATACTCAGGGCGGTCCAGTGAGAACTGGGATCTCAGTCTTTATAGCTTAAGCCTCCCCTGTATGAAACCTCAAGCAGACCTGTGTTAGGTACAAGAACTAGAATGGATAAAGCAGCAGGGAGCCCCCTAACAATCAAGGAGCTCTCAGTCCTTTACTGTGAGACCAGCCTCTATCATCTGGTTGGCTATCACCCTCTACCTTGTAATTTCCCTCCTGCTTCCTATGATGGATAATGAAGTCAGGTATATGTAAACCAAACAGGAAATGTGTATTTGGGGAGCTGTATACAAAGCAGGGACAAGGGAAGCGAGTAATCATGAACTGAAGCATATTCTTCTCCAGGTACAGTAACCTAGTGAACGTGTGGTGTGAAGCCAGGACCCAAATCAATACCAGATGGGGTACAAGGTCAGTATGACACACAGATATCACCCTTCCGTCGGCCGCTCAGGACCTCTATCTCTTAGCTCGTATCAAGCCTTGAGAGAGGAACACTGAGGCGATCCCTCGTCAGTCTGGTCTTCCCTGAGGACACCAAGACAGGTTTCCGCGATGACAGCGGGGCGTCTGCAGGCAGATGATAACGACTGTGATGGGTAACTGGTCCGGAGTCTAGACAGCCTGTTGGCACAAGAGGCGCGCACCAGCCCTGAGGATGGGCAGCAGCCCCTAACTGAGGTAACTGCCGGCCTTCTAAAGAGTCTAAGGCAGGAAACCCGCCACGCAAAACCGGTTTGAGGTGGTACTTGTTTACCACTGCTGACCGTTGAAAAGGGCGGGAAGCATTCTAGCTAATGCTCAGGTCACATGACCAATACTCCATTTTAGATTATAACATGGATGCCACCCAAATACAATAAACAATAATACAAACACAAACTTTAGGATTTTGCCCCTAACACCTGAGATGACAGGATCAGGAGCCAAGGGTCTTTTATACAATTCCAGACCTTCCTTGATAGGTCAGAGTCCTTAGGCAAACAATAGGCAATCAGGGCAACTTTGAAGTAGGTTTATTTCCTGAGCACCAGTAATTAGCTACATGAATTAACATAAAACAATTGCCTGTTTTTCCACCATTCACAGATGATTTGCTATACATTTCAAGGAGAGATGAATACAGCGGTATCCTTTGCAGTTCATTTAAATGTTAAGATGTTCTTTTGATCTCCGAATTAACAGAATACAGCAAAGACAGAGACTGTTTGATTATATTGACAGGTTTCAGAGTAGCAGCCCTGTTAGTCTGTATCCGCAAAAAGAAAAGGTGTACTTGTGGCACCTTAGAGACTAACAAATTTATTTGAGCATAAGCTTTCATGAGCTACAGCTCACTTCATCGGAATGCATCCGAAGTGAGCTGTAGCTCACGAAAGCTTATGCTCAAATAAATTTGTTAGTCTCTAAGGTGCCACAAGTCCTCCTTTTCTTTTTGATTATATTGTTGGCCTCTACCAATATATAGATATAAATACACAAAAACACAAACATTATCTCCCCATATGTTTTTAAGAGTTGAATTTGAGTCATTTATCCTGCAGGATGCTTAATACTTTCTAGTCATGTGTCACTGGGAGGCTGTGAAGAAAGGAATTACAGGCCCCAAGAGGTGACTGGGTCCGCAAGCTGGTTTGGGAAATCAATAATACTCCACCAAGCCTTTCATCACCTTCACTACTGTCACCTGTCAAATCCAGTCCTGGATGGAAAATTATTGCCATCTGATGGCTGTTAGATGCCTGCCCCCACCTTTGAAAGATGAGCTTTGTCATCTCAGGCTCTCTCCCTGTCATGTGCTAACCTGTCTCTCTGAGGTCTATTTTTTGGCTCTCTTTTGACTGAACTCCTCTCTAGCCCAGGGCTGTGACTCCTTGGCAGTCACCTGCATAGCATGGTTGCTCAGCTGCTGCTTATACTGTATCTACTAGACCAACAATCCTGGATGCAGCTGTGCACCTAGCATCTTTCCCTAGCATCACCTCCGCACAAGAAAGCTTTTCCAGATTTGAATCTCTCTGGTATCTTCATCACTTACCCCATGATCTAGTCTCATTATGCTTTCCACTGTGGCCTTCCTTGAACATATACACACAGGCACAAAAATCACCTGGGCAGTCCTGGAAGTAGCATTAAAGCCTAGAACCAAGAGTTCATTGGAATGCCAGCATCACTCTCTTCCTTTGTGATGCTTGCTAAGCCCAAGGTACAAGGATCTGGGTGAATGGGGGAAAAATCATCATGAGAAGAAATTATTTGGATAGTCAAACCAGCATGAAACCAGAACCAGTGGAACTGGGGAGCTGTGTGTGTGGTGATGAAAAGCAGGTGGAACAGTGTTAGGCTGCTGGAATCCCATTCTGTTTCCATATTCAGGAGGAGTTGCAGCAGGCCAATTAAAATGGAGGAAATGTAAGCTCTGGCTTCAGCCCCAGGCCCCAGCAAGTATAAGCCAGCCCTGGCTCAAAGGAGGTCACAACCCACTTTGTGGTCACATCCCACAGTTTGAGAACTGCTGAGTTAGAGCAACCTAGGGGCTGCTCTAACTTACCCTCCAGCGCCCAGGACACCCTGTGGGCTTGGGCAAGCAAAGACTAGCCAGAGGGCAACATGCTCCATGTGGCCCTCTCCTGATAGGTCTCTTATTGCGGTGCAATAAGAGGTCTCTTATTGCGGTGCAATGTACCCCTGCCTAACTGACTCCCAATCAGAATACAGGTAGTCCATTCCTGAACCCCTCTGAGAATCTGGGCCATTAGCTTTCCTTTCAAGTTTGTAAAATTATTGAGTTTCCATATAATTATCACTCAACAGCAACACGTATATGGGGTGGGGAGTGGAAACAATACTTGGTGACATGCCAGAGCAGGGAAATAATTTGCTGGGGCTTTACCAATGCTTTCAAGATCTGAAGGCACTAAGCCAGAATTCATGAACAATAGCACTTTGCTAGGTTCAGGGCTTGCCTATGCAACAAAGGCTTTGCTGGAATCAGTATGCCAGGAAAGCCCTCTAGAAGAGATGCAGCATATACCAGCAAAAAGACTTCTTTTGCCAGCATAGTTAAACTTCCTCCCTGAACAACATAAACTATGCTGGCAAAAGGACACTTTAGCCAATATAAACTGCATCTACAGAGGGGAAATTGCCGGCACCGCTCTGTCGGTGAAGGATGTGATTTTTCCCCCACATTCCTAGCAGACAGAGCTGTCAGTAAAACTTTGTAGAGTATACCAGGCTTCAGAACCCTAGAAATACCACCCAACTGCACCCAGCATAAGTCACCTGCCCATCAACGAGCAACGAAGCTGGTGGAATTTCTTCCTGCACTAAAGCATGGGATAAAGAGGACAGAAATTATCTGAAAAAAGAAAAGGAGTACTTGTGGCACCTTAGAGACTAAACAATTTATTTGAGCATAAGCTTTCGTGAGCTACAGCTCACTTCATCGGATGCATACTGTGGAAACTGCAGAAGACATTATATACACAGAGACCGTGAAACAATACCTCCTCCCACCCCACTCTCCTGCTGGTAATAGCTTATCTAAAGTGATCACTCTCCTTACAATGTGTATGATAATCAAGTTGGGCCATTTCCAGCACAAATCCAGGTTTTCTCACCCTCCGCCCCCACCACACAAACTCACTCTCCTGCTGGTAATAGCCCATCCAAAGTGACCACTCTCTTTACAATGTGTATGATAATCAAGGTGGGCCATTTCCAGCACAAATCCAGGTTTTCTCACCCCCCCGTTTTTTTCCCCCCCCAAAAAAATTCCACCATGATTTCAACAATTTCCATCCCACCATCAACCTCAACCTGGTCCAGTCCACACAAGACATCCACTTCCTGGACACTACAGTGCTAATAAACAATGGTCACATACACACCACCCTATACCAGAAACCTACTGACCGCTATTCCTACCTACATGCCTCCAGCTTTCACCCTGACCACACCACATGATCCATCGTCTACAGCCAAGCTCTGCAATACAACCGCATTTGCTCCAACCCCTCAGACAGAGACAAACACCTACAAGATCTCTATCAAGCATTCTTACAACTACAATACCCACCTGCGGAAGTGAAGAAATAGATTGATAGAGCCAGAAGAGTTCCCAGAAGTCACCTACTACAGGACAGGCCTAACAAAGAAAATAACAGAACGCCACTAGCCGTCACTTTCAGCCCCCAACTAAAACCCCTCCAACGCATTATTAAGGATCTACAACCTATCCTGAAGGATGACCCAACACTCTCACAAATCTTGGGAGACAGGCCAGTCCTTGCCTACAGACAGCCCCCCAACCTGAAGCAAATACTCACCAACAACCACATACCACACAACAGAACCACTAACCCAGGAACCTATCCTTGCAACAAAGCCCGTTGCCAACTGTGCCCACATATCTATTCAGGGGACACCATCACAGGGCCTAATAACATCAGCCACACTATCAGAGGCTCGTTCACCTGCACATCCACCAATGTGATATATGCCATCATGTGCCAGCAATGCCCCTCTGCCATGTACATTGGTCAAACTGGACAGTCTCTAAGTAAAAGAATAAATGGACACAAATCAGATGTCAAGAATTATAACATTCATAAATCAGATGGAGAACACTTCAATCTCTCTGGTCACGCAATTACAGACATGAAGGTCGCTATCTTAAAACAAAAAAACTTCAAATCCAGATTCCAGCGAGAAACTGCTGAATTGGAATTCATTTGCAAATTGGATACTATTAATTTAGGCTTAAATAGAGACTGGGAGTGGCTAAGTCATTATGCAAGGTAGCCTATTTCCCCTTGTTTTTTCCTACCCCGCCCCCCTCAGACGTTCTGGTTAAACTTGGATTTATGCTGGAAATGGCCCACCTTGATTATCATACACACTGTAAGGAGAGTGGTCACTTTGGATGAGCTATTGCCAGCAGGAGAGTGAGTTTGTGTGTGTGTGTTTGGGGGGGGGGGGTGAGAAAACCTGGATTTGTGCTGGAAATGGCCCACCTTGATTATCATACACATTGTAAGGAGAGTGGTCACTTTGGATAAGCTATTACCAGCAGGAGAGTGAGTTTGTGTGTGTGTGTGTGTTTTGGGGGTGTGTGTGAGAAAACCTGGATTTGTGCTGGAAATGGCTCACCTTGATTTTCATACACATTGTAAAGAGAGTGATCACTTAAGATGAGCTATTACCAGCAGGAGAGTGGGGTGGGGGGAGAGAAAACCTTTTGAAGTGATAATCAAGGTGGGCCATTTCCAGGAGTTAACAAGAACGTCTGAGGAACAGTGGGGGGGGGGAGGAATAAACAAGGGGAAATAGTTTTACTTTGTATAATGACTCAACCACGCCCAGTCTCTATTCAAGCCTAAATTAATAGTATACAATTTGCAAATTAATTCCAATTCAGCAGTCTCTCGCATTCCACACAAAGATGGACTACAAGCCATCAGGAACACTATCCCCAATAATGTCACGGCAAACCTGGTGGCTGAACTTTGTGACTTTGTCCTCACCCATAACTATTTCACATTTGGGGACAATGTATACCTTCAAATCAGCGGCACTGCTATGGGTACCCACATGGCCCCACAGGATGCCAACATTTTTATGGCTGACTTAGAACAACGCTTCCTCAGCTCTCGTCCCCTAATGCCCCTACTCTACTTGCGCTATATTGATGACATCTTCATCATCTGGACCCATCGAAAAGAAGCCCTTGAGGAATTCCACCATGATTTCAACAATTTCCATCCCACCATCAACCTCAGCCTGGACCAGTCCACACAAGAGATCCACTTCCCGGACACTACAGAGCTAATAAGCGATGGTCACATAAACACCACCCTATACCGGAAACCTACTGACCGCTATTCCTACCTACATGCCTCCAGCTTTCACCCAGACCACACCACGCGATCCATTGTCTACAGCCAAGCTCTACGATACAACCGCATTTGCTCCAACCCCTCAGACAGAGACAAACACCTACAAGATCTCTATCAAGCATTCTTACAACTACAATACCCACCTGCTGAAGTGAAGAAATAGATTGACAAAGCCAGAAGAGTACCCAGAAGTCACCTACTACACGACAGGCCCAACAAAGAAAATAACAGAACGCCACTAGCCGTCACCTTCAGCCCCAACTAAAACCTCTCCAACGCACCATCAAGGATCTACAACCTATCCTGAAGGATGACCTATCACTCTCACAGATCTTGGGAGACAGGCCAGTCCTTGCCTACAGACAGCCCCCCAACATGAAGCAAATACTCACCAGCAACCAAACACCACACAACAGAACCACTAACCCAGGAACCTATCCTTGCAACAAAGCCCGTTGCCAACTGTGTCCACATATCTATTCAGGGGACACCATCCTAGGGCCTAATCACATCAGCCACACTATCAGAGGCTTGTTCACCTGCACATCTACCAATGTGATATATGCCATCATGTGCCAGCAATGCCCCTCTGCCATGTACATTGGGCAAACTGGACTGTCTCTACGTAAAAGAATAAATGGACACAAATCAGATGTCAAGAATTATAACATTCATAAATCAGTTGGAGAACACTTCAGGCTCTCTGGTCACTCGATTTCTGACCTCAAAGTGACTATCCTTCAACAAAAAAACTTCAAAAACAGACTCCAATGAGAAACTGCTGAATTGGAATTCATTTGCAAATTGGATACAATTAACTTAGGCTTGAATAGAGACTGGGAGTGATTGAGTCATTATAGGTTTCAGAGTAACAGCCCTGTTAGTCTGTATTCACAAAAAGAAAAGGAGTACTTGTGGCACCTTAGAGACTAAATAAAATAAATTAGTTAGTCTCTAAGGTGCCACAAGTACTCCTTTTCTTTTTGAGTCATTATACTAGGTGAAACTATTTCCCCTTGTTTATTTCTCCCCCTCCCCCCCCCACTGTTCCTCAGATGTTCTTGTTAATTCCTGGAAATGGCCCACCTTGATTATCACTTCAAAAGGTTTTCTCTCCCCCCACCCCACTCTCCTGCTGGTAATAGCTCATCTTAAGTGATCACTCTCCTTACAATGTATATTTTTTCATGGTCTGTGTGTATATAAAATCTCCTCACTGTACTTTCCACTGTATGCATCCCATGAAGTGAGCTGTAGCTCAGGAAAGCTTATGCTCAAATAAATTGGTTAGTCGCTAAGGCGCCACAAATACTCCTTTTCTTTTTTATAAATGCTTAGTATCCCAGCGCTGCGAAGGTAGTGCCCTCTGGTGGAGGATGGCTTTTTAAGGCACTCCTCAGAGTCCTATCCCTCTGATGAGGAAGGGTTTTGCTGTCTGCCTGATGACCCAGTCCCTGCTTTTTAACTGCAGCCCTAGAGTATGCTGCCCTAACAGTCTACAGAATGCAAAATCTTCCTCCCAGATCCCTACAGTGGAGCATGCCCACTGGTCTCAACTTTGGGACCGTTTGAAAATCCTTTCTCAGAAGGAAATGCCCCATCTGGGTTAGAGAGGTCTCCCACTGCAGTTTGCTGATGTAGGGAAGCAGACTAACTCAGCTGTGGTGCGGCATAGGACCCGGACAGATGAGTTTATAACGCTGAGTGCGAGTATGCACCTTTCTCTCCATTTATATACTGCAAACAGTCTTCCACAGTCATGGTCCCAATCACTCTTGCTTGCAATAGTGTTATTGCAGCATTTAGGGACATCATTAATATATTCTTTCCCAACAAGTGTTTGCACCTGAAGCAAAATTCTCTTTTCGGATCTACACGCTGCAGCTCCACTCTGCGAGCCTGCTCTCCAGCTATGACAGGTACATGTCTTGAGAGCAGAGCAGAGCCGGGATGTGAGCAGAGAATTTCATCCTCGGAGAACACGGCTGTTTTCCTGTCCATAAAACCAAACCAACCAGCTCCTGTCCACAAAACCAAACCCGTCAGTGCTCTAGAGCCATGGTTGCACACTGCAGCTTGCACCAGGGGGTTGGTGAAGCAGCAAGGACCAGAGCTTTTTAAATAAGTGTTTCCACAGATCAAAATCCTCCTCTTGGTAAAGGTTCAACTGTATCCAAAACAGGGATGGAGGGAGGACTAGGAGAGACTACACAAGTCCTCACAAACGCTGGGGAGGTCCCATCTGCCTTTTCTCATGTCTGCAGTTTTTCCTTCCGAGGGGTGCACGGTTGCAGCCTAATTCCCCAGCGCCCACGTTCTGCTGTCCAAGCGTGAGAGAGCCCAGCATGGTTCAAGCGCAGGAGAGACACGTGCAGCAGTATCCGCTCCCGCTGCACGCCACGGGAAGCGACCCTGGTCCCGTTAGCCCTAGTGTCTCCACAGCTTGCAAGCCTGCAAGCGCAGCACGTGGCTTGCAGAATCTTGCTGCAGCATTTAATCAGGGCTTTCTGCGGGGAGCAAACTGCCCTGTGGAGGGTGCATGGTGCGCCCACGCTGGGCTCTGCCTGCCTGGTCCCCACAGGACTGAGGGGGCGGAACGGCTCTTGCAGGGTGGGGGAGAGGATGCTGCGGGGGAAGGAACAAGAAACAAGGGTGTTTTTCTGCAAGGCAGCTAGTAGAGGCTGAGGAAGGTTTCCACGCAGCATATTAACCAGCTGGTCCCATGGTGTAATGGTTAGCACTCTGGACTTTGAATCCAGCGATCCGAGTTCAAATCTCGGTGGGACCTCTGGGGACTTTTTGCCACCGAGTTCGCAGTAAATTCACGGACAGCGCAGAGGCGGGAGGGGAGGAGCTCCAAACTACCCCTCTGGCTAATTTCAAAGGACGAGGGGGCTAAAGTGGGACTCCATTTTGTGTATCGGGAGCAAAGGGTAGCGTTTGCACGTTCTTGCGCATGCGCGAGGAGGTGGGGTGCCGAGGAACCGAAGAAATCCGAGTGATGCCGAAGGGCCTGGCCCCGCCCTCCCTAGCGCAGATTGGCTGAGTCGGGGCGGGCGCCCGCCTGCCCCGCGCTGCTATTGGCTGGGCAGCGATGCCTTTCCTCGCATTGGCTACTTTCCTGTGGCCCGCTGGGTCTTGGTGCCGCCGGGTTCGGGGGCTGAGCGAGGACGGAGAGGGAAGGCTCGGGGGCCGCGCGCCGGGTCGGCGTCGTAGCCTCTTCCCGCCCTCGCCCCTCAGCGCCCCCGCCCGGGCACCGCGGGCTCTGCTGAGCGGCCCGCCCCCGTCTCGCGGGGTCTGTGTCTGTCTCCTGGGCATCCCTGGTGGGCCCCTCAGATTCCCAGCCCCCGCCCCCTTAGCTCTGACCCCCAGGTTCAGGCAGTGTTACAAGGGGGCTTTGCAGCCCGCCTCCCCTCTGTTCAGAGGCGGATTTACCGTGAAACAAGCCGTGTGCCCCCCCCCCACGACAGCCTTCCCCCACCCCCCCAATGCAGGACAAATCTCATCTGACAACCTGCCTCCCAAGTCCCGGCCGGAGACCCGCTGCCCCCCTCCCCACAAGGGGCGCGCCGAGACATGCCGGCAGCCTCCCCCCCTCCGCGCCGTGCCGCTCCCGGAAACGGCCGGCATTCCCCGGTGGCCCCTGGGGGGTGTCTCCGCACGTTACCCGAGCGCCGACTCCGCAGCTCCCATTGGCTGGGAACTGCGGCCAATGGGAGCTGTGGGGGCGGCGCATGGAGACCCCTGGCTCTCCCCGCGCCTAGGAGCTGCTGCCAGAGGGGTGGGGCGGTCGCTTTGGGAGCCGCACTGTCCAAGGTTAGTGACGCCCCCGCTGACCGCACCCGAACCCCCTGCCCCGGCCTGCACCCAAACTTCCTCCCAGAGCCCGCACCCCTCCCACACCCGAACCCCTGCCCCAGGCCAGAGCCTGCAGACAAACTTCCTCCCAGAGCCCGCACTCCTCCTGCACCCGAACCCCTGCCCCAGGCCAGCACCTGCACCCAAATTTCCTCCCAGAGCCCGCACCCCTCCCGCATCCCTGCCCCAGCCCAGAGCCCGCACCCTGCTCTCAAACTTCCTCCCAGAACCCGACCCCCGCACCACCTCCTGCACCCCAACCCTCTGCTCCAATCAAATACCTCACTTTACTGTCATTTACTTCCTATTACTTATAATATAGGAGGAGGATGAAGAAAAAAAGAATGAAAAACGGGGGGAAGATAAGAGAAAGTTCTTTCTCTTGGCTGTGTCCTGAGGGGGATAGGGGGGGCAGCGAAAATGAAGCTGCACACAGGGCCCCACTAACTCTAAGTCCGCCACTGCCTCCGTTCGCAACCCTGCCTGTTCTCTCGCGCTCCCCACTCTTCCCCCCTCTTCTCTTGGTACCCCCTAGCCTGAGCTCAGCTGCAGCTCCGCTCTTGGAGGGAGATACTGGAATTCACTGGTGAGGTACTGTGGCCCAGTGGGGAGTGTGCTGGCCTGGCGCTTGGGAGACCTGGATTCTGGTCCTAGCTTGGCCACTGACCTGCTGGGTGACCTTGAGCAAGTCACTGTCCTGCTCGGTGCCTCAGTTTCCCCTTCCCATTGACCAGCTGTGAGTCTGACTCAGTGGGGTGGGTACCCTGTTTGGCCCTCTCACCTCTCCGCTCATACTCCCAGGGCCTGGTTTTTAGAGGTGTGTACACCATTGACTTGGACTGGAGTGATGGACGCGCAGTGCTCCTAATAAGCAGGCCTGAAGTAACTTGCCTCTTTTAACCAGGTGTTTGTGACGGCCAGCTGATGCAGTGGCTTTGAAATACTGCAACTTCTTAAAGCACAGGTTCTTCAAATCCCAGCCCTTCATCCTTCAATTCGCTGCTAGGTCTGCTGTGTGCCACGGGCAACTGCCTTTCCGGAGTGTCGTGTGTCCTTAGAATGAGAGATGCTAGCAAATTTTAAAATGCATCGTGTAGATTTCAGGATGATTTTTAAGGGCCATTGATGTGTGGACAAAAGTTGTGTTGCAAGAGAAAGGAAGCTATTTGTAAAGAGGCTGTAGCATTTGTTGCCATACTGATGTTGCTTACAAATGAAACATTGGAGTACTTCAGTAGCTCTCCTGGTATTTGAAACCGAGATTGCTCTGACTGATTACAGTGAAGGCTTCCTAGTCTGGGGTGAGATAACTGGTTCTCTCTTTCCTGGCACCTGGATAGATGATACTACCAGCAGATGGCAGACTGGCCACAGGTGGAGATCTGACTGATTTTGTGACTCCTGGTGTCTGTCAGCTCAGAAATCTTGGGAGACAGGCCAGTCCTTGCCTACAGACAGCCCCGCAACCTGAAGCAAATACTCACCAACAACCACATACCACACAATAGAACCACTAACCCAGGAACTTATCCTTGCAACAAAGCCCGTTGCCAATTGTGCCCACATATCTATTCAGGGGACACCATCACAGGGCCTAATAACATCAGCCACACTATCAGAGGCTCGTTCACCTGCACATCCACCAATGTGATATATGCCATCATGTGCCAGCAATGCCCCTCTGCCATGTACATTGGTCAAACTGGACAGTCTCTACGTAAAAGAATAAATGGACACAAATCAGATGTCAAGAATTATAACATTCATAAACCAGTCGGAGAACACTTCAATCTCTCTGGTCACGCAATCACAGACATGAAGGTCGCTATCTTAAAACAAAGAAACTTCAAATCCAGACTCCAGCGAGAAACTGCTGAATTGGAATTCATTTGCAAATTGGATACTATTAATTTAGGCTTAAATAGAGACTGGGAGTGGCTAAGTCATTATGCAAGGTAGCCTATTTCCTCTTGTTTTTTCCTACCCCCCCCCCCCCGATGTTCTGTTTAACTTGGTTTTAAACTTGGAGAGTGGTCAGTCTGGATGAGCTATTACCAGCAGGAGAGTGAGTCTGTGTGTGTATGGGGGTGGGTTTTTGGAGGGGGGGTGAGGGAGTGAGAGAACCTGGATTTGTGCAGGAAATGGCCTAACTTCATTATCATGCACATTGTGTAAAGAGTTGTCACTTTGGATGGGCTATCACCAGCAGGAGAGTGAATTTGTGTGGGGGGTGGAGGGTGAGAAAACCTGGATTTGTGCTGGAAATGGCCTAACCTGTTGCTCACTTTAGATAAGCTATTACCAGCAGGACAGTGGGGTGGGAGGAGGTATTGTTTCATATTCTCTGTGTATATATAAAGTCTGCTGCAGTTTCCACGGTATGCATCTGATGAAGTGAGCCGTAGCTCACGAAAGCTCATGCTCAAATAAATTGGTTAGTCTCTAAGGTGCCACAAGGACTCCTTTTCTTTTTGCGAATACAGACTAACACGGCTGTTACTCTGAAACTTGAAATAAGATTGAGTGAGACCACTGCCTGTCTTTTGTCTATGACCACCTTTTGAGAGGGCTTCACCCTTCCTCTCTCCACTTGTTTGCAGGTGGTTCTGGAGAGTGTGTCTGAATTGCAATGTCAGAGTCAATGTTGCTTCATCCCGTGAGTCTGAAAATGGGGGCAAAATGCAGACTGAGGAATGAAGATATGCCCCCAAAAGGGCCTGAGACCAGGGAATTAGCTGATTTGGGAATATGGCAGGCAGAAAAGCTGAAAACACTAAATTACCTGATGGAGACACTTATCCTTTGCTCTTACTAGAATGTTAATTTCCATGTACTAGTTAGTCTGCAACAGTTTGCCACTTACAGTGTGGTTTTACTTGCAGAAGGTGGCTAGGTAAAAATGCCCCGCTTAGTCAGCAGATCTACACTGCACACCCTCCAACTGTGTATGTTCAGAGTCAGAAATATTGGTTTTTAGTGGCAAAAATAAGATTCTCTTAGCTCAGCTGAAACACAGCAAAGAGATGGAGCTGGGTTGTCACCATTAACAGAACTTTTAACTACATTCTAATTTGGGGCCAAACTCTGCCTTGTTATACTAGTGCTCCTTCCCTCCTCCGCCCCCCCCACCCCCCCCCCCCGGAGATAATGGGGCTAACTGAGTGTAAATGAGTGCAAGATGTAAAGACAACAGCATTACACAGGCGAGGGCAGAATCTGACTTGCTGTTACTGGTGATGATGTATGTCAGAAATAACCCAGCTTGATATTCAGATCCCAAGACAGGGTTGGAGACTGGCCACTGCTGGTAAGCAGAACAAACTTAATTTGGAGTCGCTGAGAGAAGATAAACATGAAGCCCTGTGGTAACATGTCTGCAGAATTGCTTTTCAGATTAGAGCTCCACTCTTCATTCGTGTGTCTTTTAAAGAGAGACTTGCAAGTTGTAGAGGGGGAGCTATATTGCACCGTTGACTTTTAGGCAGAAGTCTCCGTGGAAGAGAGAGAGCAGTTCTGTCTAAAACCAGATGGTATAGTTGACCTGCTTGGGCCATCAGTGGGATCTAAATCTGGGACCTTCAGATCTAAAAGCATGACTCTTCTCTTTGAGCTAAAGGACTAAATCACCTGGGATAATAATAATATTATTCTTGTAAACATTTTGTATGGACAAGGCACTAAAGCAGAGCAAACGCCCACATTCTTTTAGGATGGGTTACACAGACATTATAGGACACTGGACTCTTTTTTTAGGACCCTTTATATTGGCACAAATAAAGTTATTTTCCCTTAATTTTCTGCAGAAATATAACTATGTAGCAGCCTGAATCATAATGGCCATAGTTATAAGCAGGGAGTCACCATGCTGCGCTCATTTTAATTTCCTGAGGGCAGCACTTCTTGTGTCACACTGGAAGGGTGACTTTGGTTTTTCCCCCATCACTATTAATGCATTGTTAGTTCTCACCACCTACTGAGTCTGCTGCCTCTTTCTCCACAACTGTATTGTATGTATGATCCTGGACCTTGGAAATCCCGCCTGCCCTATGGAAGACTTATGACCTGTGGAGGGTATTCCATTGACTAACACTGAGTTCCTGTACCAAGCTGGTGGAATCTTAAAAGTTCCAGGATTGGAGTTGCTTGGTTGCTTCAGGGGATTCTAAGGACGCTGCAGGCAGGGTTCAGGAGGCCCTTGCTTAAACAAATTTCGTAGGCTGGTTACAACCCCTGCTTTCAGTGCTGTTGGTAAATCCTTTGTAAAGACCAGAGACCAGTCAAACAGGAAAGGTCCAGAAAGTCAAATCCCTTTAATACAGATTATTTCACTCTGACGCAGGTTACAAGGAGCTCAGCTTTGATTAAATAGGTCAATCTCCTTTGAGAACGGTAATACCTGGGTATATTTGATCTATCTCCCTCCTCCCCTCCCTCTCAGGTTGGAAATGGAGACAAAGAACAAAGCTCTTATCTGTCAATGGGCAAGTTTTAATTTTTCATAAGTGCCTGATGGTGACATGATGGGTGACACATTCCAGCAGAGGCTGTTGGGAGAGGAAGATTTGGGGGAGGGGTATGAGAAACTGGGTCTTATTTTTAACCTGAAGATGCTTGTCTAGATTAGAAAACAGCATATTCTGTGTGCTGATTGGAAAGACCCTTTGAAAGGATGTCAGATGCTTTGCCCTTTCAGTGCCAACAACGGGCCAAACCGCGCTAATCCTGATTCGGGATAAATTTCCATGAACTTAAATTGGAATTTCACTCAAGGAAAGATTGCTGGGTGGTTTTGCCCTGTGTCAGGTTAACTGAGCAGAGGGTTCTGTGTTCTGAGCTATAAACTCAGGAACGGGTACTTCTCGAAACTACTACTACCAACACCAAAAAAAAAAAAAAAAAGAGGAAGAATGATGAGCAATGTTTAAAATATTCAGCAGATTTATTTATAGTCCACAACAGAATGAACAAAACATCTGCTAATTGCATACAAGACATTGAGCAGGATGATGTCGGCTACTGAGGAAATGCATAATTCTCAATTTGGCTTAAAAAATTAGTTTCTTGTTGTTCCCCCTCCCCACGCTCATCTCTTCTATGGGAGCTAGGCTCCTTTATGATGCATGTAGGGCCTGACCCTGAGAAGGCTGAGCCCCCCTTCCACTTCCATGAGGTTCAGCAGTGGTCAGGAGTGAGCCTCAAGTTAGTGCGAGTGGTGGCTTGGCAGACAGAAATCATGCCAACTACAGAGATTTGTTCGTACGTGGTGCTGACTAAGCCAGTTCTGATGTGACTTCTACTTTGCCGCAAAAGTATCAGAAGCTGGTACTTTGGCATGTTCCAGCGCAAACACTTGACATGCAGAATTGCTACAACAGGAACCAAAAGATAACCCTGCCACCTCTTCCCACGTGACAGTTGTGTTTTATACGGGAGGGAAGAGAATGGACAATTCCTTCACTGAAAAAGCCTTTATTGTCTTTAACGCTACTAAATCTTACACTGATACGTGCCTGCTTCAAACATATCTTTTGTACCTCTAAAGTAAAGTGTTTCATATCCTTTAATATCAAATACACTATTACAGAGAAATCACAGGATGCAGCAGGGGTCTGAGTCGTGGTCTTGGCCACACGTCTCACTCAAAGGGGAAGTGGTAGTGGTGTAGACAGCTCTGCCTCAGGAAGCTTGGATTCCTCGCTGTCTTATTTTCAATATACATTTTTTTCTGTTGATTTAGGTTACTGCACAAATCATTTTTTGAGGGGGAGGGCTCCCCAAAAAATGAAGACACCCATAACCGCATCGGCTCTTGGAACATTTCAGTCTTGGTGGTTGCAGACGGATACACTTCATCTGTTGGACGGGTAACAGCACGGGAGGTGGCAAGGTGAGTGCCTCATGCTGCCCTGCCAATGCCTCAAATCTGTTGTAGGAGGCTCAGTCTCACACTATAGCTCATTTAGTGCTGAGCCTGTTAGCAAGTTAGTGCTAAATGTGGGGCAGCTTAGGGGTACTTGACCACTGGGGATTTGACTGAGATCCACCCGCTAATACCACCCAAGCCATGGAACTGCAATCTGAGGAATAACTCTCACTATCACCCCAGGCTAGGTTTGAGCAGATGGAGCCTGCAAACATTTCTTTGTGGTGCCTTTCCCCATCAATGCTTACTATTGGCTCCTTATTATCTTCCTCTTCTGCATACCCCACACCAGACTCAATTTGTATTCTAAGAGGGTGTTTGTGTTTTAAATGGTTAAATTACATATTATTAAATATTTGTTCTTGCGTAGTGATCTGAGCGCATTGCTGGGGGCAGACGAGGTAGGGGGTGGGAGGGTCTCTCCCCAAATAATGTAATTAATAAAGGAGCAACATCCAAGTAACTGGTAGCCTGGAATGTGGACAGAGTAAATATGTCAATTTATCAGTTCCCCTAAAATCCTTGGGCGTGATAGCTATAATAATACTTAGCACCATTGAAACTTAGATCTCTACGTGCTTTGCCAAAGGCGAGCAAGCATTATTATCCCTATTTTACAGGTGGGGAAACTCTGTCACAGAGGTTAAGTGACTTGCTCACAGTCACCCAACAAGTCAAGTGGAATTGGCTTCCACCTTGTGCTAGAGAGGTCAAGTCTGAAGTTAAGCTTTATAGTCTCAGGGTTTTCTTAATGCCTGATTTAAGTGTTGATTGATAGAAGTGCAGCGAGTTCAACAAATGTGTATGTCTATTAAATTAAATGGAAATCAGCTGTGACGGCCTAGAGAAGAAGGCTGCCTTCTTGCTGCTAAATTTAGGTACGTCTCAAATATCCCTTTTTTTCGTCCCATAAATGTACTGCATTTCAAAAGGGCTGCCCCACCCAATGGAAAGATCACTCTACAGTGGTAAGCAAAATTCTCACAGTCTTCGTTTTGTAGGAGGAAAGGGTCCGAAGTTTGTGAGTGGTGGGGATCAACTAATTATACAGCCTCCCTTCTCCTTAAAAGGGTTCTTATCCTCAGGAACACCTTTCAAAAGAGGGTCCTCTGCTGCCATGGATTCTATATACTCCTTGAGCTCTTTGCCCGTCTTGGAGACCTGGAGAGAAAGAAGAATCTCTTCTTAGGTTATGATAAAGAGATCTCATTACATAGGATTGGCCAGACTGTATCAGACTCATGGTCCCTCATACTCCACTGTTGGAGAGAGGACAGTGGTGAGTCCCAGATGATTCATAAGAAGGTGCATGAAACCTCTCCCTATGTTGGAGTCATCCTAGCCCCTAATTGTTAGAGATTGGCTGAAGATTTTGGAGCATGCCGTCTTAGATCCTTACCAAACCCGTTTCTTAGCATTAACTGTTCTAACTCTGAATAGCCTTGTTATCCATATAAATGTCCAATCCCTCTCTGAATCTTGCACCTTGATGGGAATTATTTTTCTGAAGCAGGCCACTTCCCTGGATCAGCAGCAGGAATTTCCCAGAGCCCCGGGGCATGGTGCTGAGAACCCTCAGCAAGCCAGTAAAGGCTCACTGGAGCTGAGGGTACTCAACACCAGGAGGAGTCAACAACTTCGCTCCTCTGGCACTATGGAACCCTCAACAATAAGGGTAAACGCTCATCTGTACGGGACACAGAACCTTCTTCGGGGCTGGTCCGAGACTATGTCATGAATTTCCCCAGGCACTCAGGGCTAGAACAGGCCTCATCACTTTTCGCTCCAAGTGCAAGGCACGTTTTTTTGACCATACCTTCTCTAATGTAAATGTGTACAACAGAGATATATTTAACAAATAAACCAAAAACCCTAGTAAAGCATGACATTCCCCTACACACACTTCTCCCTCTGGGGAGAGGATAAGAGAATAAACACGTGACAGAGATGTAGTCACGTTGCTTAATGCACTATAGGAAGGTACTCAGATACTCTGGTGATGAGTGTGCTATAAAAACCGATATAGAGTAGACTAGCAACCCTGGGCCAATGAAATAGCCAATGAATTCCATGCAGAGAGACCGCATTGCTACCCCTGCTCCTGTTTTAAGAACTCTGGCCATGTTAATTCAGCTGGGTTATACTGTAGTAATTTAATGGTACAAGATGGAAACTGGCTAAGACTTTTCAGTCATCTAGTCAATCTCATCCCACAGCCAGTGCAGGATTTTGTCTTCTCTAGCACCTGACTTTGTCTTCTCTGCACGATACAACTAGATTATTTTATGGGGTCTCCTATACAAACTAGTTCTCCTGCCCCTTAACCTTTTTTTTTTTAAACCAAGTGGAACATTGCATATAAGTGTCTTAACTCTAATGTCATTCTCCATCAGTTTGGGCCTGATCCTGCTATCATTGAAGTCAGTGGCAAGATCTTGCTATTATCCAAGCTCCCATGGACTTCAATGGAGCTGGACCAGACTTTTTATGCAGCAACAGACACTGTGGGCCAGATTTTTCAAAAGATGGTGGTGTGTTGAGTGCTGAATGTCAGGATGAGGCTAAACTCCTAAAAACCTAGCCCTGTGAGACCAATCCTTCTTTGTGCTGAGTGCTCTCTTCTCCCATATACTGTAACAGGAGTTGAGGGCACTTGGCACTGTACATGATTGGACTGTGTTGGCAAACTGCTATTTTCCATCTGTCTTTAAATACTCAGATGGCAGCCAGAGAAGACTGTGTTCCATATACTCAGGGACCAAGATCCTCATGCCTCATTGATTTCAGTGGGAGTCAGGCACCTAAGTGCCTTTGAGATCTGGGCCCAAATCATTTTCTCTTTGTGCTCTCACTAATTGTCCTTTCCTCTAGCCTTTTTATATGCACTAGAAGCCTGAAATTTGCAATCCTGACAAGTAAAACACAAGGCTAAATCCTATCTTTAACGTGGAAATGTGAAAACTCAGTGACTGGTTTTGTATTTGAGATTTAATTGAAGGCCCTTAAATTGGAGCACACTTTGCCTGGTATAAACGTTGGTCTAGATGGTTACCCCAGAGATTAATTTATCCCATTGTGCTTAGACCCTAATAGAAATACTTGCCATTTCCCTTTCATTCTTCACTTCCTTTTTTAGCTGGTCAAGTTCCATCTTCAGCAGTTCTTTTTCTGTGAGATCTTGAGCCATGTTGCCCTGCAACCAGAGTGGAAGCCCTGTTACTGATTTACATACATCTTCTGGAAATGCTTCTCCTAAGGCAGCCCAAAAGCAGGTATGATCAACAGTTTAGCTTCTCTTAGGACTCAGTGAAGTCAGTGGGGCCTGGAGACACACTAAGGCTATCTATCTGTTTCCCCATTCTGAGCTGGTATGGAAAATCCTTGAATTTCTCCAGCATTCCAAATAGAAGATATAAGCAGATCCTCAGCTGGTTTAAACTGGCAGAGTTTTATTAGAGCCAATGTTGCTATGCTGGTTTAGGTAACATAGGAATTTCCACATTAGATCAGACCAGTTGTCCATCTAGTCCAATATCCTCACCAGCTGTGACCAGTACTAGGGGAAGGTAAAAGAAAACCTGCAGTGGGCAGTTATGGGATTAGCTGCTACCAGAGAGAGTCTTCCTGACCCCCTTGTAGCTAGGCTGATGCCCTGAAGCATGAGGGTTAAGAAGCATGAGGGTTAATAGCTCTTCCAAAGCTTTTTTTTTTTTTTTTGTTACTATAACTGGTTTTTTTGTTACCCAGAAGAACATCTAATGGTTTGATGCTGATTTACACTAGTGGAGGACCTAGACTGATATTAAAACCCCCCACCCAATTCAATATATATATATATATATATATTAGGTGGGAGATTTTTCCCAGGCACAAATGGCAATTAGGGATTTACCTACCTTTGACTTTTATTGGGTGTTAGACTCCTTACTACCATATGTGCCTTCAACCTGACCCTGAACCTCTATTACCAGGCAGCTTTAAGAGGATTCAATGATTTGAGCCTGGATATTGCCTAGAATTGCCCATTTATCTTAAATTAAAAGAATGCTCTAATCGCTAACTGCATCTTTTTGAACTCAGAGCGTACTATACTGAAAGGGAGCGATTTTTCTCAAACCCTATTCCTCTGGATAGGTTTGTTACCAGGTTGCTATTTCCAGCTAAATTCTAATACTTTGCCCTTCTCTAGCACCTTTCATCCAAGAGTCCCAAAGCACTTTATGAACATTAATGAATTAAGTGACATAATGCCCCTGTGAAATACGTAAGTATTATCCCCATTTTACAGACTTGGTGACCTGAAAATCAAACAGCTCTAGTCACTTGCTCACGGTCACAAAGCAAGTCAGTGGCAGCGCTGGCCATGGAACCCAGGAGTCCTGGCTGTCTGTCCTAGCCCAAACCATTATCTGTGCTCTCATTGTATAAAGAGCAACATGAACACAACTTCCTGGTTCTAACTGAAACACTGTTCTTAAATTCATCTGGTATATTTAATTATTGAATATCTCTCAGAATGCTGTGGGCTGGATTTTCAACTGGAGTAAAGCCGCATAACTCCCTGGAAGTCAATGGGTCTGTGCTGATTTACATCAGCTGAGGTTCTGGCCCTTGGAGTCTGAAACTAGTTTCATAGTTGATGTGGATGGGGAAAACAAATGAAGTATTATTCTGATTTTTCCCCCCTGGCCTTTGTCAGTTTAAACCAAAACTTAAATATCTCTAATGCTTTCAGGGTTTGTATTTTATTTTTATTTTTTTTTGGCAATTTTGCTTTAATTTGCAATAATTTAACAATTAACTTGCAAAAGTATTAAAAGGAAACAGCACTATAAGGATATTTTGAACTGTCCAAAGAAATTGAACTTGTTCTGAGTATCTAAATATGTATTTAGACTATACTTCTGATCTTTATTATTTATAAGCTGGGAGATAGCAGATGCAATTAGTTAAGCAACTCCACATAAACAGAATCCTGTTTATGGAAATAGAACAGGGGATATGGAATCTGTGAATAAATTAGGGTTTGCAAAGAATGAGGAATCTTTAGAATAAGTGATGTGCGTGAAATAGTCATTGTTATCTTAGCAGTATTCAGTAAGGCTTCTGGCAAGAATAAGCGTGGCTGCAACTGGTCTGATGTTTGGGTCTAGTTCAGAGAGACTTTTTAAGCAAGAGTGATGTCTTTTACATAGTGTCTTTTTTTTTTTAAATGTTATTCAGAATACCAAAATTAAGTGGCCCACATGATAGATTAATCAGTTTCATATTTAGAATCAAAACATGTTTGGAGGTCTGAGTGCAAAATGTATCTAAGTATAAAGCTGAATGGATTAATTTTAACACACACACTGTGATTCTTCCTGTATATTGCTAGCACTGTTATTGCCATTTTTCTTTGCTCCATCACTTCGTAAGAGTGCACTCTCTATAATGCACTGCAATAGAAATATTCAATATGTCTTGCCCTACCTTCCTCTACCTAGAGTGGTATATACATACTGTCAAATTCCATAGCTGAGACTGTTACACTTTCGTGCCGACCTGCAACTCATTGACACCTGAGTGATAAACCAAGGAAAAGCGAGGCTTTGAAGAGAAGCCAGGACACAGCCTGGAACACAGTGACACAAATGAACGCTGCCACAAAACAGCCCATGCTCTGAGGAAATGAAGGAAACTTACCTACTGGGGTGAAGGCTTTTTCCTTTCCGAAATGCTGAGAAGTTTTAGAGATACATCTGTACAGGCTGCTGAGAGGATGGCCTCTGCTCTCTCCTTCTGCTTCCCACTTGAAGACTTCTTCAGACTTACCAGATGGCCAATGGAGCAGATGTCTTCAGTTCCTAATCTGATAATAAACTCCGTTTATTAAGCTGGTCAGGTGTCAGGCATTAACCTCAAAATCCAGGGTAACCAGACAGGGGGCTGCAGAGGCAGATTTTAAAGCTGATCAATAATTTCATAGCTGGCAACTAACATGCTGCTTGAGTGTTGGTCCCACGATATTAGAGAGAGGTGGATGAGGTAATCCCTTTTATTGGACCAACTTCTCTCTCGGAAGTAATGCTTCCTTTTTCTTCATGTTGTGGCATTTCTATTTCAGGCAGCAAAATTCGAGATCTTCCCTGGTTGTTGGCAGAGTTCTTGTAGCTGTGTGGGTCCAATGAAAGCGGTTACCTTGCTCACCTTATGCTACATAAGGGCAGTCTAGAAAGCACCTCCAAAAGCTTGGGAGTCGGATTTCCAAGAGGCCCCAGAGTGCTCATGTGACCAGCTTCCAGTCCAGGCTGGTCATGAGTGAAAAAAATTGCTAGAGATGGGCACAATAGCCTAAGTTATCTGGGACTTTGTCCGAGGGCCATCTTGACCCATTGCTGCCTGAAGGCTGCTCAGTCGCTTTGTGAACTGAGCTTGGTGGGTCTGAATCAAGTTCCTGGTGAGCAGGGGTCAGTAATCTAAACTGCCCTCTCTTCTCCCACTCCCACACACAACCACTGTTGGCGGTCTCCGCAGAGGGAGGTAAGGATCGAGTGGGCCTCTTTGCCTCCTCCAAGCCAGGACTGAGGAATGCTGGTAGGGCAGCATGGGAAAAAGTTTGCACTGCTTCTGTAGACAGGAAACTGACTCCCCGTGTAGACACGGATAGGTTGACAGACGGATTCTTCCATTGATCTAGCTACCACCTCTCGAATTAACTACATTGATGAAAAAACATCTTCTGTTGATGTCAGAGGCGTCTACGCTGTGGCACGGCTACTGCACTGTCGTTCTGCTGTAGCAGCTGTAGTGTAGAAATACCCTGAGGGCTTGTCTACACAGGGAGCGATTCCAGAATAGCTACTCTTGATTATCTCCATGTGTGGATGGTCTTCATCTGCTTTAAACTCACACCCTACCTTATTCTGGATTAATTTTCACGTGTGGACAAGTCCTGAAACTTGTGACCTCCTTCCCCAACTGCCCCCAGGGAGAAGCAGTGATCTCTCCCTTGTCTGCAGCCCTTCCCCTTCAGCAGAAGAGCAGCCAAAGGCTGAGACCAACTGAGAATGGAGTTGCATCTACTTACTGATCTGGCATGGCGAAAGCAAGTAGGAGGGCTCCTGCACTTGAGACATAAGAGGAATTTGCAGAAGCATTTAGGGTGGGATTCAAGATGGTGCCTAAATCCCATTGATTTGAATGGGAGTTAGGCGCCAAAATCTTTTTCAGTTTGGCATACCTCTGCTGCTTTTGGAAATCAAGGTAAAAGTTAAATTTCCCTGGATTTCATCACAAGCAGTCAGGCTCACTGAAAAGGTTAATGAGATTAGAACCTCAGCCAGTGGTGAGCTGGAGCCAGTTCGCACGGGTTTGCTAGAACCGGTTGTTAAATTTAGAAGCCCTTTTAGAACCGGTTGTTCCATGAGGGACAACCGGTTCTAAAAGGGCTTCTAAATTTAACCGGCCCAAAGTGGCTCCTTAGGGGCCGACTCCACAGGTGCTCCAGGGCTGGAGCACCCAAGGGGAAAATTTGGTGGGTGCAGAGCACCCACCGGCAGCTCCCTGCCCCACCCCCGGCCCCAGCTCACCTCACCTCTGCTCCGCCTCCACCTCCTCCCCTGAATGCGCCACCCCTCCCTGCTTCTCCGCCCCCCCAGGCTTCCCACGAATCAGCTGTTCGCGCGGGAAGCTGGGGCGGGCTGAGAAGCAAGCAGCGGCTTCGGGCTCAGGCCCAGGGAGGCAGAGAGGAGGTGAGCTTGGGCGGGGGGCACGAGGAAGGCCACCCGCGCCGCAGCAGGTAACCGGGGACGGGTGTGTGTGTGTGTGCAGGGGAACCACTCCCCGCCCCAGCTCACCTCCGCCACCCTCGGCCTGAGCTGGAAGCCACCGCCTGCTTCTCAGCCTTCCCCGGCTTCCCGCCGAACAGCTGATTCGCGGGAAGCCGGCGGCAGGGGCGCAGAGAAGCAGAACGGGGTGGTGCGTTCAGGGGAGGAGACGGAGGCGGAGTGGAGGTGAGCTGGGGCGGGGGGGGGGCGCGAGGAGGGCCGCCCGTGCCGCAGCAGGTAACCCGGCGGGGGAGGGGGAGGCGCAGGGGAACTGCTTCCCGCCCCAGCTCATCTCCGCCACCCTCGGCCTGAGTGGGCAGCCGCCGCCTGCTTCTCAGCCTTCCGCAGCTTCCCGCCGAACAGCTGATTTGCGGGAAGCCGGGGGCGGGGGGGGCACGGAGAAGCAGAGCGGGGCGGTGCATTCAGGGGAGGAGGCGGAGCGGAGGTGAGCTGGGGCCAGGCATGGGGCGGAGAGCTGCCAGTGGGTGCTCTCCACCCATCAAATTTTCCCTGTGGGTGCTCCAGCCCCGGAGCACTCAGGGAATTGGTGCCTAAGGCGCCACTTTTGATGTGATCAGTTGGGGGAGCAGCTGCTCCCCCCGCTAGCTACGCTCCTCCGCCCCTAGGAGCCAGAGGGACGTGCTGGATGCTTCCTGGGAGCTGCCCTAGATAAGCACCACCGGGACTCCCCACCTCGTCCCCCAGCAGGTGCCTCTGGCTCTTAGGGGTGGGGTGGGCACCCACTACAGTGGCCCACGAGACCCTCCTGCCCGCCTGGTTCTGGGGGCAGTCAGGGGACAGGGGAGGGGGGTGGATGGGGAACGCAGGGGGGATTGGATGGGGCAGGAGTCCCGGGAGGCGGGGGTGGGCAATGACCCCCTCGTGGGGTGAGGAGGGAACCCGTTGTTAAGATTTTGGCAGCTCATCACTGACCTCAACACAATGTATATTAACAACAAGGGGAAGGGAATGCAAGCCAAAATAGGGAAAGATCAGGGTAAAGAATATTTAGATCAAGTCAGAAGGGCCTGAAGAAATTCAGCCTACACTACTTAAGAAATTAGTTGATGCAATCTCAGAACCGTTAGCAATTGTCTTTCAGAATTTGTGGATGATGGGTGAGGTCCCAGAGTGCTGGAGAAGGACAAACATAGTATCTATCTTTAAAATGGGGAACAAATTGGACCCAGGGAATTATAGACCAGTCTAACTTTGATACCTGGAAAGATACTAGAACAAGTTATTAAACAATCAGTTTGTAAGCATTTAGAGGATAATAGAGTTATAAGGAATAACCAATATGGATTTGTCAAGAACAAATCATGTCAAAACAACCTAATTGGGAGGGCTTATATAGTGGGATCTTGGGGCACAGGGGTCAGTCCTAGGTTTGGTACTGTTCAATATGTTCATTAATTACGTGGATCATGGAGTGGAGAGTATGCGTATAAAATGTGTGGATCACACCAAGCCAGGAGGGGTCGCAAGCGCTTTGGAGTACAGGATTAGAATTCAAAATGACCTTGACAAATTGGACAATTGGCCTGAATTCAACAAGATGAAATTCAATGAAGACACAGGCCAAATATTTCACTTAAGAAAGAAAAAAATCAAATGATAACTATAAAATGGGGAATAACTGGCTAGGTGGTCCTGCTGAAAAGGATCTGCAGGTTATAATGAATCACAAACTGAATATGAGTGAACAATGTGCTGCAGTTGTTAAAAAGTCTAATATCATTCTGGGGCATATTAACAGGGGTGTTGTATGTAAAATGTGTCAGGTAATTGTCTCGCTCTACTCAGCACTGGTGAGGCCTCAGCTGGAGTACTGCGTCCAGTTCTGGACACCGCACCCTAGGAAGGATATGGACAAACTGAAGAGAGTTCAGAGGAGAGCAACACAAGTGATAAAAGGTTTGGAAAACCTGACCTGTGAGGAAAGATTAAACAAACTGGCCATGTTCAGTCTTGAGAAAAAAAGATTGACAGGGGAATCCAGTGAAGCCCTTCAGATATGTTGAGGGCTGTTATAAAGAGGACAGTGATCAATTGTTCTTCATGTCCACTGAAGAAAGGACAAGAAGTAATGGGCTTAATTTTCAGCAAGTGAGATTGAGGTTAGATATAACGAAAACTGTCTAACTCTAAGCATCGTTAAGCTCTGGAATAGGCTTCCAAGGGAGGTTGTAGAATCCCCATCATTGGAGGTTTTGAAGAACAGGTTGGACAAACACCTGTCGGGGCTGGTCTAGGTTTACTTGGTCCAGCCTCCATGCATGGAGCTGGACTTGATGACTTTTCAAGATCCCTTCCAGCCCAACATTTCTATGATTCTGTGATTAGAGCAGCCTAGGAGCTGCTCTAAAGTGCACCAACTGGCTGCGGCCCCCAAAGGGCCATCTGCCAATTGTAGAATAGCTCGAGCTCAGCAGCACTGTGGTCGCATCACCTGTGCTCTGGAGAAGAGTAGGAACAGACTAAACTGGCTGTCAATGGGGACTTGCTCACATTGGGAGAATCCCCAGCTGGGGAGATAAAGTGGCAGTGCAGCACAGAGGGGTTGGAATAGAAGAGCCCCACTGTTGCACTTTATAGTGTAGACTGGACCATAACCAGGTTAAAGCTGTGTTTATGACTAAGTCAAGGGGCAACTGCTATGTAGCATGTGGAGTGATGCCAGGCCCTGCATGATCTCTGGAAAACAGAACTGAGCTCATGGCACAAATATCTGAGCCAGATGTTGGGTTTTGATCTGCCCGAGTTCAGAGCTGTTTCGAGGGGTTGGTTCAGGCCTGTCTCTGCTGGAAACCTTGGTCCCACTGAATATGAGGAACCCCATTGCTTTATTGTATTCGTCTCTAAGGTTTCCCTACTCGTTGGTTTCAGTAGGGCCAGGATTTGACCCCCTAGATGTGCTATGGAGGAGCTGCAGCCGTAGAGAAAACTGAGCATGGCATCTAGGTTCGGCTGTGAACACAGGAACAAATGCCTCAAGCAGATGACAGGAGTGGGACACAAGTCGACGCCTAAGGAACCTGCTGTTGCCTGATAGTTTAGCTTCCTAGCTGTTGGATTCTTCTTGGAAATGCTTCTTTTTCCATCGCCGACTTACTTTTCTGCCAGCGGGAACATGACTCACATCCTTTATCGCTGCTGCTTTTCTCTCGCCTGGTCCCCAGAGCTTCCCATGAGCATGTCTGGTGGCTGTCTCCATATCCCTGCCTCCATTGCTCCTTTTCCATCCACCCATTCCCCAAGAGGATCAGATCAATGGTTTGACACCAGCTTCCTCCTTGCTGCAGCCCAGTGCATGTTGCAATCCCTCTGTCCTACAGAACGTGGGAACCCATTTGTAGCAATCAGTAAACAGACCCAGGGCTAAAATAATAGTTTCCTCTCCTGGCAAGTCCTAAGTTTCCTGAGTTATTCCGATCACCTTGGTTTCTCGTTGTATCAGTCAGCCTCCAGATCAGGGGCTGGGATGCAAGGAACCAAGGGTGGTTAGCAGAGTGTTAGGGGCTGGAAGTCGGGTGTCTTTGAATTAACCCCCAAGATGACTGGGCAAGTGACCAGTGCATAGTGAATCTGAGGCAGATGACTGAGGTCCTCCATTCTCTATGTGAAATGCGAAGGAAAAGGGTCACTGCTGCTGAAGGCAGTTGAAGTGTGACTGAGCTCCTCCCCAGCCAATGACTGCACCAGCGTGTCTGAGAGCTGCAAGGTTCAAAACCCCAGGCTAGGACAGCAGCTCTCTCAGAGAAGGAAGTGGGAACAGAGCAAAGCAGCAGCATGTCTGAACTGCAGAAACTTCAGCAGCATGAAATCCCCTCTGCCAGGCAAGTCCTGAGGGAGAATTACAGCAAACTTCACAAAGTGGCTGACTACTGTGAGAACAACTACATGCAGGTAGGTGCATGCTGTCTGCCCCCACACACCACCCCGAGCTCTATGGTACTGCAGCAGGTCTTCAGGGGCTGGGGAGAATGTGTGCTGGGCATGTGGTGGGCTTCCCCTAATTTGATTGGGCATGTGCCAAAGAGGGGCAGAATCATGAGGCTGCAGGTGCAAAGATCTTGGGCATGCTGTTAGGGGCATGAAAACTTCAGAGACTCTTATGCAAAGGATCAGACATTGCTGTCTGTGCAGAGTTAAAAAAGAAGGAAAGAAAATCATCTTACCTTTTGGAGAGACCAGGACTTGGAAGACCTGGATTCTGGTCTCTGTCATCTTAGGGAAACCACTCCATCTGCTGTGCCTTGGTGTCTTTTGTGTCCTTAGATTGTAAGCTCCGAGGTGCAGAGAGACCATGTCTTCACTGTGGTGGGGCATAGGGGGGAAAGGTATGTTCTTAACTCAAATCCGACCCCAGGGGAGCCTGGTCTTCAACTTGACCTGCAAATGTCTGTGAGACGTAGCATTTGCCTTCTCGTCACTAGGCTTCTACCTTGCACTAGCTAACTTGAGTGAAGGACAAACCTTTTTCCATAGTGAAGACAAGCCCTGTGTGTTTGCAGAGTGCCTAGCACAATAATAATATGTAGCTCTTATATAGCACTTTTCCTCTTTAGAGCTCAATGAGCTTAGCTAAGCAGAAAGCGTTACCCCCATTTACTGATGGGGAGCTAAGGTACAGGCAGGTGAAGTGATGTGCCCAAGGTCACAGGGTCTGTGGGTGGCAGAGCTGGGGAGTGAACCTGGATCTTCTGTCTCCACATCCAGTCTTAATGACAACCCATCCTGATGATCTGTAAGTATAAGCACTGTACTATATGGCAATAAAGACTGGATCCACCCTAATAAGGTTTTCCCTTTGTTAATTTCTAGATAGGTTTTTAAAGGGGAAGAGTGACCAATTATTCACATACAACTGGGGCAGGAGGGGGTGGAGATTCAGTGGGAGGGGGATTGTTCCGCGTGGTGACACCAAGAATCATGTGTCAGGAAACACAGAGGTAAAAGCTGAAACTCTGTGCTCAGCTCATGCACCTGTGAAATAGCAGAACCCCCAAGAGCCGCAAGCGGCAGCCTTGGCTTTGCAGTTTCTGGCTTAGTCACTGCCACAATGCTTCAGTGATAGCTCCTGGGTGAGCAGCGGTCTTCTTCTGTGACTGCTTCATTGAAGAAATTGCAGCGTTGTTCCCTTCCATGTTCGACCTGGGAATTAAAACCCACCTCCTTCCCTTCTCCAGATGGGAGTGGAGAACGATCTTGGTATCTATTCTTGTTTCCTTTGCATTGTGGTAGCACCTAGCAGCCTCAGCTGAGATCAGGGCTCTCGTTGAGGGGTGCTCTAACAAAGCAGTTACAATCCAAATAAACAAGGGGAGCATTATCCTGATTTTATAGGTAGGAAACTGAGGTACAGAGGGTCTCTGGCAGAAGCAAGATTTTAATCCTGGTGTGCGGAGTCAAAGTCCAGTGTGTCTTAACCATCTTTGGTCCATGTGGATTCTAAAGGGATGTACAAACTCTTGGTTTGAGGGATTAAACTAGTCACTCTGAAATGCAGCCACTTCTGGGGTGGAACACAGATGGTACCACACAACCATTCAGGGCACAAAGAGAAGAATTACAATGTGTCTAGTTGAAAATAGAGGTGGAATTTCAATACACAGAATGTAATTGTTCGGGCTGGAATTTGGGCAGGACACCAAGGGTAGCACTTGCACTGCTGTGAAAATGGCAATGGCTGAAGTGGATCTTGAGTGACTACAGATGGCCAGCCGCTTGGTTTTATTTCTCCTGTGAAAATCAGCACCCCCAGCCCCGGAGGTGTGCTAACACCGTGACCACACACTGACTCAGAAAACGTTATCTACCAAATGGCTAGCACTGCTGAGGGGTTCCCGAGAGGATTGCGTCTAAGAACTAAGCTTACCTGACCCTGCTTAGCTTGAGAAGAGGACAGCTTGCAGTGGCACAGCAACAGGCAAACAGTGCTGTAGCCTACCTAAGACTCTTGGGTTGTTCCCTTCAGTTCCCGCAGAACATGGGGGTTTTACAGCCTGATCCAAAGCCCATTAAAGTCAATGGGAGACTCACCATTGACTGCAGAGCCCTTTGCATCAAGCCTTCATTCGTTTCCACCCAGGTCATCTAGAACAGAAGATCCATTTCCAGCATGTCCTGGGCTCGGGGTGCAGGATTCTAGGGCCATGTCTATCGGTACAGCGTCACAGCTGTACCAGTACAGAGAGCTCTCCCATCGGCATAAAAAAACCACCTCCACAAGCGGCGGTAGCTATGTCAGCAGGAGAAGCTCTCCCACTGACATAGCACCATGTACACAAACATTTATGTCGGTGAAATATTCACACCCCTATGCGACATAAGTTTTGCCGACGTAGGTGGAAGTGTAGACGTAGCCTAGCTGTTTTGTTTCCCCTTCCCAAGTGAGAACACCCTGGCGTCCCTGTCCAGAGTAACAGCAAGACGAGGCAAGCAAGGGAATATCTTTTATGGCACCAACTTCTGGTGATGAAAGAGACAAGCTGTCGGGCTACACAGAGCTCTTCTTCAGGCCTGGGAAGGTGTGTGTAGCTCGAAAGCTTGTCTCTTTCACCACCAGACGTTGGTGCCATACAAGATATTCCCTCACCCGCCTTGTCTCTCTAATATCCTGGGACCAATATGGATACAATACCGGCAAACGGGGATTAACAGCTGCCTTTATCCTCCTGTCAAGGCCAGGGTGGGGCTGGAGTAATAGTGTAGTTTCAGGCAGACACAAGTGTCCCTGAGTAATGGGTGTCAGTGACCTGCTCTTGTTCTGTTGACGCAGCTGAAGGAAGTTTGATGCATTTGGAAAGCAGAAGGAAACATCTTAAAATTAAGCCCAATGCCAATTAAAAGACGCTGTCTCTTCGCAGAGTCAGTTGGTTCCGCTTCCTGAGAGCCCCACCCCTTGCCAGCTATGAACTATCCTCCTCGGGGTCTAATTGAGCAGGGACACCACCCGGTTTGCTCCTTGTAAAAGGAATCACGCTAGTGAGCTGGGGCTGGGCTATGGGACCTTTCAACTCTGCCTCTGGCCCTGATTGAAAATCATTGTAACAAATCCAAGGCTGTTTAGGAGTTCATTGTTGTCTCAAACTCTGCCCTCTCAGAACTTCAAAGTGATGCTGGGGATAGAACATGGGATTTTCCTGCTCCAAAACAAGCAGGCATTTAACCTTTGAACTAAAGGGGAATTTCCATGTGCAAAGTAATGCACATTGGTAAACATAATACCAATTATACATATAAAATGATGGGGTCTAAATTAGCAGTTACCGCTCAAGAAAGAAATCTTGGAGTCATTGTGGATCGTTCTCTGAAAACGTCCATTCAAGGTGCAGTGGCAGTCAAAGAAGCAAACAGAATGTTGGGAATCATTAAGAAAGGGATCGATAATAAGACAGAAAATATCGTATTGCCTCTATATAAACTCATGATATGCCCACATCTTGAATACTGCTTGCAGTTGTGGTCGCCTCCTCTCAAAAAAGATGTATTGGAATTGGAAAAGGTTCAGAAAAGGGCAACAAAAATGATTAGGGGTATGGAACGTCTTCCATATGAGGAGAGAGTAATAAGACTCGGACTTTTCAGCTTGAAAAAGAGATGTCTAAGGGGGGATATGATTGAGGTCTATAAAATCATGACTGGTGTGGAGAAAGTAAATAAGGAAGTGTTATTTACTCCTCATAGCACAAGAACTAGGGGTCACCAAATAAAATTAATAGGCAGCAGGTTTAAAACAAACAAAAGGAAGTATTTCTTCACACAATGCACAGTCAAACAGTGGAACTCTTTGCCAGAGGATGTTGTGAAGTCCAAGAGTATAACAGGGTCCAAAAAAGAACTAGATAAATTCATGGAGGATAGGTCCATCAATGGCTATTAGCCAGGATGGGCAGGGATGCTGTCCCTAGCCTCTGTTTGCCAGAAGCTGGGAATGAGCAACAGGGAATGGATCACTTGATAATTACCTGTTCATTCCCTCTGGGGCACCTGGCATTGGCCACTGTCGGAAGACAGGATACTAGGCTAGATGGACCTTTGGTCTGACCCAGTATGGCCATTCTTATGTTCTATGACAGTAGAGGGCTTATGACACATACAGCTGAGCAGTTCTGATCCATCCAGCAGAGGGCAGTGGTTCACATAGACAGTAGCCAGTCTGTTACACCACTGACAGCTGAAGGCTGATTGGCAGGCTGTGTGAATGGAGTTGGTGGTCGTAGATTAGTTCCTAGGTCCAAGTGTCCATGTCACATTTGCCCCCTGGTTGGCTGTCTTAGAAGAGAAGTCAGGAACAAATGGCCCATGGAGATAGAGGGCAGTTTCTCCAGAGCAGCATCTAGACGTGTCAGCTGGGGATAGTACAGGGAGGAGAAGGAGTCTGCACTGACACTACCCAGGCTGTGTTTATCCCCAGGGCAAGTAGTCTTCAGAGCGGTCCACTCCTGCACCTTACACCAGCTCTTCATCCCATGTAAACGAAAACTGGCCTCTTTGATCTCCTCTTGAGACACCAGAACTGTTGGCCTAGATATCAAAGGGCTGGTATCCAAGTCCTGAGTCTCTGAGCCTCTCCAGTACAAAACATCTTAAAGATTATAGTGGTAGAATGTCAGAGAAGCCTGTGGACCCTGAGACCACGCCAGTCTCCTGGCTCTCCCGTTCGGTTGGGTTCTTATACTGTGCCATCACAATGGTGTCAGAGTCTGGCCAGGGTGACTCCCAAACATTTTTGTTTTCTGTTCCAGGCAACAGACAAGAGGAAAGCCCTGGAGGAGACCATGGCTTACAGTGCCCAGTCCTTGGCTAGCGTCGCGTACCAGATCAGCAACCTAGCCAGCAACGTCCTCCAAATGTTGGACCTGCATGCAACTGAACTCCACCAGGTGGAAGCCAACGTCTGCTGCATTGCGCAGGTGGGTGGGAAATGCCTAGAGACAATGGGGGTGGTTCACCCTGGGTATGTCTACACTGCAGTCAGCGGTGGGACTACAGCACACGTAGACCTCCCCGAGCTAGCTTTGATCTAGATGGTGAATAACAACAGCAAAGAAGCCGTAGCCACATGGGCTAACCGCTTGAGTGTATGCCCATGGTGCCGCAGCTTCACTTGTTATGTGAGTCAGCTAGATCACCGCAGGCTCTGGTGTGTCTACATGTGCAGCAATCGCCCCTCTGATTGCAGCGTAGACATAGCCTCCGACTCCTCACTCGCCGTCTATGACTTCTGTGCTGCACACAGGTCGGCCACGCTAAACGTGTGGATCTTTGACGCTGGGCTAGGGGTTGGTCCACGTAAGAGGTTTATATTAGCAGCTGATGAAAGTGCTCCTTTAGCTCGTGTGGTAGAGGCTCGTGTTTTCAGTGCTGAAGGTCTGGGGCTCAAATCCTGCTGTTGGCTCAAGTCGGGTTTGATACCCGCATGTGAGGGATTTCTACTGTACATGCCCCGCTCCGCACTTACAGCCTGCAGTCATTGCTATTGGCGGAGCTACAGCCGTCCTCAGTGTATCTGGGCCAAGCACAGTGAGGCTGTCATCCCTGATCAAGCCACTTAGGTGCTGTCATAGCATGAAGAATAATTGGTGATCCTTCAAAGTGCCCCAGATCCCTTTGGGGAGACAGTGGGGCCTGATTTTCACAGGGGCTGACCACTTGCAGCTCCCGCTGAGTTTGAATGGAGTCGTGGGTGCTCTGCACCTCCTGAGAATCCTGCACTGGTACTTAAGTGATGGCAGTTTTCGAGCCCATGTGCACACCCTGCAACGCAGGCAAACGGCATGAAGACCTCTTTGCCCCACAAGTGGGAAAGCCCTGCAGGAATGGGTCCCAGGAGCCCTGTTCATTTTAACACACAGAATAGCGAGCTGCTAACTTCATGTGGGCTCTGTCCCTTACTGCACAGGAAAGACGGCCCCATAGCTGACTGAAGGGTTTGACTCTCTGCCCAGCAAGACCGTGTGTATCTGACTGCTCCCCCACCCCCATCCTTATCCTTTTGGAGTCTACGGATGTGTGTGGAGCATTCAGTGACAGCCAGCCCTTTTCCTGTGCATGAAAGTTGCCTGGTAACTTTCCTGTTAGCTGGAGAAAAATAATTAGGGGGTGGGGGGGGAAACCTGCTCAGGAAACTGCAGAGGAATGGATTAAATGCTGCGAAGAGCTGGGGCCTTTGCTTGTTTTTAGTGAGGCTCTCAAAGGACTTTCTGAACATGAAGGGCCAGATCTGGAGGATGGTGTGGATTGCACTCTCAGCAAATTTGCGGACGATACTAAACTGGGAGGAGTGGTAGATACGCTGGAGGGGAGGGATAGGATACAGAAGGTCCTAGACAAATTGGAGGATTGGGCCAAAAGAAATCTGATGAGGTTCAATAAGGATAAGTGCAGGGTCCTGCACTTAGGACGGAAGAATCCAATGCACCGCTACAGACTAGGGACCGAATGGCTAGGCAGCAGTTCTGCGGAAAAGGACCTAGGGGTGACAGTGGACGAGAAGCTGGATATGAGTCAGCAGTGTGCCCTTGTTGCCAAGAAGGCCAATGGCATTTTGGGATGTATAAGTAGGGGCATAGCGAGCAGATCGAGGGACGTGATCTTTCCCCTCTATTCGACATTGGTGAGGCCTCATCTGGAGTACTGTGTCCAGTTTTGGGCCCCACACTACAAGAAGGATGTGGATAAATTGGAGAGAGTCCAGCGAAGGGCAACAAAAATGATTAGGGGTCTAGAACACATGACTTATGAGGAGAGGCTGAGGGAGCTGGGATTGTTTAGCCTGCAGAAGAGAAGAATGAGGGGGGATTTGATAGCTGCTTTCAACTACCTGAAAGGGGGTTCCAAAGAGGATGGCTCTAGACTGTTCTCAATGGTAGCAGATGACAGAACGAGGAGTAATGGTCTCAAGTTGCAGTGGGGGAGGTTTAGATTGGATATTAGGAAAAACTTTTTCACTAAGAGGGTGGTGAAACACTGGAATGCGTTACCTAGGGAGGTGGTGGAATCTCCTTCCTTGGAAGTTTTTAAGGTCAGGCTTGACAAAGCCCTGGCTGGGATGATTTAACTGGGAATTGGTCCTGCTTCGAGCAGGGGGTTGGACTAGATGACCTTCAGGGGTCCCTTCCAACCCTGATATTCTATGATTCTATGATCAGCAGGTGTAAATTGGTGTAGCTCCATTGAGGTCAGTGGAACTGTGTCCATTTACCTCAGCTGAGCATCTGCCCCCACATGCCTGATCCTGCAGCATTAAAGTGTGGGAACTGCACCATGGAGTTCAGGAGCAAGCCCTCATTAAGTTTCACCACTCCTTCCCGGGAGGCAGCAACCCTTCCCTGCCCCCTCCACCCCCAACTTTATAGATGGAGAAACTGAGGCACTGAGAGGCATTGGAACTTAAGGACCATTGCAGAGCTGGGAAGAGGACCCAGGAGTCCTGGCTCCCAGGCCTGTGGTCTCCACACAAGAGCCTCTCATTTAGGGGGAAGAGTGCTTTTGGAGCCCCACGAATTTCAGATGGAGAAACTCATGCCTCTTAATGGAATAACTATGGGGGTTTGAGGTTCCTCCAAGAGGAAAGGCCCTGGCGGGGAAGGTGACGGATGGCGATTGTCTCTCTCTGCAGATGGTAGATGTGCACAAGGAGAAAGTGGCTCGTCGAGAGATTGGAACGCTGACAGTCTGCAAGAGGCCCCCCCACTACCAGAAAATCATCTATCCAACATATCAGGAACCCCTGGAAGCTTACTACAGGAAACCCCTCAACTTTAGCACCCTGGATGATGTTGGTCATGGGATAAAGGTCAGAATAAACCCCCCAGGTGAAATCCATCCGGATGGATCCCAGGTCACAGGGAGCTTGAAGTGACCACACTCAGGCTCCGTAATGAGAGAGGCTCTAGTTCAGTTGGGAGTTATTGGGATTGATGGTGTTGCTTACGTAGCAGGGAAGACTAAATCCACTGGAGGACTCCCTGGGTGAGATTCTGTGGCCTGTGTTATGCAGGTCAGGCTGCTAGATGATCACAATAATCTCACCCGGCCGTAGAAAAGTATGGTCATCGGTTTGAAAGTATTAATTTTGTTTGAGGTCCTCCAATTTTTCTTTGGGAGGCCAACTTGACACATCTGAAAAGGCCAGGTTTAGAAAGTGCTGAGCACCTGCTCTGGGAAAATCAGCCATCCTCAACATCTGGCAAGTCAGGCACTCTGAATCACGCATTGCCTCTGAAAGTCTTGGCCTATTAGTCTAAGGTAAAGAGCTCTCAGCTTCACTGAATTCTTCTTTATTCACTCTTCATAGTTTCATCTAGTCTGACGTCCTGTATAGCACAGGTCAGAGAACTGCTCCAAAATCATTCCTGGAGGATTTTCTTGTAGAAAAACATCTAATCTTGATTTAAAAATTGCCAGGGATGGAGAATCCACCATGACCCTTGGTAAATTCATCCAGTGGTTTAATAACTCTCACAGTTAAAAATGGTTTCAGAGTAACAGCCGTGTTAGTCTGTATTCGCAAAAAGAAAAGGAGTACTTGTGGCACCTTAGAGACTAACCAATTTATTTGAGCATAAGCTTTCGTGCCACAAGTACTCCTTTTCTTTTTACAGTTAAAAATGTGTGCCTCATTTCCAGTCTTAATTTGTCTAGCTTCAGCTTCCAGCCCTTGGGTCATGTTAGACCTTTTTCTGCTAGTTGAAGTGTTATGGTGAAGAGTATGTAACTTTCCCCTTTGATCAAAGAGGCTCCACCATGTTTTACAGACATTAATTAACCCTTCAAACACTCCTGCAAGGTAGGGAATTATTATCCCACCACAACAGGTGGAAGACCTGAGGCATAGCGAGGTGAAGTGAGTTGCCTGGGGCCGCAAAGTGAGTCAGTGGCAGAAGTGGGAACAGAATCCAGAATTCTCCCAGAGCCCTGCTCTAGCCAGTAGCCCACACACCTCCCTGAATGCAGCCAACATTGCTGCTGATCCAAATGACGCAACAATCCCAATCCCAAAGCGTCCAATCCCAATGTGCAGTAGGGTCTTGTATAAAACCTGGGATGGATCTTGTGATGTCTGTCTCTAAGTCAGCCGTTCCAGAGTTCCAATAAAAGGGATGGAAGGGATTTTAACCAGGCATTACAATCCAGAGTCACAAGAAAATTGCTGTAGAAAACACTAGAGTCCAAATCTTGCTCTCATGACTTGGGCAACCTTCGTGAGTTTGGTGGGGTTGCGTGGGTGTATGTGAGACACACCAGGAGTTCTGATGTCTCATGCAGAGACAGGCAGACAGACACAGCGTCTCTAAGCGTTTCCTTTGTGGACAGCTAGAGTCCTCTGATGAACCACAGCCCAGCCCTCCTCTTCCTCTTTGAAAGGAAAAAGAGCAGAGCTTGATGAGAGATGGAAGCCTTGGCAGGAGCTGGAGCCAGAGTGGTGCTGGTGTTATTTGCCCTAACCACTGGGCAACCCTCTTCATCTCTCTGGGTGCTGCATTTCTGTCTCCCAGGCATGTGTTGCTCAGATTCTGTTGGTAAAGATCATTTGCCAAAGAAAAAGAAAATGGATTTGTGCCGTTTCCCCGCCTTTTTATATGACGTAGTAAAATGATCTGCAAGGGTTTCTTTTTGCTGCTGCTTATTTTATTTTTTTTGCCTTCCCTGTTTTTGATGGAGAACTTCTTGGATGCCTCAGAGATGCGTGCATGTCACTTTCTCATCCCTGAATGGAGTCGGGGGGCGAGATGCTGAGCCCTTACCATGGAGCTTTGCTCCCCCAGGTTTACAATTCAATAGCCATTATGCACTTTGTTGTTGTTGTTCTGAGACACCGACTAAAAATCCTTTCTTCTCTCGGTGACCCTGATGTTACTCCCTTGGTATCTGTAGTGTTATAATCCTCCCAGTTCTCCAGCTGCCCAGCGAGTTCTTCAGCGGAGAAGATGTCTGAATCCCTTCTGGTATCTCTTCTGAACGCAGCAAAAGTGCCACAACAAGCCCTATTTTTTTCTCCTTTTGTGAGTCACCTTTAAGAAACCAAAAGAAAAAAAAAATCCCCATGCAGGAGGGTTTCATCAGCTAGGTGCCCAGCGATCTGAGACGACCGTAACCACCCGAGATCGAAACTGCCATAGCTAGCTTAATGCAGACACGGGAAGTTGTCTGCTCGGGCTCTCTTTTCCCACGATCGCCTCCACTTTCTCAGCAGCGTGCTCACCACAGCTCTAAGGGCTGCTTCCTCCACCCAGCTCTTGCATGCTTTCTGCTGCTCCCTGTGGCTAAGTGATCAGCCCCATTGGTCTGAAGGACCTTCTCGGTGCTATTTTGTGCATGGCAGATGTCAGACTTTTTCCCAATGAGCTTCGCTTCCGTCAAGGGAGCTAAATAAAGGCCAGATCTTCTGATGTGCTCAGCTCCCCGTGCGATGCCAATGGCCATCTTGTCAAAGCATCAGCACGTACTGGCTGCGCATGAATTCATGTGACAGTCTGTTCCTTAAGGCCCGATCCAAAAGCCATTGAAGTCAATGGAAAGACCCTCCCCCACCCATTGACTTTAGATCAGCTGCTTAATGGTTCTGATCCATTTTTTTCTTGCTAATTCTGGTAGCCTGTGGGTTAATGTTCTCTTGGCTCCTGGCCCCTAGTAAAATGCTGCATTTACCGGAGTAGGAGCATTTTTCTTAGGGTTTGGGCTTGTCCAGTTTGTATTATTTTTCCCTTTAAATATTTTAAAGGGCAGGTGAATGTGGCACTGGTGACAGATGCTGGCTGCGTGGCTTTACAGCCTGGCTAGCCACAGAAAGATGTGTAGCCATGTACCCAATCTTGTCAATATGGTGGCCCAACCTTTTTCCACCTTGTCCTCAGCTCATGCCTCTTGATCCTGTTAGTTTGGCTCTCTGCTGAGAGAGCCACTTTCTGCTGATCGCATGGATGCTTGTCCACCGGGAGCTGGGCTGAAACAGAGCAGACTGGGCCCTGAACAGCTCTTGGATGCTAAGACCTTTTGGTTGCTCACTAGAACATGGACTTAATTCCAACTCGGAGGTCACTGGCTCTGTATCCCAACTGCTTGAGCCATCCAATCCCAGCTTTGGGACAAGCTGTCTGGCCTGCTTGTTTTATTCTAGACCTCAGGCCAAGTGACAGGAAAATTTTTCCACTCTTACATCTTCCTCCTGAGCCTTTCAGATAAACTCATTCGCTGCACTCCGGCAGGCACGACACTTTATAAGAGGAGTCACGCACTAATACGGGGCGGCAGGTTCAGAAATACCCTAGTGCCTTGCTCAGCAGGAATGTCCCGAGAAAGTGAACAAGAGTCTGAACAGATCAAGAGGCCAGATTTGCCCCTGCTGTTGCTCCACTGGCTTAGTGGAGTTACCCCAGGGGAAACCCGGCCTTTTGCGTTCATGTGTAACAAGGTGTAGGACACTATCAGCCCAATGTTACAAAGTTTGGGCTCTGTTCCTCTGGAAAAGTGCCTGGCAAAGGGAGTGATGCACCATGTGCCAATGCTCACCATTTTGAGGGGGCGTCTTTCCTGAGAGCCTTCTCACCAGTGGTGCATTGGCTTGCTGGCCTTGTCTCTTTCACCGTGTGTCTCCTAGCAGCTGCAGCTGTGTAACCTCCTCAGTGGATTGACAGCATGTCCTGTTTCGTTTTGATCTAGCACTCGGTGCTGGCAGGGTACAAAAGAACATGCAGTGATGCATAGTGAGGAGAGTGGCAATTCTGAAATGCGTATTAATATTTTAGGATGTTTTGCCTGTTGGTAACAGGGGAAAAAAGACTTCATCCTATTACTGGCGCTGCCAGGGCTGCTGCTCCGAAGCAACAAGATTGCAGGTTGTGACAGTTAAAGGAGGAGAGCATTTGCACTTGAAAGACGCTGTAGTTGTCCGTCTAACTTACTTTACACCTGTGTAGCCATGGCAGGAGACTCTGGATTCCTTGGGTGGTGTGGTGTAGCAGGAGCCCTGTGAGACAGGACTCCTATGTCAAACTCTGGGAGGGAGTAGGGTCTATTGGTTAGGTCAGGGAGCGGGAATTCTGGGGTCCTGGGCAAGGGAGTATAGTCTGCTAGCTAGAGCAGGACCTCAGGAGTCTTGGATTCCATTCCCAGCTCTGGCTGAGAGCATAGCACGCTGGCTATGAGAGACAGCTGGAAATCATGACTCCTGGAACCCATTTTCCAGTGCCACCCCTTCTGACCCAAGCAGCTAGCCACAAATTGGGGTCTTGTAGGCTGTTCCAGCTGGAGTCAGGGGCCCTTTGATGCAATCTTGTGTAGTTACAAAGTCCTGATTCCATGAACACTGCAGGAACCAAACAACCGGAGATAGTTTCTTTGATTACAGCCCCAAGCCTCTTTTAGCCAGCTCCCCACTGTACTTGTCCAGGCTGTGTGTGTAGCTCTGTCTGCTTCTGTGTGCTTTCTTGCCTTGTCTCATCTCTCTCTCACATACACACCCCCTTACCCCAAAAGATCACCAGCAAAGCCCTCTGCTCACATAGTTCTATTTCCAGGGCAGACTTGCATGTTTGGAGTGGGGGCTGCTATAAAGGAGCTTAACCGTTTCTTAGTACTATCTTAAATGAAGGGCGGTGGTTACACCCACTAGCTCCATAAAGGTTTACCCCAGCCTAAGCACTGGCTTTGCCATGGCTTATTTTGTGGCCTTGGCCAAGCACTTTACTCTTGCCCCTCAGAAGGTGGCATGGGATGGTTGGAGAATTCATGAAAGTTTGTAAAACGCTTTGTAGTCCTTTTTTCAGAGGCCTGGTATGAGGCCTAAGGCCTGAGCTAAAGTAACGGGCAAGACTTTGCTGATATAAAACAAAGTTAAGCTGTGAGCAAGAAGCAGGCCCTGCTCACAGAATCTGGCATGAAGAGGGCTGATGCTGCAAAAACACACATACCTAAAAGGTAGTGGGCACAAGTGGTGTAAACACGTGCCAGGATGGTACCAGAACACTCCAGCACAAGCACATTCCCCCTCAGCTAACAGGAACATGCTGACCCATCCTAAAGACAGGGTTAAAAGGATAATATGATGGATAGAGTTGTTTTGTTTGAACCAACATGTACAAGGTAATAGGCGGCACCTGGACATGTAGAGGGGTCGTAGCTCAATACGTCAGGAGTGAGGTGTAACTTGTTTGTATCTGTGTATAAAAATGGACCTCTGAGGGGTTGTCTTTGTCTGGCCTGGGGGGCAGTGGTAAATCCCGCCACTGACTGAGCCAGTCCATTGTCAGGGAGCACATATTTACTAGCAGAACTGTAGACAGCTGATCCGGAGAGCTAGAGACTGTGTTTCGTTTGGCAATAAACCTGGATGGGTGCCTTTGTAACTTATCGGCATCTGTGGTCATTGGGGTTTCTCTTGGGGTCTGCTGTTCCAGCTATCTGCGCAGAGCCAGGCCAGCACATAGAGGGAACACACCCACTCAGCCGACTGTTATCAACATTGGACAGAGCAGAGCACCACACTGGTGATGTCTGACGATATTCCTCTGATGAAAGATACAGGAAATACAAAGCATTATTATTATTAGTGTAACCCTGCTGCCAGGTGGAGCTGGCAGCAACCATGGCCAGGTTCAATAGCTAGGGGTTCCTTTTCAACAATACAACACAGAAATGGCTTGAGCCCCCACCCAGTGACCTGGGAAAATTATACACCACTCTGGGCACCTCTTGGAGGCAATACTTCCCCACTCGCAAGCACAGAGTCTGAGGGTAGAAAAGAAACGTTTAATGAAACGAGGGAAGTCATCCGACATTAATCAGGGAGAATGCCACAAGCAGGATTCATAATCATAAAACTATGAGCAGGACACCCACCCCAGAGTGTGTGGGGCAGAGCCTTCCTCCTCATGTTCTTGAGTTCTACAACCAACAGTTCCTTTTCTGTGCCCCTCACTGCTCCCTCACCATACCCCACTCACAGTGGTTGTCCCAGTCAGAGGGGGCCCAGGGTTTAGAGATGCATCTGTGTGAGTTCACCTCCCACCTGGGGAAGAAGGCACCTTGTTTGCACTTGCTCTGGCTGGCCACCCTGCCAGATGCAGCTCCTTGCCGCCTGGCTGCCCCGCCAGCTGTGGTTCCTCACCAGCTGCATGTTGCCTCGCCAGCTGCTCATTCTGCTCACTGCCTCACTAGCCCACTCATTGACTGTCAGCCACCTTCTGCTGCCACCTGCCTCTTCTGCTGTGACTACTGCAGGTCAGTCTCTTGGTAATTTTCAGCTCTTTGCAGGCTGGGCGGAAACATTGCCCCATGTCAGGTGATTTCAGCTCTCATTTGAGCACTTTAACATAACAAAGAGGTTCCTAATGAAGCCTGTTTAGCTCTGTCATTGAACAGTGGAGAGGAACAGGTTAAACCAAACGGAGGACCCTTAGAGAGAGGCCACACCTCCTGGCTGAGACACCTGTCCCCAACTCTCTTTCTTTCACAGGGCGCTGGCATTCGAGCCCCTGGCTTAACAAGGTGCTTTCAGCTGAGGGTGGACCCCCTCATTTTGGACAGGTTAAGCACAGTTCTGCTCCCCTTTATTCATACAGTAATGACAACAACATTGGTAACAGCATTTCACTACCCCTGCATTCAGTACTAAAGTGATTTGTATCCCAACACCAGCCAGAGTTGATCACTTTGAGCAACACCGCTTTATCCGCTGGATATCTAAGCAGAGTGGGTATGTTCATGTAAATACAGTTTGCTTCTGAAGTCTTTCCCCCTCCCAGCTAGCTGTCAGGGGAGAATTCATTCAGATCCATCTTACATCAGCAAGGCCTTGTTGTCTGTGTAATCTAGAAGTGGAGACTGTTGCAAGCGTCCTGGCACAAATTAATTCGTTTCTCTCTCAGGGCCCTGGCAGCACTGGAGGGTTTTTTGCACTGCCACAGTTGTACCACTGCAACTGGTAAATTACCTGGGCTAGTTGCACTGGAAAAATCTCCATGTTTTGCGCCCATGCAGTGTGTCTGCATTATGGGTTTGCATTGGTATCCAGCGCAAATATCCCTCGTTTCAACAAGGCTTAAGAATCAGAATGATCTTGGCCACACACAGCTGTACCTCTCTGTGGGAAACCCCCCCGGATTGGTGAGTCTTTGTAAACAAGCTTCTCAGGGTTTGTTCTCTCTTGGCAGCCACTGATTCTTTCTCTCTTCTTCCCTGGCTGTAGGACCAGAGCACACAGTTGTCACGAACGGGAACCTTGACTTGGAAAGGATCCAAGACATCATCTGGACAGTCTACGGGCACCCTGGGGTGAGATGGCACCACTCTCTTGCACTCGATGCCTGGCAGTCCCACTGCCCTACTTTCCGCCCGCCATCCTGTACTAAAAGAGACACAAGCCTGATAAAGAGGTGGCAAGTTTCCCCCCTCCCCACTGGAAAATAAACCTTTCAGATTAGCTCCCGAAAGTCTGACATCTGCCTGAGACTGCCCCTTATGCAAATAATGGTCATGCTTTTCACAGTAAGGTTCCATTTATAAATGGTCTAGAAAGGGTTAATTAAAAATTGATAGATGCTTTACTAAATGGTTGATCGTTTGTTGTAGTGTCCATTAGGTCAGGAGGTTGCTTTTAGCCATGCCTTATCACCCTCTGTAACACCTACTGGTCTGCATATGCCCATCTATAACAGATTCTACTCATGTCAGTAACATGCTTATGGCATCCACAAATAATTTATGAACCCTTTGTAAGCATTTGTAGGCCGTTTATAAATGTGCCCTGACTAGATCGTGACCAAAATAATACTAGTCCAGACATAGCCACAAGCCTTGCAGCAGAGCTGGTCAAAAATGAAAGTGGTATTGTTTGTATTTGTGTTCCAGGGAAAATGCTGAGATTTCAAAATTTACTTTCATTCTGCATTGGGATGATAAAGTAAAAACCTTGGACTCTTTTGCGAGATGATATTCCAGAATATTTCATTTAGGGAAAAATTCCATTTAGACCTTATCAAAACGTTTTGTGTAGGAGATTACAGAGTAACTATAACATACATTATCAGATACAAGATGAAACGTTTCAACTGCATCAAAACAAAAAGGTTTCAATAATTTTCTCTTGGAAATGCAGACAACAGCAGAAGGTCCCCAGAGCAACATTCTGATTTTTGCCAAATCAGTATTTCCAAACATTGGAAAATCTTCCTCCAGCTGTGCCCTGTAGTGTCATTAGTGCAGCTGTAGCATTTTGGGGAAGAACTGTTGATAAAGGACACGCTGGGCTACATTCACGAAAGGTCTTAGGCACCTACCTGCCACTTCAGGCACCTAAATCCCAGAATCGGGGATTCACAAACCCCTGCCCAACTGCCCCCGTACTCTGTAAGTGACCAGCATTGCTCGGCACCTACATTTCTGCAGGGAAAGTTCCCACGGCACCGAGGATTCTTCATGAATGTAGCCCACTGCCTTTAAGCGACCCAGCATATTGAATGGGCCTGGAGACTGACCTCCCTTCTCGGGCCCTCCAGAGCCCTATCAATGCCATGAAGTTGGTGCTTGTTGCAGAAAACGGTCATCATCCAGTTTCCTGGTGTCCGCAGGGCGTGGGTGTCAGGGTGAGGCACACAGGTGGAGTCCAGGGGAGGGGAAAGGTGGTTTTGCCCCTGCCTTTGCGGGACCTGGGCTAAGGCGAACAAAGGGCCTCAATTTGTCAGGCTGAAAGCGCACGGAGTAGTTTTAATCTAAGGTGAAGATTTTCATCTCTGGGAAGCCGGTTTGTTTTTTTCATTGGCTGTCTGGTTGTGCGGAGCCCTGCTCTATGCAAAAGGCCATTTGCTGTTACTGTTTCTGTTATGGGCAGCACGGGACCCCTTTGTGCTTGGGGCTGTACAAGCACATAGCGAGACACAGTCCCTGCCCCAGTAGACTAGACAGGCAAAAAGTGCGAGGGGAAAACAGAGGGGGGAAGTGACTTGCCCAAGGTCACCCAGCAGGTCAGTGCTAGAGCTGGGAATAGGACCTAGGTCTCCTGGGTCCCAGTCTAGTAATCTGCCCACTGCCTCACACTGATTCTCTTTATACCATCATGACAATCTAACACTGAATCACCACAGCTCTGGCATTGATACTTTCAGGCCAAATTCAGAATAAAAAGTCTCTCATTCAGTGGAGAAAGGGCAATGAGTTTCTTCCCCAAGATGCACTGGGGATCTGATGGTGTATTCTGTGTCTGTCCTGACTGCAGGAAAAACCCTCGTATCCCAGAGCCCATTCAACTGCCTGTGGTTCCGGAAGGCAAACTGTCAGCAGCGTCCTCCACATCATCTTTAACATCCCTCAGGTAGCTTGCGTGAGGGCTCCGGCTGGGGGTGTGGGCTCTAGGGTGGGGCCAGAAATGAGGAGTTCAGGGTGCAGGAGGGGGCTCCGGGCTGGGGCAGGGGGTTGCGGTGAGAGGGAGGGAGGAAGGGCTCTGGCTGGGGGTGTGGGCTGTGGGGTGGGGCTGGGGATGAGGGGTTTGGGGTGCAGGAGGGTGCTCTGGGCTGGGACCGAGGGGTTCAGAGGGTGGGAGGGGGATCAGCCCCTGGGGCGCAGGAGGAGGTCAGGGGTCCAGGCTCCAGGCAGCACTTACATCAAACAGCTCCCGGAAGCGGTGGCACATCCCCCCTTCCAGCTCATACGTGGAGGTGCGGCGCTGGCCAGACGACTCTGCACACTGCCCCATTGGCAGGTGCCGCCTCCGCAGCTCCCATTGGCCGTGGTTCCTGGCCAATGGGAGCTGCGGGGGCGGCGCTTGGGACAGCGGCAGCATGCGGAGCCCCCAGCTGCCCCTACACATAGGCGCTAGAGCAGGGACATGCTGCTGCTTCTGGGAGCCACACGGAGACATGGCAAACGTGGAGCGGGGTAAGCTCCTGCTCTCCAGCTGGAGCTTGAGGGCCAGATTAAAACATCTGATGGGCTGGATGCGGCCCGTGGGCCATAGTTTGCCAACTGCTGGCATTCACTCCTTGAGTATGGTTACATATGATTCTGTCACTCTCTCATTTATACCCACAACAGTTCCAGTGGAGCAGCTGGCAACATCAATGCCAAGGTGCCTATCGCACAACCTATGCCGCCCTCACTGCCTCTTCCATTGGACATAGACACAATGCCGCCTCCTCCTCCCCCTCTGCCTCCTGTAGACATGCCCGAACCTTCACCCATTGGTTTTGAGATGCCGCTCCCAGATGTCCCGCCACCATTCGCCATGCCAGGTGGGGCTTGTATTTGACACAGCTTATCCTCAATCAGCTAGCAACTAGCGTGGTATCCCTATGCTGAGCCGTGCTGGGAACTTTGCACCATCAGTGCCCAAGCGTAGCACTGGGTTGTTACAGGCAGAACTGGTTGAAAGAAGATAGAAAACAATTTTTTGGGGAAAAAGATGAAATGTGGAAGTTGCTTCCATTTTGCTTCAAAGCTGGTTTTTCGGTTAAATTTTTTTCCACAAAAGTGTCTGAAAAATTGTGAATTGTCAGAACACAACGGTTTCCCCATGCCCACCTCTTTTGGCCACTGCGTGCAATGAAATGAGTGAGCTCTAGGTTTTATCATCGTTGTGACTCTGTAACCTTTTCCAAAGTTGGGGCTGTTTTTGAAAGTGACAGCATGGCACAAGGGGCAAATGAACCCCTGAAACTGCGCTCCGTAACTTTTCGAAATAGCCCCAGCTTTTCCACATAAAAGTGGCAGAGTTTGAGTTTCATTTTTCCTTTGGCCATGCAATAACCTTCCCCCAGCTGAGGAAGTTCTGTAAAAGTTGAGTGGCAAAATAATGAAGAAAAAAAAGAAGTGGGAGAAAATAGAATAAAATCAACCTAGATATCACTTATTTGATTGTATTCAGTAACAAAAAGGGTGGAAAGACTGAAAATTCTTTTTTTGTTTTGTTTTGTTTTATTTTAACACTCCCCCCCCCCCACCAAAAAAAAACAAAACCCAAACTCAAAGTTTTTTGGTTTGGAAAAAAAATACCATTACTTGTTGAACAAAAATTTTGTCCAAATCTCTGGGCTCAGCTGTTGCCCCTAGGACCTCAGCAAATCTCCACTTACAGGGTGAAATTGCTGTATCAGGTGTATGCACCACTTAACAGAGGAGGCTTAAGTGGGACCTATGCAGCACCTAACCCATGTGCTGGCTCTCTGTATAGGGGTCAGTTGCACCCCCAGTGAAGTTATTCTATGGCGGAAAAACAGATATTCACTGGAGGAGGCTTCCCTAACTGATCTGTTTGCTCCAGTCGCACAGTGGTCAGCCCCACGTGTTATGCTTTTTTCTAAACCATGAATCAGGCTCCCACAAATTGATAAGCTTAAAAAGAATCCCATTTGGGTTCCTTCTGATTTCTGGCGTTGGAGGCTGAAGCGGCCCTGCTGTCAAGCTGTTCTCCACCGCCACGAATCACCATTTTTTAAAAATGAAAGCTGTGTGTCCCGGTTAAGATGATGCCAGGTGGCGGGGCTTCCAGACAGCCACCGAGTACCAGGACACTTGGGATAAAAACAACCACGGCTGGCAACACTTGACCTCTGTTTTGCGATTAGGACTTCATCCCCCTCGTGATTCTCTGGGGATTTTTCTGCAGATGCCGACTTCCTGGAGCTCCCCCCTCCGCCCCTGCCAAGCTTGACAGAGTTTGAAGATTTTGCCCCTCCTCCTCCTCCTCCTCCCCCCCTGGGTACAGAGGAACCTGCGTGGGCGCCAGACAGCTACTTGGAGAAAGGTATCTTGTCTCCCCGTCACTCTCCCCACTTCATTTGGTTGCAGCAGTGGGGTGGGCCAAGCTATCTTGGCTTTAGCAAAGCTTTTGACACGGTCTCCCACAGTATTCTTGTCAGCAAGTTAAAGAAGTATGGGCTGGATGAATGCACTATAAGGTGGGTAGAAAGTTGGCTAGATTGTCGGGCTCAACGGGTAGTGATCAATGGCTCCATGTCTAGTTGGCAGCCGGTGTCAAGTGGAGTGCCCCAGGGGTCGGTCCTGGGGCCGGTTTTGTTCAATATCTTCATAAACGATCTGGAGGATGGTGTGGATTGCACTCTCAGCAAATTTGCGGATGATACTAAACTGGGAGGAGTGGTAGATACGCTGGAGGGCAGGGATAGGATACAGAGGGACCTAGACAAATTGGAGGATTGGGCCAAAAGAAATCTGATGAGGTTCAATAAGGATAAGTGTAGTGTCCTGCACTTAGGACGGAAGAACCCAATGCACAGCTACAGACTAGGGACCGAATGGCTAGGCAGCAGTTCTGCGGAAAAGGACCTAGGGGTGACAGTGGACGAGAAGCTGGATATGAGTCAGCAGTGTGCCCTTGTTGCCAAGAAGGCCAATGGCATTTTGGGATGTATAAGTAGGGGCATTGCCAGCAGATCAAGGGACATGATCGTTCCCCTCTATTCGACATTGGTGAGGCCTCATCTGGAGTACTGTGTCCAGTTTTGGGCCCCACACTACAAGAAGGATGTGGTAAATTGGAAAGAGTCCAGTGAAGGGCAACAAAAATGATTGGGGTCTGGAACACATGACTTATGAGGAGAGGCTGAGGGAACTGGGATTGTTTAGTCTGCAGAAGAGAAGAATGAGGGGGGATTTGATAGCTGCTTTCAACTACCTGAGAAGTGGTTCCAGAGAGGATGGTTCTAGACTATTCTCAGTGGTAGAAAAGGTCAGGACAAGGAGTAATGGTCTCAAGTTGCAGTGGGGGAGGTTTAGGTTGGATATTAGGAAAAACTTTTTCACTAGGAGGGTGGTGAAACACTGGAATGCGTTACCTAGGGAGGTGGTAGAATCTCCTTCCTTAGAAGTTTTTAAGGTCAGGCTTGACAAAGCCCTGGCTGGGATGATTTAATTGGGGATTGGTCCTGCTTTGAGCAGGGGGTTGGACTAGATGACCTTCTGAGGTCCCTTCCAACCCTGATATTCTATGATTCTATCTGAATGGGAGGGGGGGCTACAGCTCACCAGCCGACCACCTGGTCTCATTTATTGATTAGATTCCTTGGGCGCTGATAGCCTAGTGGCATGTTACATTGTAGCCTGCGACCTAGCTCATCGCTTGTAAAGGGATCAAAGGGCTAATACTCCTCCGCCCTCCCCTGTGCTTCTGAGCATAAGCAGATGAAGAGCTGTGGTCAATTAGGGAGCATCACCTGATGGATAGAGTGGGCAGCATGGTCTTGTAGGTAGGGCTGGGACTTAGGTGACCTTCCCAGTTCTGCCACTATCCTGCTGTGTGTGGACTTGGGGAAAACCCCCTCCCCCACGGCCTCCGCTACTTGAGTTTCCCTATCTGTGAGGGGGTTCTGCGCATGAAAAATGCTGCATTGGGGCTAATGATCTGTAGTTCTGGAGCCTGTCTTTGCCACTGCAAGGTGGAGCGTCTCTCTCCTTTCACAGCTTCCCCCCAAATCAGCATCGGGTCAGGAAACCCCATTGCGGAGGAAGTCCTGATTTAAACCGACCTGCTCCCACCCTCTCACTCTCTCCTCCAGACCTTTTTGGCTGACTTGCAGCCCGGGCAGTGCTTTCTGACTGGGTGCAGGCTTAGAGCTCCCACCCACGTATTTTCACAATGATCCTGGCTCTGTTTCCTTCCTTCCCATTCTGAGCTCCTCCTTCCCCTTTCAGTGGTGACCCTCTACCCCTACACTCAGCAAAAGGAGAACGAGCTCTCGTTCCCAGAAGGAGCCGTCATTTACATGACCCGGAAGTACTCAGACGGTTGGTGCGAGGGCGTGACCAGCGAGGCAGAGGGGTTCTTCCCAGGCAACTACGTGGAACCTTTCTGCTGCTGACCCTGCGTGGATGCAGGAGATGACACCACTAAGGACCAGCAGACGTTTTCCTCGTTCACCCTTCAGGGTTAATGGAGCCCATTCTCTCTGCCAAACCAGGGAGGCCACCTCCACTGCCCCTGGCTACAGAATTTATCACTATCCATTTACAATGCAGATTGATCAGATTATAGATTCCCTATTCCCCGTCCTGCGCTGGGGTACAGACAGACCCACCTCCCTGGCAGACGGCGACAGGGAAAGGTAGCGCTCCGCATCCAAGACTTATCAGGAGCAGCTTTGGAGGCCCAAGAAAGTGCCCTGCTTTGGCGCTGCTACTTTCAGGTCAAATCTTAGTCCCCCAGAGCTCAATATGAGTTTTTCCATTGCTTACCCCTGGGGACCAGGCTTGAAGCCTTTAACCTGGAATCCCTTTGCTTGAGGCTTTGATTATTCTCAGCTCTTTTATTTCCACCCCCTGCACGTGCACCATAATCAGAGGATCCTCTTCCAGGTTCCCCAGGGAGCCTGCAGCCAGTCCCTCCCCCTCACCAAAACGAATGCGGCTGAACAGCAGAATGCTGTTGACTAGCTGGGAAGGGAGTCCGAGGTAGGCGTGTGGAGTGCTCGGAGATTCCCAATGCTCGGGGCTGCTCCAAGGCTTCCCCGCTCATGAGTCCTGCAGTAGCTTAGAAGGTGCTGAGCAGGCTCTCGTGGGTCTAGAGAAGAGCCTTTTCCCCAGCAACTGGGATAGTGGTGCCCAAACACGGAAGCAGCAATGGGCAAGAGACTGAATCTCAGTTCCGACAGTCACCTGGTGACCTTGGGCAAGTCTAGTTTCTCAATTTGGAAAGCAGGCACAGTGCTTCCCTGCCTCACAGGGCTGGGCTAGAGATTAACGTGGGCGCGTGGAGTGCCTTTGGCACAAAGCGTGATGGCAGAGCGACCGGCAGCAGCCTAGACAGGCAGAGACACGAGAAATGGAAAAACAACTGGGGAAGGTGGTTGGAAGATAAGAGGATGTTTTGCAATGAGCTTTGGCAACGAGACTAAGTTGTATAAACCAGAGCCAGTGGATCCAGGCTCAAGTGCACAGGAATAGCCCCCTTGTTTCCGGCTCTGTAAGGATACAGAGCCATGTAGTACCCTATCAGGTTGCTGCTTGGGGTATTATGAGCCTTGTCCCCAAAATGCAAATGTTAGCAGAGCTGCAGCTTCTGCTTTGCCTCCCTTGATTCTTTACTGAAAAATGGCAGTTGATTGCCTTGAGGTTTAGAGTGAAAGAAAGGCAGCTCTGCCTTTAAGCCCCACCCAGGGCCTTGCCTCATGGAATTTTGGTGGGCAATCCATGCTCTGAATGCGCTGTAGGGACCCACCTCGCCGATGTCTCACAGCACATTGGAAGTGGAAAGGGAGGCTCATTGAACCTGGTCCCCTCTAATGCCAGGTGCTGTTGAGAGCATTAGTGAGCAGGTCCTCTGCTGCGTGCTGTTGCTCCTGCCTCCCAGCTCCCTCACTGCTTAGATAAAGGTGCCCACTTTTAATAAAGAGTTCTAAAAGCTTGTGTCTCCCCCGGCTGTAGTAGATGGGTGGGAACGTCAGCTGCAGGCTTGCCCCTGCTTAAATATAGCTGAAGTGTACCAGCAACACACCTGGAAACGAGGGGTTAATGTACCTGCAATACCCTTTGTATTTTTTTTTGTTTTAATGTGAGGTTTCCAAAGCGGGGATAGTGGATCATGGGTGGTTTATGGTGCTGGCTCTCCACCTTGTTGCCAGCTGCTAAACTGCAGACAAAAATAATGATCTCTAGGCCATTTAAAGCCTCCTCCAAGAGCAGCTGGGTGATGAGGGAGGGGAATTAATCATACACCTCCCAGCTGGGTGTGGGAATGGCAAAAAAGGGAGAAGGAATCTTCCAAAGAGCTGGCTGTATTATTTTCTGCCATGAGCACGCTCCATAGACCTAGCCCTACTCAGTCACTTTGCCCTTGGCCTGTTCTGTTTACCCCCCTGCTTCATGGGCGACAATGAGAAATTAACACGTTTGTCCTGGAACTCGGGAAGGTAAGTGATGAAGGGAAACGTGGGGAAAAGGACAAGCTCCAGGGTCTACTTAGCCTAAGAGCAGTCAACAGGAAAACTCTCCCCAACTTGACAGATGACCAACAGTTACATCACCTGTGCAATGTTTGCCTTTGGCCTAGTTGTAGCACCTTGGGGCCCCAGTCAGAGACCAGCCCCTTTGAAGTCAAGTGTTTACAGGACTCAGCCCCTGGTAACACCTGGGTGGGTGTGTGGTAGCTTTTAAACGAACAGCATCATTGCAAGGAGTCAGACTCCACAGGAAAAGCCAGTGGCTGATGGAAGTGGATTAAACCGCCTAACTGCCACGTTTACATCAAATGGTCCCAGTGCTAAAACACACTCACCCTTCCCTTCATGAGGGTAGTTGCCTCTGCACCTGCTAATTAAACCCATTTTACAGAGGGATCTAATGAATATGCCAAAGTCCCAGTGAGCCAGGAACAGATCTCATCAGAGGCCCTGCTCCCTTTTCCTGGACCACAGCAAGTCAGTCGACATAATTACCAGGCTTTGCCAGGAGTAAGACACATGACTAGTGGCTAGTGCTAATGGGACCTCTTCCTAAGCTAGTACTCTGGTTTCTGGCACCAGGAAACGTCATTTGCTCCCCCTTCCTCCCCTACAGAGAACCTGCCCCCCCCCAGCCTACCTTCCTTCTTCTGCGTCCTGGGCAGCAGCCCATCAAAGATGAGTGACTAGAGCCAGAGACTGCACAAATGGCTTCTCCAAGTGCCACCCGCACTGCTTTCAACAGCCCCAGGGAAAAGCTGAGAAAGTGAAGTCACAAACCTGTAGTCGCCTGGGCATGTGCATATAGAGATATATATTAATATATTTATGATCGTTAGGGGCAGGTGGGGTGTTCGTTTAAATGTCCACATCAAAATACAACATGCTCAGCAAATTCCAGACAAATGTTTTGTACCTGCTGTTGATATTTACTAGATAACGTTCTGATATTTGTTTTAAAAAATTCCATGGCTTTACGTTCCACATGATTGGAGGGAGGAACAAACAAACAAACAAACTGCAAAGAGGAAGGGAAGCTGGGGCAGCTTTGGTTAGTTCTGTACTGCGCAGAGTTTTGGTCAGGGCTATCGGCTTTGGAGTAGACAGGCTGCAGTTGATCCCGGTAGAAGCCACCATCATGGGCAGTCAATGCTGCGGCTGCGAGTGCAATCACGGGGTAGTTAATACTGCGGTTGCCCAGGGAGAGAATACCGACAAGCAGAGTGGAGAGAGGCTTTGATCCTCTAGCAGTCTGACCCCTCAGGGGATGCTAAACACCACAGGTCCCCTTGCAATCAACAGGAGTTTCAGCACCTCCAGGGATCAGGCCAAGGAAGCGGCTCCATCCTAATATAACCCCCATGCCACGATCTGACCGGTGATTAGTCTACGGCACAAGGAGAGCTTGGTTTATTCTGCTACTTGCTGCTCCACGTGCACTGGAAGCAGCCCGTAGCTTGGGAGAAATAGCTCTCCTGGGTGCTGTCCACCAGGCATCTCAAAATTGCCTTTCAGGAGCTGCTTCAAAGCACAGCTGCAGCACTGCAGTTCAGACAGGGCAGTGGTTAGGCTAGATTTTAAACTAGTTCAATAAACAGGCTTTGGGATCCAGTATGGACATGGGCTACTGAGCACAGGCAGCTGATGAGTAGAAGCTTCAGCTTTGGAAATCAGCTGTGTGTGTAAAAGCATTTGAGGAGGGATGCTCACTTTCATGCTTAAAATAACAACAGAGAAAGATGTTTAAGTTACTATGGAGAAATTTCTGCCCTGGGGGAGAAAATGAAAGCAAAATGGAAGCAAAGTGTAAGGACTTGGCCCTGACATCAGGACATCCAGGAATGGTAATCCAAATTAACTAAGGTGCAAGTTAAAAGTAGATTAGTTAAACTGCATAAAACCCCTGTGTGGGCACACTGATTCAGAATTAAGGTGGCCTTACTTCACTTCAGTTTAATTCACGTTTGAATTAAGCTACATCAAATTAACGCCACTTTAGTTCAGAATGAGAGTGTCCACGCCGGGGTGTAATGGGATTTTAAACTACTCCACTTTACTTTCCTGAGTATGCTTGTGCAAACAAGCCTCAGAAATCCAGATTCAGTGGAATGTTTTAAATGCAAACTAGTTATATTTTGGTGGGGGACAGGGCTTTCCAGCTACATATCACACACTGCCCCCTACATCTCATTATTCCACAGCCCTTTCCTACTGTGATCTGCTCAGAGGGGACAGGGCTGGGGAACTGGAGCCTTGGGGGATTTTCAAAGGTCAAAATGACAGTGATGTGCCTAATTCCCATTGGCACTTGTGGAAAATCTCACTTTTGCTTGCTTAGAAATGTGCTTCAGTGAACCACCCATAACTGGAAACCTAAATCAACAGTGTCCTCCTAACCCCACACCTGAATCTGGTACCGCACCCATGTCTTCTTGTTGTAGCAGCCTTCCTGGAACAAGGGGATATGGGCAGGGTGGCTCTATGAATAGAAACTGCCCCGATTAGGCTTCCACCTGCCTCCTGGACAGAGACGAGCCCCGACAGGGATTCTCAGGAGGTCAGTTTCAAGTCACCTGATGTGGTGAGAAGGAACAGAGGGGTCATGCAGGGGGTGATGACATAAGTGGACCCCAGCTGCTGTGATCAAGTTACAGATTCGGAGACCTCTGCCCTGGGGCTAGCGGGAGCATGGGCACTTCGTAGCCGTAGTTTGTTTTTGTTTCTTTACAAAAATAAAAGAATCATTTGAAAAAAGAATTCAAGGTGAAGGTAAAAATAAAGATCTTGGATAAACACCCACTCTCCTGAACGGGTGTGCAAACTGCATAGAGAACACCTTGTCTCCAGATTGGGAGGAGGGGGCAGAAAAGGGGATCCAGAGAATGTGCTTTTTAAAAGAAAAAAAAAGTAGGGGCCAGGGGAAGAAATCCAGAAGTTCAAAGAGTCCAACTCTGCAAAGCTAGAAATGGAGTCACATCAGCCACTGGGTATGGAGATGCTCCTGAACCTCCCACTTTCCTGCACACTGCCCCCAAGCTGCCTCAAGGGCAGCAGGAGTCTCTTCTGAACCATCAGTCCCTCTCAGCATTTCCTCTTGAGGAGCTCCTGCAGATAGCGGCAAACTTCTACAGCCGAATCCCAGGGAACCACACTGGCCTGGAAGGCTCTGGGTTGCTTTTTCTCCATCTCCTGGGTCATCTGGTGCATGGGGTAGCCCTTCCGCGGGAAAGCAATATCTGTCGAAGTCAAAGCCACGGAAGGGCAGAAGTCATTGGCCCCGTCCCCGACATAGAAAATGCTCTCAAATTCGGCTCCCTCCTGGGCCCGCTCCATCAGGTACTCAGTGAGGATTTTGCGCTTACACATGTTTGCGGGGCACTGGGGGCACTTGTGAGTGTGATAGGGCCCCAAGGTGAGGTAGCCCCTCTTGTCAAACCCAGAGGGGTTGCTAAAGATTTTGCGGAAGAGGGAGTAGACACCGGCGGCTCTCAAAGTGCACTCGATGCCAAACATGTTGGCGTCGGAGAGGAGGATGATCTCAAACTGGTCTTGGTTCTTGGAGAGGAACTGGAAGAGCTCTGGCATCCCAGGAGACAGCGGGATGTTCTCATAGACCGTTTTGTAGTTCAGCATCTTGACCCCTTGGTCTCCCAGGTACTCGAAGACGCGCTGCATGTACTCGTTGTAGAAGCCATCCCGGAAGGTCTGGCGGATGTGCTCTGGAAGCGCCTGGCCTGGAGCGGCCCTGATGATGGAGTCATCGCTGTTCTCATTGATGATGGTCTCATCAAAGTCAAAGGCTAGGAGGTATTTTGGAGGCTTGGGGGCAGCCATGCTGACACCCTGTGAGTTGAACCAATGAGACATGTCAGTTACTCAAGACAGGGGAGAACTCTTTACCCCAGACACCCTGGTGTTGTTAATGGAATCAATCTGACATGGGTTGAGAGCGATCAACGTAACGCTATTTAGGTAAAACAGGGCCATCTCTCCCTCTCTCTGTGTATTTTTCTGTCCTAGCTGGGGACCTAATCTGTTCCTTGTATATCCTAACCCTGACCTGAAGAGGCTTACACGCCCTGTAAAGAGATCATTTTGTCACTCTTAATCCTGGACTTCCCTGCCCTCAAGACATGCCGAGCGGCGTACTGGACTCCCTCTCACAAGAGGGTCTAGTTAACCCTAGGGCAGCACTTTGACTCCACAAACCAGCAGCTGCATCATCTGTGTGTATCTGCCTCTCAATAAGTCCCAGTCACTGTGCTGGGTTACATGCAGAATAGTACGTGGGGAGGTTGCCCCTTAGAGCTGCCAGATTTGCAGGCTCACCCTGGCCTCCGAAAGCCAAGCTAGACTCTTGGGCATCGTCCTGCCACTGAGAGGTTCTGCAGGTCGAATTCTGCTCCCACATGCAACTTTCATCACCTTCAAGTTTTGGGTCTGATTCACCCCCCAAGTCATTCCATTGACACCAGACATGGGCAGTGGCCCTCATGTCTTCAGTTACCCAGGTGCAGCCCCCAGTGCCTCAAAAGAAGAGGGGCCCAAGCATAAGGGAGCACAGCGTCCAGCCCTGCCATTTGAATGCAGCGAGCAGAATTTTGCTGTGGCACATGAGACAGGACAGGACAGAATGCAGCTCAGTGTCCCAGAGCCACATTTTCTCTGTAGGGCTAAGTTTAAGTACTGAAGTGGCAGAACTGCGCTTGCTTGGAACCCCCTGACTTAAAACGGGACTCTGCAGGGGTGTGAGACTCTGACCATGTGGAGAGAGACAGGCAGGCTCGGGGCCTTATTTCTGTCACCAGAAGCCAGCAGCTGTGACTCTGAATATGCACAGGGTGAGTCGATCAGCTGAGCCAGCTTTGCAGGCACTTTTCAGGGCAGGATTGCGCACCAGTGACAGGGGATCTTTATTAAAACAGCTGCTTCATAAGCCGGAGAGGGAGGAGGAGACAGCCCTGTACAAAGAGATCAAAACGTTGGAGAATTGCACTAACCTTAAAAAGGCATCGCAGCCCAACACCCTCAAAGCACCCGTTCATTTTAAGGACACCACTCGCCAAACACCGCTTTTCCTGCTGCTACAGTTTAAGGCTCCCTTTGTGCTGGTCACATCACTGCAAACCACAAGGGTAATTTGGTTAACAACCACTTTGTAGGCCCCCTTGCACTTCAGGGTACTGTGTCAAAAGTCACAACAGATTGCTCCAGTTCCAAAGGAAATAATCTCCCCTCCCTGTCCCGGATGGAACATGCTGGCCTCCAGCACCAAGAACTATAACAGTTATTGTGCAGGGGAAGGGCTGAGTGGGCAGGGAGAGATTGTTTAACGCAGCCGATCCCTCTTAACCCCTTCAGATGCTAAGGGCTTGTCTACACTGCCTGGCATAGGTACTCCAGAATAGCTTTCCCAGGTGGAAACACTCTTCCCAAATAAAAGTGACTTTATTCTGTAATAATTAATGTGCTCACAAGAACAACAAGTATCGGGGGTAGCCATGTTAGTCTGTATCCACAAAAACAACTAGAAATTACTGTGCTCACAAGAGAAAGTCACTTTTATTCTGGAAGAGTGCGTCCACATGAGCTATTCCAGGATAGCTATTGGAGAACAGTTATTCTGGAAGAGCTATGCTGGTCCATTTCCCCATGTAGACAAGCCCCTTAAGCAAAGTGAAAATCTAGGGGAGCATAAAATGCACTGGGCTGTGCACTTACTCTTCCTGGGTTCTGCTGACCCCTTGTGGCTGGTAACTGTAAAAACTGGGCTCTATAAACAGTCAAACCTGCTGGTAATTTTCTGCTGTACTGAGCACCTGCAGCTCCTATTGGAGTCTAAAGTATAAATGGGTGCTCAGTGCTCCTGGGAAATCAGGCAGCTGTTAGCCAAGGGACTGTTCTGGGGGAAGTGAGCATTTGTTGCTCAAGAATTCTGATTTGATGGGGAGTGAGACTTCAATCAAATTCTGTCGGCTTCCTGATCCAACTTTTTTTTTTTTGGTGGCCTCAAAATCATTTCTTTTAAGTCTGTTTTGTTCTAAATCCAGTTTCATAGATTATTCTGGCCAGAAATTGTACTAGGAAGAGTTTTTGCCCTGAACCCTTGTGTTGAACTAATTGCTGCTACTAGAATAAACAACACAAGTTATTTGAACACGTGAAGGTATTTTTAAGTGTAAAGGGACATGGACAACTAAAGTTAGGCTCTAAATTGAAAAGTTGTTAAAATGAGCTTTCCTTGAATCTAGAAACCAAAGTCGTCTTTTCACTTTTAAAAAGATAGCCATTGAAAACATGGCAAGCATTCCTGCACCCAAATATTGCTGCACTAAGAACTTGAAAATGAAACTGACTATAAGCAAAAGTGAAACTGACCTCCTTGATTTTCATTGTCCAAGAAGAGAGAAATGCAAAAAGTAAACAGTACAAACATGAAAAAAGTCATTTGGATTTTTAGAAATTCTTTTCTTCTTAACAATGATTTAATACTAGTGGGTAGCAGAGGTGAGGAAATGTTTGTTTACATCTGATTAAGTGGACAATGTCCCTTTAAAATAGCTTCTATACATGTTCAGCAGTTATAGGCTATGCTATTTTATACCAACTTTCCATTCACAAAATTCTAACCAGTGAGAGTCTCTGGAGAGCCAGGGCCAAGAATTAAATGGTGGGGAAATAATTTCAGTCTAAGCCCAAAGAAGGTGTTAAGATATCAGTGTGAAAGCGGCAATGAAAAGGTGTTGGAAGGGACGTTAATATGTCTCCATAGAAAAGAGTTACTAGTTAAGCTACACCTAAGGGAAAATGGGTCAATCCACACAGATGTGGGAAGCAAACCCGTGTTTTGAAAAGCTCTGCAGGGGCCCAATATTTCTGTGTTTACTCACATGGGTAAGGGCTGACAGATCAGACCCTTGGATTCTTTAAGCTTAGCATGTCAGATTACACACGGACATTTAAAGTCAAGAAAAATAATCACAGTAAATAAGCAGAGTTTTTTTTAAGTCACGCCTTTCACTGGAAGATCTCAAACACCATGCACACAGTTGCCTCCTTTGAGCTAAGTGTTGTTACACAGCAGAGAAATCCTGGTTCAGCAATAAGTGAAAACAATTGAGTCAGTTAATTTCTATTCTTCATCCCATCCATGAACAATAGTTCTGAGGTCTGCAACAGTGTGAGCCAAGGAGATCACACATGGTGATTGTCTGCTTGTCCACAGAGGAGTTCTTGGAAAGGTGGTTGCTTCTTGGGAGATAAAATTTTTCTCTTGGACTTCCAACTTTATCTTCCCCTTAAATGTGTTATTTTCTGTGGAACAACTTTTGAAATTTGTGGCCACCATGGGGAGAATTCTAGCTACTTCTGATGAAGGCTGCACCATCCAAACATATGTAACAATACACATATCAACCTCATGTCCATGAAGGTAAAACAGTGCACTGGGATCAATAAATGTTGATACTCACTGCAGTGTCACCCCTCCCCCATTTTTACATAGGGGCAAGTGAATCATGGACACATTTAGGCTGAAGTTTTCAAAGTGCCTAAAGGAGTCAAGTGTCCAAATTCCACTGAGTTTCAATGAGATTGGGTGCCTAAGAGAGGCAAGCATCTTTGAAAATCCCACTCTAAATGACTTGACCAGGGCCATATAGGGAGTTGGTGGCAGACCCAAGAACAAATCTCCTGCAGAAGTCCTGGCTCCGGCTTCTCCTCTGTAACCACTAGCCCACACTCCCTCACCCCACAGCTTCATCAGAGAAGCTAGACTAATAATACATATTCCTAGCAGGATGTGTCAAGGTGCAGGGTTAGGATCACGTGGGAATAGAACAGACACAACATGGGGCCGGGGAAGGCGATGGCGCACCTAAAAATGCTGTAGAAAATGGTGAAGGCAGGTCATACCTGTGCAGTTAACTTGGACACTTGGTGCCATACCATCATTTTTGTAAACAGCAACGCATTAAATTTCCCCTCCAAGCACTAGCAAGGAGACGTCTCTCAGACGTCCCCTGTACTGTGATTAACAGAACCCAGTGTGGGTCTTTTTGGGTGAGGAGAGGGAAGGCAAAGGAACACAATCTAATCTCTTAAAATCAGCAGCAGTGTGGCCTAAAGGATAGGAACCTGGACTGAAACCTGGGCTTGGCTAACTTGGCTAACTTGGCTAACTGGGCTAACCTTGGCTTAGCCACTGGCCTACAGAATGATATTGAGCCTCAGTTTCCCCATCTGATGATACTTCTCCTCTTCTGTAAAATCTTCCAATTAAAAGTGCTAATTTTTATTATTAACCCAGAGGTTGTGAACATCTTGCCATTCTCATATTGCTAAATGGGCTAGGTCCTGGCTAGCGTGAGAGGGAGGGGAATGGTACGGAACAGGGGTTCATGTTATGGAAGGTTTGAGAACCACTGACTCAGCCAGTTTAGCAATGAATTAAGATCACGTCTGGTAAAATCCATGTCAAAAGCTGGCTCAGTCTGTGAGCAGGAGGGGAGACCAGAGAAGAGAAAAACACTTAACAGGAGTCTCTCTTCTCTCTGTCCTGAATTACCCCATCTAGTAAAGCAATGAGCATGTGTAATGTCCGGTGGGTGAATCAGCAATGCCACATGTACAAAGCATGTGTACATGGACACGAGCCATTGGTTTTGGATTTGCCAGGGGTTAACCACAGAGAGAGAGAAAGAGCGTGAGCAAGCTGTCCACAACCATCATCTTCCTTCACAACAGACTCAGGGCTTGAACCAAAGGTTAGTCTTCCTCCTTGCGCCCCACCCCTACCTTTTTGAAGCCAGATGTTGGTTTGGCTGGAATCAAACAGGCCCACGTAGCACCAGCTGCTGGCACTTATTGGTCACGCAGAATAATAGTGTGGTCAGTGTTAAAACAGAAGGGAAATGAGGGCCTATGAACTCACAGTCAGCACACTACTTAGTTTTTTAGGCTGGCATTTCATAAGAACCCTGCTATGCACTGGTACTGCAACTTTTATCAAAAGGCTATCAAGTGGGTATTACCCCTGTAAGGAAACGGACGCACAGAGAGATGAAGTGACTTGCCTAAGGACACACAAAAGTCAGTGGCAAAGCTGGGGATAGAATCCAGGTCTCCGGACTCCCTGATCCTGTACACTAGCCATTATACCACATTGTCCCCCATTTTGCCCCAACAACAGCCTTGGGCTCCTCTTGAAGGTAGGCTGGATTGCTGTTAAAGAACTTGTGGGTTTTCAAAACTTTTAACAACTGTTGTCAGCTTTCCTTTAAGAACTTTCTGCTTCGTGGCTGGGCCAAGCATGGAACCTTGGGTAACACTCTCGCCAGAACTATTTATATATTGCAATGACTCACCTAAGGGCTGCTTCCTGGGTGGTTGTTCTTCCACCTTCTGTAAAAAAAAAGTAGTCCCTCCAAAATAAAATAAAAGTGGCCGTATTTCCTAACATTATTCAAAGCCTGAATGTTGAAACAGAAAATAGAACAGAAGTTTGCTTATTAATTGCATGAAATACTGTTTTTTGGAAAAGGTTTAAAACAAAATTAAATTTGGGGCAAGGCTCACGGTGCAAAGTGGGGCAGCCATGGAAGGAAGGGTCAGGAGGAATCTGTCTCATGGAGAGGAACTGGTCATTGGGGGAGGGGGCAGATGGAGCTTCTCCCCAGGGTCCCTCACCTTTTTTCACCCTGGAGTAAAGAGAGGCACATACAGTACCTCCAAGCCTTCCTACAGGATCCTCCTGCATTCACTGGGGGGGGGGGGGGGGGGGAGAGGAAGAAAGGGCCAGCAATACTCCTCCCCTTGACTATTTCAATTACAGTGCATTCTGGGGAAACTCTGTGCCCTCCTGTCATTCTTGTTAACCGAGGGCCTAATCCTGTAAAGGGGTAGACATGTGAACCCTGGGAGTCGTAGGAGCAGTCCCTCACCTGCGTAAGCCTTTACAGGATCAGGCCCATAACTAATAAAAATCACATGAAGTCGAGCCTGCATAGGATTTATGCATGTGCCTACGACTTTGTGGGATGAGCCATTTATTTCCAGAATCTAGAATCGCTGAACTTTGGAATCATCTCAGGCCATATAAATTTCCCAAGGAAGAAATAAATAAATAAATTAAATAAATAAATATACAGACCATTAAACGTTAAGTGCAATTGTTTTTCAGGATTCAGTCACACTGTCCCTGTGCTATCTATTCTCAACTCGCTTTGGTCACATCATGTAAAACAAAAGATTAAGACTAAACAAAACTCTGTTTCTCCTGAATGCTTGAAACAATGGGGGAGCTTTCAGGTCCTAAGGGGCCACAGGATCCAGATCCTCAAACCTACTTCCTCAGGTATCCCCCACAAAATCAAAATCGAGACAGAGAGAAGCAGAAGACTACTTATTGTTGCCCCGAATGCAGGCAACTGAAAAACCATATGTCCTCCTCAGCCCGTTGTCAATTACACTAATATTTTTACATGCTAGAGGACTCCAAAGGTGACCAGAGAGCCTGTTTGCCTCACTGGATACTGTTGCTTTTCAATTTATGGGTGACAAGCACAGAGGCTTAGGAACAAGATTTTCAAAAATAGGAGCCTAGAATTAGGTACCTAACAATGGAATTAGGGTTGGATTTTCAAAGGTGCCTATGTGACTTCGGAGTACAAATCACACTGAAAGTCAACTCATGTGCCTTGTGCTCTTAAGATGTCTCAGTGCTTTTGCAAATCCTACCCACAGAAGAGTAAGGAACTAGTCTGACTTTGAAAATTGCCAACACCCACCAGCTTAACTTCATCAGAGGCTGTTGGGTGTTCAGCACTTTTGGACATCGGGGTAACATTTTCAAAAGCATCTAAGTAACCCAACATCAGTGGGTCTTGGGTGCTTTTGAAAATTTTACCCTAGCCTGCTTATTTAGGAGCCTACATAAAGAATTAGGAGTCTAAGGTTTTAGGCTTCGGACCAAATGATTATAGTTTGTTTTACTTCGGCTCTTTAAGAAACTGAACACCATGACCCAAGCTATCTGGGAACTGAATTCCCACCCGCCCAGATGAACAACAAAAAACTCACACAAAAACCAAAATTCAACCCCCCCCAGATCTGGATAGTTTGTGACACTACCAGAGGGTTAAACAGATTTGTGGAAAGCTCTAGGTCAATGCATTATCAGGGTTACATTTTTAAGATGCCCCACAGAAAATTAACCACCAAAATATTACATTAAGCTCAGTGGCTTTTGCAGCAAACTTTGAGGCTACGTGTTTGATTTAGTAATAGATCTAAAAAGTGCCTATTTCTCCAGTTTTGGTGTCATGTGCTAGATGCCTCACAGGGAAACGGAGGCATATGTCAAGTTGGCTCAATTTTGAGTGGCTTGTCGCTTGCCCTTCAGAGGCAGCACTATCTGTAAAGCTACTTTAAAACATGGTCTTTCCAGTTCGTAATATGTAGCAAAGTTACTGCCTTACTTTTTAATTTTGACATTGTGAGTTTTCTTTTGGTGCTTCATTTTTAGGGGAGGGATTTTAATTTACAGCGGATTCAGTTTAGTAGGGAGCTTCTACACATAGCGTTCACTGTTGATCTCTCTTTTAAATATTCAGTACAGTTTGAACTATCTATTCCACACGCACACAAAATCAGGCCAGATGGCAGCTGGTTTGTGGGAGTCCCACAGAAATGCCTGACCCAGAAAAACCTGGAGAAGAACAAACAAGAGGGAGGGGGAAGGGAAGCAGGGAGTTAAATAAATAAAACTTTGTATAGCAAAGTCTGTATTTGTATTATATACTCCATAAACCTGTGGGACACCCTGCTACGGAAAGAGGATCACCTAGGAGCTATATTTAAAGAGTCTGGAATAGAGTATTTTTGGACACATCTCAGTCCAATGCTGTTCCTGTCCTCTCCCTACCCCAGGCTGAGGGATGAATATGCGTAGTTTGGTGGTACAGTGTTACTCACCTGAGGCAGAGGGCAATGGGAAGAGGCAAAGAAAGCAAAGGAGAACAGGATCAGGAGTCAGAAAGGGTATTCTGGAGTGCATGTGTGTGCAGGGGAGGGTAATGGGGTAGAATGGGACTTTGGAGCAGTGAGTGTAAAGATAAAAGGTACCCGGAAAGGAGCAGGAATGGGATATTAGGGACATCAAAGAAGTCCAGACCAGGGCTGAGCCAGAGAGGGTGTCAGAACCCTGTACACATGGATTGGGTGCAATGAATGCAGCATTTGCAGCCCCTCCCCACAGAAAGTACTAGGGTCCTTCCTGGACTGGGACCTAGTTCATCAGCGTATTGACACCTGCTAAACGCTTTTCTCCAATACCAACCCCTGGATCATTGTTTCTGGACCCCCACCCTCCATCCTGGTATTGGTCCAACTCACAACCCATTGCTCCTAGGCACCAAGACCCCTTCTGGTACCAGTGCCAACTCCTGGTCCACGCTTCCGGGATCCCTCCCCCCGTCTCCCCCCTCAAAAAAAAACCCAAAAACCCCCAAAACTTCTGGTTTCAGAGTAGCAGCTGTATCCGCAAAAAGAAAAGGAGGACTCTGTAGCACCTTAGAGACTAACCAATTTATTGGAACATAAGCTGTTGTGAGCTACAGCTCACTGCGTCGGATGCTGTAGCCCAGGAAAGCTTATGCTCAAATAAATCTGTTAGTCTCTAAGGTGCCAAAAAAACTTCTGTTACCAGTGCTACGTCCAGGCCCGCCGCTTCTGGGTGCGCCTCACCCCTCCAGTACACGAAGGGAACCAGCACCGCCTCCTGGCCCATTGCCCCCCAGCATCTACGGTACCAGTCCCAGCTCTTGGTCCATTTTGCCCCCGTATCCCCCCCCCCTTGCCTTCTGAGCGCCCGCTGTTTCATTCATGTCCCTTGGCCCCCTGTGCCCTGCTAGTACAAACATCACCTCTTTGGCCCATTTTTCACGGTCCCTGTGGAACCCGGAACCGGCCGCCCCCCGCTCACCGCCCCTGACCGCCCCGCGCTGCTCCCAGGGGCCAGCGTGCAGACTCACGTGCGATGCCCCGGGGCTCCTGCCCTGGGCGGCCGTCTCCAGCGCCGGCCCGCTTCGACCCGGTCGTGGGGCGCCAGGGGGAGGCTGCAGCTGTTCACGGCAGCATTTTCTTCCCTTCTCCCCGCCCCGCTCGGGAGCCTTGCCCCGGTTCGGGCGGATCAATGGGAAACCCGGCGCCTGGCCTCCCGCTCGGAGCGGGCGGGTTTGCCCTCGCCGCGGGCGGGGAGGCGGGCGGCTCGGGCCGGTCTCCCACCCCGAGCCGGATCTCCGGGCTCCCGCCGCCCCGCGAGCCTCGGCCCCTTTAAAGGGAGGGGAACGGGGCCCGGCGCGGCTCCAGGGGACAGCCGCAGGCCCCGCACGTCACAAACGGGCCAGCCAATGGCAGCCGCGCCGGCGCGGATCAAAGGGGAACGGGAGACCGCCGCGGAGCAAGAGCCCCCCCCCCCCGCCGCCAGCCCTAGAGGCCGGGTCTCTGCCGCCGCCCCGGCGCAGGGATGCCAGCGAGCCCCGCAACCGGGCTGCCCCTCACGCACGGGTGGGCCACGCTGAAGGGGGGCGGGGGCCCCCCCCCATGCCTGCCCGCCTGCCAAGGGGCCGGGAGCCTTGACAAAAGGCAGCTAAACGACCGGAGCCTTTTGCACGGGGTTCGGCATGTCCCCCCACCTGGCTTCCGCATGTCCCCCCACCTGGCTTCATTCCTTCTGCATTGAAGGTCAGTACAATTACAGGCGGGAGGCTGTCCTCGAATCGGTCCCCGCCGCAGCTCTGAAAAGGTCTGGAAACATCTGGCTTGCAGACAGGGCACAGCAGGCAAGGCTGCCCACTTAGGCCGGGCAGGGCTGTCCCTAAAACGCTAACAAAAAGAAAGAAAACAAATAAGGCAAGCCTAAACCCAGAGACTGCAGGAAGTGAAGAAAGCGACCTTAGCCTTTTTAACTAGCCTAGGAGGTGATGTGAACTGGGAAAAGGAAAGAGGCCAAACTGGGTAAGAAATACATTTACTTAAAACTCTTTTGCCATCAGAAACACAGATGTGACCCTCGGTACTGTAGCGCTCTAGTAAGACATTTGTACACCTCTTGCGTCCCATCGATTTCTGTAAGCGTTAGATCTTTGGACTCTTTTATATTTAAGTCAAAACCCTACAACATAGCTCCCTACAAGATAGCCAAAGATAAATGATAGAAGTCAGTGTGCTTCACTGTACGTATTTCTTCCCCACAATTCATCTCTCTTTTTTTGGTTCAATTTTAACTTAAAACGCCCAGTGAAAAAATTGGAGACCAAAAGAACACAAATACGCTCTCTTTGGCTAAACAAGTTGCCCACAACTGGGCAATGGTCTGGTATTAATGGCTAATTTTAGATCTCAACTCTGCCACAGAACAGGGGATTACAGAGAACTCTTCCAAATCAGTCTTCTACAACTGAAGACACATTAAACAAGTTTGTCCACATCCTAAAATATTATCAACAACGCTGTAGGCGGTGCCCTAAGTATCATCGTTGGTTTTGCAGGACTTTTTAATTTGTACCATGGGCTTCAAAGATAAAAGAGAAGCTTGTTCTAAAATTGGAAGGCATGGGGAGAGAGGGAGGGAGTGGTCAGAGCAACATGACATTAAAAACCAAATAGGAGAAGGTTACAGAAGTATTTGTATTTTCTTTTAAACCAAGCTTCCAAAAATGAAAGGACCAGACCAAAATCCAAAAGGATCCCCTCAAACAGCACAACTCCCTGGACCCTGAACCCTACGTTTTGATGGTGTCACTGTATTAGACAGCATACATTACACAAAGCGGTTCTGAATTAAGCTCGATCCCCCTACACTTTCAAACCTTGGCTTGGACTTCCACACTGAGCAAATTTCCCCCTTTTGGTAACGGGTTCAAGGTCCACAGGTGGGAGCCACATCAGGAGCCCTCTGGCAGCCAGGCCGCTGGAGTTTTGAGCACTGCCTTGATCTGACCCTGCTGTTAGTAAAGGTTAGGTGGCACAGTACTTCAAATGCTGGTGGCAGTTGATCCACACTAAAATTTCCAGCATTGCTATCACTAGTGGTAGTTACCATCATTGGCTGGTGTTGCTGACAACGGAAACTAGTGAAGACAAGTCCACTGACTCCCTTCTACACTCAACCTCCCTTACACTTAAGTGTAAAGGAGTCTAATTAGCATGCCAAGGAGTCAGAAGGATGTGTAAACTAAAGTAGTCAACCCCCTACTTGACTTAAACCCATCTGTTGGTCTCTTTTCTTGCTATACTCCTATTTGCTAGCCCCTCAGATTGAGTTACACCATCCTGAACTCTCACACACAGATACACACACCACCTAAATTTTGTTTATGTGGGTGGGAGTCTAAGGACCAGATTCACTACTGCGCTACATCCCCCTGCTAGTGGATAGCACCAGTGCAGGTGGCCAGTGCATCATCTCCACAGAAGCTCCCAGCGCAGGGGGCATTCCAGGAAATCAAAGGAAGGGAGGACCATACTCCAGGGTAGTCGTGTTTCCCAGAGATTTCCCACTGCTGCAAACCCCTAGAGAGCAAGTGACGACAGCTTTATCCTGCATTGAACTAATCCCTGGAAACCCCAGAATAGATGAGATGCAATCCATCTCATCTGTTCCTCTGTGAACACAAAAATTCCCTGTAATGGTGTAACAGGTTGGGTGCAAAGAGCCAAACTACACAAATTTACATTTACTTCTCTTTGAACTTTGGTCACTGTTCTGAACTTGTGAGAGCTTGTGTGTAGTCTTAACAACTCAGCTACAAGCCCAGAAACATTCATGCATGCATGTTCCTTCCAGCTGTTTTTCGCTAACTCTTGATCATATTTTCAAGTGGTAAAAACCGAGGCAGCTTTAAAGCCTGAATTGGTTCAGTGGCCTACAAGAAGTGAGTCTGGCGCCTCAGCCCAAGTGTCCAACACAACTGGCATTATTAATTGGCTCTGATGTTCTCTGGGGAGAGGGCCCCAAAAGTGGAACTAGTTCTAGAGGCAGGTGTTCTCTACAGCACGGACCTGAGGCACACTGACAGGAAAATCAACTGCAGCTACATTCACATTGTATCAGCCTTTTTCCAGTACAAAATTCCCATTACCAATGTTTCTTTTACTATTGTCAGTGATTTGGCATCTGCATAAAATGTATATGTTCTTATGCTCCAGTGGCTAGGGCACTGGATTGGCTAGCTGATCTATTCTACAGCCAGTTTTTCCATTGACTTACTGTGTGACCTGAAGCATCTCTCCTCTGTGCTTCAGTTTCCCCATCAGTAACACAGGAAATTGCCTACCCACTTCTGTAAAGCACTTTGAAATCTATGGATAAAAAGTGCTATATAAAAGCTAAGTATTAGTCAACTGATGTAATGCTACAGTTAGATTTTCAAAGGTTCCTTGGCTGGGAAGTAGCCTCATGGTGTGCTGGGTTATTGAAAAGGACTACCTGCTGCTGACTTACGTTGCACACCAAATGCAATTAGTATTGGGCTAATAAGCATTTCATTAAGAAGGGGAGAGAAAGAAAAGGGCAAAAATGAGTAAAGAACTCTGAGCCAGGGACATGTATTGCTAATTGAGCAGTGGTGGAAAGGCAGTTTGAAGACTACGGCCTACACATTTAAAGCGTAGATCCCCAAGAGCAACTACAGAAGCTGCTGGCTAAGAGTCTCAAGGCAAAAGCCACACAGTGTATAAGAATAGTAGTGAAGAAAGCATGTAACATAAGGCTATAATTCCATCAAGGGTGTATACAATAAAAATAAGCTGTAATGGATTGTTAAGGGAATGCCAAGTTATGATTACGCAGCCATACATAAAATAGGCAACAGGAAAGGGGCCACTTATCAGCTGGCAGAGGTTTCAGCTGTGGTGGTACATACGTACACGCAGCAGTACAGGTCAGCCCTGGCTAGCCAGTTTAGCCACCCTCACAGCAGTATGGTGATGAAAAAAGACTAATAAAGCTCCTTCTCAGCAATGGCAGTTCACACTGTAAAATAAGACCATGCATTTCTACATTTAATCAGATAGCCGACTTCTTGTGCATGCAAGTAAATTCAATCTTGTTCTGTAGTACTATCCTATCAATTCAAAACTAGGAATCACCCCTCCCTCTCTCTTTTGTCAGTTCCCCATAGCTCCCACAGGGTAGCACACAGCTACTGTTGTGATGGATGCTATAAAAAGCCTAAGCAAGACAGACAGGTAAACTACATACTTATCAGGATCCAGCAAGCACTGGTTGTAGATACCGCTAGAAAACCCAAGAACAGCACGCGCAGGAATTGGATTCAGTCTGTGCAATTCACAAGTGGTCAGACAATCCCGCTATCAGAACAGCTGCCATGAAAATGGATACAGCGTCACAGAAATTGAATTGTGGTGCTTTACACTGATTAAGAAAATCAGGTTACATGTGACATTAGCATCCCCAAAGGTAGGATTGTAAGCATTAATTTAGGAAGCAATGAAAGTTTAGTGGGATTAGTATGTGATAATTATTTTGAGAGAACGAAGCCCAAACAGTAGAGCTCTACTAAACCACTATGTTCCTTCACCCAGGGGTTCTACAACATCAACACCAAAGCAATGTGTATCCTCATTTTGTCTCCTTAGTTTGCTTGTTTTAGGGTCAGCAGTAGGTGTGGATCAACTCCACCCACTACCATCTTCTATCTATCGCTCCAGAACTTATTCCTACTGCTTGCTCTCTCTCCTCCAGTTCAAAAGTGGATCCCAAATCCTAATCCCCTGTTGGATGCTTTCCCCAATCACTAGGACTTGGGAGAATGAAGTACAATGGTAATAGCAAATGAGGAGTTAATGCAACTCACATTAAGTCAGTCAGTCTCCACAGTTAAACCAGCCTAAATCACACTCTCCATGGCGATCTAATGTTCATTTCACTAGAAATGGGGAGGGCAATCAACCAAGGATGTCTGTACTCCGATTATACAGAGATTAAACCAGAGATTTGTACTCGCTTTCCCAGCAGTATCTACAGATTTAGAATCCAAAGTTTGTAGTGCAATCCCACTAAATCACTTGGAGTTTACATACGGAGGAATTCTGATTGCACCTGTATTCAGAAAATGAGGGGGTTTTAATTTTAAACTTTAAAATAATTTAAAACGCTAACAAGCATTGGAATACATACTAGATACCTGCAGTGGAACTGGACCTAAGGTTTCCATCTAGCAGGGATTCTATCTAGCTAGAATTACTTCCATTTAAAAGCAGTTATGTGGAATGTATTACATTCCATTTATACAAATAACTTGTATACAAATGTGGAAGGTCACAATTAGTACATATGATTGCATACTACATCATTTGCGACTGTTTAGTCTGCTGAGTCTAGGAAAATATCCAGAAATAGTCCAACATTTCTTTGAATGTGTACTTATTGATATAAAGCCATTGTGTTTACTTGACAGATTACACAAATTATATATCACAAGATATAACTATTATTTGAACATGTAATCAACTATTTATTTCAACCAGTACACATTCAAATACAGGGTATATACACAATATATTTTTATTAAGAATGGTCTGTAATGAAGTACTTGGTATCAATGGCTACCTGCTCACATGTATCTCTCAGCGCTGCACATTGCAGAATGTACTTTGCATGCAGAGTATAGTATTTTTTAAACACTTCGTTTAGTTCTATATCAAATTTCTTTGAACATGTCAAAAGGCGCAGAGGACTAACTATGATAAGTCATACAAATCATGCTTAAAATCAAGGTGAACAAATATACACGAAGCTGTATGAGTGTGCAAGACGTAAAGAGTTATATTCTGTAACATAAAAAGGTCCAACAAATATATCCGACTTTCCATACAACTTCACAGTTATGAGCAGTTTCAGCTCCAGTAGGTATTTTCCTTCAGATGCTGTAATCACCTCAAAACAAGAAGATTTATACATGCTTATTTCTAAAACAAAAAGTCTCAACTCTAATTATAGGGTTACTGGCATATTATAATATACAGTCCCTTTCTTTCTTGGTGATTGTATCATTTTCAGTTACAAATTTGCAACTAAACTGGTCAGATAAATAGGCTTCTTCAGTAGCCACACTGAAGATGCCCTCTTATATTGCCAAGGCATCCAGCAATATAAACAGTCCAGATAGAACAGGAAGTATAGGATAACATACCTAATTTAAATCACAAGGCCCATGTAACGAGACAGAAGAGTTATAAAAACTGGAATTTGACCAGGACACAGTAACTCATATCATATGAAAACTGCCATAGGATCTTTATGGCTACAGATGGTATTTGGTATTTAGGCTTATCTGATAGAGGGCACCATCAGCAGCTCTGAACTTACTAGACCTGAAACAGAGCTTGAAGTGGATACGGTTCCGGGTCATAAAGTAAAATGTGTCATCCCTTTTGTCTATGGCTTTTGCCTTCACATATCAGTTTAAGTGGAACCTCACACTGAGGTACACTGATAGTATCTACCACCTGACTATACTGTATACAATCCATTGTTAGAGAAACCTTACAGAGAGAGGATCATACAAGAAACTGAAGAGAAAAATCTGTGTTCTTGTGATTAGAACATGGGATTGGGATTCAAGATATCTGGGGTCTGGTTCCCAGCTTTACCACTCACTCAGGCAAGTCATACTGTTTTCCCATCTATAAAAATGGGGATAATGTCTTCCACCCAAGAGTGCTGTGACGATGAATACATACATGAGCTGCTCAAATACTAGAATACTGAGCATCACAGAAAACCCTGTAATGCAGGCAGAGATTGTCTGCCACAGCAGTGCTTTCTAATGAACTTCCTTGTTTTTCTCACGTTTATGGAGAAAGGTGTCTAGCTGGCAAAGTCTGACACCAGATATTTCTCTCTGAAGGGCGAAAGGGAGAACTTTTAAACAAACAAGTATATGGAAGCCTACAAATCTAGGTGTCTCACTGGACAGGGATGCACACGCTGCTTCAATTCATTATCCTGTGTTGAGTTACGAAGGCATAAAAAAGGCTGAATTCCTGTTGGAAAGTTGAACAGCAGAGTCTATATTGTAACCTGCTGCCTCATGAGCTCCTAATTTTGCAAGTTTTCTAGCGTGCGTATCCTGTGAGATTTCTGGATTGTTGTGTAAAGTGTGTTCAAGCCCACACATATGCAGACATCGGTACAGCACTTTCCTAGCTGTAACATATGCAAGAATCTGAACTGCTCTTTCTGTACCAGCATAGGTGACAAAAACAGAACTACAATATTTTATAAAAGCAGTTCCGAACTCCAGTCATCTCCTGCCCCAACCACATCTCTCTCAGCTATGGTCAACCTGAAGACGAAACTGTGAAATTAGGACATCAACAGTCACAGCAGCTCACAGTTAAGAACCTAAATTGATTTTCCATACAGTCAAGACTGAAATAAGGAAAAGTAATTATGTTTGATGGATCCTTACGGTTTTAATTTTTTAGTTCAATATTAGAAACAGCAGGGGCTCTTATCAGTATTCTGATTAGTCAGTGTCTATACTGCAGCTTCTCCACTGGTTACTTCTGACCTCTTTCTTTTTATTGCTTACTGGCACCAGCTCCCAAGTGCAATGATAGAGTTATCTGTAATGGGGGGTGAGGAGAAAAAGTGGGAAAAATCTCATCTCCCCTAAATTCTTAAAAGAATCCTAGCTCTAGATGTTGAGTAACTTCTCCGACATGGAAATGTAGTTACTTTGCTTCTCTTTCTGTAGTCTACATGATGTTATTTATAGTATGACTTATTTTATTGGACCTGCAATTTTGGAACTTTCCTTTGGTGTTCAAGATATTACACAAATTAAATTAATTGATATTGTACAAAAGGGCCCAATAAACCTTCCCTCAACTGATTTTGTAAGAAGGGTTAGTGCAACATACACAGTAAAGACGGACATTTCTTTTTACTTTGAACATTTGCAAAATATTGGTTATTGTACATACACATCCAAAGGCTCAGCACGTCAAACATTGCGAAATGGCACACCTGGTAGCAGAGACTCTCAAGAATAAAATATACAATGCAACAATGATGGGCTAATAAAACAGTAGTTTTTACAATGTGTAACTGTTATAAACTTTATTTTTCAGAGCCATGCTTGAGTTGGGGGAAGTGCACTCTCTTGCTAATGAAACTTAGCAACTGAATAAATATAAAAAGAAAAAACTCCAGTCTGACTGGATTCGTCCAGATGCAAACGTCAGAGCATTCGGAGGAAGAAAAATTGAGCCTTGTGAGCTAGTCTGAGACTACAGAAGAGGAAATGTGGGAACTTGCATATAATGAACTGGTGACCCAACAATGCCACTGGTGCACCATAAACCAGAGTGGACACCTCTCCACCCCATCATGGCATCAATCCAAAGAGAGGAGTATATAGTCTCATTCATTTGCAACCATCTCAACACCAAAAGCCCCTTGTATTTTCCACAGGGCGAGGGTTACTGCCAAACACCTCATCCTGGTATAAGCTCCAACTGGCCATCTTTGTTTTCTTGCTAGTATGATCAAGTGACTAATTCATATGACAAAGGGTTCAATCCTGAACATCCAATGGAATCAGTGGGAGATGTGTCCCCAACAACTACAGTTTACCTTTAGCTAGCTTCTCTTTAGATGCCATCTGTTTAGTGATGTTATCACGAAACAGTCTAGCTTATTGCTTAGATCTAGCTTTAAATGATTCACTGGATGTTTTTCTTAACATGTCAGAAAAGTCCAAGGAATTTCTGTACTATATCAACAAATCAATCCTACTATATACAAACTGATCACAGTTTTAGTATTCTTGTTAATTGTAGATTTTACTATAGAGGTGGAATTAGAGAAATAATGCAAGACAAAATCCTCTAATCATCCTTGACTAGAGAGAAGGGTAAACACTGCTCAGTATCCTCTGGGTCATATTAACATCAGTATAGCATCTCAAAAGGGGGCTGGATCAGAGTGCTTCTTTTGAAGAGCTTGCAAGTTCTCCAAGCTTAGTTGAAAGGGAAAGAAATTGAACAAGAGCAATGTTTCTTTTTGGACTGGAAATGTGAAAGCATTTCCAATAGTTCAGAATAATCCAAACTGGGCATTTAAAATCTTCATATTAAAGTACATGGTGAAGTACCCTAGCTTACTGTAGTCAACAGTATGAGAACACTTTAGACAGATCAACACAGATACTGGTTCTTATGCTAAATTAGTAGAGGGTGAGTGGGAGACAATGGACGAGCTGTTTGAAAAAAAATGTTAATAGTATAAAGTAAAAGGACAGTTTCCAAACTTCTAAATGATTAGTTTTCTAACCCAGCCTCGTGCAGCTAGGGAAGCTGTGTACAAAAATTGTTTTACATTGGTGTTACTGTGTCAAGAAACACCTATTTACGGTCATATACAGCCAAATGTAGTCTGTTCACCACACATATGGGGCACAGCTCTTGTGAAAAGGCTGTCACTCCCAATACCTGACACAGTGAGAGAAGAATGATGAAACATTTCTGAAGAATTTCATAACCAGAAGCAATTTCCTACTTCCTTGGCATTTTAAGTCAGTGAAAAGGGCAGCAGAATAAGTGGTTATAATGATCAGGAGGCAGTGTCAAAGAGTTGTTCACAAGAAAAAAAATGGACAGGCCATTATTCTAAAGTTTAGGAGAATAAAAATCACCAAACCCCTCTTAAATCCCTATACTCCTTGAAAAGGCTCAGCTACCAAACGGAATAATCCAACATTGTCTACAGAGAGCTTTGTGGTTACTTTTCCAAATGTAAAGGGTGCCCCCTGCTGCCCACAAATGGCTTCCTCATTAAGCACCAGAATAAATGACTAGGTGGGCTCAAGCAGAAATTCCTGGGGAGAGCCATGAAATTAACATAATTCTCACCACTTTTTACTCAATCATATTAAAGATTAGCAATCACAAAATTATCTGATTGTTACCAGGAGCAAAATCATGAGTGTGTTTCTGAACCTTAAACCGGAAGGAAATTTTATAGAGAGTTCTCTGCCCAAAAGGCAACTCACTACTGAGTGGAAAATGCAGAAAATTGTTTTATCCTTTATTTTTAGCTCATCTTTCCTTCAGAGAAATTAAGCCTTCTACCAGTCCCATCATTTTATACAGTATTTGCCTTAAATTTTCAAGTCTCTCCTTGTGATATCAGTAACAATCCACCATGGACCTAAATGAAAGGACTAACAGATTTATAGATTTTAAGGCCAGACGGGACCATCAGAATCTAGTCTAACCTGCGATTAATAATTCAAAAATTATTCCTCTCTCCAACTTTTATCTGCCAAACTCTTAGGAGTTTGGTTGCCTTGCAAAAACTAAATTAGGTGTTTATGTCAAGGAAAGCAAATGGTAGAAGAATGAATTCAGATGGAATTGATAAACCTTAAGGCTAGACTATTCTCAGTGGTCTAATTTACCCATCCAACTAACCCAGTTTTCAGTCTTTATTCCCCTTTTCAAAAGCAACTAAGATGAGTCCTTTTGTTCGGTTTCAGACAACACAGGGGTGAAGGGAATGGAAGAGAGCTGTTCACTGTGCAAACCCCAGCTGCAGCAGCCAAAAAAAAAAATAAAAATGGTGGTTTTGTTATTATGTAGGAAGCTGAACCTGATGTGTGAACAATATATTATACCACTTATAATAAAGGCAGCTTCTATTGTACAAAATCAGGGTAGAAAAGAAAGGTGGTTTATTCAGAGAATTAAAAAGAGTGACTAGAAGATATTGGGGAGGATTGGGGGAAGTTCAGAAAGACAGCTGCATAAAGTGAACATCAAACTTTCAGCTTTTTGCAGCCATGTGGAGGGGCTGGAATCAAGTGAATGGACAGAGGAGTAAATGGTTGAGTGAGCAAATACTTCTGAAAATAAAGGAAAATTTAGGACTGCATCTGAAGATACTTTGAAGCTAGTGAAATAGGACAGGAGATGATGTGAGCTTACTTCCTGGAACAAGAACAAATTGCCTAGTAGCAGCATTCTGGTCTCCTTGAACATTAGTGAGAAGGACCGGATCTAGGAAGAACTGAAATAGGAAATATAGGAAAGGATTAAGATTTCTGCAGAAGTGTTAATAAATTACACAGAAGGTTACTGAAAAGTGATTGGAGGTCAAGGAAAACTAGATTTCTGACTATAAGAGGAAAGCTAGGAAGAGTGATACAGGAGTTGGAGTCATGGGAAAAGGACTTTAAACCAGATCTATAGTTTTTAAATATTCTGTACTAGAAAGTTGCAGCATAATCACTATCCAAGAGTCAGAAGGGAAGAGAGATAAGATAAGCGGGATCAAAGTGTTGAGATGTGGAGCAGGGTGATGTTCACATGTAAATGATATTCAAAGATGAAAAACTATGAAAGAGAGAGAGGAGGACAGAAGAAAGCTAAAAACAGCCCCGAGGCACTCAGTGGAAAGGGACAAAGAGGAAGCCACCCCATCAGAAATTAAAGGAAGATTTTGAACTGGGATGTGTTTTGGAAACCTGGTTTCCTCAATCAAGACACTGAAGGACAGAAGGGTAGTGCTGATGTTGTACGGAGATAGGGTAGAATTGATGGTAAGACACACAGAGGTTAGCACCAAATAGGTGATTCTATTACTTGAAATTCATAGCTGGTCCTTTGTCTGAAAAGTGCATCAAAACTACATTGAATTTTACTAGTCTGAGTTTTATTTAGATTGTGTGTGTCCTGAGATCATGGCAGAAAAATCAGGTTTTATCTATGTACACATGAAGGTGCTTGATATAAAGCAGCTAAACCTGTCCCTTTTCTTAAAGGGGACAAAGTAAGTGTCAACTACTAGTAAAGACACCTATACGCAAATCAACAAATAATTCCACAAAATTGTGGAATCAAGTAGTGAGCAAAATGAGTAAATTAGAGTGTAGTAAGGTGAACTCTTTAGATGTAGGTTAGCAAATGATGTTGCATAAAAGGATATTTAAATCTTAATGAGTATTTCAGAAATGGCAAGATTTTGTGACAAGAGCTTCCCTATTTAATCCTTAGAAGAGTTAAACTATTACATATTCATAAATGTGGAATTTTGCTTTCTTCAACTGTTACAATTTTGGATGATGTACCTGGAAAAAAAATCGGAGAGTCTAGACTTGAATGTTAAAGTGTTTATCAATAGTGAAAACTGACAAGTTTTTGGCTAATGGCCTTTAAGGTCTAAAATGTCAAGAGCACCTCTGATTTGTTGAGGTAGTGTCCAGTGCAAGATGGTTATCAATAATCATACGTTACATTGCATAATAAAGATAACACTCGCATCCTTAATAAGGTTTAACTATTCTCCGTTATAACACACACATTTTTCAAATCGGAATGTAATATGTCACCCCAGTCTCAAATGTAGTATGCAAGTTTTCAGCTCAACAGCAATTTTTTAAAACCAATTTTGAAAACCAAAACCCATTTGCCCACTTTAAAATCATAAGATTGGGAGAGGGAAAGAGAGAGAGAGAGAAGAGCCTGAGATAGAGAGGAATTGAATAGTCATGACTGAAAAATGGTAGAACTCAAAAGTTCAGAAATGGGTTAATGTGCATGGGTAGTACAATTTTTCCATTCTCCCTCCCCTCCCCCCCATTTTAAAAAAAAAGTATACTGTATTACACAATAGACTGGAAAAGCTTCAAGAATGCTATTACTTGTCTATCAAGTACCCAATATTTGTTATGGAAACTGCCTCATGTATTTACTTAAATGATCTCAATGATCTCTCAGGTAAATGTGTGTCTTGGGTATTATTTCCCCTCAAAGCAGCTTTTTAAAGACACAGTTTAATTAAGCCTCTATTTACAGACAAGATGTTCTATCTCAATGGGTAAAATTGCACAGTTCAAGTCTATAATTATGAGTTTTTTCCTTTTTATTATTAGTCAATGGAAATTAAACCATAAAACATTTAAATATTTTTATGAGAGTTTGGGCTAAATTCCCACGAGCTAGGAAGTTTGGCATTACTGACTTAGTACACTCATGGGCCTCACTACAAGTCACATGGTGTTCTATCACGAGGTCCCTCAACCACTTTCAAATCAAGAGCATGTACATATACAATCCATATGCACAATCATAAAATCAAAACTTTCAGTGCACAAACATTTGTCTCAGAGTCCAAACATCACTAGATAATATGACATATCACTCTGAAAAATACTTCTAAAATGCCTCTCATACAAATATTGTTCGTAGTTGCACCATTAATCATTCTATTTGTACTGCAAAGGGGTAGACAGTAATTCAAGTAACTCTTAGGTGGGAGAGTTACATTTTGTTGCTCACCTACTTGGTTAAAAACAGAAGTGAAAATGACATATGGAAGCGCTTGTGTTTCAGATGATATCACTTCAGTTTTACCTCCTTCCTTCCTCCATCAAAGAGCAACCACCACCAATAATCATTACAAGATCAACAGATTACAAGAGCAAACCAAAGAAATTCACAGTTCAGGGTAAGGTGCAACAATGAGGTGCATAGGAAGCTCCAGGAAAACAGAGAAGAATCCCACCTATCGTGGATTTAACTGGTGAGATATAGAGCCTTTCCCCGTTTAGGCTTGAATCTGGCTCAAGATACTAAATCTAAAATCATCATACCCCAACAACTGTTTCATAATTCATTAACAGTGTTAGTATTAGTTGAAATGGTGGTTTTTTAAGTGGACATCTATCCATTAAGAATTAGACTGACGCTAAACGTTCCTATTGTTAGCAGTATCAGCAAAGTCGACCATTGTGTAGGCAGGCATAGACACAGAACTGCTCTCTCATCTTGAAAGACTGGTTTCCTTTCAGGTCAATCTGAGATACACACTGTATAGGGAAGCTTGCATTGCCACTGCCTTTTCTGAAAATAAATGACTTCTCTCTCCAAGACTAGCAGTTTTGTATCTATCATAAGCACTAAATTCACTGAAGGGGGGGGGGGGGTGAAAGAGGGCAGCTGTCCCACTACTGCTGCTGTCTGACTCCTAACTGTAAGTTAATTTTGCATGTGACAACTAGCGTTGGTCAATTTTGCTGAAATTTCTCCTTTAAAAATGCATTTAAAAAGTTCAAAAAATAAAATCTGAGTTAGGTTCTAGAAAATTTTGGACGGGCCAGAATTCAGTGCGTCAGACTTCAACAGCTGAGTCTGGAATGACAGAAGCGCGCAAAACTTGGAGGCAAATCCTCAGCTAGTGTAAACTGCCTTTGCTGCATTTACTTCAACAGAGCTATGGGATACACGCCACCTGAGGGTCTGCTCCTTGGAGAGACTAAGCACTGCCACACGTATTTTAAAGACAAAGTAGGTAAAAATAAGCTTTAAACAGGAAATCAACTAGCCTACACTGGCTAAAAGCTTCCAAATTTGGAAAGGAGTCAGAGCTCTACAAATGAAGAGAAAGCATCTTGTGAATCCACATTTCCATGTTTGTTATATAGTTTTTTAACTCAAAAAGTATCGAAATCCTTTTCACTCCTGGATTAGCATCTGGGCTGGAATTTTCTCTAGGCTGGAACTTTGTTGAATTTTAATACCTTGCTGTCACCAGAAAATTGAGTAACAAACAAAACACTTAATATAACCTAAAAAACTCTTTAGGCCAATAAAATACACACACAATAAAGCTAACACAAAACTCATGCATATTTTTTCCCCTTCACAACAATGGTAAAGTGTTAGACAAATTCTTGTCATATTTTCCAGTATTGCGTGAACCCTGTAAATGAAGCCCATGTTAATATAATTTAGGGCATATGCCATTAGCCATGGCAAATCTCTCCTTTGAATTTTCACCTACCCTCTGTTACTGCAGTTTGTAGTTTTATGGTACAATATTGCAGCACTTTTAGACAAGCATGTCAGATTCCATTTTAAGTTTGTCCCCAGATGCTTACAGAGAATTTGTCTTCACATCATTTTGTACCATGACATTCTATTAAACATGTGACTATTAAGTTAATTTTTCCTAGCCCAATTTCACTTTCTTCTGCAGAATGGTAGAAGTTCCTATATCTCAGCGGCAAAAATCAGCTGAAATCCAAGATGTACAATTACTGTGTACCATAGAAGAGAAAAACGGTCTCAGATTCTCAAATTTTGAATAGCAGCCTAATACTGTAAATTTATTGAGAAGAAAATCATTTTTAAAAACCGGATTACAATTCATTTACCAAGATTCTGTTTTAGCATTTAAAAACCATTTAATAACAGGCCTGACCACAAAATCGTGGCACAACAGAAACGTAGGGTGTAAATGTCACATGGAATGCATAGAACTTTCCTGGGCGGACATGCCACAGTAAATACAACAGTCATAATCATGAGTGGCTTTATCACCTAGAAGATAAAGGGTGTATATAAATATTGTAGAGAAACTTTTAAAAAACCCGCATTCTTTTATTTTTCAGAAATGGGGGGTACGTTCAGTTCAGTCAAAAATGAGTATGTTGGCCCAAAAGGGCCTAATTCCTGTTCCTAAAATTTCCTATGAAAAAAGAAAGCATTAACGATTAGATGGCAGAAAGTTTGTAAAATATCAACTAAGGAGTTAATTCCCAAAAGACGGAAAATGTGGTGTTTCAAAAAAATAGTGAACAGCATTAAACTTGAAGAAATAATGTTAGGAAGAATTCCCACCATTTCTGCTATTTTGAAGGTATCGATCAGCCACAAAAGCCCAGTCCATTAACTAAAATGGCAGTCTATTGGGGTCTTTGGAGATGGAGTTTGGGTGGGATTCATTTTACAAAGCAGCATAAAATAGTAGGACACATTTTTGAAACTTACAGTACAATGGCCGTGGGCCTCTGTGTCTTCATTGAAGGTGGCAACAATTACCTAGATTGCATAATGCTGCTATATTCAATGTCATTTAAACAAAAATACAAACCTGAAAAACCACCACTCACTGATTAAAACAGATACATTTGGCCTTCCAAGCCCACCACCTCTGCACCAAACTTGTCATTTGCCACTCACTCAGTGCCTCACAAGATTATGAAACAGTGACTTGTCTAAATTCAAAGGTTTCTAACCTACAACTGTCAAACTCCGATTTGCCCAAAAAAGGGGACTATGAACCCCTCAGCATCATCCCATATTGTCTGAATGTGTCACGTTTATGGGACAGAGCTCCATACTGTGGATACATACTGCATTTTCTCAGCAATGTGTCTACTTAAACACCATTTTCCCATTCAAATTTCTCCTCTTCTCATTCTTACAATCAACCAAACACCACATTTGTGAATCTAATTTAATTCCCCTCTCCTAAATCCAGGAATTTAAAAATAGCAATCTGAATGAGCAGCATTTGATATGATCCCAAAATTAAAATCATACCATAAACAAACATTAAAACCAGGCCTTCCTATATCAAAGAAGATATGCTTGGCTGACTTGAAATAGTTTATTTCCCTCTCCTAAGTCAGATATCTCACTCACCTGTGACTTCATAACTCATGAGCTGTTGAGTCTCTTCACCCAACAGGTGTGTCCCTTTCTAACCCATTCCACACTTCCATCTAACTGAACTAAATGAAACTTCTAGAGCAGGAGTATGGTAACTCAATGTCTTTGTTCAATAAGCCTAAGAGACATTGTGGAAGGGGAAAGGTAAGGTTTAAAAACTACTAAATAAATTACATAAAAGTTCTGAAATCAACACCACTTCTGAGGCAGCCTTGCCAGAGACCTCTTGGGTCCCTCTCTTCTCTGAAGCACCTTTTGAGTTGTATGGATGTAAGAATAACTTTAACTATAGAAGCTATTTGCATCTTTTTAGAATCACGTTTTGATGATTATAAAATTTTATCTATTATACAACATAGGTCCAGCTACACTGAAAAAATTACACCGCTTATTGAAATACATTTCATTTTAGAAACAGACTACTAAATAGGTCTATACAAAAAACTCTAAAATAATTTCTGTAGTAAAATAAAGAGTGCGTTAGGAGAGCTACACAAACAAATTTTTTTGTCTTTCTCTATAATGCTTGATATACTGTGATACGTGGCTGGCTCACTCTGTAGCCAGCACCAAAAGCTGAAAAGAATTCATTACGATACACAGTGATACAATTAATGCTCTGTATTAATCTCACAGCCTTTCCGATTAGTACAAAGGAAACCAGGCCCATCCCCTCTTTGAGGAGAAGTCCAGGATATAAAAGCAAGCATACCTCATCAGCTGATATGAAATTATAAAATTCCACAAGTCTCAGTATTTGAAATTTATAAAAGTCATCAGTAGAACGCAAGCAAATTGGGTTTCAGTCCCTTTGGTTCCCCTGGTTCAAATGATCACTGCTGATCCAATAGAATTTTCTTGTTTGTTAACTGATTCATGGGAGTACCAGGAGAGATTGAAAGATCTTCACGAGCTCTCCCTCTGCAATTTCCAGGAGGGCACGTTTCCATGTGCATAAAACAGGAAAAACAGCTGGCAGGAGGCAAAGGTGTTAGTGGTGTTGTGCTGAAATGTTTTTTTCTGCCAGGTGTCGCAGAAAGTTGTCCTCACTCTGGCCTCTATGATTTAAAGGCTCACTCTTAAAAAGGGCTGGAGGTGGGGGTAAATGAGGGACTGGGGGGACTGGGAGATGGTGTGGATGGTGTGGGTGAGGGTGGAGATGAAGGTGTGAATAGGGATGCGGGATGGGACGTGGCGGGAGCGTGTTCACTGGGTTCAGGTTAATGGGTGGAGTTGGGGAGGTGGGTGTGTTTGCTACAGAAAGGACTGCGGAAGCAGGAGAAGTTGTGGTAAGTGGGATCTGAACAGCAGGCGGCACATTAATGGGGCTTGTGACTCGGAAACACTTCTCCTTGTGCGCCTTGAGCATGTTGGAGAAGCGAAATCGCTGGCCACACACATCACATGGGTAAGGCTTCTCCCCTGTGTGAGTTCTGCGGTGTCTCTTCATGTTTGGGCGGCTGGTGAAGCTTTTGCCACAGATTTCACAGATAAAAGGCTTCTCTCCTATAAGACAAACACAGCAGCCAGTTAGGCTGAAAGCTTCTGCTAACAATTTACTTCAGCTATAAGTGGTCAATGAGTTGTATATTCCACAGACTACACTTTTCCCTACTTACGGCCAAAATAAAATCACAGACGACACTGCTTTCCCAAAAAAGCCCTCAATCTTTGTGAGCTCCTCTCCCAGCTTCATAGTATGGTGCATGAGGAGACCTCTAAAAAGGCTAGGTAACGGGCTTCTTCAAACCACAGTAACGTGAACAGAAACATGCACAACCACTCATCTTTGCAGTTAAAATACAGTATACAGTGCAGCGGGAGAGGAGGTCAGGTGTCACTAAGCTACTGGATGGATCTGGGTTGAATCTGGCTTTAGGCATAAGTTTGGTGGGACCGATACACGTGGAAGACTTGGCATGTTTATGCCTTGGAGGTGTGTGCATTTCTCTTCGATATGTTCTTACCAGTGTGTGTTTTCATGTGCTCATCGAAGTACTGTTTCATGTTGAAGTCTTTGCCACACCACTGGCACATGAACTGTTTGTGCCCAATGTGGATGCTCATGTGGGAACGCAGCTGGTACTTGTACTGAAACCTTTCATCACAGTTCTGCAACAGACACAGACCTTGACTTTCAGGCATCTCAGGTAAGAAAACAATGAAGTTGCAGAAGGGTGTTCTACTGTTGCATATATAGAAATCCAGAAGACCACCCCAAAGCAGTACACACGCCAAGATAACATACAGTGAAGAGATGATTTTACAACAGCAGGGCATCTAGTTAAAAATGCATATATGAAACACACACACACTATTGATACCCACAGTTTTTTGGTTTTTTTTTGGGGGGGGGGTCCATTATTAGGAGCATTATCTTGTGTACCCAGGAGGTACAGCCTTAAAGAGATTTATGAAAAATCAGGGCTTTGAAACTGCTCATTGGATACCTAATGGCCACAAGTAATATGAAAAATGACTCTTCATTTTACTAACAGGCTGTCTCATTAGAAAGCTCAGTGTATTCCTTGCACTGCTGAAGAGGGAAAACAATGGACTCTTCCAACAGCACTTTCTCTGGATTCTGTTGAGTCCTATTGTAGTTTGGCATGTAGATGCCTGGTAAGTTTAGAACTACACCCACCCCTCCAAAGCTAGGACAGAAAGGGATGTTTTGTTTCTTCATCCTCCCCAACACTGATGGCAAGCTTTGTTTTCCTCCATTTTTCCTGAAGGTGCTAGGAAGAGAGATCTGGATAACTGGTCTAAAGATTTCTTCCTACCCTCCTTCATTCCTGGTTTTGGAAAGAAAGGGAGAGCTTCTTACCCGCTTTACCCTCTCACCCCCCAAACCAATACCCCTTTTCTGCCCCCATAATATTCCCAGTAAAGGAAAAAATGACACACCGTAATTGGCTACTTCCACTGCAGCATTGAACCAACCCAGATTTCTTGACAGTTTTGCATTACTCCTATCTGCACTTATGCTCTGCTCTCCCCAGAGAGTACATTTTTTCCCAAAGCCTTAATACAACTGCATCTCATTACATAGATAAGACATTTTCACATTTGTAGCTACTAGATGCATATGCCTCATACCCTGTCAACACATCATTAAAGTGGCTGCCTCACCTCACATCTGAAAGGTTTCTCTCCAGAATGCTGTAGGGAATGCACTTTGAGCGACATACTGCGTTTGAATGATTTTCCACAGGTTTCACATGTAAATGGCATATCCTTTGTATGTGCTGCAACATATATATAACACATTATGAAAAAAGGTTACTAAAAATGCAACATAAACACATTACTTCACTCAAAATCTCTCATTCTGGACTCCTGAGGAGAAAGACTGGTACTATAGAGGTGAATACTATCTGGTGTTCCCAGTACTACGGACATACATTTTTAGTTTCCCTCTAACAGATTAAGCTAAGGAAGTTAGGTTACTTGCATTATAGGTTATATATTAAAAACAGTTAAGACCAGGAAGACAACAAGCTATCAGGCTCAGCAAATATAAGCAGCAAGAACTCACCAACCATGTGCTTCCGCACATGGGCCATTGTGTAGAACTTCTTTTCGCAGATCTCACAGGAGAACTTTTTCTCTGCATATCCATGAACAATCTTGATGTGTTCATGGAGAGACCAGAGCTTCTTGAATGATTTCTTACAGGAAACACACTGAATGAATGGGACAAACAAGGAAGCTTAATTCACAAAGAGTTTCAAAGCCACAAGTCACATATCAACTTGATCAAGGAAGAATGTCCCCAAAGCAAGGAAGGCAGTAAGAATCCCAACATGTACTTCAGCCCATATTCACTGTTTTTAAGAATTTGGAAAATTTAGATACACTTACAAGGAGTACAGAACAAGGAAGAGTGGAATGAGGGAACAGAGGTTAACACACTTGCAGTTTGGTGCCATCTGCTGACGTCTCAAGAGCAGTGCAGCTACTATATTACAGTATCCTGTTTCCAAAACCCAGTGGGATCTATAGTGTCAGCTCATGTTAGGTTGGCCTGTCCAGTCAGATTCTAGTATTGGAAGGAGAGGTTTAGAATGTCCATATCAGGGTCCTTGTTCAGCGCCAGAAAGCAAGAAAACTTGCAGGCTTTGCATAACTCTTGGCATGGCTCTTTACTTTTCTTGGCAGCAGGACTACATGGGAAGAAACATCTTAATGCCAGAGCTCAAACTCCAGCAACAAGCCCAAAGGAGACAGCAATACATGGCCAGATTTCCCCGTTTCTGGAACTTTAGGGCCCTGAAAATTGTAAGGTCAGAAGGCACTATGCAACCATCTTAATACTGACCTGGTGCACTTCTGGACACTGCTATTCTAATCTTGATCCTTAATTGAGCAGGGACCGTCAACTGTGTGGTGGTTTTATGAGGTGGATAAGTAAGGCGTAAAGTCACACTGAAGTCATTTTCACTAATTACCTAATCCAGACGGCTGGATGCCAGATAGTCATGAGTTCTAACCCTGGCCTGTACAATGACACTGTGTGATCTTGGACAAATCACTTAACTTCTTTGTGTCTTACTTTCTCCCTCTGCAAAATGAGGATATAACCTGCAGGGGTGTTGAGGAACAGTTAAATTCTTTATTTCACTTTCAAGAAGGAAAGCACTATACAAGTATACTAAGCAAGAATTTAAACCCAGTTCTACAGAGGTGAAAGCCTAATACACTAACTCACGTAGACAAACTACTTCTAACCCAAGAACCTTGTTTGCCTTGCCTTCAAGACCATTTTATATTGGGAAATATGCAGTACATGACCTCTCAATTCAACCCCAAACCCCAACCCCAGCATTACCATGAAATCTCCAGACAGGATCAAGGACCAGCATCTCATGTACACCCCCATTTTCAAAAGAACATTAATGATAAACACATTTAAAAATCTTTGTACAATTTTATACATTTCAGAACAACAGTTGTAAATGGAGCAATATATGAAGATACGAAACATTTTTTATCTTTGAAGGGAAAGGGAAGGAGTTCTCTAGAAATTTTAATCTTTCCTGGCTGTCATTCATGCTGCTCATGTCATCCTGCTCATGCTCAAAGTGAGCTGGATGCAGTTTTCTAAGGAGACAGTCAGTGCCACTCCTGTCAACATGAGGTGTTCTTCCCCCCTCATGGGCAAGTCATACTGCCTTCACAGTGCACCCAACCTTTGCTGGCCTGGGAGTTTGCATACCACACTGCCACCAGGAAGAGCCTTCTCCTTTCAAAGGACCTACTTGGAGATGTCAGGAACAAACTGCAGTCGATGGTGGAAAAACCCTGGAGAGTAAAGCAGTGCTAAAAAGTGATCATTTGATTTAACACAAAGTTCAGCCATTGGGATATGGAAATCTAGCATTTCCATGAGCGATCAACAGCAAGTAATTGGGATACACCAATTTAATGTCTGGATACAGCCTAACACAACAATAAAAACCTTTGTAAAGGCACTAATTTTGAAAAGGTACTTATCCAACAGAATACAAAGGCTCTTTTGGAATGGCTACAATCCATCATATAGAGCTATATTTAGGTTTACACATGACTGAACAGCCATTATCATCAGTCCAACTGGCACTTATGTAATCAAGCCACATGGGATTTGTTCGAGACAAGGCTCCATGTCTTACTTGGCATATTAGAACTATATTACGCAACTCTCCCCCCACCTCTTCACTGCCTTCCCAATCAAATTAATTTTTTAAAAAGCTGCTCCCAAATTTTCATTTTTAACATGCTGCAAGTTTTAGTACTGACAAGGTATAATTGCATAATAGATGTTTACAGGGGAATCTGAAGAAGATAGTCAGGCACCCATGAAGTTTTGGGAGAAAGTTTTTGGGTTCTGAGGCTTTTGATACGGGAGAGGGAATATATTCTCCTCTTTCCCTCTCCCTTTTGGGCAGAGGCAGAAGTGCCTAAGGTATTGCCTACATGAGAGATTTTTGCATTAGTGTAGATACACCAATACAGCTAAACCATCGCAAACTCCCAACACAGATATTCTGCACTGGAATAAAGCAGGTTTTATAGGTGGGCTGACTTATCCTGGGTACAGTAGTGCAAAATGCCTTGCACCAACATAAGTCATGTCTATGTTAGGAATTTGGCACTACAATAGCTATACCAGTGGCTAAAAATCAGCATAAACAAGGCCTTATGTTTGGCTCACATTTAAAAAATTATCTGTGTAACCAGTAAGGGCGAGACTTTTAAATGAACGCTTAGATTCTGGAGCACAAGATGCAGCCATTTATGTGGCTGCATAATAGCACCTACTAGCCCCTGGGTCCTACAGTTTACATATTATATTATGATAATATATTATATAAAGGCAAAGATAAAATTTTGCTGAATTTGAAATAGGTCTTGGATAAAATTTTCATAAGCACTTAAAGACTTAGGAGCTTAATTCTCATTTCATAAGTGACTCAGTCACTTAGGAGCCTAAATCTCATTGAAAGTCAACTCCTAAGTGCCTCAATCACTTTTGAATGTGTGACTTAAGCTTCTAATCCATTTTTACTCAATATACTGCATACTAACAATGGTCAAGAGACTAACTTATTGTACCAATGATGCCTTTCAAGTGTGGTAAGTGTCCTGACAAATACTTCTGTTCAATGTCCCCAGAGTCCCCTATATACCATAGGTTAACTACTTATATAATCCCACTGACAGTTCTAAAAGATTATTTGCTGTGAGCTGAGTCACCTAAATGACTCTACCATCCTGTAAATTTATACTTAAGTGGTCTCTGCTACACTACAAGCTTTAGAAATGTTTCATTTAAGAAGTGCAAGGATTTTTTCAATTCATTGATAGTCATGAGGATGCAGCAGAATGTTTAATTTTTACACACACACACTCAAAGGCAATGATGTTTACATTTCTACTTAGATGACATAAGGGGCATTTATAGTGCATCCATAGTCTACTATGCACTAATTGATGCTACAGATACCTCATATTAATTTTATACAAATATTTATCGGCTTTTTTCTTTCTGATCTATTACAGGTAAACCAATAGGTCTAACTTCTCCTAGACTATTGTCTGCCTTGAGGAATTTTAGGAAAAAAATCCTACTGGTGCTGTCTCTGGTTCAACTGCACCTGGTGTTAGCATCAGTAAAAGTCTTAGTGTAAACAAGGCTCCAGTGGGTTACAAAGCTTTTATTACCATGTCAGTTAAACTTCTTGAGAAGCAGGTTTATTTGACAGTGGTAAAAATACCAGAAGCTGCTGCTGTCTTGTGTACACTAGGTCTTCAACTGATGTTAACACCAAATGTAACTGAATTCGTTGTAGCACTGCTGGATTATTATTTTTAAACACCAAAATGCCCAGGTATAAAATGGCTTTATACTAGGCCACTTCATTACATGGCTGTCTCCTGGATATATGGTTATATACATTGGCTTGTCATTAACAGACCGTGCCCAACTGTTTTACTGCAATTCTAGCTCCAGATTCTACTTTGTATCCATTCTCAAGCCCTGTCTGCTCTTAGAAATAGTTCTCACTAGGCCAGGAATGGCCACCAATCAGTGTAGCTGCATCAATCCTGACCCTTATTTGTAGACAAGGAGATACAGGTGGGTTTGCACCAACTGAGGTTTACCCATGTTTGTATTGGGGAAAATCCAGGCTTGCCTTGCCTATATTTAAGAGTCAGCACCAATGGCTGAGTCAGGGGTATTTCTAAGCATAGATATGGTCTCAACTTGGCAGTGAAAACCATTCTGGAATTTGTGTGGTCCAAAGCCTAACCCATTGTAACCTCAATTTTTAAAGCCCAGTGTGGCCTAATGGACAGAACACTGGATTGGGTTCCAGGAAACCTGGATTTTCCTTCTGGCTTTGACACTGGGCCGCTAAGTGACCTTGGGCAAGTCAGTTCACCTCTCTGCCTCAGTTTCCTCATTTGTAAAATGGAAATAACGATGCTGATCTTTTTTGTAAAGTGCTTGAGATCTACTGAAGTGCTCAATAAGAGCTAGGTAGTAATAATAAATAATAATTTATCCTTCCTTTCATCTCCCTCTTATGAGCTGGAACATAAGGTAAAACAGTTCAGTCAGAAATGTCACTTGAAATGTACTTCTACAAAATTGGGAAGTCTGCATTTATTTAAAAATTGTTACTTTTTCCTATATATATTCAGTGTTTTCTATTGTTGTTTACTAACACTGTAAACTGCATATCAGTACAGGTGCAGAAATGCAATTTAAAATAAAAGGGAAAGCTGTTCAGAGACTTCATAAGCAAATTCTAAGTAAGGTCAAAAATTATTGGCTGCTGTACCAAAAATTTAAGATCCATTTTAGGTAAGAATCCAAGCTTCATGGCTAGGATTATTTTCAGAATACTGGAGCAGTCCAGTAACTTGTTCAGAAACAGGCAACAAAAATGATTAGGGGTATGGAATGGCTTCCGTATGAGGAGAGATTAATAAGACTGGGACTTTTTAGCTTGGAAAAGAGACTATTAAGTGGGGATATGACAGATCTATAATATCATGACTGATGTGGAGAAAGTAAATAAGGAATTGTTATTTACTCCTTCTCATAATACAAGAACTAGGGGGTCACTAAATGACAATAATAGGCAGCAGGTTTAAAACAAACAAAAGGAAGTATTTCTTCACACAATGCACAGTCAATCTGTGGAACTCTTTGCCAGAGGATGTTGTGAAGACCAAGACTTGAACAGGGTTCAAAAAAGAACTAGATAAATTCATGGAGGATAGGTCCATCAATGGCTATTAGCCAGGATGGGCAGGGATGATGTCCCTAGCTTCTGTTTGCCAGAAGCTGGGAATGAGCAACAGGGAATGGATCACTTGATAATTCATTCCCTATGGGGCACCTGGCATTGGCCACTGTCGGAAGACAAAAACAAAAGGAGTACTTGTGGCACCTTAGATTAACAAATTTATTTGAGCATAAGCTTTCGTGAGCTACAGCTCACTTCACTGAAGCTCACAAAAGTTTATGCTCAAATAAATTTGTTAGTCTCTAAGGTGCCACAAGTACTCCTTTTCTTTTTGCAGATACAGACTAACACGGCTGCTACTCTGAAACCAAAGGTTTTAATGTTCTGGGCTGAAATGGGGCCTTCTGCTTGACTGTCGGAAGACGGGATATAGGGCTAGATGGACCTTTGGTCTGACCCAGTATGGCTATTCTTATGTCACGTTTCAGTCAAATGTACGTATTCTTTTCAAAAAGTGCCCTCTTTTGGTGATACTCATTGGGTGGGAATAATTTACTGCCCTTCTGCCTTTTAACATTTCAACTAAATTAAAATGGAATTCAAGGGGCTTTACCCTGGGGCAGTGGGCCTATTTCACCACTAGGATGCAGCACTGTGTTAAGTTTTCTTTAACAAAGCAAGACTAAATCACCAGATAAAACAACAATGCCCATGGTTATGAGATAACATATATACCTAAGAGCAGAAAACAAGTCACAGATAAGTCAAAAGCTCAGAAATTGTATTCCATAATTTAAATTATTTAAAATGATTCTTTCATGGCAAAGATTTCCACTGTTGTGTATATAACTAAAAGTGACAAACCTTCTGGTGAGATGCAGTCCAACAAAAATCTCCCTACTAACAGCAAATTCAAAAGGCTAATCTATTATTTATTCAGATTTTGCAGCACTGCAGAAATGGGCAGGTTTATGATCAGGTTCACCTTTTGCATTATTAGAAGGATTTCCACATATCTATGTACATGTATACAAACACCATTGTAAATAATATGTCAAGAGAATTTGAATCATCTTAATGTGATCCAGAAAGCAAAGATGACAAATTAACACTTTTCACATCTTGAAGGTGTTACAATTTTTCTAGGTCACTTGTGTCAGCCAACATTCTACACATTGCTGATTCCCTGACACTTGTTACCATTTTGTTCTCCCCTCAAAATCTTACCTTTACACATTATGTCCCTGATTTTCAAGGGTGCCAAACATTCAAAACTTTGACTGAAGCTACTGGAAGCTGCAGGTGGGTCAGCACCTCTGAAAAATCAGGTCCTATTTTGTACAAAGTGGTGCACTGCAGACAAGTTTTCAACCCATTATTCTTGTATCTGGCATTTGTTTAAAAGTAGTCTGGCATCTTCCCACAGTGTAGATTAATCCTAGCAAGAACTCTGCTAAAACAGCACACGGGGCACCCTCTGGTCCCTATTTCCTTTGGCAGACACCAAGAAGTGCTGACAGGTAGAGGCAGATCTCGGTCAGGACCTTGTCTCCATAAAAAAAATTCCCTCTCTGAGGTGTCCACTAGCCGTATCCAGGGCACAACAGAAAGGTGTGGAAATCTGGCAAGCAGGTGAACTAACCTACCTGAATGTTTTTTTCACAGTCTGTTTGCTGGTGAAGGGACAGCTCACTTTCTAGAACAAATTTCTTCCCACACTTGTCGCAGATCTGCATACGCCTGTGAGTGACGTTCATGTGCTTCTCCAGGTACCAGCGTGTGTTAAACACCCTGGGGCACTTTTCACAGGTCAAAGTCTCCTTTTCTTCACACTTTGATTTCTGCACAGGTGCCTTGGGCTCCTTTGCAGCTTTCTTCTTACGCTTGGGGGGCTCCACACTCTTTCTACGGCCCCTTGTAGTTCTGGGTGAAGGAGAAGTTGTGGCTGCTGCAGCAGATGCAGCTCTCCTTGTTCTCCTTTGGGTAACACTAACTTTTTCCACTCTTTTCTCTTTTTTCTTCTGCCTCTCATTTTCCTCATCATCATTACTGTCTTCAGTGGCCTCTTCCCCACTGTCACCCTCCTCTTCCTCACTGCTGGTCTTAAGAACAGCAGTCTCTTTGGACTGGGAGGGGACACCCTTTTCCCCTTTTGATACATTTAATGTTTGGTTGTTAAGGTTTACCTCCACTATAATCTGCTCCCTTTTGTAAGTCACTTCATCTTCCTCCTCTTCTTCCTCCTCAGAGTTGTCAGAGTTCTCTCTATCTTCTTTCACAGCCCGGACCTCTCCCACTGATCTGTTCTCCCTGAAATATGGCTGCTCCTCTCTTTCATGGAGATGTGGTTTACTCATTTTGCTGTCCACCAACACAGAGTAAGGGCTTCCTGACTCTCTTTTGTACACTTTGGTGGACAGATCAAGTTCCTGACTGGAAGCATGATAAAACGTGGGTGGCACTTGACCACGACGGCTTTCCTCTTGCGCCATCCCTGCTACATGCACGGCACTGTTTTCAACCAGCTGTTGGTCAGAATTGGCTGTCTGACTCATTGGGGGGAGGGGCCCTGATTCATTGAGCACCTTTGATCCCAGAAAAATCAAATAAGCTGCTGTGAAATATGATGGGCTTTCAAGATGATGCCTGTTCCATCAAGACAGAATGACTAAAATACGATTCTCTCTCTCCTGGTGTTTAGCACTGAAGTGTGGATCACAGAATTCTGGTATTATGGCAAGAGCAGAGCTGTAGTAAATATTCTTCTGAAGAAAGCGACCAACCAATCTTCAAACATTTTATCTACAAAGAAGAACAGAGAAAATTAAGTCAGTTTCTTAAAAATAATTGAAGAAATATATCCCCCAAGCTCCTTGTTTTCTTTCCAGGTGTACAATTTAGGCAGAGCCCAGCAAGATCTACCATACCAATTATTAATTATTCATTACGCTTAGTGGTCTATTCTTCAAATTGCCAAACAAAAAAAATCTTATTTCCACTGATTACTGGCAACGGTGCAGATCTCAACAGACCTTCCGGGAGAGATAAGAGATTATCAAACTGTAAAATATGAAAATGGACCATACTAGTAGGTCCAGCTTATAGTGGATAATGTGGGATAAAGGCCAGGTGCAAAGAAAAAAAAGGGTGCCCACCATCTTTTTTTTTTTTTTTTTAATTAAACTTATGTCTAAAAGCATCCTGAATGATATCCTTCCTAAAAATCCCTCCCAAATTTTGTTTTTTTAAATCTTTTACATTACAAATTGAAGTCTGCTCTACCCTGTTTTCTGATGATCTATGGAAAGGTAGAGAACTGATAGTATGGCATCTCTCTGGTTATTAAACCTCATTACTTGAGAAAAGTGATTTTCATTCCAATATAGTTTTGTTAAAGATTCAGCACACAATTAAGGGCTGAGAAGTCTTGCAATACTCATCTGAGACGACTACTCGCAAACAAAGTTTCCTGTAAACTTGAGAATAGCAGACTTAATATTCCTGATATATCAAAGATAAATACGAAGTATTTTTGATGGGGAGGAGGGCAGATAATCTTTTCAAATCTTCTCTATATATCATAAAGCAGCAAAAAAGAGGCACAGACCCTCTTTCTCCTTTTCACAGGTCACTTTTAAGTAAGTCAACAAACTCACTGTGGTTCCCAGTAGCACCAAGGACACAATTTCACTGTGCTGCAAAAAAAGTTACAGCAGAACAAGAAAAACTCAGATCAAAAAGGCCATGAAAAATTCTGTACATGTGCCAGCCTGGATGAGATGGGTAACCAGACAGGAAAGTTCTGTAGAACAACTGAGAAAGCATCTCTAAACTGCCTCCTCCCTGTTCTACCCTCCAGGTTGTAGTAGCATGCAAACTGGAACTGATTATGTGCCAAAGGACATTGTATTAATGTACATGTGCATGAAGAGTCTCAGTGAAACATTTTCATCTTGCAGCAGTAAATTAGAGTGGAAGATATTGTGTGTCCAGTTGTTTGTGTTTCCACCTCACAGATTGTTCATACAATCTCTATTTGATTTAAGGGACCTATTCTCTTCTATCTCAGCTTGTGCCCTGTCCCACGGTTACTCACTCCCCAATCTAGTAGCCAAACAATAACCCTTTCTATCCATCTAAATTTTACCTGCAGTTATCAAAGTTGGAGTTTGACCAGTACACCAGGGTTAAAGCTCCTACTTCCTCCTGCAAAAAATACCACGTGATCTCTACCACTAGTAATCAGAACCTCAAGATTTTTTTCCCATTCAGGAAATGACATTTCAAGCAGCGCAATATTAGAAAGACAAACCAAGAATCTGGATTGAATGGATGAGATAGAGGGGTATATCTGAGCCATCAGCATAAATGTGGGATAGTCAAAAAGTCATGCCTGCAGACAACAGTACCTAGAGAGGGTGCAGAAGGAGGGAACCAAGGATAGAGGCCTGGGCAAAGCACATAGGAAGGAGAAGGGAGGATGACAGATCACCAAACAAGAGAGTTTGAAGCAGCAATCAGAGAGCTAGGAGAACCAGAAAAGCCAACCACTAAACTGTTGGGGTTAAGAAGGAACTTCCTCTATGGGAATATTATTACATAACTGTCCACCTCTAAAGTTTGTTCCACCAGTTCAGAGTTGAGGCACCTTTGATTTAACAACACTGTGTAGTGAGACTTATGCTGCTATTCCTATGCAATACTCATCCCATCAACAGAGTAAAGCACCTCTGGGTACAATTCAGCACCATTCACATGCACTAAATTGACTTCAATAAGAAAAAACTACACATGACTTAAGTAGGAAGAATAGTATATTACAGCTGTACATTACACACTTCTTTCCACTTAGCACTGTGAGTTACTAATAAAAACATTCTCCAAACCACAAATATGACAACTTCATTCCAGACACAGCTGAATGCAATTTATATAAAGAAGGAAGTATATGTTGCATTTCTCTATTCGACAACCTTAAAAAGAGTTCAATTAAGGTGTTTGAAAAAGGACGACTTCAGTAATAGTTTTTATGGTAAACAAATTCATTAAACCAGTGGTGCTTCTCCTAGGGTACCAATTACCAATGATCTGCAGAATAAAAAACAAGCATTCTACAGATAGTGTAGGGAGATGAGAGACTGCAAAGCAATATGGACCCAAAGAGGTACTTACAAAGTGGTCTACACAACAAAGTGTTAATTCCACCATTATGTCTCTCCCCTCAACAGAATTTTAAAAATTAGTCATAAAACCTAGCAAACAGTGTTTATGCCATATAGAAAACTATACCTAGTTATTTTGTAAGCTCATTGAACAGATCTAAGTTACATGGCTAACACTAGAAGTGTGTATAATCACTGATAATATAACACCTGAAATAGCTTAACATGCTGCTGTGAACAAGAGAAAAAACAAAATCACCTTTTCATTGAATTTTTGTCTTCATATTTATTAGAATTGTTTCACCTCTGCTCATTTTAGGAACATTCTATAAAATAAAACCACTCTACATGAATGTATTACCACTTCAAAAGCAAAAGGACACATTCTGAACGTATCAAAAGCTGTTTGGTCTTAAACCACTGCACTTTGCAGAAACAGTAACCTAGTTTCACTTTGAATATAATATTTGCAATCCTCAAGGGACCCACAACTTTCTAACAAAATTTCATTAACTGCCACAGAGATGGTAAAGAGAGGGACACTTAATACATTCTCAATACAAATAATGCATTGCATCAGAAGATTAAAAAGTTTGAAATAAAATAGTGCTGAAGTATAACTTTTACTAGCAATTTCTGACACAATATACAAATCTTAATTCTGAAAATACAAAAAAGACAAGAAAAAATCTATTCTTCTTAATGAATTCTTAATGAGCGAGAGTCTGTCTCATATCTTGATGAATTGTTCAGACTCTGAAAGAATGCTTTTCCTATCAGATGGGAGAAACACAGGCTCTCTTTAAATGAAGTACATCCGAATTCAAACTCAGAAGTAGTTTTATTATGAATATAAAATGAATAGTTATGAGGCACCTGCAGGAAATTTGTATTCAGAGACTACACTGGAAAAACCTAAAAAGTGAGGTTACAAGAGTTAAAGGCATAAAGCCCAGAAGCAAAAAGTGCACCAAATCTTGACTTGCAGACAAATGTGTAGGTGGAGGAAGCATCTATGTGGGAGCAGCATTTCACACAATGCCTTTGCTACTTCTAATGAAAAACCACATTTCTTCATGTTATCTGCCAGCTAAAAATAGAAAAATCTACCCAGCAATGAACTCAAACAATTATTTGTTCTAACTTTGATTCAATATCAGCTGTTTTAAATCAAGACCAGTCTGAGTCGGATGTACAGAGTGCTACTGACTATAGATTTTAAATTACATCTCCTCAGAGTAGTGTGGTTAATAGTGACCAGACAGAGTGAGAAAACCTGGCTTTTATTCTTAACTCTGCCACTGACTCACCACGTGACCCTACCTTTGTGCCAAATTTCCCTATCTGTAAAATGGAGATAATGCTTATCCCATTTGTAACACATTTTGTGATCTACAGATGAAAATTATTCCTGCTTAGCATGGTTCTCCATGCACCACATAGTTGTGTAGCTACCGACATACACTGTGAACAACTAGCTGCCTACTACACAAGTGCGCTGAATTACTTCTCGTGGCTCCCATGGAAGACAGGAAGATGACGCATTTTACGTCACTCCACAACCACTTACAGCACTGGGGGAAGCTCTCCGGGGCAGGAGTGACATTGACCTAATTCTTACCAGTTGTGCTGCTATCCATAGGGTTCCCAATATCAGCAGTGATTAACTGCCAAAGATATTGGTGGGCTTTCACTTTGCTGTAGCTTTGCAAACCTACAAGCATTTATATAGAGTCATTGCAGTGGTCTCTGCAGACATAGAAAGACAGCACTGCACTGAGTTTATACTTAGTTATCACTTGGAAGATTATTTTTGCAACCATGAAGGCTAGAAACTTACTTTTTTAAAATGAAAGTTTAGATTGTATACAATTGGTGGCATTTGCTTGGGAAAGCTCTGTACTCACCATAAGGAACAGTGAAGTTTTCAAGTCCTATTCTCTACACTCCTTGCAGGAGCTCTCCAACTTCCATCACACAGTTTTGAGGACTGATTCAAAGAAAGAGAGACAGAGAAAGAAAGACTCCAGTAGCCGACTCTCAGGCTATGTCTATACTGCAGAGCCTATGCCAACGTAGCCCCCTAGTGTAGACACAATATATGCAACAGAAAGGAGTTCTGTGGTATAGGACCAGCACCTCTGCAAATGGCATTAGCTATGCCGACAGAAACTCTCTATTGTTGGAGTAGTTGTATCTCACTGAGAGTTTTGTCAGCACAGATATCACAAGCAGATGTTTTTTCATACCTCTTACTGACACAGCTATGATGGTACAAGTTTTAAGACTAGGCCTTAGTCTTTAAACTCAGTACCTACTTTGATTCAGAAACTATTCATTAAAATGTCTTACGTATTCCAGTATTCCAGAGTTGGAAGCAGAATAAACTAAATTTGTCTATTTTAAACCTCATTTGTGTTGGACTTCACTTCCACCAATGTGGCATAAGTGCCCCCAACTTTAATAATAAAAGGTCACAAAAACCCAGGCCAAAACTGATTTTACAGAAAAGCGCATACTAACAGTACACAAACATTAGGAATTAGTTTTACATATAGGCCCACAGAACAAATAAAACTTACAAAACTGCTTCCTTGTTATGGAATTTATAAAGTAAGCAATCTAAATTTTGCTTACAATGCAGAATAAAAAGCCCTAGTTGATGCAAGCAGCCTACTTTAAAGGGATACATGCAGATTACAGATGTGATCCATTAAATAAGAGACCTACTAAAAATTTCACCGCTAGCATGATAATGTAAAAATAGATTTTAATTTTTTATTTTTAACCTTTCCCCACTCTCCCCCTATAAGAAATTTTTGGTGCAGACAGACTGAAAGATAGGCTTTTTCCTTACTGCTTCAATTAAAAAACAAAAAAAAACAAAAAAAAAAAACAGAGAAAGAGCAACAAGTTTTGAAATGGATATGGTCAAGTTATATCTTGTCATGTTAAGAAGTTCCACTCTGACTTTTAAGTAAGTAGCCTCTCCTAACAGCATTTTGCCATTTGAGAATCTCTTATCCACACAATGAGAATTCACAATCCACACCAGTAGAAAGTATAATTCAAAAGACTTATTACCTTTTCCTCATTCCACTATTAAGCAATCCCACTTTACCTGTGCTTTAGAAATCTGAAGCAGTTAAGAATTGTGAATGTCTTTTAGTTGTAATATGCAGTGTTGTAACCCTGTGGGTCTCATGATATTAGAAAGACAAGGCGGGTGAGGTAATATCTTTTATTTGACCAACTTCTGCTAGTGAGAAAGACAAGCTTTTGAGCTTCCACAGAGCTCTTCTTCAGGTCTGGGAAACTCAGGCCATGTCTACACTTCCACTTATGTTAGCAAAACTTATGTCGCTCAAGGGTGTGAAAGAACGCACTCCTGAGTGACATAAGTTGTGCTAGCATAAGCACTCTTGTGCACAGCACTATGTCAGGGCCGATTTAGGTGGTTTTTTATGTGGATAGGAGAGCTCTCTCCCATCGACACACCGCGGCTACACAAGTGGTCCAGCTGTGCTGCTGTAAGCCTACTAGTGTAGACATGGCCTTACTCAGTGTCTCACAGCTTAATACAGGACAGAATAGATTGTTTAGCATTAGTACTGAACTCACACTTCAAGGGACTACTCAAGGTAAAGTGGCCAGTTAACTCTTTTTAGTTATATTGGCAATCAGCAGGTGCACTAAGTCCCAGGTTATAAATATATAGCATACACCATGATTGGGGCAGAAGAGTGTGTTTTGGCTAAAGAAACCAAATGAAAACTCTTATAAAAAGTGGCATGTTATATATTTAATGTCTTTTTTTTTTTTTTTTTTAAATATGCCTCATCCAAAACACCTCAACATGTTAAAGGACTAAGTCAATCTGCTGGTATTTGAAATTGTAGAACCAGGGAGTCTAAATATTCCAAATTTGATTTTTCGAACACTGAACTATCACACTCTGCAGTTGTCCTTAATTAAAGAAGCTAAAAGACTTCCAGAGACTTAGCACACAAGACCATTAGGTGAATTTAACATTTGCATTATGACATTTACAACAGCAAATGTGAAGATTCAGGTCTCCAGCCATCTCTCTAATGGTTCCACATTATTTCTTTTTGACAATACTTAAAAACTCTCAGACACCTATTTAATCAATTTGGCAAGCAACATATTCGCTATGTGGAGTTGGCCATTTGCCTGCAAATATTTAATATTCCCACGGAAAAGTGGAGCAGACTGGACATCTCCAATTTCAGAAAAAGATACCTTGCATCAGTGTCCTGCAACTGGAGTCTACAAACAAGATTGGCAAACCTGGAGGCCTTCTCCATTAATTAAGTCAGGATCTTATACTATACCTTCAGGTCAGAATTGGGGGACAACGTCTTACAGATCTGTAACTAAAGGGAATCTCCAAATCTATGGATCTGGAATTTTTTGCAAGCAATAAATTCACATGGAAGAAAGTTGAAGAGGATGTTCTGGCAGGATTCTTTAAAATATTATAATCCCATAGTCTTTGCTGTATGATGTAGACAAAATTTTCTTTGCTTTTGGGGTTATTTTTAGATAACACAATAATACACTTAGATAGTTTTTCTATGTCTGTAGCCCAATTACCTTGAAATAGTTCTAGCCCAGAGATTCTCAGACTAAGGCTCGCAAATCACAAGTGGCTCTTTAATATGTCTCCTTCAGCTCCTTGCAGCACAATATGAAAACACTGTGATTTAATTATTAACCAATCAGAATGCTTTTACTACCAATTGTAGAATGCTTGGTCAGTCATTTTGCTATAAGAATTTTATATTATATTTATATAAACAGTAAATGAAACAATTAATTCACTCTACATGGCTCTTTTGGGTAATGTTGATTGCTAATTTGGCTCCTGAATCACTGAGCTCTGAGTGTCACCATAGTTCATTCTAAACCATAAAGTCTAGGTGCACATGTAGAATCAGACTACTATTTAAACAACTAGTGTACGTCTCTACTAATCCAAATTCCTGGAAAACAGACAAAGTCAGCAATGAAACTGCAATTTCCCAATGGCATTTTGATTATAATTTCAGCACTGGCTAAGAAGTCTCAAAAATAAAAAAAGTCCACTAGACTGTAAATTAAATTAGCTTCTTGAGTTGCTTTCAGGAAGCAAAGAATGGAAGATGCTTGAGAAAAAAAATGCAATTACCCTTAACCACTATAAATTTGTGCTTAGAGACTTATGCTTTTAAAGCAGTACCAAACCCGAGTCCATTTAGTACCAATTGCAGAGTCAACTGATTTTAACCAATCATAACAAACAATTGTGCTGGTTATAGTGGGAGAGGCTGTTACAGCGAAGTTGCAGAACTCTCTATTCTGCCTGCTTTTTCAGGCACTCAAAATTTTCTGAAACTCACTTTTTGGGATAGTGTCCCAGGTTCATTCCCTACCCCAGAGTGATTAATTATACTATTTATTATTATTTTAGCAAAGAAGCATTAGCTGGTTTTGAGAATGAGTGAAAAAAAATATTTCCCAAATGCTCTTGCAATTTTTTTCCCCAAACAACTCTACAGCTGAGAGAGTTACAGTCATTACAGAGAAAACTGAGCCAGTGCAAATTGTGTTACATCAGTCTAAACTGTGTATATTCTAGGTGTCCGTACTGGTGTAGCTGCACCACTGGCTGAAATCCCAGTACAGACCAGGTCTTCGCCTATTCTATTTAGATTATAAGGTCTTTGGGGAGGGAGTCTTACTTTTTTTTTTGTGGGTAGTGCCTAGCACAATGGGGCTATGATTTCAGGTTGGGGCATATAGGTGCTAACATAATACAAATAATGTTTTCCACATAAATCAGTGGAAGTATGGCACATCAATAACTGGAAACAAAAAGGTATATGTTTCCAACACAGACCGCTAAATATCCTATGAAATGTGCAGGGATTGAGGAATGACCCTTTCCTTATGAATCTCTTAAGATAAAAGCTGCACACCTAAAATTTGCAGATAATGGATTCTCCTCTGCAAACTCTTTAATGTTCAGAGCAGAGAGCTAACTCTTAGTAGGACCTTGCCAGGTGGATAGGATAGGATGTTCTAATGGTGTCATACTTCCACATTATAACATTTATTTTCTCTCTTTCCTTCTAAAATACATGGAGTTCCATCAAATATTATATTGACAATCTTAAGGTTACCCTGATGTGCATGCACGTCAAAAATTACAGTTATGGCTGCATATGCTACCTTTAATCTGATCCTTATCCATTTGTAAACTCTTTGGGGAAGGGACTGTCTTTTTGTTCTGCGTTTGTACAGCTCCTAGCACAAAAGGCCCTAGTCCCTGACTACTGCTCATAGGGGCGACAATAATATACATTAATGATATTAATTATATGAACATGTACAGTTTCTAGTACTGTGTATAACTATATTGAACATGAGAATTGATTAAAATGATTTCTATGACATGCACACAGTAAACTTTCTTACACAACGTGTAACTACAACAAAGCACTAGTGAAATACACTAGTATATACAAGCCAGTTTTTCACTAAACTATTGCTCTAATTGCCTCATCTCCAAAATGGCACCTAAAGACTGATGGTTTGAAAGAAAAGGTATAGTAAATGGCTGCTGATTAAATTATTAAAACATATACATTAAAGATAGAAAACATTTTAGAAGTCTAAAAATACTAGATCATTTTGGCAAATAAAATAGTGTAAAGATACCAAAATTAAAAAATACAAGATATTGCCTTATCTAAAGTTTTACAATTTTATTTGATATAGTGTATTTGGGAAATAGCATTGGATCATAACTAAAGACTATCATAATGCATCCACACAAGAAGGCAGAGGTACAGTTGCACATGTAACCTCAACTTTGGCATTTGATGATTTGAGTAATTAATCATGCAACTTTAATATTTTTTACCAATAGTTTCTCGGACAATTTAAAAAGTGCAAGAACTAAAACTATTCAATAAAAATCTCTACTTCCAATAGCCTTCATATTACTTGACCTCAGATTTTGACCCCCTTTCCTCCCCAAAAAAATCATAAAACCACATCTGTAGTGGTCATGAAGATTAATTACAGCTGAACAACTTTTTACATAAGAAAGTGCAGAATAATAAATTAATAGCCCAACAAAACAACTCTCAAAATAATGGAAAACAGCAGTGAAATAGATAAAACCTACAAAGGTTTTATGAAATGAGATAAAACACACACTATATCTTGCATTTCATATGTATATTTATTCCTCAAACATAAGACACATACATTGTCCAAAATTAAAAGTTTGCAATGCTGTAATTTATTTGAACATAATCAGTCTATTAATTAGTTATACCTAATGTCGTGATGGAAGGACAGCTGGGCAAACTTGAGTAGCACTGTGACCCTTTGCTTCAGGTCACAACATCTGAAGTGGGGAACCAGCCCCAGCCCCATGGGACAGAAACCACTGCTGTGTGGGGTGAATGCAAGGCATGCTTTCACTCAGACAACACCCCCTCCAAGGAACTGCCCTCCGCCCTGGGCTGGGATTCTGGTTGCAGTGCCAGGGCAGAAGGTGCATATATGTAACAGTGGGTCACTAAAAAGAAAATGCAGTTAGTGGGTCACTTCAGGAAAAAATTTGGGAACCGCTGATCTAGCCTATAATGAAGTTTCACCCAAACCAAACCAATTGTGTTAAAATACACTCAACAGATGTTGAGCTTATTGGACAAGAGTGGAAGTCTTCTAAACATTGAAAAAATTCTGAACTAAACTGTCTTGTCTTGTGATTTTACTTCTACAATTTCCCACTATTTAATGGAATAAACAATGACAATCTCCTTCAAAAGCAGACTGGAGACAGAAATGTGGATTTTCAACTTTAAATGCAAAAAAAGAGTAGAGAATTTAAGATTTTGTTCTAATCACATTTCAGACTTCTTCTTCTTTTCCTGGGCCCCAACTATGACTTTTGTCTTTGGGATCAATCACGTTAGCTAAATAATAAAGAAGGACCATACCTTCTTTTCTTCTTGTATGGTTCCAGTTCTTTGCCATTAATTAGATTTCCAGATTTCCACCGAGACTGAGAAAGAAGTGTTATCAGGCTATAATTTGTCACGTCCCACTGAAACCTCACCCAGTGTAAGTTTAGTGCTTCTCTGTAGTCCCTTGTTGTATAAAATAGATGCTATATTTTGACCAAAGTCCTCTTCAACACTCTTATGGCAGCTGGATACAAACACACAGTATTCCTTAGATTTCACCAAAAAATGGGACATAAAAAAATTTTCTCAACCACTCATAGGCCTAAAGACCATTTCATTGCCTTTTTTTTTTTTTTTTTTTTTTTTTTGGAGTTTCCACAATGTGTTTCAGGTCTGTATTAGTATTACTTCATCCACAGGGCTTAAAGAGCATACTGAACACTGAAACACATCTGATGAAATGGGTTTTAGCCCACAGAAGCTTATGCCCAAATAAATCTGTTAGTCTCTAAGGTGCCACAAGTCCTCCTAGTTGTTTTTGCTGATACAGACTAACATGGCTACCACTCTGAAAACTGAAACATCAGACAGCTAAGAGAAGTGCTCCTGAGAAGACTGTCTTCTTCATTTCAATGCTTTTATATAAGAAAATGTCACATACCTCCTTTTTCATACTTTTCTCTGAAATTTTGGATGCTATTGTGAGCAACTTGGACACAATATTGTTTTCAGATATAGAATTAATAGCACTGTGTATGTGCACATTTCTCCCCTCTATGGCTGCTTCTACTCATTTACAGGGTCATTTCTCAAGAGTATATCCTGAGCAAAGTGCTTCAATTATTTCTTTAAAATACTCATTTTGTGCTATGCTGAAAGCAACATCTACTAGCATAGAAGGTTGCAACTTTATCAAGTTTCTGCCTTTCCGTTGTTTTTACAACAAAACTATCGATTGATATTTGCCATTTGTGAAGGGTCACAAACACTGACTGCTCCTGAATGAATCTGATGTTGAAGAGCTTTAACGTGGCTTGAGTAGTAGCAGCAGAGCGCTGGGAGAGAACTCCCCCAGCACTCTCCCATAACAAGAACTCTTCCAGCACTCTAAAAACACCACCTCCACAAGGGGCACAGCTACCCTTAAGTCACTACTGTCTATACTGGTGCTTTACAGCACTGAAACTTGCTGCGTTCGGGTGTGTGTGTGTGTGTGTTTTTCACACCCCGAGCAAGAAAGTAGCAGCGCTGTAAAGTGCCAGTGTAGACAAGCCCTTAGTTTCCCCATGCAGATAGCCCTAAGATGGATAGGCCTTTAACACCACATGGTGGGCCAGAATGGGGATGGTTTCATTTGGAAGGACTTACTTTCTATAAATGCTCTCCTAGGAGTCACCTTAATTAAAATGTTAACAAGAGTTTTGTTGTTTGACTATAAAATTTTGTCAATTATCTGAAATTATTCATCCTAGCAGGTAATGTGCCCCAATACCAACCATCCACCATCACAACTTAAATCAAAATCTTTACTGTGAGTCCACTATGATGAGGACTCATGCCACCTGAGCATTTGTCTTAACTCAGCCCTCCTAGGTTGACAAAACTATCAGACTCTTTTTGTTTTTTTAAAGACATTTTGACTCACTTCCAGCCTATTAACTGGTTTTATAAATTAAAGTGTTTTAATAAATTAAACATTTCAGATTTGCTGAGGGCAATAAAAGGTAAAAGTTTGCACTAAAATATGAAGCTCTTTCTGAGCTTTGTGGAAGTGTGCATTTAAAACCAACTTTATTTTTTAAATTTATTGCTTTAGAATTTTGAAATATGCCCACAGATCATGGTGTTAAATGTGCTCCCCTGTTCAAAAGAGCCTTATACAATAATAAGCTCGTCACACACCTCATATCCACATGCAAAATTGCTTGCAATGGGTGCATAACTGTTTTATGCACAGTTGGAACCACATTTGCTTGGAACATAACTCACCATCATGAATCTTATACTGAGTCAACTCTGCACCACTATAGTAATAGTGTAGAAAAAGGCTTTGCCTGCAATTAATTCTCTTAAAAATCCCCTTCCATTGCCACCACCAATATAGATTACACCAGTTTGGAGTTTTAGTTTAGATCTGCTGCCAGCATTTAAACCATTAGGTCCCCGAACCCTGCTCAGGGCAAGTCTAGCCAACATGGCGGTTAAGATTTCAGTGGCTGGGTCTCTATGCTATCACTATCACCTGTGGAACTGCAGCCACAAGAGCAATGGTGGGAAGTTTTTAAGAAAGGAAGTTTAGAGTTGACAAGTTCTAAACGTGCTGATGCTACTGCTTCAACTGGGTCTGCTTGCACAGTCTCTCAATGCTCCTGCAAGCTTTCAATGATCTCCTATATTCTTAACTACTGTACTTTGTTTTGACCTACTGAAGCTTCTGTAATTTTATGCATACCAAGTTTGCTTTACAAGGTGAAATGCACGTAAACTGAAGGCTTTTCTTGTTTCAACAAATAAAAAACATGTTTAGGCAATACTTCGAACATTTACTCTGACAAAACACATTTTATATAGTAAAAATGTTATACAGTTCACATCTCAAAATTTTTTTGGTACAACACCTCTCCAGCCACGTAATGCCATTCCTACAAAACCTTACTTTTCAAACCTGTGCTGGAAACTATGGGTTAGGTACTCAGGATGCATTAGTACTGCAGTGGTTGGAGTGAGTGCTATATCTGGACATGCTAAACAGGTCTACATCAGCCACGATGGCCAGTGCAGACACACTGTACCATTAAAATAGTTCATGTCAACCTTCTTTTGTTGGACTGACACAAGAGACACTGCTATACAGGGTTCTTGGATTCTATTCCCAGTTCTTCCACTAACTCATGCCGTGAGGCTGGACAACTCACCTCCCCTCTGTGCAAGATAAGGATAGCACACACCTAAGGTTTTCCATCATTGTAGTACTGCAAACCTAACTCATGGGGTGAGGAGGCTTACGTTCATGTTTGCAAAGTGCCTTCACATAATTGGACTAAAGCACCTGTATGAGCAAACAGTACTCCTGTTACTGGTTCTGGAAGCCCATATAATAAAGAGATGTGATCTCCTAAAATGACCGATTTGCTTAGGTGGGTGTAACCAGACCCTACAATCTCCAAGGATGAGATGGCAAGGAGAGAGAAGTAGTGACTTAACAAGTCCTAAGATGCTTCATGAGAGCTGAAGCGGAGAAACACACTTTTGCCAGAGCCTGAAAAATTCATCTGTCTGGGGCAAATAGGAATCTCTCTCAGACAAATGCCACCAGCTTATGCATAACCTATGCCTTCATTTTAAAGTAATATATTTCAAGCTCTTATAATTGCAAAAACAACCTTCAGCTACTATTCATAGCTTTGGCAAACCCAGAGTGAAACTGCAGGTAGCAATGGAAGTATCAAAATTCAGGTCAAATTCACATCTTGGAAAAGCTATGAATAGCTGTAGAGGTGGGCTGAAGAGATATTTACTGGGGACATGGACCCAAATCAGAGGGTTGATGATGGCTACATTGGAAATACCAGCCTTGTAATAGCCCAGGATGACTAGTGTGAGACTAGTGGAACAGAAAAAGGTTAGAGAACGTTAAACTGATAAACTGCCAATAAGAGCAATCCCAGTATTCTCCCCTTTCCCAATAGTCAGAGGTTTGTGGATGAGGAGGGATGGCTGAGAGACAGTGGGGAACTTTAACTTCATCTAGTTCTTTGGATTTTACAAGTTTGGATGGGAGGATGAATAGAAGTGAGGATGTGCGAGTGGCTAAATGCACAAATGGATGTCTGTGGGAGAGATTATTTTTAATTATTTTAAATCACCCATAAATTGGCTAAGTTTACAGAAGATACATAAGATCAGGAACCTATCTTCAAAGAAAGGTAAAAGTTAGAAAAGAAGGAAGAGAAAGACTGATTTAGGGGAGAAGTAGGAGAAATGGAAAAATAGAGAAGGAAGTAGAGAAGTAGAGAAAGAAAACAGATATAAGGGCATGCAAAACAAAGATCTCAGACATGACTGAGGTACATTTCAAGAAAACAAAGATAAGAAGTTACAATGAATAGCACACAATTTGTTCCACATCTTTAAAATGCAGGAGCCATGGCTTACCGGCAGATAGGCATAGCAGGATAGCAGAGGTGGGGTTTTTTACCGACTAGGTTTAATCCTTCCACTAGATTGAAGGCCTGCACATTTCAAAAACGAGACAAACTAGAGCAGTGGTTCTCATCTAGATATTTGCCTAGTTTTACAAGAGGCTACATAAAAAGCACTAGCAAAGTCAATACAAACTAAAATTTCATACAGTGACTTGTTTATACTGTTCCATACACCGAAACGCAAGTACAATATTTACCAGTCGATTTTATAATTATATGGTAAAAATGAGAAAAAGCAATTTTTCGTTACTGGTGTGCTGTGACATTTTTGTATTTTTATGCCTGATTTTGTAAGCAAGTAGTTTTTAAGGGAGGTGAACCTTGGGATACAATCATGTGGAAAAGCTGAGAGTCCTGAACTAGAGGGCCATAGCAGCCAGTTTTGCCACTACATGACATGGGTGAGGAAGAGTTATTGCTATGTAATTTGGTCCCTGTCTCAAACTCCAAAAATCACTTCTCTGAACAAGAGCTTGTCTTTTCACAGCATAAGTTTACTGAAAGTCATGTTCATTGAAGGCCAATCCCATTCTAGTGCATGTCTCCAGAAAGAAGAAGTATTATTAACAGTGATCTGGATCCAAGTGCAATGCTATATTACAGGAAATCTAGGTGCATTCCTGGTAGCAGATGCCATCCTATTGTGAATTGAGGTTGCAACCAACCGTATTATCCATGTGCCAATCCTTTCCCAGTGTAAATCTTTAGGAAACCCAGATATGTTCACAGATTTGGTCACAGTGAAAGAATAGGGAACCCAAAGAAGACATAATTATAGTAAAAAGAAAAGGAGTCCTTGTGGCACCTTAGAGACTAACCAATTTATTTGAGCATGAGCTTTCGTGAGCTACAGCTCACTTCATCAGATGCATACCGTGGAAACTGCATCTGATGAAGTGAGCTGTAGCTCACGAAAGCTCATGCTCAAATAAATTGGTTAGTCTCTAAGGTGCCACAAGGACTCCTTTTCTTTTTGCGAATACAGACTAACACGGCTGTTACTCTGAAACCTATAATTATAGTAAACTGATCCCATCAAGAAATCTATAAGAAATCCTAATTAAATAAGGTTCCTTCACTGAGTTAACTGTAGCTGCACCCCTCGATCCACTAAGACAGAAAAACAAGAGGAATTAGTTGGAGTCAGGGATACAAATTCCATTTCGTATTTTATGAAAGGATCTAACTTGCAAGGAATAAACAAAAAACAAAATGTGTAGGAAGGAGAGTTATTAAAGTTACTGCTTAAAAAACCCCAGCTTGCTTGATTTTTTTAAAATGTAAGTTGCAAAGAACATTCACTTTAGCTGAAATCCTAAATATGAGTATTCTGTAGATGTCGAACACAACTCTAGTGAAGCTATCAGGACTGTCAGCCTTTAGCAATCAGATTAACATACAGTAAATGTCCAATCTCTCTGCTGATTTATCTGCTGCCTACATTAACCACTAAAATTCACACTAGGCCTGCCATGTGATTTGACTTCAGACACAGCATTCATTGAGACATTGAAGTCTTACAACACCCCTTTCACCACAAACTCTGAGCAGGTTTAAATAAGCAATGCCTCTGAGTAAGTGTAGCATTTGGAGCAGATTTTTTATTGTCTTCATCAAAACCAGCCAGCCACAGTGCAACCAAAGTTCCAATAAGCCCTCTGCATCTGCAAGATTCAGCTATGTTCCAAGTTAAATATTTCCATCTTATTGTGTACAACATTCAAAGAAATGAAGGTATGCAGATCATAGAACGCTAGCCCATAAATTTTCAACCATAAAACCTACAGCCTGAAAAAAGTTAAGCAGATCTGTACTCTTATACTACTTGATTACCTGTCTCCATGATGTCTCTCTAGCTTGGTTACCACCTCAGATATTCCTTTAGAAATAACAGACTAAAGAAGTTTTCAGTATTTGGAAAAGAATAAAATTGCTTGACAGGTTTAATATCAGCTGACTGCGAGGAGCCCAATACTGTTGACACAAGAACTCAAATCTCCTTGTCAAGGAAAGTATAGTAGTCATCCTCAATTCTAAAGGCTTATAGTACATTTTTTAAAGTACACTTTTTGGCAGCCTCTCAAACATTCAGCACAGATAAGAGCAAGGGTGCTTTTAGATGTTTTTGCAACTATATTGAGAAAACTTTTTTGAAGCTTCATAACTGAATGTTAATTTAGTACTAAACCATTTTTTTGCACTGCAACAACAAGAAGCAAGCCCACTACTGAACTCTTTCCTATATTCCATTTTTAACACACTTTCCCACAAAAATAATCAAATTTCCAAATTTAGGAGTAAAACTGCAAGCAAGAACTCCAGAAACTCTGAAGGTAGCTCTGGTTACAGCAGTTTGCAAAGCTTAGGATGGCTAAAATCAGAGTGCTTCTCCTGAGAGAAAACTACTGGTCTGAAACCTCCTTAGGGAAAAAGAAAAGGAGTACTTGTGGCACCTTAGAGACTAACCAATTTATTTGAGCATAAGCTTTCGTGAGCTACAGCTCACTTCATCGAATGCATCCAAATAAATTGGTTAGTCTCTAAGGTGCCACAAGTACTCCTTTTCTTTTTGCGAATACAGACTAACACGGCTGCTACTCTGAAACCTCCTTAGGGAAGAGTGTCTGAAAGTGTCAAGGAAACTAATGCAAGCTGTTTGTACTAATGAGTTTGAGCTGCTGGCACCACAGCTACCTCAAGAGTTTCACTCCCTCTGCAACTGTCCTCCAGCAGAGTGGAGTGATATAAATCACTCAGTTTTATGAAGCCTCAAAACAATTTGAACATTTGTACTATTGCACATTTAGAAGATTAAAATTTATAATGAACTAAATTACAAAGGTTTTCTTTTTAAAAATAACATTACTGTTAGGGTAATTTATTTGAATTTTACAAAATTGCAGAACTTGATCCTGCAAATACTTAAGGAGATAAGTAACTTTACTGACATGAACTCACTTAAAGTTAAGCACGTACACAAGTATTTGCAGTATGAGACAAAAACTGTATTTGTATTAAATATTTAGAGGTATAAAATTTGTTACTTCAAAACAAACAATAGCATCAATGTTAATAATGAAAAGTTATTTAGACTTACAATACAATAAAGTTAATATGAGCTTTTTATATATATACACACACAAATAAAAAAAATCTAAAGTTAGGCTCCTAAACCCATATTTAAGGCATTTAAGGGTAGGATATTCTAAAGCACGTATGTAATTCAGGAGTATAAATCCCATTGACTTCAAACCCTGATGGAGAAGTATTAGCATGGTTGAAATATTTTAGCATTCCTGACTTATAAAAGTTCAATATAACCGAAGATGGCACAGGCTGCAATTACAGTATGCGGTATTTGCTTATCAATTCTGTGACTGAATGTGTGTTCTTACAGTAAAGATGTTAACAATGCCCTGGACTTATCTTTTTCAGTATAGATGAACATTTTAAATATGAAGCTTCCTAATGGACAAAATTTCCATATAAAATCTGAAATTCTACTAACAATTAGGAAGTTAAAGAAACATACAATAATCTACTTTAGTAATTTAAGATTGTAAAATGGGAAGAATGTAAAGAACTAGCAGCACAAGTATTTTTAAAAAATTTTAGGGTTTTTTTAAAATTATGATTTTATCTAGTTTGTCTTCCAGTACAAGCCAAGCGCTGAATCTCACAGAAAGAGAGCAGTTCTCATAGCAGAACACATTACATGACTAGCTGCTCTGTGTTGTAGGAATTTAAGTAAGTAAATGGTTAGAAAAAGTTCTGTAATATTGACCCAAAGAAGCAGGTTTTCAGAAGAGATTATCTTCTCAACAGGTTGCCACTTCTTTGCCCCTACAAAAGAAATTTAACATAACAGGAACAATAGGCTTGCTTTTTGCACAGGCATATTATGGCACTAGTATATATAGAGTGCTAAATAAACGTAAGTCATTTCTAGCATGCAGTTTTGGAATCACCAAAAACATTTCTATCGCTGTCTCAGAAATATGCTGTCTGCACGCTACTCTTCAATTAAACATTCATATATAAAACATGATACTAAGGATGAAAGATGTTCTCTTGTTTACTGAGGTCTATCCAAGTTTAGCTGCATGAGTTTAAAGGATTTTTTCACCAGCTCTTCCTGAGGCTAACACTACATAAGCTCCCCTAGCTATAAATGGGGAATAAACTTCCTATATGTATACACAGAGTTTTCCCCTTTATATGCAATTACTCAACTCTAATTATACTATGATATTCTCACATTCCCTAACCCTAACACTCAGGCAACAAAAGCAGATTCTCCCAGCATCCTAAATGTCCAAATTGATATACTACCCTTAAAATCTAGCTAACTTGTTACTAAACTAGAGATCTCCTCATGAAAGATGTACTCTCATAGGAAAAACTGAACCTCTGTATTTTCACATTTGTGTCAAACAAAAAAGCAGTACCACTTAACCCATCAGATCATTTAAAATAGGCCAGTGATACAGTACTAGCTTAAAAGTGCAAGCCGAATAGCTTCTGCTAGTGTAAATGACATAAGTCCACATTATAAAGCTAAACGATTACACAAGCTACTTCATACTATAGCTTTATTTTCATTCTGAACTGACCTTCACAAATAAACCAGATCTAGTTTCTTGCACATCAGTTCTGAAGTTAGTAGCCGGAGAAACCCAAATCACTAGATACAATTCCGAAAAAAACTGAGAACACAGCTCACTAAAAATTTTACAATAAATGCATAAAAGACCTCTCCCCAGCACTGAAAAACTGCATAGTTACAAAGTCAATATAAACTATCTAATGATTTTACATTTTATGATCTCTCAATTGTACACTTCCGAGAAGCGTCCTATCCAACATCTGCACCACCCCTGACTTATGTTGTCAATATCAGGATATGAGCGTAAACTGTCTATGGAAGCGATTGGGTTCTTTTTTTCATACAGCACAGACACACTGTAGGTGCTTGATTAATCACCGTAAAATAGACAGAGTATCTTAAGCGAAAAGGGGAGGGAAAAGACTCTAGAAACAAGGTACCACTGGTTATACTAAACCACATCAGGTGTTTAAAGTGGAAAGGGATGATTTTTTTTTTTTAAAACAAAACACAGTCCATAAAATGTCATTAAAGATACTAAACTTTTTGAACATTTCAACCCACCCAATCCTTTTCCCATAACATACTCTACGAGCCCAGAACCCATACCAATGCAATTCAGTACCGGCATAACAGGGTTACAGAGCTCAACCCAGTGGACGCACAAGGCTAACTCCACATTAAGATCACGTGAACAAACAAGGCAGGCAGTCAATGCCATGACAAATCAAGGTGCATCAGACCATCTTTCACAAATCAATGCTTGCACATTAGAGCATCTCCTCTATTCAGTGCATACACACACCCCAGCATCATTCTCCTGATTCATGGCGCATACACCACTGTCAACAAAGCATGTGCCAGTTGTCATTCCCAGAACAATAAGGCTCAGGTCATCCTCTGAAAAAATGCACACCCCTCATACCCTCAGTGCACACACTACCTCCCCCACTCTTCCTTAGATCACTTCTACTACACCCAGACCCAAAACCTCAGGCACAATATATAAGAAAGAGTGCACCTATAATACTGTTATGCTTAACCATTTCATTCTTACAATGCAGGTACCAAGACATTCACAGACCCCTGAGCTGCACACAAGACAGCTCCACACAAACGGAAGCATGCACACTGCACGATTTGTCCTGGGATCATCAAGGCAGTGTGCCTTATGGAGTGATTGAAGAAACTAGAAAACATGGCCCACAGCCCGAGAGTAGGAATCACCAGGGGGAGAAAGAGGAGGTGGATACATTTTCCCCTCCCCGCATAACAACTCCAGAGCCAGCAGCAGAGGAGGGAAGGGGATGCATGTTGCAGCCCCCACGCATCCCTGCCGAGCTGGGGGGCATGCACACCCAGTGGGTGGCGGATGCACAGCCCGCAGGTGACAGCGGGGAAGAGGTTGCACCTGATCTCTCTATTGCCCCACACGCAATGCCGCCGCTCCCGGGAAGGAGGACGGCGAGACCCGGGCCCATCACCGAGCGAAGGGAGGGGATGTGCGGAAATGTAACCCCCCCTTGCTCAACGCAAGAGGCAGCACGAGAAGGTTTACCTGCTTCGGGCAGCCCAGCCCCCCACCTGCCCGGGCTGCAAACAGCCGGTGCAACCCCCCCCCCGTACCACCCCTCCGCCCCCAAGGTGCAGCAGCCGGTGCACGCCCCGCGCACCCTAGGGTGCGCCCCCCCCCGGGGGGGGCTTCAGCTGCTGCCGCCTCCCGACTCTGCCCAAGTTCCTTCCCCCACCCCCCACCGAGGCCGGGCCTAGCGCTGCCAGCCGGCTGCCCCCAAGGCCCGACCGGGGTCCCCTGCCGGGCGGGCGGCCCGTACTCACCCAGGCCGAGCCCCTCTGGGCCACCTCCGCCGCCGTCCATGCCGGGCGGTGGAGGGGAGGAGAGGGGAGGGAGGGGGGCGGGCGCCAGGGGCCCTCCCTCCCGCTCAGCCCCCGAAGCCGCCGCGGCGCTCGCGTAGCTGCCGCCTCAGGCCCAGGCCCCGCCGCCGCCGGACGCGGCTCCCGCTCCCCTCAGCCGCCGCCGCCGCCGCAGCGCTACGTGGCCGCCGCAGCCAGTCTCGCGACTCAGGCTCGAGCGCGAGCGATGAGGGGGGAGGGAGGGGAGGGGGGGGAAAAAAGGGAGTGAAAGGGAGCGCGCGCGAGGCGCCTCGCGCCGCCTTTTCAGCCTGTCGCGCGCGCAGCCCCATAGGCGGCGGCGGGGGAGGATGGAGTTGGCGCATGCGCCGTAGGGCGGCCCTGTGCTCACCTCTGCCAGCAAGTGAAGTCCAGCAGGAGGGGAGGAAGCGGGCGCAGGGGGTTCGGTGCACACGTGAGAGGCTCGCCCTGGGGGCAAGTTGGGTGTTGGAGAGGGGTAGAAGTCAGTGCTCAGAGAGGGGGGTGGATACTGAGCTCAGCAGGGTGAAGGGGGGGTCAGGAGTGGAGTGGGGTCATGCTGGGGGGGGGGTGGAGGGGGCGCCAGGCTTTGAAGGGGGATGGGTGCCATACTCAGGGGGTTGGAGTGGGTGCCAGGCATGGAAGGGGGATGAGTGTAGGGTTCAGGGGGGTAGGTGCTGAGCTCCGTAGTCTGGAGTGATTGCCTGGCTGTGGAGGAGGGTTGGTGGGCTAATGATTATTGCTAATGATTAATACTCTTTGCACTCTTAAGAAACCTAAAGCTACTGTACTATACAACTACCGCAAAGATGCAAAAACCTGCAAGTCTTGCCATCGTAAAATCTGGGCCACTGACACCACAGAATCCTGTAGCATGGTTAATAAGGGCAAGCACTAAAGACAGAAGCCACAAAATTGCAAAAGTGTTGCATGCAATTGTTGCAAACGCAGCGCTGTTTGCAGGCATATGTGATTTCATTTTTCTGGGATCCCTCTGTTGCTGCATGGAATCCTGCAACCAGGGGGGCTATGGCAAAACTCCAATAAGAACAGATTTCAGAGTAACAGCCGTGTTAGTCTGTACTCGCAAAAAGAAAAGGAGGACTTGTGGCACCTTAGAGACTAACCAGTTTATTTGAGCATAAGCTTTCGTGAGCTACGATGAAGTGAGCTGTAGCTCACGAAAGCTTATGCTCAAATCAATTGGTTAGTCTCTAAGGTGCCACAAGTACTCCTAATAAGAACAGAGTCAGACACACTGCTGGCACCTGCGTGCGCAGTCTCTCCTGCAGCAAGATTAAAAAATACTTTCAAATGCTTTCTCTCTATGCATGCATTTCTGTGCCCCCATCCCCCAGTTCCTTCTTAGTATTGGCATGCCTACACATCCTCGAACCTCTTATGCTGGAGAAAGAGGCTAATGCTGACTGATTGCAGCACGGATAAAGCAGTCGTGTAAATGATCCCAGGCTGCCTAAACCAACCGTTACTCTATTGTCCTCAGCTAGGTAATTACAGTGAGATTTCACTTAATTAAAGTCATCTGAGCTGGGCGAGCTGCGGCAATGCTCTGAGAGCTTTGAGGAACTGTGGCTAACACCAACCCACGCATAGATTGTCTTTTGGCTCTGAGTAAAAGTGACTGGGTCCTGGGCTTAGTTGCTCTTCAGCAGCATGAGGGTTTATATTCGAAACAGCAGTGACCCCTGTCTGTCAGCTTCACTGAAAGGTGCATGGAAGCATGAACCTCTAGCATAATGCAAATGCTGCCCAATTTTCATTTAATCAAGGGCTTGTTGCACTTAAGTGCCCTAACATTGATACGGAATATATGAAGCATAAAGGTACATGTAGAGAGAGATGTGGTCTGGTTACAGGACTGGGAACCGGAAGCTCTCCTGAGTTTTCTCCTAGCTCTGCTACTGACTCATTGTATGGCACTGGCCAAGTCATTTGATCTTTCTGTATCTGTTTTCCCATCTCTACAATGGAGATAGTAATATATTACCTACATTCCAGAGGGCTTATGAAGAAGAATGCTTTTAATGTGCTTTGAAGGCAAGTGCCAAATATTAGTAAGTGTTCTGATTGTTTCCAGTGTTGTTGTAGCTGTGTTGGTCCCAGGATATTAGAGGTGGCTGAGGTAATATCTTTTACTGGACCAGCTGCTGTTGGTGAGAGAGACAAACTTGCAAGCTTACACAGAACTGTTCTTCAGGTCCTGAAAGATCGCTTGTCTCCCTCCTCAACAAAAGTTGGTCCAATTAAAAAATATTACCTCATCCACCTTGTCCCGCTCTATGTTCATGTAGCACTCTACCCCTGCAAGGTTTGGTTCAGATTTCATTGACTGAGAAGGCTTTGGCCCCTCCATCAATAACAATAACACCCTGCTCGACCTCTCTAGAATAAAGTGATCCTCCATTTTACAGATTGGGAAACTGAGGCAAAGATGCGGTCGCTCAGGAAGGCTGATGGTCCTGAGTTTTGTTTTCCTTGGTGTAAATCAGGAGTAGCTGCATTGACCTCAGTGGAGTTACGCTGATGTAAAACAGTTGTGGTAGGAAAGTCAGGGCCTGTTGTGTCAATGCAGTTAGGATCAGACTTCAGTGGAGTTAATCCAGTTTGACAGTGGTGTGACTATGCAGAATTAGGCCCCAAGAATTTAAGATCTTCAGATCTAGCTGCCTCCAGGTTATATTTGGTTGCAGCTCAGCTGGAAAAGCACCTAGTGGTTATAACAGCAGATTGGGAGTCAGGAGACTCTGTTCTAGTCACACCTCTGCCACCAGTTTGCTGTGTAACCTTGGCCAAATCACCTAACCTTGCTCTGCCTCAGTTTCCCTGTTGGTAAAATGATAATAACGTTTAACTTACTGGGATGTTGTGAGGCTAAGTTAATATTGTAATGTGCATTGACATTCTCAGATGAAAAGTGCTATAAAAGGGCAACATATTGTATTGTGAAGGCCGCTATGAAAGTACAAGTATTTATCTCTCTCACAGAGGCATTGTAAAACTTTTTAGGTTTGTAATTGAGACAGAGAGAGATTCTATGATTTACCCATGTCATTGGCAGTCAGCAAGAAAAAACAGTAGTCTTGATTTGCAGTCTGCTGCTCCAAACCCTACCTCCAAGTTTCTCAATCTTTTTCCACCTAGAACCTCCTCCCCGCAGAATTCTGCCTCTAGTGGATAGCACACTGGACTGCAACCCCAGGGACCTGTGTTCTATTCCTGGCTCTGCCCCTGGCCTTCTTGGTGCTCGTGGACAAGTCACTTGACCTTCCTGTGCCTCAGTTTCCCCACAGGTAAAATGAAGATAATGATACTGACCTCCTTTGTAAAGTGCTTTGAGCTCTACTGGTGAGCAGTGCTAGATAAGAGCTATGTATTCTTTATAGCACTCTTCCATGGCTTCTTACTGTGTCCTGAATTTCCCAGTGCTTTGCGGGAACAGGGTCACTGCAGGAAACTAAGGGGTGGCTCTTTGGTGCTGGTGGGGCTATTGCTTGGTGGGTGGGTGGCTGCTGACTACAGGTGGCTGGTGGGAGATATAGGGCTCGAAGAGGATGCTGGATTGCTGTGGAGCTGTTTTCTTCCTGCTCCTGCATCTCCCGGTGCTCGGGGAGGCCCTGCTTTGAGAGGCTGTGAAGCCTTTCCCATGGCCTTTAGACACACGACTTCCCTTGCCCCAGAGCTGAACACAGTGTAGGAGAGGCAAGAATTCCACTGTGACCAGGTTAGGGGGTAAAAGAGGGTAGGACAAGGGAGTGGGAGCAACTGGAAAGGGGAGGGTTCAAAATGATTAACCTGAGCTGGTTCCTGGTAGCATTTTCCCTGTGGTTCAGCAGTTGGGTTGTGACCCACAGTGAGTGTCGCCTCTGACCATGTATCCTCTGGTCCTTGGGGTTGTTTCTTGTATTGCCTTGTCTGTTGTGCACAGCAGGTGAAGTTTGGTGGGAGGTTCTCTAAGCAATTCTTTTTGTATGTAAATTACCTACAAACAGATTTGACCTGGTCACAATTAGTACAGCATGAAAATGACTCAGAGCTTTAATACAGGGTTACAATAAAGCTCTCCTGAGATCTTTCATTTACAACAGTGATACTCAGAGCTCAGTGGCTCAGGAGCCGAATTAGCGATCAGCATTATCCAAAAGAGCCACAGAAGTGTGAATTAATTGTTTCATTTACTGTAGTACTATATATTCATATTTAAATGGTATGACGTGGAAATATTAATAAATATACAAAGTTCTCACAGCAAAATGACTGACCAAGTATTATTATTTTAATCAATTACAGTTGGTGAATAGCATAGTTAAAGCATCCTGATCGGTTACTAATTAAATCACACAGTGCTTTAATAGCATGTGCTGCAGGAGACGCATTAAAGAGCCCCTTGCGGCTCGTGAGCCTCAGTCAGAGTATCACTGAATTAAAACCTCAAATAAAAGGGACAAGTAAGTTGGAGAGCCCCCCGTGGCATATAGCCAGCATAGCTGACTTTTGTGTCTCACCGCCTACTGCACTCGCTATAGGGACATGGCTGCAGTATCTTTGCTCCCATCGGTTCCTGGACGTCATAACCTACCAGCTGGCTCAGTTCAGAGCTGTCCCCAGGCTGTTCTAATCTATACTGAGGCTGAGGTAGACCTAACTTGAGAGTCAGGGAGCCCTTGCTGTGGCCAGGGAAGAATCTCAGCCTAATAGAATCAGGGCTGCCTCTTTTGACCACGGAGAAGGCGGCTCAGGTGAAGGGTGGTCTGTCTTTGCAAGAGCAATACCTGCCTGTGTGAATTAATTCAATTATAAATAAACGCAGTGTGTGCTCCAAAATTACAACTGAAATGCAAAAATTTAGGAACCTGCAGCTTAGAGAGCTGGATGATTGAGATGGCTATGAGCAAAGAGATCTGCCTACTGGATTTGGTATCTCAGGGAAGGAAGGGTTTCTGATCTGGTCTTCCAGTTCAGGCCTGTTTCTCAAGAGAATGAAATACTTTCCCAAACATCTTATCTGTACCACAAAGGCTGAATGGTGCCCTATAGAAGATACCATTCTAGAGCAGTTTGACTTTTCTCCTAGCCTTGGGCCCCTCTCCTGTACATCTCCTGCAGGCCCCGAGTGCCTTGCAGGACACTCTCTTTGTTAGTGATTGACCAATCCCATTGACGGTTCTCAGTTTCCTCAGTAAGAATCTCTCAGAGACATTGGCTGCCAAACTCAGTTCCTATTCCCACAAAGGACTCTGTTTTGGATACTTCTGTTTTTCTCTTTGATCCAAGTTTTGACATGAAAAGACATGTCAGCCAGGAAGGAAAAAAAAACAACCAAACCCACACCTCTGCCTCCATATGAGCTTCTTCAACACATGGAGCTGCACGCTTGCCAATCAGCCACAGATCCTTATCAGCCCTCTGATTTCCTCATTGTCCTCTTCCCTCTACAGTCTCCCTTCACATCATTCATTGTACAACCTCTAGCGGTATGTAACCCGTACTGCAACCCCCCCAGTCCTCCGAAAGGATATAAATCATAAGCCCCGACCACGTGCTCACTGAAGATCCTGTGGCACGGCTCAAGATATCCTGAGGCAATTCCAGTGTGGGTAATTATCTTCTACATTCCCCCTATGGTTTCAGATGGATATGACATAGTTCTGCCCTAGACTGTTGTGTAAGGTTCCCAAACAGCTGCTCTATCTCACCCCAGAGGTAGCTGCATTTCAGTGGTAGATGAAGTGCTTCCTGTGCATAGTTTGTTGATCAGCTCATTAAATCTGCAAAGCACCTTGGGATCTCATGGGATGAAAGGTGCTATAAAAATGTAAGTAATTATTAGGCTAGCATCATTAAACACGCCCTGGGATTTTTAATATTATCATACATTTATTATATATGAAGCATGTTTTTAAATTAAAGAATCCCGAAGAGCTTTACAAAACCTTTAACAAATTATAGCAGCAGCACGGAGGTGCAGCTGGCTCTGGGGTGGAAAGCAGTGACCAAACACCACGCAGTATACTGCAGAACAGTGTGGGAAGGGAAAGCCAAGCACGCTGAGGTAAGCTCCTACTTTTACAAGAAGTGCAATGGGATCGTAAACATCCCTGTGGCATAGGCAGGGTCTCAGTTTTGACACCTACCATCACCCAATAAACTAAATGGTCTACACTTTATATCTACCTAGGAAGGAAAAAAGGTTGAGGTCAGCTCTGCTGGGATCAGAACTGATGGTGTCAAGGAGCCCAGGTGTCTCAAACCTAATGCTTAGACTGCTAAGCCATCCTTGCTGGTGTCACTTTGGGAGAGGAAGAAGCTACAGACCCAGTATAATAATGGAAGCTCTAATGGATCAGCACATGGTAATTAAACTGTAAATTCACTGGGGCAAAGTGTGTCTTATCATATATGTTTGCACCGCGCTGGACACGGTAGTGATGCTCAGAAAATGAACAGTTATTCCCTGGGGGTCCATGTGTGGATCTTTGGTCTGATATCACTTTTAAACACTTGAAAGTAAGCTAATGAGTCTGGGACTGTAGCAGCTGGACAGGGCTGGGAATGGGAGAGCTATTGTGTGAAAGGGAATCTGGCAGGGGTTGGGGGGAATTGTAACTTACAAATTCTCTTCTGTTGACTCTTTGTTAATATGTTGGTTTTTTGTATCTGTCTGTCTTGTCCTTATTGTAAGCACTTCAGGGCAGGGATGAACTCTTCTAAAGTTTTGACCAGTTATACCAGTATAATTATACCAATGTAGTTAACCTGATGTACTGGTATGACTCCACACACGGACACATTTTTTTTCTGATTTAAGTGGCTTTTGGGGGAGAGGGGTAAGCTTAAACCCCTTCCCAAGTAACAAGCTAAACCAAAACCAAGCCTGCTTATACTGGAATAAGTGTCCACACGGGGGTTATACCGCTATAACTACAGTGCTTTAAAATCACATCCTACCTTATACCAGTATAACTTCCCTGGTTAGACAAGCCCTAAGGCCCAGATCCTCCAAGGTATTTAGATGCCTAACTCCTATTGATTTTAATGGGAGTTTGGCCCAGATTCCACAAGGTATTTAGGCACCTAAGAGTTTGTAAAGCACCTAACCCAATGGCTCCAATCCAGGGTGGAGTTTTTGGGGTAAGAGGAATACAAAGAATCCATAGGTTCTTGCTCCCCACCGTATAGAATTAGCCTCTGGAGTCCTGTCCCCTCTAAAGAACTTGTTTGAATTAATCTCTCTTGGACTTGCTCATTTTGCTTAGACTTAACCCCTGCTTCCTTCCTGTTCTTGCCTCTCTTGAACACAAGAGTATTTTTAACCTAGTACTTTGGTGGCATGTTGAGTGCTCTTCTGTCCAGCCTTGTCCCACCCTTCCTGTTGCAGCCACCACTCTTTGCCCTCCAGTTTAGTTATAACTGAGAGGACAAATTTTGCATCTAGTCAGTGGTACATGGACCCTGAGCCTTCCGCATAGCCCTCCTGAACATCCATAGCTCCCCTCTGCTCCTGATGGACTCTGGGGCAGTTCCTAGGAGACTGGAGGGAGCTTGTTCCTTATTACGGCTGCTACCCATGGAGCTGAGAGTCAGGTCTCCTTGGGTAATGAGACCTTCTCTACTGATGTCTTGCTGTGTGACCTTAGGCATTCTCTGTTCGTCTTGCTGCACCACCATGGGTGTCCTTTCGACTTCGCCATTTCTGTGACCTTGAGCAAGTATTTCACAGCTGTGTCAAATGGGGATAGTGAGGCTTGCCTTGCAGAGTACCTCTACATCTAGAGATGAAAAGCTGCCTCGTCAGTGGAAAGGTTTTTTTTTAATTAATTTCCTCTATCAATCCGGTGACACTGTCTCCCAAGTTGGGGTGAAGTGTCTTCTATCGTCCTGCAGCGCCCATCCTTTACAGCTCTGGTTTTGATTTCATGGGATGACAACACATCAGTGGCATTTTTACTTTGTTCTTCATCACGGCACTTTTTCTATATCTTTGGGTTTTATGCTGTCAACCATCACTGCAATGTCTGGGCTTCTTCCACGTAAAGAGCTAGAACTAACTCGAGTGTTGCCCCTAACTTGAGTCCAGTCCACACACAAAATCCTTTCACCGGAGGGTAGGGGTGCTTTTCCACTCAAGAAGGCTGGCCTGCCAGGGGTGTAGGTTCCGTCAGCACAACTTGACAGCTGCTCCCCCGACTGCTCTGGAGTGTGGATGCAGCTTAGCTTTGGTGGAGCGCTGCTAGTTCTCCTATGCCTTCCCACAATTCCCCCTGTGTGCCCAGAAAGGACAGACACGTTATCCCCCAAGTCACTGGGAAAGAATTCATAGAGTGGTTCAGCTTATTGCCGTACAAAGAACCCAGGGATGTGTCCTCACATGAGGGGCCCGACACGAGTGAGTGCCATGTCAGTGTGGAGACAGCCGCTCCAGGGTTATCGCTCAGTGGGGCCATTCTCGCTTGAGCTTGGCTAGCTCGAGAGGAGCAACCCCCGTGCAAATCTCTCGAGTCCCCTCTGCAGCAAAGGCAGACCAAAAATCAGTAGCGAAGGCTCTAGTGGAATGACTCCTCTCCCTTTTGGGGGTGTGAGCTCTGCTTGGGGCGGGGTGTTTTCCTTTGTTTCCATCTGGGTTGTTTTAGGCTGAGTAGATGTGGGTGTCAGTGGTGTGAGAGTCATTTGTGCTATGGTTAAAAGGCTTTCTTGAAGAGGAAGATTTTGCAGTATTTTCTAAAGATGATCAGATTACTATTTACTGTTTGTATCACCATAGAGCCTAGGGCAGAGGTCCCCAAACTGTGGGACGCGCTCCTAAACATTCAGGGGTGTGTGGCAGGGCCTGAGCTAGCCCCCACAGCGGTGGGGAGGGAGCCTGGCAGCAGCTCCACACCTGGCCATGCAACCACCCTCAGCCCCTGGCAGAGGCTCCATTCTCAGCTATGCTCCTGGCCCCATATGCAACCCTTACTCCTGTTTGTGGTTCCCCCCACCTTTTCCCCGGGAGCCACAGCGCCGCTGCCGGCTCTGGGGAGAGCAGAGAGGGGAAAGGGGGGGCATGACCCTGAAAAGTTTGGGGACCACTGACCTAGGAGCTTCAGTCAGAGACCAGGACCCCGTTGTACTAGGTGCTGTACAAACACAGAACACACAAACAGTCTCTGCTCCAAGGGGCTTACAGTCTGCTAGGATCGTGTCATCTCCTATTCAGGTTTCATCCAGATCTCATTGACTGAGAAGGCTTTGGCCCCTCCATCAATAACATTAACACCCTGCTCAACCGCTCTAGAATAAAGTGATCCTCCATTTTACAGATTAGGAAACTGAGGCAAAGATGTGGTCACTCAGGAAGGCTGATAGTCCTGAGTTTTGTTTTCCATGGCGTAAATCAGGAGTAGCTCCATTGACCTCAGTGGAGTTACGCTGTTGTAAAACAGTTGTGGTAGGAAAGTCAAGGCCTGTTCTATCGATGGAGTTAGGATCAGACTTCAGTGGAGTTAATCCTGACTGACACTGGTGTGACTATGTAGAATTAGGCCCCAAGAATTTAAGATCTTCAGATCTAGCCACCCCAGGTTAGATTTGGTTACAGCTAGGTTCAGAGCTTTGCTCACTCCCTTCTCCCCCACTTTTCCAGTGCAGTGTATTTCTCACTCTCTGCACCTCAGCGTGGTGGTGTTTTATACTGCCACTGTGAACTACTCCACCAGCTGCAAAGCAACGATGAACCAGACCCTAGGTCTTGCCTTACAGTCCCCAGCCCTAATGGCTATAAAACATACCCTTCAGCTGTGCTCTATGATACACGGTACAGCAAACCCAGGGAACATCCTTACCTGGATAGAGTTCAGCTCTGGCAGCTGCTGCAACAGAGAAGAAGCATGTTTTCTGACGGCTAAGTTCCAAGTTACAACCGCTCTGATGATGTCTGGCTGTATGGTTACGCATGGTCTTCTCTTCACAAATCAGGTGAACTGGTTATCTATTTTAAAAAATCAGGGGGGGCGGGAGGGGAGGTGAGGCAGAGAGGAAATCAGGCAGTTTCCTGTTTGTTTGTGCTGAACAAAAGTGTGTTTGGTTGTTCTGAGTGATAAGTGAGCCTGCGAGCTGCCTTTGAGAGACTAGAGCACAGCTATGCAAATTAACATCAGAGAAATTATAAAGATGCAGACTGAAATCTTCCTCCATATGAAAAATCTCAACCATCAAATCATCTTGGGACACTTAAAACAAGGGAGAGAAGGGATGGGGACCTTCACCTTAGCTTGCACACATCCTAGGTCAGCAGTGACTGGAGCCAGTGACCAGATGATTGCCCACAGGCAGCTTTTGTGAAATAAGTTTGGCAGTTCTCAGTCTGGTTCCTCCTTGGAAAAGCACCAGTGCACTTGGCCCCAGTTGTCTCTTGTTGGAAGTCTCCGCTGGCCCAAGATATGGGGCATCCAGCTCAGGCCTGAGAGATGTTGGTGGCGAAATGCTGGGATTAAGCATACACTGCTGTCCCTGTTCTGTGGCTAAATAAATACAGGACCTTGGTCTTAAAGCAAATAGTTGGCGTAGCACTAAGGGCTTGCCTACCCACAGAAGTTGCCCTGACTTAACTTAAATTGGTTTAAAAACCGATTTAAGCTAAACCGATGCAACTTGGTGTGTGGACACTAATGCTTACAGACACGAGCTAAACTGCTGTAAGCCAGGTTTAAACTGATATGAGCGTCTGTGCCCAATGTTGCACCAGTGTTTGAGTCACACCTGGTGGTGCAACTGTGCTTGTAGACCAGTCCTGCTAGGATAACTAGCTTCTTAATAGGGGGCCTAAGAGAGAAATTCTCAGAGAGAGAGGCTCCATTGTCCACATGCCTCATACACCAGCATGTTTTAAAAACCAAATTCCAATTAGCCATAAATCCTCCATCTGATTGATTGATAGATAAGGGCAAAAGTGCAAAGTCCTGCTCCTAAATCCTCGATCCTGATTGGCTACAATAGATACGACTGCCACACAACGTCTGTCCCTCCTTCCTGATTGGCTCAGACCCCAACTGGCTACAGGAGAATGAGGTAGGTTTCATTTCACTTCATGCATCATCTGTGCTCTGAGTGCAGGATTGTTATTACTGGCAAGGCTGTCTGGGGCAGAAAGAACCCAGATGGACTTTCAAATCGCAGGAGAACTGATGTGTATCATTTTTTTGGCTTGTAAGTGGAGCACATTTTTATTGAGGTCACCCAGTGGCAAGAACAATGAACCTAATACATTGTCTTAGCTAGCACTCCCGCCCCCTAAGAATCTCATATGCAGGCATAAACTAATGAATTCTCACAGGCTCCTCATTAGTTTGGTCAACATCATTAAAAATGGGAAGATGGAAACCAATACCTAAGGTCAGTGGAATAGCTCTGGATCTCGAGGTCCACCTTGTTCTTTAACCCCCAGACCAGGGATTTCAAACTCAAATCACCACGAAGGCCACACGAGGACTAGTACATTGGCCCGAGGGCCGCATCACTGAAACCTTTTCACACAGCGATACAAAAGTATAGGCAAAAATGAAAAAAATGAAGAGTAATATAGTATGTTATTAAAAGTCAATGTATTCACTTTTTTAAAACTGTAATGTGAAGAGGGGTTTTAATAAAATATAAACATCTGTAACTATTCCTTATGTGGTCAGTAACACTGATGATGATCTACACTAACAGTCTATCAACATCGCTGTAATGGCAGGAACTTTTTAAAGTAACTATTCGTACAAAATACATTGCCACTTTTAACAAACATCATCCCAACTACTCACAGCAAAGAATCATACATGCTGAACTTTGTATCTCAGACTGCTCGTCTAGTCCATGAGGCCCCACCCCTGTCCCGCCACTTCCCACCCTGCGGCCACCCCCATTCCAACCCCTGTCCCAAAGTCCCCGCCCAAACTCTGCCCCCTCCCTGCCCCTATTCCAACCCCTTCCCCAGATCCCCACCCCGGCCCCACTCTTCTTCCCCTGAGCTTGCTACATCCCTGCTCCTCCTCCTCCCCCCCCCCCCCCGGAAAATGCTAAGCACTGCCAAACAGCTGTTTGGCGGCGGGAAGCACTGGGAGGTAGGCGGAGGAGCGGGGACGCGGCACGCTTGGGGGGTGAGGGAGGGGGGGGCTGGGGGTGAGGGGAGCTTGGCTGCTGGTGGAGTCGGCGCCTATGGCGGGCCACAGGAAATAACACTGCGTGTTTGAAACCCCTGGTCTTAAAGGCTTCCAGGCCAGCACTGTCTACCAGTTCTACATTCATTTAAACAAATTGTGTAGAACGGATCAAATAAATGAGAGTACTGGGTCCTGGTGGATTCCTCTGCCGCTGATAAATTAACTGTAGGCAGCAGGACTCCAGCACAACAGGATTGGTGTAATCCCTGCACAGCTTAAAATTTCTCCTCTCCAGCTCTTGGTTTTATCATTTCTATCCCTCTATGGAGCAGCTGTGAGAAGATCCCAAGTAGATTCCAAGCCGCAGTCTACTGTGGAATGAGAGGTGCTGCACTGGATGTGCAAGAACAACATGTTTTCAACACCATCTCTTTTCTTCCTGCTTGTGGATTCACCATCAGGCAAAAATCTTGCAGCTGGATTTGCTCCTGGACACTGGATGCAAGAAACTTCCTGCAACTGAATTCACCACTAGGGATAAGGTGTGAGGCAGCTGTTAGTGAGAAATATTGTATCTCCAGACTCAGCGTGCACAGGGGATGCTGCCATGTCGGGCATGGAAATTGGCAGGGGAAAGGAGGATTAAACAAGGAGCTGGCTATTGACGGTTTTGGAGAGCTGAGAACAGTTCCACACAGGCAGGACAGACAAGGTCTCCCACAAATCCTAGAATGGCACCTGCTAGTGAGGCGTGAAGAACCCTGCCACATGTATGTCTGCAGGAGCCCGAGCATCAGACAGGAGCCTGCACTTCCAGAGTAGATGCAGCTACACTGGTAGTGGTGGACGTACCAATGCAACATGCTTGGCAAGTACAGGTTTCACGTGCGAGTGCCCGGGTGCGGGTTCTCTGCTGTGTAGATGTGACCAAAGATACAATTAGAAAAGGAGGACTTGTGGCACCTCAGAGACTAACCAGTTTATTTGAGCATAAGCTTTCGTGAGCTACAGCTCACTTCATCGGATGTAGCTCACGAAAGCTTATGCTCAAATAAATTGGTTCGTCTCTAAGGTGCCACAAGTCCTCCTTTTCTTTTTGCAAATACAGACTAACACAGCTGTTACTCTGAAAGATACAACTGTTGTAGCTACCAAAAGCGTGGCACGAGATGTATTAAACAGGGAAAAGGGCAGCATAGCTTGAATGAGACGCCTTAGTAGAGTAGCAGTAAACCAGTGAAATGAGCAAGGGAGACTGGTTTGGAAAAGCCTGCCCTGGCAAGGCGTCTGGTATCACGAGTTTAATGGGATAGCCTGGCACAGAAGGGGTTAAACAGGCAGCTGAGCACCCAAACTTTGTTTGCACATGACCGTGTGACAGATTTCACACCAGTGGTTTGCATGTTTAGTGCTGGCCCAGCACTTTCTCAGTATTGTCTTTGCCCTCAAGGTCTGGGAAGAACCTTTCTCCTCTGAGGGTACCTTGACCTATTTACTCACCTGCCCTGATTGCAAGGGATACACCTTCTTTCTTTTCTTTTCCTTCCCTGGCCACAAGTTCTGCTCTGCTCCTAAGATTTATTGCTGCCATCTAGTGGTGCTAAAAGGACAAGGCCTGATCATGACTGCCGCCCCCGCTCTACCAACACAGCGTGGGTCTGTGAAAAACGTATTGTTCCCTCTGTAGATCTGTGCTTTTCGGTGAATGAAATGACCTGTCCTGGCTGGAGGCTGCAGCCCTCATTTCCCATCTGGTGAAAGAGCCCCCCTGACTTTCAGCATCTAAACTATCTTCACAGATACCCGTAAGAAACTGGAGGAGCCATGGATTTTGTCCGAACACGATGTTGCTATCCGTGTCAGTCAGTGGGGTAGGTAGCTACAGGGAGACTTTGGAGAAACAGAGAGGCATTTTTTGTTGTTGGTATGGAACAATAAACAGGAAAGATTCTGGACTGGGCATTGCTTTGAGCAACTTCCGTTTTTGTTTCTAGTATATTTTTAGTGATAGTGATATGCCTGGAGTTCCCTCCAACATTCACAGAACAGATGCACTGATGTGAGGTGGACACATACCTGGTGGAGAGACCAAATATGGCAGGGAGAAGGGAGTTGAGTCTTCATGGTTAGGTCAATCCCCTTTTCTGAGAAGGATGCCCATTAGTGGTGATAGTGGTTTTTGATTGCAGACACCTTATCTACTGAGAATTAACTAGAGGTCTTTCAACTTCATTTCAGCTAGCTCACCCAACCACCATCCATCTTTGGTCACCACTTACTCATGTTGGATTCTAGCACAAAATTACCTCCATGCTTGGCACCTTTGGATGATAGGCAAGTACCATTGTTTCCTCGCTGCGTAAGGCTGATCTCTCAGGAACAGGCTTCAAGCATGTTGGTGAGGCAAGATGGAGGAAGCTAGTGCTGCGACTTTCCAGGTTGCACCAGTTCTGCTGGTTAGTAGAGATCGGACTGCCTCCTTCAAGGGTGCCAATCCAGCACCTCTACCACTGAGTCAGTTCTTCTTTCATAACTTCCCAATGATTGCATGCACTCTGCTATGGCTGTCTCTCCACTAATACAGAATCCCTTTCTTAGGTAGGAAAGGGTAGAGACAGGTGGGTCTAGCAACTCAAGCCAAATTAAGCCTAGGGGGGGCTCCCATAGGACTCCTCAGTAGCTGGAGGAGGGTGTTAACAGAAAGGAGAGAGGGGAATAAGAAACAGTGTGCTTTAACTGGAGATCAGGGGTAACAAAATAACCCACGTTGCACTGAGAAGCTCAAGATGTACATGCCTCTAACCTGTCCCCATTTTTTGACTTTCTTGCATCTTAGTTCTTGTTGGTGTTTCACTTTTATTATTTGTTATTTACATCATAAATGCTGAACCAAGAGAAAGCCACATTCTTCAAGAGGGTATTGGGCTGCTGATTTTTACAAGAATTCTGCTGGGAGTTGCTGGCTTGATGCAACCTGAGCCTGAAGTCCTCTCTAAACCCCTCAGGCCAAGTACAGAATGGGTCATGGCACTGCAAGTGTCCTCCAGCCTGCCCTGCCAGCATCTTAACCTTGGTTATAGAAGCTCCCAGCCTCTGGGGGTGGGGAAGTGAAGAGAGGAGTGAAGATCAGTCTTTGGCTCAGTTCAGGCCTGGAGTTCTCTGCTGAGACTGTCAGGGAGGCTGCTAATTAGGGTGGTGTTTTGGGGTGACATGGACAACTGTACACAGAACTGGGCTGACAGCTCCAAGCTTGGTTGTCATAGCCAACGAGATGCTGATGGCTTTGTTACAGCTGAACTCAATCAAAGCAGCATCCATCAGCATAGAGGCTCTGTATCCTACCCTGATCCCCCAAGCCACCCACTTACCCAGCCCTCATTTCAAGCTTCCTATGCTGCTATTTTTCTCATGTCCCTGATTTTGGGGTCATTGCCCACTGCTGGAGCTTGGCCAGGAGACATGATGCCACATGTTCTACCAACCTGGGAAACTACTGTAGGCACGGGATAGCCAAGAGATTCTCCCTGCACGTGGTGGGACAGATGCAGCTTTCAAGAGGAGCTTTGAAATTCTCAGGCTCCTGGCAGCTCTGGCTTAGAACCAGAGGCAGCTGGAGGTAGGGTAACAGGGCAGTTAACAGTTAGAGAACATTTGTGAAAAGAATTACATTCAAAAGTGGAGGAAATAGTGAGTAATAAGGCCCAGAAGCCACCATTCGGGCCTTCAATCATCTCCTCCAGCGAGGCTAACAGCAAAAGCAGCAGGAAGCGTTCCACTTCGCTGAAAACATGAAACTGGAGGAAGAAGTAACACAGAACAACAGAAGCTGAGAAAGGGATTTCAGATCCACTGTTCTGAGCCCAGCACCTGGCGCATGAAACTTAATCTAGAGAAATGCAGGAAGCACTAAGGGTCTTTAAAGAGGGCCATGGGAGAAGAGTGGAAGCTTCCTTAAAAGACTGTCTAAAGCAATAAAACCCAGAACTAAAGAATGGGACCAGTAGAGGGGAAAGCAGGTCTGGAAGTTATTTGGGAATTATGTACCTTTCTGCTCAGATGTTTAAAATACTTTGAAAGGTCAGGCACTTCATCACTGAAAGATCTTACCTTGGCAGCAGAAAGAGGACTGGATGGGACAGGCAGCCTTTTTACCTTAATGCGGATTCCACTGCAAGGATCAAAAGTGGCCATCAGATTAAATCAGGGCAGCATTCTCAGATCTGGTCCTACTAGCCAGGTGTTTACACCACCACAGAAATGTAGTGGAGTGAGAGGGGCCAGTGCTAAAGCATTTCATTGAGACTGCACTTCACTCATGCCTAATGGGTGCTTCCTTTAGAACAAAGGAGACACTGTCAGTGGGGGAGATATTTGTTTTGGCGTCCAAGCACGGTCATGCCCCAGACTTGAAGACGCTCTAAACGTTGACGTGATTAAGATGGCCAAATACCGTGGTTGGTGGCACTGACAACCAAATGTGACTAAGACAGTTTCAAGTATGTTCCATCTTTACAGTGCCAGAACAGCAAAAGAACTGAATTGCTTTCTCAATGGTCATCACTTGAAACACATCCCACCCAGTCTACCCTGGAATAACCCTAGATAGATCTCATATCTTAACCTTCTGAGGAAAACTGCATCCTGGTGAGGTCATGTAACCATCTGCTAAACAAATTGGTCAGCAAACAGGTTTGCTCTATGGGGAGCAAACACTCAAACTCTCCAATCATCTGCTTTAGCCCTGATACTCTGCAGCAGCATATGGTGCTCCAGTCTGGCTCCATTCATCCCACGTCAAGTTGGTGACACACAACTATATTCAACCATGCGCTTTGTAACTGGCACGATTCGACCCACACGAATATCGTGGTTCCCCATATTAAGCAACATCGCTCCTCCACACATCTGGCGTGAGGATGCTACAGCCAGAATGGTTGAGAAGATCAGACCAAACCCAAACTGCTTTGACCACCCAAGAGGGCACTTATCAGTGAGGTACCCATTGTGGGCCCACTTGCCCTGCTCAGATTTCTCTGTGATATCACTGGAGCGAGAAGAATGTTCTGTAGCGGATGTCAGAAACCAGTCTCTTGTAACTGACCTGACCATGTGTGTACCTGGCTTTGATTTGCCGTGCCGGTCCTGGGCCCTTCTGAACCGATTTTGAATGGGCTGGGGTCTATATGCAGCTAGCCTTCACACTAGAGGCTAATGAAAGGATGCCACCTGTGGCTGCAGCCAAAGACGGATAATGTCACATCACTCACAACTGCTCTCTGACCAGATTTGAGGGTGGTCTGAGGGCTCCGCACTTTGCTGATGAGGTGGTGGCAAATAAGGCAAGCTCCACATCAGATAAGAAGTGGGGGAAGAGAAAAAGAAAGGGTCTCTTGAGCTACTACTGCAGTATCTTGTGGCAAAGTAATTTTAAACTTAACCGTTCTGTGGTGGTTCTGCCTTGTAGAACTTAGTTCTTTCAAGTGCCACCATTCCATCAGGATGTCTCAGCTATCTGGAGCAAATAGTAACTTTAAGTGGTACCACCCTGCAGAGCTTGTTGCCAGCGAGATAACCAGTAGCCCAAACGATACCATGCAATGAATGAGTTTTTTAAAAAGCCTTTCACCTTGAAGGCTGATACCGATGTGGAATTGACTCTTGTCCTCAGAGGAAAGAGTTGGGAGTGGAAGGTGGGGTGATGCTCTCATGGGGGTAGTTTTCACCTGGGAGAAAGCCATTCAGCCACAGAAATATCCTTTTTTGGCCTGTAGAAATTCTCAGGTTAGAACTGAGCTGGACTGTATACAAAGAGAAAGGGCTCTCCCTTTCTGAGCTCCAGCAACCAGCCAGGAATTGTTTTTACTCTGGGGAGTGAGATGTAGTCAGTGTATTATATGTAAGCTCTTTGGGGCTGTCTCTTTGTTCTAGGTTTGTACACCACTTAGCACAATGGCGGCATGGTCCAGGCCTGGGAGTTTTGGGTGCTGCCTACAACTAATGGATCTTAGAGCTCTGCCACGCACTGTATGAAGGAAGGTGATAAGAGTCACTTAACAGATGGACAAACTGATGTGCAGGGAGGTGAAGTTACTTGCCCAAGGCTACACAGTAGATCAATGGCACAGCTGGTACTAGACCCCAAGTCCAATTCCCAGTCTAGTGCTCTACCCCCAGAATTGAGATGCATTAGTCCTCTAACCTCTGGAAATCCCGTTGGTGCATCTTTGCAGCGGAAGCCTTGCAAGATGTCTTCTATTCACTGGTTTCAGCGAAGAGTCTCACCCCAGCTTCTCAGGGCATTTTGATTCTCACACTAAGTACAAACAGGAAGCCCAGCAACGGATACGTGAAGGTTAGTATTTTCTGGTGGAAGATGGCTCAAGTTTTAATTCAAGAACTCCATTGCTCAAGCTAAGTTTTATTTAACCAAAAGCAATTTGTTCTGTTCAAGGCACACCCTTCTTTTGAGCCAGAGAGAATCTTGCTGCTGGGGACTTTTTGCTTCGTGTCCTGAAATAGCAACAGCAAGAAGCACCTTTCTTCAAAACTTCGGTCTTTTAAGAAACGAACATGAGAGAGCTGGGCAGGGTTGTGGTTTCATTTATTGAAGGCTGGGTTGTACAATTTCGTCTTTCACATCCTCATTGTAATTCAGGTTCCCTAAATAAAAACACAGCGCTGGTGCTGCAGCAAATCATATTGCCAAGATCAGACTGTCTGAACTGTGGAACATTAAGTCAGACCTTCTTTGTCCAAAGTAGACACAAATGCAAGCACATTTACCAACCTTAGTAGAGACCCAACCTCGTGTACAACAGGGAGTCACTGGAATCGGGGCACCAAGGAGGGGGAGGAGGCGGAGAGGGAACTATTTCATTATGCACAGAAGGAATGTTTCCTGTATAGTAGAAATAGCTTCACTTCTACATCAGGAAAGTTCCACCTTTTGGGGTGGAACTCAGCTGCTCCGACACCCGCGGACATGCCATAAGGATACACCTCCTGCCTACAATGCCACAGTTCAGAAAGCCAATCAGAGCAGAGCTGCTAACCTGACAACAGACGTCCTCTTAGCTTCAGCTCACACCTGCAAAACACTGGGCTGACTAAGGAAGAAGGCCCTCAGCACTCCCATTCCCTTTCTGCAGGCAGCAGGGACAAACAGTGGTAGTCCAAGGCATGCGTGCCATTGCCTGTATTGACCATGCTTTGTGAAGTATGACAGTGAAATCTCATTGGTACAGAATTTCTGTGGTCAACAGAGAATGGCCTGGGCTTCTATGGATTCATCCAAGAAGCGAACACAAGACATTCCCCTCACGGCACTCCTCAAACTGCTGGAAAAGGGGCAATTTCTTCCATTTAGTTTACTGACCATTGCAGCTTCTGCACTGAGTGTACAAGGCCGTTGGAGAAACTCAGTATTCTCGTCAAAGAGAGCCGAGCGTTATGCGATTAAGGACTCGATTGAGGATGCATTTAATTTTGTTTCCTTTGCTTTACCCAATCAGGAAATCTCAATGATTTTTTTTGTTTAAGGGATTATTTAGAGGCGATTAGGTAATGACTGGCTGCAAAGCTACATTCATTGGGGCAGCTGGAGCAGCACCGACTGGCCTGACGGCAGGTAGGTGATGTTGCGGGACCGTGAGAGCTGGTAAGCAATGTCTTCGGCTGCCTCCAGCTTGCGGAGTTCAATCAGGCCGTCACCAGCTGCGGTCAGCGAGGTGGCAACCAGCTCGGCCGCGATGGAGTCCCCCTCGGCAGTAATGACAGCTGCCTTTTTCTGCTGCTCAGCCTGCAAGGGAAGCGAAAAAGATGGACTGAAGAACCTGAAAAGCAGGAGGAAAATGCAGCTGCCATCCTTGGTGATTTAAGACCTGAACTTCCCCTCTCCCGCACAAACAGCCTTAATAAGGGAGCTCAGCCAGGTCATTAACAGACAAGGAAAGAGGGATACTGGGAAGGTAAGAGATCCCAGGTAAAGGTGCACAGACTTGCTTCCTTACCTTCTTACAACTGGAATGGTTAGTTTCACTTTGTTTCCATTCAGTTTCACTTTCAGCATGGGTCAACATGAAACTTGTGTTTCCAACACTGCTCAGGAGTTTTTAAACAAGACTATTTTCTATTGAAACTTACCATGCTTTGTGCTCAGATCAGCCAAGGATCTCCCAGTACAATGCAAAAAATTAAGCCACACAGCACCCACCTGAAGTAGGTACTATGCCCATTCTCCAGATTAGCACATGGAGAGCTTACTCGAATGTTTCAAAGATTCAGCAAGTCAGAAGCAGAATCTGAGCGCCCTCAATCTCTCACCCCAGTTCTTGCAAGAGAGGACACTCCCCCCTTTAAAAAACCTCCAGAGAACATTGCTATTCAGTAAGTTTGGTAAAAACACCACAGCTGATTTCAGAAGAGTGGAAGCTTTGGAGTGTGACTTAAGAACAGATTGAGCTTGTCCGTTCTGTGGCAGGAATTCCTGGTCAGAGCAGTCTTAAACGCTTCAGACCATTGGACAAATGAACGTTACTAGTCAGGGTAGGAACTGGATGACATTGGAGTCAGTCCGCAGCCTAAAGTTGTCCACGGGCACTCACCTTTTCCACTATGAATCTGGCTCTCTCTGCTTCCTGCTGGGCCACCTGCTTCAATTCTACTGCCTCCGTGAACTCCTTCCCAAAGGTCAGATGTGTCTGGGGCAGGGGAGGAGAGAAATGAGCAAGATGAGAGTACCCATTGGGACAGTTCTGCTGCTAGGAACCACTCACCATCTGACAGGCAGGAGGTCCCTCTTCCTCAGAGATCTTATTTGGTACACTGGACCAAGAAGGAGAGCCACACCATGTTCTACAGTCTGAACTCAGATCTGATGTAAACAGGCATAGCTCCATTGATGTGAATAGAGCAGCAGCCTCTTCACTCAGGTTTGACTCAGTTTCTCCCTTCAACTGGTTTCTGTTTTGAATTTAATGGGTGGTGGGGTGGGGGACAGAGCTGTAAAGCATTTACTAAGTAAAACCACCTAACGCAAAAAAAAAAAAAAAAATCTGGGTAATGGAATCCTCCCACAGTAGGCTTTAGACTCAAAGAAACATGACACTAACCTCCCAGAAAAAGCCTATCCTAACTTCCCAATGCAGCCAGCAGGTGGAGCTCATTGTAGGTCAAGCTGTCCTGAAACTGACCTACCTTTCCTGCTCAGTTCTGTACTTGTATTCTCAGCACACTATTTGAACAGCTGCACTCTGCCGAGATGCAATGGGGGAAAGGGTGAGCCTCCCTCAGCAGCATGTTCAGAAGGCAGCCGCATCAGGCAGAAAGAGCCAATACTCACTTCCAGGAGGGAAATACTGGGACAGGGAACACACCTCACCAAGAGAGTGTTTTTCTAAGGAACACATCCTGCACATCCAAAGCCAAGTCCAGAGTATGCTCTGATAGGTTATCGTAGGGAAATCCCAGGAAGCAATGCACGTAATAAAGGGCCAGATGACAAAGGGTTTCAGTTTACAACAAGCACTAGAGCAGAGCTCACTTCAAGGATGGTCTCAGAACAGGGGGCAGCTAGGAGGAGGAATTAATTATTGACAGAAAACTGAAGGGAAAGATGCCGAACAAGGTTTGGATTTTTTTTACTGGACGCTCAGGGTCCTGTAGCTTGTCCTTCTGCAGGCTTAGAGAAGCCCTGGTGAGAGATCCCCTTACGCACATCTAGGGCCTTCCACAAGAATCCCTAAACAGTTTATAAACGGAGGCACAGTTGCCAGCCAGCAAGTCAGTATGGGCCAGGTCCTCAAGGATTTGCTCAAGTCACAGAAACTCAATAACAGAGCCGTTGACAGTAACTTTAACTATCAGCATCCTGTCCTAGCCACTGATGGTATGTCTACACTGCAAAAGAACAAAACAAAAAAACCCAAAAACCTGTGACACCAAGGGTCAGCTCCCATGTCAGCTGACATGGGGCTAGACTCTGCAGGGCTAAAAATAGCAGTGTAGACCAGGAGTTCTCACACTGGGGGTCGGGACTCCTCAGGGGGTCGTGAGGTTATTATATGGGAGGGTCACGAGCTGTCAGCCTCCACCCCAAACCCTGCTTCGCCTCCAGCATTTATAATGGTGTTAATTAAAAAGGTTTTTTAATTTATAAGGGGTGAGGGTTGCACTCAGAGGCTTGCTATGTGAAAGGGGTCACCAGTACAAAAGTTTGAGAATCACTGATGTAGATGTTTGGGCTCCAGCACAAGCCCCGAGACAACACCCCCATGCAGAGTCTAGCCCCACAGCTTGAGTCAGCTGACTCAGGCCAGACACGCGTATTTTATTGCAGTGTAGACTTACCCAATGCATCACATTCCTCCCCCGACATTGGATTAAAAACCACAAGTCCCAACCTTCAGTCCCCTACTCTAGCTACCCCGCTACGCTCTCACTGGCTCTTATCTGAGCAGACTCCTAAAAAGAGAGCAGTCTTACCAAGGAAACGTCATCTAGGATGAGGCCAAAGGTATCTGCTCGCTCCGTGAGGTCTTCACTCACTTGCCTGGACACCAGCTCTCTCTGTGTGATCAGCTCTCCTGCGTCAAAACGAGCCTGAAGCCAGGACGGGCAGCAGAAGTGAGAGGGGAAATAGACATGCAAAAACAACATGCAGATTCTAACGAAGGAAAGCTCACAATATCTTGAGCTTCTCCACCCAGCTTTCCCCACCACAGACAAGGAGGTTTTCGGGGCTGCAGCCTAAAAGAGAATTTCAGCCCTTTTCAGTTGGCGTCTACTTGCAACTGATTTTCAAGGACACTCTTTGTGCCCCTTATGCCATACCCTATTATGCCAGTACAGTTCCTGCTGCTATTCTCCCTTTCCATCCAATTCCTATCGTTCTTTGTTCTTCCTTCTCTTGTCCCTGTCCCAGCCCCCACCCACACGCCCATTTCTTTTTTCTCCCTATGGTGTGTTTGTAACGTGTGGCTCCTCTCCCTCCACTTTCCAGAAGGCCACATGTTTTTTGCAGCTTAATGCTACAAGACTGGGGAAGAGAAGCCTAGGTTGGGGAGGGGGCTGCCTGAAGCTTCTTGACAGCCAGCTAGGAGAGCTGAGAGGGAAGGGAGCAGTTTTCAAGGAGCTGCCTGCGCCCGATGCCAAGGGGTGAAGCAAACAGGTGTGCAGAGTGCATGTAAATCAGGGTTCATTCAGCTTTCCTCAGATCCTGCACACACACCCCCGACCCCCAGATTAATCTGTTGTCCCCACACCCAAAGAGCAGGAAATGCTGAGTTACCTGTTCCATTGAATGAAACAGGCTCCCATCAATTCTTTAAGCACAAGCTATAGCAGTGACTGTCCAGCAGGGCCTACATGATGGTGTGCAAGCTGTACTGAAAGTACTCAGTGGGTGAGTTTAAGTACTGTACATACAGAGGTGGGAAGAGGGACTCCCTTTGCTGGAGAGGCTGGGAAGCCCCACAGCAATTTGAGGCTGGAGAGGGGGCTGAAGATAGCCCCACTCAAGAGTGAACAGTTTTGAGGAGCACCAAAATGAACTCAGCTCCCCATCATGCTCGACAAGACTGTATCTGACGCAACTATCAACTCTTCCCAAACGGGGATGGCAGAGAAGCAAACAGCAGTATGACCATTTTCATTCTCTGGAGGACAACTTGCAGGAGGGTGTCTCTAGTCTGGAGCATTGAATGATCCATGCTAAATTAGGTCTCTCACTGCTAGAGGAAGATCACAGCATCACAACTGGCACAAGCCGTTGCATGGTCCTTACCACAACAGACTTCAGGATCTCGGTGGTGATGGATGGTAGTACGCGCTCGTCATAATCCTCCCCGAGGCTAGTGAAAATTCGAGGTAACTGGGCAGCAACTGGTCTAAACAAGATACGCAGTGTGATGTTCACATTCTGTAGATCTGCAGAGATAGGTGCATGAGTTAGACAACATATCACAGGGACAAGGGATAACATGTGATTGCTCTTTCCACGGTCACCGAACAGGGAAGGACAAATGTGTTCAGAACTCTTCCCTCCCCCAAAATTTGCTCTCCTGCCCAATTTGTCCTTCTATCGTCTCTTTCACTGGGGATCTCAACACCTTTTACAAACATGACTTAACCTTTGTCTTTCTTCTGAGGCTGGGAATTATTTACCCTACTCTACGTATGGGGAAACTGTCTTTAAAGGACAGCCTGAAGGCCTGAGGAAAGGGTTCCCTATCACAGAACAGACTGCTGGCAGAGGCCACATGCCAGACTGACGCCAGCACCCATAGAATTGCCACACCAGAAAGGACAAGAGCCCTATCCTGATTATGATTTTCTGTAAGGATACAGACCATGAAAATCAGGCCTTACCATTCCTCTGGCCCTGCCTACTTAGCCCTATTTTGTCCCAGGGATCCCATCCCTGTTAGCTTATTTTACTAAGTCACCCAAAAGCAACATGAGAATAAGGGACAGGACATATGATCAAAGAGGCGCTTCGAGGAGCTACAATCTCGCAGGGCCTTAACTTTGAGGCACTATCCTGCGAGGCACTGAAAACCTTCTGCCATTACCTTCATGGGGAGTACACGGCAGCCAGCATTTTGCAGAACTGAGCCCTAGTTGACATGGGCACTAAGGGTATGTCTACACAAGCTGGCATGGACTAGCCTTGGGTATCTAATTGCAGCGTTGACGTACCCTAAGGGACTCTGAGTGAACAACACCAATGTTGCTCTCACAGCTGCCACTTGCCCGGAATGCTTACCTTTGCTGCCAGTGATGACAGGGACATTACGTGGGCGGGAACGACAGTCAAAGATGATTGGTTTCTGTACCCAGGGGATGAGAAAGTGGGTTCCTTCTCCTACCACCACATCTTGAACACCACGGAATCGATCAAAGATAACGGCTCTGTGTCCTCCATCGACTAGAGGAGAAAAAAGAGCACATCAAGTACAACTTTAACCATTACCATTGATCATACGTTGCACGTTACCAGAACACTTCACAGAGGATATCAGAGACCTATCCACATTAGTTAAGCCTCTCCAACTTCCAGGGGCTAATCAAGTATTCTTATTTTACATGGGGAAACTGAGGTACAAATAAGTTAAGTGACTTGCCCAAAGTCAAGCACGTCAGTCAGTAGGAGAGCAAACAAGAAAACAACTTCTGGCTCCTAGTCCCCTACTTTCAATCACTAGACCAGTCTCCTTTCAAGAACACCACAGAAGACAGTTTTCTAGGCAGGAGATTTGATTCTCTGTTTTTCTGCACCTTGTGTCGTCAGTTACACTGGTATCAAATACTAGAAGTTAAGAATGCTAATGTCGTACACCCATTTTGCCCTGGTGTGAGTGACAACACAAGGAGCAGAGCAACCAAGAATGAAGGCCAGGAAGGCCAATTAATTAGTTCTCCCAATCCTCAGAGTAGCTGACCTTAAGAACTATCCCAAGGCAAGTTTATACTCTCTTATAAATATCTCAGCTTCGCTAATTTTTAGTAGAGAAAGATTATTTCAGCTCCATCTCTTCTGCTCCTCACCATTATAGAGAGCGGAGTTGACAACTCCCCCTGCAATGGCTAATCCCAAACCAAATTTGCCAATGTTCTCAAAGAGTCTGGAAGCCATTTGTCAGTCCAACTGCAGCTTCTTTGCAGAGTCACACCTGCAAAAATCCAGTAAACATATTAGAAAGGTACTACACAAGGAGCCTAGGTTTTCCCCTCTCTCTCTGTAGGACAGAGCAATAAATAACTCCCATCCCCACTGACAGCATTCATCACAGCAGGAATAGCTGCAGCCCCAGGCTCCCGTCCCAGTCAGATCTCACCTCAATCCTAGTTGAAGGTTGTCCCCTTCCCACAGAAACACCGCTTTCCTTCACCGCACCCGCTGGTCCCACAAATCCCCTTGCATAGCCCAACACCTCAGACTAGCCTCTCCGTGGAGCTCCCCTTCCCTTATCCTAGGGCTCCAGACTCCCAGAGCTCAGACCCTGCAAAGGCCACAGATTTCAATCCACTCCATGCCCCCACACGAGGGTAAGGCCCTGAAATGCTCCTCCTCTCCTCACCTTACTGTGCTTCCTTCCAGAGACATCCCATCACTAGGGCTCCACTGCTTTGTCCTCCCCCACAGGGCCTCCAAACCCTGCCCCCCGCCCTTCCCCCGGCACCAGCCCCCAAGCTAGCCAACCTCCCACATCCCCCTCCTTCCCAACTCCCCCAGTCCCCTCCTCCTCCTCCAACAGCCCCACATCTCTTCCTTCCCAACTCCCCCAGGGCCCTCCAACCCCCCTTCCCCAGCACCCCAGCCCCGCTCCCCCAGGGCCCCCCAGTCCCCTCCTCCTCCTCCTCCAACAGCCCCACATCTCTTCCTTCCCAACTCCCCCAGGGCCCTCCCTCCTCCAGCCCCGCGTCTCTTCCTTCCCAACCCCCCCTCCCTCCTCCAGCCCCGCTCCCCATAGAGCCCTGCAACCCCGCTCCGCCTCCAACCCCCAGGGCCCTGCAACCCCCACCTTCTCCAACCCCGCTTCCCAGCCCTCCATCCTCCTCCAGCTCCCTCAATCCCCCCGCCCACAGCCCCGCTCTCCCGCCAAAGGAGGCCCCGCTCCCAGCTCCCATCCCCCCGGGTGGGCGGGGCGACTCACGCGCTCCGGTTCTGACCCCCGGCCTTCCCCCTCCCCCCGCCCCGGCAGGGACCGGACCGAACCCCCACCTACCCCCTCCCCCGCTCACCTTCGGCCACAGCCCTGACCTCCACATGAAAGGCCAGCCAACAGCGCCTGCGCAGTCCTCCGCCAGCGCGTCTCATTGGCTCCCGCAGGCGCAAAGCACTCTGGGATTCGTAGTTCTCCGGCCGCTTCCTGCTCGCCCCTCTCCGGCGAGGCCGAAGCTGGCTAGACTACAACGTCCAGCAGGCCGCGTCCTGGCTCGCCCGCGGAGCAAAGTCTCTCTCTATTGGCCTCGGCCCTGCCTCGCTAGGCGCACGGCTTCTTGGGAATTGTAGTCCTGCCGCGGGGGATGCACGTGTTGGCGGAGCTGGTGCCTGAGGGGGTTCGGGTTTGGCTTGGACTTGGCTCTTCTCTGTTCTCTCCCCGCCCGGTGCCAGGCAGCCAGCCACCCAGTGTGTGATGGGCAAAGAGCCATGCTCCAGCCCACGCCACACTTCTCTGCCAGGCAGGGAATTTTGCAAAAGACCATGCCCAACCAACGCCCTCCCCCATTTCTCTGCAGGGCAGGGGTTCCCCAAAACGACCATGCTCCAACCCCCCTCTAAGCTTCTCTGCTGGGCAGGGGTTCCCCAAAAGGACCATGCTCCAACCCCCGTCTCAACTTCTCTGCTGGGCAGGGGTTCCCCAAAAGGACTATCTAACCTGACTGTGGCTCAGAAGGGCCCCTTCAAAGAGTCATTATAACACTGCCCTAGAGTGCTCTTTCTTGTAAAGGGATCCCCAGAAGGGGATTTCTGCTCCCCCCGGAAAACTCTGCGGAGTCAGGCTGTCACCAGAAAGGACGATGCTTCAACCCTCAACCCTAGCTGCTCAAGGTAAAGAGGCTTCTTCAGGGTGGAGTGCTCTGATGTCCCTCCACTCGCATGCCTTCTGCAAGGTAAGTGTGTCCCTAGAAAGGTCATATTCCCCACTCCTACCAAAACCCTTTGGCCAAGTCAGGGAATTCCTGTCCCAAGCCTGACTTTATTCTGTTATTCTGTTGCTATGCGGTTAATTGCTGTCAGAAATGCTGAATCATGGAAATGAAGGAGTAGAAAACTCTGTGCATGTTAAACAAATGAGATCACAGGTCTTTTCAAGTTTCCGCCCTACTGCTTCGTAGTGGGGAGCTCATCATGTGTATTAGTCAAGTGTGTGCCCTTCACTTGAGCCTTGGATGATCTTTGGAATGAAATTTTAAAAATCAGGGCCTCGCTCAGTTAGGGTATTACTGGAAGTTTCAAAAGAAGCATCTCTAAATATTTTCGGTGGTGGAAATAACCAAGCATGGCTAAAGGACAGCTGCTCGAAGAGACAAAAGGTAACATGGCTGAATCTTAACCCTCACCTTTATGGCTCTTTTGAAAACCTGGCTGTATGTGTCACACTGGGGGCTGAGCACTTTGAGAATCGGGCCCACGTTTAGGTGCCTAAATGAGAGCTGAGGTCTCTGGAAAATCTCCCTACTGAGCACCTGAAAATCAGACACACACCCTCCCCCCCCACACACACACCTGATAGTTGCATCCTTAGCCCTAATGCGGTAAGAGAGTCAGGGGTCACCACTGTACAGGGTGAAGGTGATCTCTGAAAGGTGTCTTTTCCTAGTTGGGAGGAGCGATGTTCACATAGGGGAAAGGAAGAAGAGTAGGGCGCTCTCTAGGAGCAAGGGTATTTTCATAGCAGGGAGCGTCTTGAAACCAAGAAAGTGTGCAGGCTAGGTGGGTCTGCGGGGTGCCTGGCATGTGCACCTTTAAGGACCATTTTGGTATGGGATGATTGACACGGCTGATGACAGTGACGCCTGTGTCGATTGACGGCAAGAGCCGCAGGGCAGTGAGCGTGGTGGTGAATGTTCCATTGTGCTTCAAGGAAGACCTTGGAGTAGGTTGGCAAGAGCACTGGGGGAAGGGGCTGGGGAGGGCAGAGCAGTGGCAGGGCATGTGATAGTGTGCTGGGCTCTGAGCAGCATGGGGTAGTTGGCAGTGGAAGATGCCAAGGCCGCTGGTATGGCGGGTGACATAGATGGGTACTCTGGAGAGTGCAAAGAATGAGGCATAGGAGGGTGAACTTGCAGTTCTGGAGCCGTTGGCACAGCAAGGGTGCCCGTATAGCAAGGCGGCTGGCATTTGGCGAACTGGCTGATGGCAGCGTGTACTCTGGGGAATTATTGGCACTTCTACCACCAGCAGGGGCCAGAGGGTTTGAAGTCTGTGAGCCATGTGGCCCAAAGGTGCACACAGTGGAGAAGATGTAGGAGTTGGCAGAGCTGATTGTGTTCTCAGATTACGGCAGCCAGCGGAATGGCTCTGGGTGAGTACTTGGAGCCATCTATCAATTTCGAGTCTTCTGGCGTGCTCCTCACTCTGGATTCTAGTGGGATGACTCGGGATGGTGGATAGAGTGGTGGTACCGAGCTGTGGGTGTGATATCGTGCAGAGCATGTGAACACGGAGAGAACAATAATCTCTAAGAGGCCTAGTCCAGTATCAGGATTTTGGTCACAGAGGAGAAACTTGGTAGGTCTAAGCAAGCAAGGTAGTCTATAGTCCTGCTTCGCCTTTGTTCCTGCCCACCTAGGGCAGCACATGGTCACGCGGATCTCTTTCTCATGCTCTGGCATATCCCCCAGTTAACTGAAGCATCAAGTCCCAGAAGCCCTAGCTAAACATAATCACAGTAATCAGCCATAACATGTTCCTCTCCTTTCATCAAATGAGAGAAAAAGACCTGAAATTGGCTTTTTTCCCTGCTGAATAAGCAGCATTCCTAGGAACGTGGGAAGCAGGATGCTGGGAAGAGACAGATGGGGCTTGGTGTTTGCTGATAGTGCACTAGGGAGGTCCTAAAGCTAAACCCACCTGGCTACCCTTTGAAGAAGAAACGTGGCTAGTTCAGGAGGAAGATTACAGGATTGGGCTGAAATCAGACTCTGGTGTGTCTATAAACGTTGTCTGCAGGTGTGAATTGATGGAGCCTCACAACAGCTCCCTGAAATAGAGATTAGTTCACCAGTTTTAATGATGGGGAACGAGGCTCAGAGAAAGGTTAAGGGACTTGCCCAGGGTCACAAAGTGAGTCAGTGGCAGAACCAAGAGTAGACCCTGGAATCCTGATTCTTAGTCCCATACCCAAATTGGTATAGCACATTTCCTTCCACATGATTAGAAACAGAGCCCAGGAATCCTGACTCCTAGCCCCCTGTCTTTAACGGTTAGATAGCCCTGCCTCTTTTGACAGGGGTTGTGCCTATGGGTATGCCTGTACCACAGCGGCACAGCTACGGAGCTGCAGTGCTATAACGTAGATGCTTTCTACATTGACATAAGGAGTTTTTCCAGTTAATCCACCTCTCCGAGAAGCAGTAGCTAGACTGACGGAAGAATTCTTCCATTGACCTAGCTGTATCTACACCGGCGGTTGGGTTGACCTAACTACATCTCACAGAGTGCAAAATTTTTCATAGCCCTCAGTGGCGTAGTGAAGTCGATCTCATGTTTAAGTGTGGACCAGGCCTGTGGTATGTTTGTCATGTTTGGGGTTACAGAGATCGGGTAGAAATTTCAAGCAGTCTCAGAAAATGACACAAAGGCTGTTGATCACCAAGGATTTCCAGGACTTCCCGTCCAGTCAGTAAAGGCAGAGGTTGTGGGCGTGAGACAGACACACACAAAAAACATTGTCAAACCTCCGCTCCAGGCTGCTTTCACGATCCCTACTCCTGAATAGCCACTAGGAGGAGACAGCACCCTCCTGTTAAAGTCTCAACACAGGATGCTCTCATGGGACTTATCTTTCTCCTGAGCCTGTATCCAGGAAGGAAGGAAAAGACAGATTACATCCAGCTAAGCCTGCTGCCACCTGCCCCTGGCAAAGCCCCCCCTCCCCTTTTGCATCCCCGCCATGGCAGTAGCTTGTTCCAGGCACCTTCCCCTGTGTGTTCTGCCTTTAACTTAATGCCATGAAGCATGGGGTCTTCATTAAGCTGCAGCCTGGTGATTTGTGAGCGTGTAGCTGGGATCCTGACATCCATCAGGTATCAGATACGTGTCGGTGGGGGGAGCAGGGGAGGGAGCAGTTAATGGCTGGGTGTCCCCACTTCGGGGGGCCCCGGCCTGATTTACGAGCTCCTAAATAAATCATGTGTATTGTAGCTGGTCCAATGGGCTCTTTGTCTCTGTCTTACATTTAACCTGAAACACCAGTCAGCCACTGCAGAGGGTCTGTGAGCGTCCAGCTTTCAAAGTTGCGTCCCTCTTGATGGCACCTGGAGAGAGGATAATTCTAAATAATAACCTTCCTCCCCGCATCCTTCCATAGCACTTCGCTGTGGAAGATCCCACGGTGGTTTGCAAGTGTGGAGGAGTGAAGCCTCATGACCCCTCTTGCGAGATGGGTTTGTATGGTTACCCACGTATGATAGATGGGGAAACTGAGGCACAGAGGGAGGAAGGGTTTTCCCATGCTCAGCCAGCGGGGCGGGGAAGAGAAGAACGAGACCGGGAAAGGGCAGTTTGGAAGGCTGCAGGGTTTTAGTTAATATCAGAATTTGCTAGCTTGGAAGAAGTTTCCAACAGAGGAAGGGATGGTAAGCCGCAGTGGGAAGAATTTGCGAGAGCTGCTGTCACCCATGGTGACTGAAACTGAGCAATCCTCCTCCTCCACCCAGTCCTGACCGCAGGAAATGCTCCGAGCTGCCAGGCTGCCACCAAACCTGGCTCACTGCCACTGTCCACCTGCAGGCCTCAGCGCTCTGTGCTGCCTGGTGTTCTCTTCCCACTCCGCAAAGAAAATCAAGCATGTTTCTGCAGAGAGCTGGGAGACTAGAGGCTGCTGTCTCCCGTAAACTGCACCTTTGTGCGTCTCGGCTGGTCCTAACTGGTGGGGAAGGCCTTGGCTGCAGGGACACGGTGGCACTTCTGCCCTGCAACAACCTGCTGCAGAAAACCAGTGACCTCCCTCGCCAGACTCCTGTCTCGAACCTGTCTCGCTCCCGAGGCAGGTGGATGTGAACCAGCTCAAGCAACACCTGGCCTCTGGGGATACCCCAGAGCAGGCTAGAGCAAGCACTCATGACCTGGGTCCTAGGACCTTGCTAAGGGGATGTGTCCAAGCCTGGGTCCTGGTGAGACTCAGGTCCAAGCCCTGTCACTCTGCAGTGTGGACGCAGCTCAAGCTGCAGACCCGAGTCAGAAGGTCGCGTGTGGTGCCGTGTGGACGCATCATCACGGCAGTGAGACCCGGCTCCAGGAATTGCAAACCAGGGTTTACAATTCAGTGCGGATGCTCAAGCGCAGACTTGGAAACACCAAGTCCACAAGCCCGGATCCCACAGACCTGGGCTTAGTGTGCTGCTGACCTTGCTGCCTCAGGTCCCATCTCTGCACTGGGGATAATAGCACTGCCCCGCCCCAGAAGGACTGTGAGGATAAATCCATTGAAGATTGCAAGGCGCTTTGATCCTATAGGAATCAGAATCCTTCCAGAGCCATTAAATGTCATCCAGGGCAGTGCTACTCAAAGCGGTGGTCCGCGGACCGGTGCCGGTCTCCGCGCACATTGGGGAAAAAAATTGCCCGTCCCCCACATCAGATAGCTTGAGAAGCACTGGCCTAGGGCACAACAAGGCTCCGACATCCCTGTCGATCAGGGGCTGCTGTGTGCATGCCCTCACTGTTGTTAAGTCCCATAAGTTTTCCTTCCCTTCCATGGAGGGATTCTTTTAGTCGGCCTCTTGTGCGTGTCCCTCCGGCTGCCCAATGGCACAGCTGCCATGGCAGCTGTTCTGGCTTCGTTCTCATCACGTGTTCCAGGTCTTCCCAGTTTCTTTTCTGGATAATGTTGGAAATAAGAAGTAGTTGGACTCTCCTTCAAAGAGCTTCCAACCTAAATAGTCCAGACAGACAAAGGGTGGGAGGGGAAACAGGCACTGTGAGGATACGTGACTTGCTCAAGGTCAGGCAGCAGAGCTGAGATTAGAACCCAGGTCTCCTGGTTCCCAGTCCACTTCTATCACACAGATGCCTTGCTACTACTGCGTACTTACGTTGTGCATTGATTTCCAAAGGCGCTCCAAGTGCTTTAGTGTCTTTCACAAGTTCATAGAGGAGTCGCCTCTGCCACCTCTGAAATGCAGCTACTTCTAGGGTGGAACGTGGCAACGGTTTCACAGCTGCGTGGCAGCACACAGACGGAGACAACCGTGTAGGCATTGGGTTAGCACAAAATTAGTCGGGTCACGGCCCCGCCTCCGCTAAGCGCAGGAAGCAGGTGATCTTAGGTGAGATGAGATTGATGAGATTACTGGTTCTGTGGATGAAGGGAAAGCAGTGGATGTATTGTTTCTTGACTTTAGCAAAGCTTTTGACACGGTCTCCCACAGTATTCTTGTCAGCAAGTTAAAGAAGTATGGGCTGGATGAATGCACTATAAGGTGGGTAGAAAGTTGGCTAGATTGTTGGGCTCAACGGGTAGTGATCAATGGCTCCATGTCTAGTTGGCAGCCGGTGTCAAGTGGAGTGCCCCAGGGGTCGGTCCTGGGGCCGGTTTTGTTCAATATCTTCATAAAAGATCTGGAGGATGGTGTGGATTGCACTCTCAGCAAATTTGCGGATGATACTAAACTAGGAGGAGTGGTAGATACGCTGGAGGGCAGGGATAGGATACAGAGGGACCAAGACAAATTGGAGGATTGGGCCAAAAGAAATCTGATGAGGTTCAATAAGGATAAGTGCAGGGTCCTGCACTTAGAACGGAAGAACCCAATGCACAGCTACAGACTAGGGACCGAATGGCTAGGCAGCAGTTCTGCGGAAAAGGACCTAGAGGTGACAGTGGACGAGAAGCTGGATATGAGTCAGCAGTGTGCCCTTGTTGCCAAGAAGGCTAATGGCATTTTGGGATGTATAAGTAGGGGCATAGCGAGCAGATCAAGGGACGTGATCGTCCCCCTCTATTCGACATTGGTGAGGCCTCATCTGGAGTACTGTGTCCAGTTTTGGGCCCCACACTACAAGAAGGATGTGGATAAATTGGAGAGAGTCCAGCGAAGGGCAACAAAAATGATTAGGGGTCTGGAACACATGACTTATAAGGAGAGGCTGAGGGAACTGGGATTGTTTAGTCTGCAGAAGAGAAGAATGAGGGGGGATTTGATAGCTGCTTTCAATTACCTGAGAGGTGGTTCCAGAGAGGATGGTTCTAGACTATTCTCAGTGGTAGAAGAGGACAGGACAAGGAGTAATGGTCTCAAGTTGCAGTGGGGGAGGTTTAGGTTGGATATTAGGAAAAACTTTTTCACTAGGAGGGTGGTGAAACACTGGAATGCGTTACCTAGGGAGGTGGTAGAATCTCCTTCCTTAGAAGTTTTTAAGGTCAGGCTTGACAAAGCCCTGGCTGGGATGATTTAATTGGGGATTGGTCCTGCTTTGAGCAGGGGGTTGGACTAGATGACCTCCTGAGGTCCCTTCCAACCCTGATATTCAATGATTCTATGAAGAGAGATTGAACCTTCACTGACACGTGTCCTGGAGCCGAAAGGAGAATTGAAGCCGGTATCATTTAAAGTGGATTAGAAGATAGTAATTACATCGGAGAAAGGGTCAGGGAGGATTTGAATTGGCATGTGCATCTCAGTCAGCGCGTGCGTAGCCCGGGGAAACAGGCTGTAGATAGACACAGAAATATGCTACATGTCTGATGGGAAGTTTCACGCTCCATAAAGTAGAGGAAGATGGGGAAACTTAAGGTGACACTTATGGAGAAATTCCATGACCTTGGAGACAAGGCAGTCAGGAGACTTCTCTCTTGTATTTTGATTGGCCAAGACTGTCTTGTCACTGCCCTGTTGGCTGGGGAAGAACCTAGGATGTGGCTCTTTCCTAAATTAATGGGGATTTTTTAGGGGGATTAAAAGGTGGTTGGTTTGTTTTTGATTTGCCTGCAGCCAGCGCTGGGTCAGGAGATTCCTGGTTGGCAGGATACCCTTTGTATTGAAATCTTTAACACAAAAATACCCCTCTGTGTGTGCACCAGGGATTCCCCCTGTGGGGGGAAGGGGGTCGTCACTCCTTGGGTGATGTAGGTCAGCTTCTTTGCTACCTCCCTTAATGGCTGCAGCTGCAGGGGGTGGGGCTGGGCTGAAGGGTTCATGGCCAGGATGTTCCTGTGCTCCGGTGATCCCAGGCTGTTGGAGTGGACCCATGGGGTCATAGCAGCTGGTGAAATAAAGCAGCCCTGAGCCTGCTGTAATTGACTCTGGGGACTGAATTGGGGGGCTGTGGTGTGCAATGATCACTCAGTGCTTATGGGGCTTGAAGGGATCTGCTTTCTCCTGTGTCTGGTTCCACCCGGCTGTGCATAACAGGAGTGTCAGCATGCCGCACCCAGATTCTCTGTTTGGGAAGCTCAGCCCTTACAGTCCCCAATACCACAAAGGGCAGTGTGGTGCCCGCTCCTTCATCTAGAGTTGCATGAACACCTATGTAACCCCCTGCATGCTCAGCGCACTGGCTAGGCCAGCTAGAGCTTGGTGAGCCTGCCACAGCCTTGGCTAAGAGATGCAGGAGCAGCTCATGCAGGAGCAGCTCATGCATTTAGCTCCAGAGGTCCCAGGTTTGATCCCCGCTGCCGACGCCCCTGGGTGGGTCGGCGTTACTCCCACCCATCTGCAGGGACCCCTTCTGCAGTGCCAGGGGGGCATTCAGCCTTCATGCGTAACCTTGGTCTCTTTGCTGAGACTGCCAGCCAGGTGTCCGGTTAGTGCCAAAGGCAGAGGTGATGTCTGTGAAGTGGTTTCCTGCTCCCGGGGAACTGGACTGAGGCCAGTCTTAGACTCCTAGTGCCACAAGTGAAAATGCAAGGTGCTAAGAATGCAATTTGCTGTTTATAAAGTGGGTCCCTCACCTGGAATCTAGATTCTCCCCTAGTCCTTTCCTGGAGTTTTGCAGAGCCGAGCAACCCGGCACCATTTCACATAGCGATTCCCAGCACCCATCGCCTCTGAGCTCCTAGGTTAGCCTGCTCATTCTTCCAAGCTGTCTGCGGGAAGGAGAGGGGAAGGTCAGCACATTGTGGGTCACGCAGCCAGTGTGAATCTCAGGTATGTTTCAGGCTTGGGGCAGAGTCTGACGCTTGCAGCTGTTCTGTGCTGCGGCTCTACCAGCTCCAATTGTGATCTTGTTGGATTTCACATCCTACGTAGGGGTGCGAGAGGTCAGTATTTGGATAGGGAAACCCGAGGTGCTGGGTTGATGTTGATGACTCGACAGCAGGTGGTCTTCCTTCTGAGTCACACGTAACCAACGCCCCAGCCCAGTGTCGGGGGCCTTGCACCATGACAGATCTGGTGTAAATCTGAGGTTCTGATCCTTGATTGCAATGACGCTGTTTGTGAGGGACATGGCGTCAATACCCAGGCCCTCCCCAAATTCCACATTCTGCCTGAGTTCCCCCTGCAGTTTCAGATCCAGGTGGTATGCTCCTCCTCTTCCTGTCCTAAAGCAGTTGTGCGGGGTGCTGAGCCCCACCCCTGAAGTGGCTGCATTTCAGTGTCAGGTGAAGTGATTAGACCTAGATATTATCATAGTCAGATGGTCCATCCTGCCTCCAGTGAAGTCACCTGGTGTTTTGCCTTTGACTTCTATGGGAGCGGGATGGGTCCCTGGCTTTCTCGGCACAGCCCTGGCTGGGTTCAGGCTGGGAGGATTTGGGATTCCTCAGGTGTGTCCTGGTGCCATTGTGCCGTGTTTGTACAGCCCCTAGCACAATGAGGTCCTGGGACATATAATACATATAATAAATACTAAGGATTTTGTTGCCCCTGGAGCTTTAGAGCAGGAAGTAGCCTGGAGAGATCCAGGAAGACAGACAGGTCTGATCACTCAACGGCCCTTATATGCCATCCTGGCACTGGGAAGGGGCCTTCCAGTGGGTGCCAATGAGAATCAGACCCACAGTGGCTAGGGCTACTTAGAGTGAGATCCTGACTCTCTGGAGTTGATGAATGAAAGCATTTCACTGCAACATGCCTCCTGGGAAGCACTGTGTCAGGGTCCCATCAATACCCTCCCCACCCCTAAGAATCCAACGACAGGGGACATCCCCACTGCATTACCACCCCCCCACGGGCAACCCCCCGACGGGCTTGCATTGCAAACCTCCCGGCCGGCTCCAGCAGGAACACTGGCATTCCCTGAGCTTACTGATAGAGCTGCTGGCACTGGCTTCTCCCTGCCCCGGCAGACGCTGGAGTGTGGGCTCAGGGGGGACCCGCGGCTGTGGGTGAAAGCCGGCCTTGTGGGCTCTTTTGTGTGGTGTGACCTTCTCCTGCTTTGTGTCCCTGAACAAAAGCGCTTTAGTAGCCACTGCGGTGGCTGGAGAGCGGGCAGAGGGGGAGTTAAATGGAGCCGAGCGGAGAACGGGGTGAATGAACGTGGCCGAAGGGCTGGAAAAAATAGACTCCTGCCTTCAGGGCACAGTAATTACTCATCAAAGTCGAGCGGGGAGCTCCTTTGTGCGCTGGGACCGCTCCCTGCCTCTGCCCCCACGCAACCAGGAACAACCGCTGCCGTCCACAAAAATAGCGACTCTCAGAACAGGGCCCGTGGCATGAGGTTCGGATTTGCCCGTGTCTCCGTCGTGCACAAAGCACCAAGGCCGCTGAGTTGAACGGGCTGAGTTGGGGGCGGGAGGGGGGCGAAGGGGGGTTACCACTCTGGCTCCGTGGGTAGGCGGAGCATGTGCGTGTCTGCCTGCAGTGGCCGAATCCCAAGCAGCTGTCAGTCAGCGTGGCTCTGTTGGCTTCATCTGGACTGGACGGCTCTGGCCCCATGTGGTTTGCACGTGTGTGCACGCTCTGTAGGTGTGCGTGACGGCATCTGGTTCGGGTGTGCACAGCAGATGGAACGAATCCTGTTTCCACTGATGTCAGCGGCAAAATTTCCAGTTGACGTCAGTCTGTTGCATGGGCCGGCACCAGCCAGTCATGGGGGCATGTGGCACTGGCCTGGACACACTCCAGTTTTACGCCAGCGTAACTCCATTGGCGGGAGCGGTGTTCCTCCAGGTTTACACCCCTGTACGTCAGAGCTGAATCAGGCTCTGCGGGAGTGGAAGAGAGAGAGGTGACCACTTTGCTCCTGGCCTTTGCTTGCTCTTACTCACTTTTCCTTGCAGGGTTGGCCCCTGTTTTGTCGGGTGCACTCGTGCGGGCTGCACTGCGGCCGGGCAGCCCTGCGCACAATGAGGATCGTTGGTAGGGTGAGCCAGCCCAACAACGGGCGTTATTTACAAACAGCCAGAGAGCCTGCATGTGGCCCCAACCCAGTGAAGAACAGCTGGGCCTGACGTACTGGCTGCCAACTCCTCCTCCGCAACCTGTAGCATCCAGGGAGAGCAAAGCAGATGTGGAAGCTCTGAACTGCAGGGGGTCCTGCGAGTCTGAAAGCGCAACGTAATCAGGATCCCCTCAGCCTCCATCCCCAGAGCTCCAAGAGCGGGTTCACGACAGATCCCGCTTCCGGCCATACATCTATTTCTGTTTCCTTTACAAAAACACATACGCACGCCCCAGAAACCCCCGCAAAGTCCCTTGCGGAGCCCAGCTGCACGGAGCAGATGTTTGGGAAATGTGTCCTTGTGTCTGGCAGCCCTTCTCCCGAGCTCACAAAAGGCTCTTTTTTGCCTCGACAGCACTGGGAAGCGGAAACGTCGGCGGAATAAGAAGAGGACGCAACGGTGTTTATAGGCGCACAGGATCGTTGTGGTGTCTCATCCACCAGGCTGGAGAGAGCAAGGCCCTTGCACAAGGGATTGAAATTCCTTCTAGATTTCCAACAACCCAGCCATTGGGGAAACTGAGTGATGGGGCCAGCCAGAGGCCCAGGGAGCGGAGGCTGCAGCGTAGTGCATGTCTTTTCTCATGAACATGAAAAGATTGGCCGCGGGGAGCTCGTGATCAGCTTGTTGAAGGGAATGGGGAGGGGGGCCCTGAAACGACTTTTACAGCCACATAGGACTGGTCTTGTCCCGATCAAATTATATAAAGGGGAAAGGGCCAAGGGGCTAAACCAAGATCACCTGGCTTGGAACTCTGGAGGCCTTGTTCTGATCTCATGCTGGTGAAAATCATTGATGTCAGTGGAGGGTTGCCAGTGGACCCAAGCTACCTGCTTAGAAACCCCCAGGAAATGAATAATTGTGGGCTCTCCTGTGGTACCAACTACGGTCCCAGAACAGCTGGGATACCCAGGCTCCTTAAACAATGGGATACAGGGAATTTCTACCTAGCTGTTTCACCAACAATAGCAACTCATATCCGGGAGATTTCTCTTCACCCATCTATCCTAAGCAGGGACAGAACCAACAGATGCCCAATTCATTCTTGGTGTAACTTCGTACAGCTCAGTGGCGTTTCCCCAGGGATGCATTTGGCCCCGGGCGGTTTCTATCCCAATGTGTCTAATCTAATATCGACATCCGTTATGGCGAGAGAGCCAAGGCAATCAACACCAGGAGAGATGCACCCTTTCAGAGGTCTGCAAGATTCACACAGGGCGGAATTCAACCAGTAAGTCGACCTCTTCGCTGGGGTGAATTTCAGCCTTTTGCAGTGCAGACCCAAGCGTGGATGTGCTTGTTGGTTCATTTTGTGCGTTTTCACACCCTTTCCAGCTTCCTACGAACTAACGTTTCTTGTTCATGCAGAAATGGCTGTTGTCTCATGGAAAGCCTGGTGTTTTCATGCTTTTTTTTTTTTTTTTTTTTTGATGCAAAGCCAGCGCTGCTTGGGAACGGGCTTGGGACATGTGCAAAACTCACGGAGCCAGGCAAAAATGTTTGCCTGATTGTCCCATTTTGGAGACATATACAAGGGATGGAATGTGACCTCTTCCGTCATTTTTGTTTATACCCACACGTGTCCATCTCCATTAAACTTGATCCCTAGAAAATTTGAACTGGCTCAACAGAGAGAGAAAAGAAGTCAACAGTATGTGTGCGAACATGCATACACAGACCTCTTTATAACCCCTACGAATGGGGAGAGATTCCTCAGGAAAAGAGCATTAGGGACAGTGATGGACTATACGGGGCTAAGGGGCCAGATCTCAGCTAGCGTAAAGCACCATAGCTGATTTGGATGGAGCTATTGCAGTTGACACCAGCTAAAGGATCTGGCCCATGAGAGACACTCAGACAACATGGTAATGTGTGTAGGATGGAGGGGATGGATAGATTAGCCAGCAAACACATGGAATAAACCCATTGTGCTGTTTACATTGTAAGCACTTTGGGCTTGAACAGTATTTGTAGAACACCTAGCGCATGGGGCCCCATTCTTGGTTGGCTCGTCAGCACTGCCGTAATGAACAGGTTAAATAATAATTAATAATACTTAGCTATTTCTCCCATAATATCCCAATCCCAACAAGTGACACAACATAGACAGGAACAAATCCCTGTAGGCTTCTGTTCTGCTCTGTGTTCCTCTTTCTACCCAATACCCCTGCGCCAACCAGGGGTAAAACCAGAGCAATAACTCCCGGGAGGAGATGTCTTCCCAGCCGTTCCTTACCCAACATCCTTATCCTAGCAGGAGAAAGCATCTCACAGGCTACAAGCCATTGGATTTGGACCCATCTCTAATCAAAACCACCCTTATCCCTCATGAAATTGCCCGATGTCCCGGCCAGAGGAGGAGGGGTGGCATTTTCCCGGCTGACATGGTCAGAGCCTGATGCTGTGGTGAGGAAGCGAGAGGTGGGTTGCCACCAATCCGTCATGTTGCAGTCAGCTCCCGCGTGACATGAACGCCTTGACATTTCCGGCAGACTCCTCCAACTGCTGTTCCCTTTCACTGGTTGGTGCAGTGATTGTCAGCAGCATGGGAGCCCTCACCCTCTCTTTCTGTCTCGCTCTCTCTCTCTCCTGGGTCACGATCCGGTGACACACTCCAGAGAGAGCATGGACGCTGTTGTGTTTTCAGCGCCGGCTGGGACGCAGGAAAATGGGCCTATTGTCCGGGGAATATCTCAAGGGTGATTCAGCCAGGACTGACGCCTGCTTGACAAGCTGACACATTGCTTTGTGACCAGGAGGCAGGGTGCTGCGGGGAGAAGCTCAAACATCTCCCATCGCCCAGTGCTTCCCCTCTGACTGGGGGTCACTGTCTCGGGTTGCAGGGGAATGTCAGGTCAGCGCTCCAGCTTTCCATGGGAGAGGGCCGTTTGGCTCGGTGGGCTTGGTAGGGAGAGTTGAAATCTGCCCTCTGGAAGTCGAGGGCCGGAATCACAACACTTAGAGTGAAATGCTCCCTGGTGCAGAGTTCAAATGCAGTGCCTTGGCTCTCCTTAAGCCCTGTTTTGAGGCTGCATTGGTTTAAGGACTCATATAATTCATTGCAGAGAGGAAGGCTGGCCTGGTGGTTAGAGAGACAGCCTGGGATTGGGGAGACCTGGGTTTAATTCTCTGTTCCACCGCAGGTTTCCTGTGAGACTGCAGGCAAGTCACTTAGCCCCAGATCCCCACAGGTATCTAGCTGCTTAACTCCCACTGACATCATGTGTATTGTGGTGGGGAAGATGACTCACGACTCCCCCACCACACACACACACCAGCCAAGCAAGGGCTAAAGAACTTTTGTGGTCACAAGCACCAACCTAGTGCACCTGAATGTTTTTCAGGCCTGGGTGTGGGAGGAAGTCAGTGCAATTGAGGGCACCCTTGGAAGCAAGCAGAGCCATGGCTCCCAGACCGAGGCCCTGTGGTACTAACTGATGGGTGGCTTGAGACTGCCGCCCGCCTGAACCCTCTGAGGAAGAGGACGGGCCTGTCTGTTTTGCTGATGAAGCCCTGGCCTTTAGCCACACAGAAGAGCGGGACCCGAGAATGCCTGCAGGGTCCCAAAGACTGCTGCCTTCTCCCTGGTACCAGGAAGAGGGCCCGGTTTCTTGTGGTCCGTGGAAGTATTTTCCTTTTCTTTGGACTGGAGTATGTCCCCTGAAAGGGGGTGGACTAGCTAAGGGCTACAGCCAGGGGTGAGCTGGAGCCGGTTCGCACCAGTTCGTGAGCACTGGTTGTTAAATTTTGAAGCCGGTTTAGAACCGGTTGTTAAAGAATACAAGGAACCAGACAGTGTGCTGTGAGGCAACTAGAAAGCTTTTGAATGCTGTAACAAGAAAACACATAAGCACATGGTTAGCTTATGGCAGTTTTTACTCACCCAGCGGTCTTCGGCAGCACTTGGGCGGCGGGTCCTTCACTCGCTCTGGCTATTCGGCGGCACTTCGGCGGTGGGTCCTTCAGTGCCGCCGAAGACCCGGAGCGACGGAAGGAACTGGTTCCTCAGCTTTAGGCAGCTCATCACTGGCTACAGCTATAGCCCAAGACTGGACCAGAGTTGCTGCACCGTGAAAATGATGCATGAGATAAGCAAGCTGCCTGCCCTCGCCCCAAGGGGGCGACATTGAGACAACCGTTCTTTCTCGCGCGTGCATGTGTGCACACATATACACAAGGGAAGGAATACTCCTGCATTTGAAAGGAGAGGGAGTGAATGAGTCAACAGGACTTTTCCATCTTTAAATTCTACGGGGACTGATTCTCCTCTCACTTACCCTGGGTTTACACCACTGCAAGTCCATTGCTCGCAGTGGAATTACTACTGATTTCCAGTGGTGTGATGGTGAAAGAAGCTCAGGTCACCCCTCACTGCCCCCCAGAAATAAAGCACCCGGCTTTGGATGCCCATGAACCTGGCTGATGTCAATTTAGCTTATAGGATGACTGCTAGCTCCCAGCTTCGCAGATGTTCCCTTGAGACCTGCTTTGGGGTTTTGGCGCACACCATATAAAGTTACAGAATGGGCCCTCCATTTGTTTGTGCTTGCTGAGTGTCTGTGTTGCGAAAGCCAATTCCCTGGCCAATTGGTAATTAGCCATTACCGCACGATTGATGAGCTGCTAATTGATGTTTGTCTCCCGGTGATATTTGGAAGGTTATGACAACACACGCTAAACCCCGCATTAAACATTAAACTTCTGTGCACCCTCCTGCCATATTCGCAAATCTTCTTTCTCCCTCTCTTTGCCGCTTCTCCTACTCCTTCCTTTCCCGTTCTCAAGAGCTCTTTTAAACACAGCACCAGATTTCTCAGTGGATCAGGAGTGGCAGTGGGGAAGCTCTCTGCTGTAGGGAGGCTTAATTTGTGCCAGGGCTCAGCCCCGGCACCTCTAGGCTTGGCAGTTCAGAGCCCCGGCACCTGTAGGCCACATCAGTTATTAAAGTTCAAAATTTGCCTGAGCCCTGGCTCCTGTTTTATTACAAATTAAGCGCTGGCTTTAGGTCATCAGCTCAGCCAGCCCAGGGGCCTAATCCAGATTTCAGTGGGAGCCCAGGTCAGTAGTGACCCCCTTGTTTGCCCAAACAGCCTGACAGCAGTTTGGTAGCCGATGTGAAATGAGCGCCTGGTTCCTAGGGTACAGGTGTCCATGTAAACCCCACCCACCCTGACCCGTCGACGACGCTAAACTCTCTGAAGCTGATTTGGCAGCATGTTACACCCACAAGGGGCAGGGTAACACTGAGCTACAACCTGAGTAAATAGTGAGTAAGGACTTCAAGATTTAGTCCAGCAGCTGCAACACTGTACTGGGGTCTCCCTAGCAGCAGCCAAAGATGCACGGGATTGTAGCATCCACTGATCCTGAACCACCCATTTTACCGGGGCTGGGACTTGTGGGTTGGGTGTCTTTGCTTAACGAGGTTGTGGGGCAGCATCTCAGCAGCTTCGGGAGCGATCAAAACCTTCCACACCTTCATTTCCCTTTCCAGCTGGGGGAGCTGAAATAGTTGCTCACTTCAGCAAGAGAGCAAATAGCCCCGCTGAGCTGCGGATCATTTGCTACAAACCCATCAGCCACCTTTGTGGGGTTTTGTTTTTTTTCCCATTTAGTTCATCCGTACCAAACCAAACATGCTTTCTGATCATCTGTTCATTGGCAACAAGCACAGCTCTGCACTTTTCCAAGGAGGAGCCTGTTATCAGAAGGAGCCAACCAGGAGCTAGACAAATCTTAGAGCGATTTTAATCTCCGTCACGGAAGAAAGAGGATATTTTGGTTTTTGATGACAGTAAGCTCTTCTTTTTTCACCCCCTCTCCAGTAGAACATTAAGCCTTTGAGAAAACCCCAAACCAAAAGAATATCTGTGCACCCTTCCCCAAGTACTGACAATGGGATTTCAGACAGATGCGGGCTTGTAAAGCGAGCGGACAATGAATCAGGACTCTGTGTGGCAATCTGGTTTATTTCAGAAGAGACATTCCTAGATGGGGCAAAACCTCAAGTGGACTAAGCCCTGGCCTCGCACTCAAGAAGTGGCCCATTGTGTTTGCGCTGGGAGGCCAGGGCTGCCCAGACTTCTCTATCTATGGATGGAGCAGCAAGCCCCTCGAACAAAAGGCCCCCTTTTTCCCACCATCCAAAATTCATCTCTCTGGGACAATGCTGCCCAGAGTCCACCCCAGGAAAAATTTATGGCATGAAATTTGCAAACTCTGGAGAATTTGAATGCTTGTTGCCAAGTGACCCTGGAGATGTATTTCCCTGTCAGTCAGCTATAAAGACGGTCATTGATCTCTGACCATCTTGTGTAGTGCATCCCACTCTTCACCAGAGCTCTGGCCTCAGCTGGGTGATAATGCTTGAAAATGCTGCTTCAGAGCCAGAGCATTCAAGTGGTGGGAAGACCCTTGTGTCCCGATACGAGGAGCAATGATACTCCAGAAGTGCCAGTTTTTTTGGGTTAATACAGCGCCTGAATCGCTCTGGATATAAGCCTGTTGCACGATGCACCTTGACTGTGGACCGCCCTGCCCACATGGGAATCCGGTTCCCATCCGTTGTGATTTAGAGGTGGTCTTATCCTTGTGCTGGCATACAGCACCGTAGAGGAGCGTCCCCTGGGTGGTGGATGGGGGTAGCCCATCTTGGGGAAACCCAGAAGGGTCCCACTGAATATTACGCAGTAAAGTGTCAAGAACCAACTGTGCGGGGGAGAAGGGAAACTCTACTTTCAAATGAAAGCAGACAGGGCTCACGTCGCCTCTATAGATAAGTCTGTCCAGGAGAAGGAATCCGAGCAGTCCAACCTTGTTAATGTTGGAAGGCAAGTGGACAAGAGTGGAACCACTGATACCTGTTCCTAGCAGGCTCTGACATGGCATTCCCATGAGCTGCACAGGGTGGATTGGCCTAACAAGCCATTGGCCAAACAAGCCATTGCAATAGAAACAGTTCAACAAGCCAGAGTCAGGGCAACGCTATACTGCTCCCTGTGTCTGTAAACATGCTGTGAGATGAGAAGATTATGCACTGAAATTGGGGATTTCTATCCCTACTTCTTTTCTCCTCTCGACTGTACCTATGGATGGTCTCATCAGCTACATTAATTCTTCTGCAACAACCTTACTAAGCGCTTGACCCCTCATCTAGTGGCAAGGAGTTCCACAAGTGAACCAAAAGTTGTGCATAACAAGCCTGACTTTTCATTCATATTAATTTTGATGGCTGTCAATTTCACGGAATGTCCCTCAGCCAAGGATCCGCCCACTCCCTTATTCCCCATTTTCTTGGACCAGAAGAGGAGCCGTGGCCCATTGGTGAGTCCTCTGTCCTAGTGCATTGTCACTCGAGAGTCGACGTCTGGCCCTAAATACATAGTGGTGCTCAGGTGTATTACGTGGCTACTTGAATGGCACTTTGGGCATTACAAGGCAGGCTTTGGAAAATCCTACCAGAGGGGTTAACCTTTCCATGTTTGTGCAAACTCATCTCCCCTGTTAACTAATGCTACTGTTGAGTCCACCTCCCTTACTGAGGTCACAATGCTTTAGAACCTGTCCCCACATGGAGCCAATCCTATGCATCATTCAGTGGTCTGTTATGGCTCAGCTGACCCATCCTGGAATCCTTCCTCAGGCAAAAACACCCCTTGAAACCAATAGAAATGTTGTCTAAGTATGCGTTTTAGGTTTGGGCCTTGGAGCCTTAATGCACCACCAAATCCTGCAGGGATGTAGCTCCTAGGTTCTGGGACATCACTACAGAGTTAGGTTCTCGGGTAAGACAGTGGGGTTATAGAATGTGCCTATGGGGGCAGGGGTTAGATTCTAGAGTGAGTTGGATGCTAGCCTAGGCGCTGACTCCGTGGGTGCTCTGGGGCTGAAGTGGAGCACCCAGGGGGGAAAAATAGTGAGTGCCCAGCACCCACCGGTGGCCCTGCCGATCTGCTCCTCCCGCTCCATCCCAGCACCTCCCGCCCACCACGGCTCCGCTGTTCAGCGGCATACAGGAGGTGCAGGGGGGAAGGGGGCGGAGCGAGGGTAGGGGGCGCTCAGGGGCAGGGGTGAAGCAGGGGTGGGAAGACATGGGGTGGGACCTTGGGGGAAGGGGTAGAGTGGGGGGCAGGGCCAGGGGTGGAGCGGGGGGTCGAGCACCCCCAGAAAATTAGAAAGTCGGCATCTATGGATTCTAGAATCTTATGATGTGGGTTAGGTTGTCAAGCATTACTATGAGTCAGGCTTGATCGCATTATTACAGAGACATGTTCTGGAGCATGACTAAGAGGGTTATAGTCGAGAACATTATAATGGAAAGAGATTCTAGAGCGTTAGTGTCTTTCACCGTGGATCTGACCCCAAATCCTGCTACAGGAAAGACCGGCTCAGAAAGTGGCGGTATTACAATATCTCGCGTCTCTTGCTGTCAGAGGAGCCGGAGAGAAGGCGGTGTGCTGACAGGGAACGAAAGGAGGACTCCTTCCTTGAATGGCAAAGAGAAGCAGGGTGCAACCTGCTGGCACCCCAGAATTCCCCGTTCCCCAGACCGGCCTGGCAGGAGCTTTTTTTTCAGTGTTTGTGGCTGGAGGATAAATATAGTTCGGTTGCAGGAGGGTTGAATTGCTGTTATTCAGGCTCCTCTGACTCAAGCCGTCAGCCTGTAATTAAAGCGAATGTTCAAACAGCCTCTTACAACACGGAACAGAACAGCGTCCGCAAGGGAAGCAAGCCTGGCACACGTAGGCAGGAAAGCCGGCGTAGGCATAAACACAGCCGTGCATGAACGAGCACACGGTCCCGTGCCACCAGGTCTGACTTACGCACATGTAGGAACAACAAAGATTACTTGGCACCTTCTGTATCTCAAAGGGCTTTGTGACTATCAATGAACATAGCTTGGGAGATGGGTTTGATTATCCCCATTTTAGAGATGGACAAACAGAGGTGAAGTGGCCTCCCTAGGGTCACACAAGAAGCTTGTGGCAGTGGTCGGGATTATAACCCAGGTCTCCCACACCCCAGTGATGGATTCTTTTCTCCTAATACGATGCTCCCCTTCCTTTTCAGCCCACACATAGGGGCAGCGTGCCAGGTGCAGATTAGTGTCACAGGTCTGGGCCATGCCATGGCCAGCACAGGAGGGACTATTGTAAATTAGAGCAATGCCATGTACACTGTGTGTGTGTAGATGTTAGTGCTGCTTGGTATTTTCAGTGAGGTTTTGAACAGTCCTTTCACCGTTGCCTTTTGGGCAGTTTTATGCTCCATCGGAAACCTGTCGACGTTCAAACCTCAGCTGCATCAGTGTCGTTTTGACTTTTGAAGTTTGCTCACCAATGGGCTTGTGTCTTCTGGGAGACAGAAGAACCCAGATCGTTCTCAAAGTGTGGGCTGCCGCTTTGGCATAACGAGTTCGTAATGCAATGCCTAAAGCTTGAGGTTTCAAAGGAACCTACGGGAATGAAGCAGGCGGTGCCCATTGACTAATGGGATCTGAGCGTCCCCGTTGTGTCTTTGAAAACCTCCCCCTAAATGTTGAGTGCTTTTCTTTTCATTGCAAATAGTTGGCACTAAGGGCTTGCCGACCCACAGAAGTTGCCCTGACTTAACTTAAATTGGTTTAAAAACCGATTTAAGCTAAACCGATGCAACTTGGTTTGTGGACACTCATGCTTACAGACACGAGCTAAACTGCTGTAAGCCAGGTTTAAACTGATATGAGCGTCTGTGCCCAATGTTGCACCAGTGTTTGAGTCACACCTGGTGGTGCAACTGTGCTTGTAGACCAGTCCTGCTAGGATAACTAGCTTCTTAATAGGGGGCCTAAGACAGAAATTCTCACAGAGAGAGGCCCCATTGTCCGCATGCCTCATACACCAGCATGTTTTAAAAACCAAATTCCAATTAGCCATAAATCCTCCATCTGATTGATTGATAGATAAGGGCAAAAGTGCAAAGTCCTGCTCCTAAATCCTCGATCCTGATTGGCTACAATAGATACGAATGCTACACAACGTCTGTCCAAGTCCTCCCTCCTTCCTGGTTGGCTCAGACTCCAACTGGCTACAGGAGAATGAGGTAGGTTTCATTTCACTTCATGCATCATCTGTGCTCTGAGTGCAGGATTGTTATTACTGGCAAGGCTGTCTGGGGCAGAAAGAACCCAGATGGACTTTCAAATCGCAGGAGAACTGATGTGTATCATTTTTTTGGCTTGTAAGTGGAGCATATTTTTATTGAGGTCATGCAGTGGCAAGAACAATGAACCTAATACATTGTCTTAGCTAGCACTTCCCCCCCAAGAATCTCAAAGTGCTATACAGGCATAAACTAATGAATTCTCACAGTCCCCTCATTAGTTTGGTCAACATCATTAAAAATGGGAAGATGGAAACCAATGCCTAAGGTCAGTGGAATAGCTCTGGATCTCTTGAGGTCCACCTTGTTCTTTAACCCCTAGACCAGGGATCTCAAACTCAAATCACCACGAGGGCCACATGAGGACTAGTACATTGGCCCGAGGGCCGCATCATTGAAACCTTTTCACACAGCGATACAAAAATATAGTCAAAAATGAAGAAAATGAAGAGTAATGTAGTATGCTATTAAAAGTCAATGTATTCACTTTTTAAAAACTGTAATGCAAAGAGGGGTTTTAATAAAATATAAACACTCAATAATGCACCTCACTGAAATGACAAAACAGACATTTACTTTTAGAATTACTTCGGTTAAAGCCCCACCCGCTCTGCCCCCACTCCACCCCTTCCATGAGGCCCCACCCCTGCCCCGCCTCTTCCCACCCCTTCCCCATTCCAACCCCTTCCCCAAATCACTGCCCCGGCCTCGCCTCTTTTCCATCTCCTCCCCTGACTGTGCCGCATCCCCGCTCCTCCCCCCTCCCTCCTGGAAAGTCCTAAGTGCCGGGAGGTAGGCGGAGGAGTGGGGACACGGCATGCTCGGGCGGGAGGTGAGGGGAGCTTGGCTGCCAGTGGAGTCGGCGCCTATGGTGGGCTGCAGGAAATAATTCGCGGCCTGCAGCCCACTTGTTGGAGATCCCTGCCCTAGACTGTGTTCCCTCTCTAAAGGCCTGATCAAAAGCTTATGATTGAAAGCCTTCTCTTGACTTGGGCTCATTAAGATTGTTTGTATTACAGGAGCACCTACAGGCCCAGATTGAGATGGGAGCCCCATTGTGAAGGGTCATGTACACACACGGTCTGTCGAAGTGGCCATCAGCATGCGCAGAGATACCAGAGCGATCTATCTAAAATAGCCGTGAAGCCACCTGGGTACAAACCCAGTCGGGATACGTACTCGGGGAGCTAGCCTGGGCCATTGCAGCTTCACGGCGGTTTTTAGCAAATTAGCTTACTCAAAGCCGGCTCTGTCTATATGGCAGGTTTCAGAGTAACAGCCGTGGATGGACTATCACCAGCAGGAGAGTGAATTTGTGTGGGGGGGTGGAGGGTGAGAAAACCTGGATTTGTGCTGGAAATGGCCTAACCTGATGATTACTTTAGATAAGCTATTACCAGCAGGACAGTGGGGTGGGAGGAGGTATTGTTTCATATTCTCTGTGTATATATAAAGTCTGCTGCAGTTTCCACGGTATGCATCTGATGAAGTGAGCTGTAGCTCACGAAAGCTCATGCTCAAATAAATTGGTTAGTCTCTAAGGTGCCACAAGTACTCCTTTTCTTTCTGTCTATATGGGCTGCAGTTACACCTTCCAATTGCCGTGCGGACACAACCCACAGCGTAGGAGACGTCTCCTGTGCTGAAGAGTTTAGACAAGACAGACAATGGGTAAGAGGGCAGGTGACTTGCCCAAAGTCACAGACAGAACCAGAAATAGAACCCAGGAGTCGGAACTGTCAGGCTAGTGCCCTGCGCACTTGGACCATGCCACTTCTCAGGATCAAGCCCTCCAGAGGGACCCTCAGACTTTTTGCAGGCTCTTTCCTGGCTCCCCCGAATGCTGCGTCCCCTTTCTAGCTGTGCTCCGTTGGAGACCAGGCATGAATTTCCTGTCTGAGAAGGGCGCTGCAGGTTGCCCTCTATACCAGCTGTCTCTGGCTCTCATCCTCCCCCATGTTCTCATTGCAGCCTTAATCCATCCGCTCTCTGACTAATTGCTTTTTTACCAGGAGTTAACGACTGGTTGGTTATTTAACAGCCAGAGGTAGGGCAATTAACGAGTGAACCCACTGGTTGTTAAGTGCAGCAATGACTAATTTCCAGGGCCTGCAGACACAGCAAAGCCCTGGTTTATAAGAGCAACAACCTATTGTGTGTTTTAGAAAATTAATAGCCACACAGGCTCTGGAGGAGGTGTTTCTCCCCGCACCGCAAACAAGTGTTTAAATGACTGTCCAACATACATAGTAAAGAGCTGCTTTCCTTCTCCACTGGAGGGGCAGAGCTCTGGGCTGGGAGTTATTCCTTACATTACAGCCCTCTCTTCGGCTTTGAGACTGGAGTGTCCCAAGCACAGCCACGGTGGCAGTTGGCCAAGAGCTTAAGGGCTGCGACTACTCTGTGTAGTAGGCGTGATGTAGTCCAGTGGTTAGAACAACTGTGGCAGTCTGTATCCCTATGTTCACCCCTTTTAGAAGGGTATGATCAATTTTGTACAAAAGTATGCCTTGTGAGGTGTCATTTGAAAACTCGTAATTTGCTGATCATTATTGTCCTGGTAAAATATGTGTGGCAACATTACATGTAAAGTTATAAGTGTCCTCTGTATAGTCTTACTAAGGCCATGTCTACACTTACAAGCTTACAGCTGTACCAGTACAGCTGTGCCTTTGTAAGAGCGCTTGTGTAGCCGTGTTATGCTGACGGGAGAGAGCTCTCCAGTCAACATAATAAAACCAGCTCAACAAGTGGCGGTAGCTATGTCGGTGGGAAAGCATCTCCCGCCGACATAGTGCTGTGCGCACGAGTGCTTATGTCAGCAAAACTTATGTCGCATGAGGGTGTGTTTTTTTCACACCCTTAAGCAATAAAAGTGTTGCCGATGTAAGTGCTAGTGTAGACATGGCCCAAGACATGTTCCAAGTCTGGGGGGAGCAGCCACAAACCAGTTCCCCAGAGACAAAAGGCTAGCCAGACCCTCAGCCGGGTGTCAACAAAATCAAATGGACCATCACCTGGTTAAGGATGTGGGTGAAAATGTACATCTTGGCAAAGAAACAGCTTGGGGTTCCTGTCCACACAGACTTTCTGTCTCCTGAACCTCAGCTGGGGATGATTCTCAAAGAAAAGAAAGAACTGTAAGAAGAGAGAGGAGATGCCCCAAATTATTCCTCTCTTTCTCTCTAAGCACAGCATCCACAGCACCTGAAGAACAAAGGAAAGAGCTTTGCAGTCGGGGGAGGGATCCTGACTGAAAGACATTCAGCTGGGAAGATGGAACATGTGCTTTGATGTCACTTAGCTTGTTAAGCTAGGCATTAGTTATGTTTTTCTTTTATTTTCTTGTAACTAATTCTGTCTTTTATGCCTCATTAATTACAGTCTCTTCAGATCTATCTTCCTGTAGTTAATTAATGTATTTTGTTGTTTTATCTAAACCAGCGTGGTTGGGTTGAAGTGCTTGGGAAACTCCATTTGGGATAACAAGATTTGTGCATATCATTTTCTAAATGACTGACTTTATATGAGCATGTGTTGTCCAGTAATGCAGTGTAAAAGGCACCCCAGGTTGGAGAATTAAGGGGACACAGCTATTTATCAGTCCAGATTGTACCATGGGTAATGTCACAACAGCCCCAGGAAGGATGTGTTACCCTGGGACTTAGAAGCAAGGATTCCCTTCCTTGCTCTGCTACAGACGTCCTGTGAGATGTTGGGCAAGTCATTCAGGGCCAGAATTTTATAGGTCTCTAGGTGCCCAGTAAGATTTTCTAAAGGTCCTACTTGAAAAATAGCCCTTCTGACATTCCCATGAGGTGCCCATAAATACCATTAAAAATCTGGCCCCTCGTCTCTTTGTGCCTCAGTTCCCCATCTGTAAAAAAGCACTAGTGATGTTGTGACAATGAGTACATTAAAGATTGTGCAGTGTTCATATTTGACAGTAACGTAAGTATCTAGGTAGGTAGAAAAGGGACTTGGGAAGCAAGATAGCTAGGGTTTATCTTAGATTACTCCGCCATCAGTCTAAGATAATTTGGAGAAATCACATTGTGTCTCAATTTCCCTAGCTGTAAATGGGGTAAATTCTTTGTAGAAGGAGCCATCTTTTCAATTCTCTGTGTGTATAGTGCCTAGCACAATGACTCTTGATTGGTGGTCTTCTCTTGGTCCTACCGGAAGACAGATAATACATATTATTATTTATTTATTTTATTATTTTATTACATGACACATCGGGCCAGCTTCTCATAAGAGCTCAGCACTTGAAAATCTGGTTTAAATTGTATGTGCAGAACTGTCTTCTAGTGTCTCCAAAGCACTTTAAGATTTTTGGATGAGAGCTGCTGTAGACATTATTACATATACATCACATGTAGTCATGGTATTTCTTTATATCAGTCGTTATTTGTTAAACACCAATGTGCTTGGCACTGTGTGAGGGCCAAATGAGGATGCAATCCCCGCCCAGAAGCATTTTCAGACTGATGTTTTCTACTTGCATCTTCCTTGAGAGAGGAATAGAAATTGCTTTCTTGGCAGAGTTCACTAGCAATAAAACCCTGCAGCTGCTCGCCTTTTGTCATCCAACAGTTAGTAAGTAAATAAATAATAATAGGAGATGCTAATATGGCCCCCTGTGACAGGAGGAGGAGGATTTTCAAAAGCACCTAGGAGTTTAAGTCCAATTTTCAAAAGCGACTTAGGACCAGATTTTCAAAGGTCTTTAACTGCCTAACAATGCAAATGGGTGGCTAGTAGGATTTTCAAAAGTTCCTAAGTAGTTTAGGTGCCTAACTCCCTTGAAATCAATGAAAGTGACTGCATAACATATGCAGTAAAGAGGTGAAGACTTAAGTCAAGTTTGCATCCATCCCTTCTCTCTTTTTGCTGATCTCGCATTCACACACACTCTTCCCCTCTTTCTCCCCTCCTTATGTATATCCCCCTTTCTCCCTCTCCTCTCTGCATTTATCCCTTCCCCCACTCAAGTATGTGTGTAGAGCACCTAGTGTAATGATTCTCGACTTATGGTCTCTAGGTGCTCTCAGAATACAAATAATGAATACTACTATTAATTATATTATAATTATAATTAAATTATTATCGCAATAAAGGCTGGTGTCACTGGAACCGAAGTCAATGGAACGTAGGCTCCTCAGTCACTTAAGGCTTTTCGAAAATTTTACCTGAGATCTTTGTAACGTAAAGAATTATGCCTCACAACGCCCCCGGGAAGGAGGTAAGGGATACATAGAGAACACTGTGCCCACCTCTGGGGTGGGATGTGGCAGCGAACAACAGTTCAGGACAGGAAGTGAAGAAGAATTCCCAGGCTACGTCCTGCTCTCCGTTGCACCAGTATAAATCTGGAGCAACTCCACTGAAGTCACTCTGGCTTTATATTAGTTTAGTGGAGCAGAATTTAGCATTACTCGCCCGGAGTTCATCTTGGGTACCGGAGTAGTGACCTGTGGCAGTGCAGATCAGCTGCCTGAGTAATTACACAGAGATCTGGGCAGACTACCCAGCTTCGGTGCTTCAGGATCTGAGCTCACTGGATTATAGCTGGCTCGGGTATGTCTATATTTCCGTCACTTGCTGTGATTGAAGCTCGTGTAGACTGAATGGGAAGAAAGTTGGCCGAGGGCCAGTCTACACACTTACACTGATTTAACTAATTTAGTGAAACCGTTGCAACCCCCTCGTGTGTGGACACACTTATACTCATTTGAAACTGTCTATATTGGTGTAGCTTGCACCCACATGAGCTAAACTGCTATAAACAGTTTGAAACCAGTGTTAACGTTTCCACGCTAGGGATTGGCACCAATTTTACTAAATCACTGATTTAATTAACTTGGGCCAAAACCTGTGTGGCCCAGCCCCTAGGGGATAAAGCGCTAGACTAAGATTTAAGCGACCTGGGTTCGATTCCTACTTCAGCCGCAAACTTCTACTGTGAGCCTAGGGAAGTTTTTTCATGTACCTGTTGCCCTCAGCTGTAAAAGAGAGAGACAGCACTTCTCTGCCTTCCAGGAGCATTGTGAGGTGCTCCCATACTGTGGTGCTGAGGGCTAGCTAAGAAGATAGCTGGAAAGATTTATGCTGGGGATGAATTTGGTCAGGGCACCTGAGTAAACTCTCTGACTTTTACATGCTTCTTGAAAGGGTCCAGGGCTTGATTTTATGTCTCCTCTGAAAGATGGTTCAGCACAGCAATGCTCCAGTACCCTGCCAGGCTATAACCTCAATGCTTATGCGGAGGGAAGAGCGCCCCCTGCTGACCCACCCTGCTCCACCCAGTTGTAGCAAGGAGGCAGTGTCCTGTTAGGATCCTGCAGTTCTTAGGCTGCGCTCTGGGCACCTGCCTCCGTAGTGGGATAACAGCCTCCTCGCCACCCACACCCACTCCGATGCACCTGCGTGCACTCACGCCACCCTTATATCTGCATCCCACGTGGTTCTGGGGCTGTCAGGGGGAAAAGCAGAGCCCTGTAGGGAGGAGGATCTGGGCCTTGTGTTGCGATAAAGGCCTGGGAGGGAGCCCACGGCATCTGGCTAACATTATTTTGGTCTCCCCACTTTAATGCTACTTCCAGATCCCTATCGCCAGTTAACAAAGTTTCATTCCCCGCAGAAGAGGCCAGCGATCTGAAATTGGCTGCATTAAAACCCTGTTCCGCTTCAAGAAAGATCCTAATGGCTGGTAATTGTCTGCTGACAGCAGCAAGAAGACCCAGGCTGGTGCTGGCAAAGGTTGCAGGTGTCTCCCTTCCGAAAGCTCCCACTCTTCTTTCCAGCTTTCCCCCCCTACCCTCCACTTCATTATCTCTCCCACTCCCTTCAACTGCTAATCTCTCCCCCATCCCTCCAGCTGTTTCTTGTTGCTGATCGATTATGGCACACATCTGGGCCCCTTTGCATTCCCCCACTTCGTCGTGCTGCTTTGGGAACGGGGCTTACTACAAGTGCTGCCTGGCCCAAGGGGTACATGTAAGAGGATCCGGAAGAGCCTATCTAGCGTTAGAGAGAAACAGAGTGTAAGGCAGGTGAGAGAGGGGGAAGAGAGAGCAAAGGGGACCTACACATAGATGGGAGAAAGAGGGGAAGATTATTTGTGTGTGAGAGAGAGAGAGAAAGAAAGACACTGACCACACGGTAAGAATAGGCCATTTGGGGTCCCTTCAGTGTCTCCTTTATAGAAGCCTAATTTTGCACATTGACTTTGTTGAGACCACTTGATATTAACCTCAGTCTGGCACCCCGTCCCCACAAGCCTACGGTCCTTCCGCAATTAACTGCATCAGCGATGCAAACAATCCATGATCCCCGCCTAAGCCATAAAACGCCTGTAAACAGTGCTATCTTTACCACAGGAGTGTCTGGCAATGAGCCACAGGCTTCGATAGCTGGATTTTGCGTTCACTGCCTTCTCTCTCAATGACTGAATTTGCCCATTAAAGGTCGCTGCCTCGCTCCAGCATGGGGACATTGGTTCCAGTTTCCGATTCGCAGCCAGACCCGGGTTTATCCTTCGGGTGAAGCGTCGAAGATATGCCTTCACGTAGATCTACGCTGCAATCAGACACCTGCGGCTGGCCCGAGGCACCTGACCCAGGCCAGCTGCGGGTGTTTGAGTTCAGTGTAGACCTACCCTTGCAGGGAATCCCTAGCTCTGAGCGTGTGCAAACTTTGGAGAAGTTTGGATCTGGATCAGAACTGGAGGCCAGCATTAGTGAAAACCGATGGTCCCAAACCAGGGAGGAAGAGGATGAATGGGCAAGTCGTTGAGGGAGTCACCCTTCGTCCCTGGCACATCTCAGGTCCGAAACCATTTGGTTTGGTTATGCTGGAAACTGTGGGGCCACACACATAGATGAAGAGCCTGATTGCCCTGTCACTTCCACAGGTGTAAACCAGGAGTAACCCCACTAAGATCAGGTGGAGCGTCCCTGGGGCCGAGCACGCGTGAGTGAAGAGTCAGACCCAGGCATTTATGGACACATCCGTTTATTTTTAGGACAAAGCACAAATGGAGGCCAAGGGCCCAATTCCTACTGACTTTCTCTGCCCTTTGTGTCTTGGGAGCGTTGCCCCCTTTAAGGTCGGCATACCTCAGAAATGAGTATTTTACCCAGTTTTAGCAAATGATCCGTCGCCAATGCAAACTCGTTGTTTTCGCATTTCACCAAGGGGCAGCGTTGTTCAGTGGCTAGGACACTGGGATCGGCTTCAGGAGACCTGGGTTCTATTCCTGGCACTGCGTTGCTGGGTGACCTTTACAGTTTTGTGCCTCACTTTACCCATCTGTAAAATGGGGATAATGCTACTGACCTCCTTTGTACCATGCTTTGCAATCTGCTGATGTAAAGCACTATATAAGAGCCAGGTATTATTATGTGTGTGCACTTAGCACAATGGGGTCCCAGTCTTGGGTGGGGTCTCTAGCTACTGCTGTAATGAGAATCAAACTGAACTCCAGAAAAGGGGTGAGTTTGGATTTTGCACTGGGTGTGGCCTGTGCTTGCAAAGCATGTTGGGAGAGGTGCCTGCTCACAAGCTTACATTACTTTTAAGATATTTTCCTTTTTCTCTGAAAAAGAAAGAAGAGTCCTTCATGGAAATTCAGGGTTTTTTTTTAAAGTTAATGAATAAATGAACCATAATCATGAGCAATGAACTGCTGACCCTCTCTCATTGGAGGGTACTTTGGATACATTTTTTTTTCTTCTTCAATAAATTTAATGCTGGTGAGATGCACTGGGTAGGATAAGGGAGCCCTCTAGCTAACCACAGACCAGATGGAACCTGGTTGTGGAGGGCTCGTCCACTGTCCCCCACCAATACGTCTCACCCACACCCCCTTGTTTTGAGGGACATCACTCACCTGAACCTCAGAGTTCCCTGTACTGCACACAGATGTGTCTTCCCCCTCACTTTTGCTGTGGCCAGTTACTGACACCAGAATCACAAAACTCAGGTTGTCGTTGGAGTTATTTACACTCCAGCAAGGAATCCTGGAGCATCGCAAGCTTCATAGATTCATAGTTTGTGAGGCCAGGAAAGGACTGTGGTGATCAGCTCGCCTGATCTCCTGCATAAGCAGGCCCAGAGAATCTCACCCAGTGAGGCCCATGGTTGAGCCAGAGCATCTCGTTTAGAAAGACATGAATAAAATGTTTGCATGCAGCGTTGTTGTAGCCGTGTTGGTCCCAAGATAGTAGAGAGACAAGGTGGGTGAGGGAATATCTTTTATTGGACCAACTTCTGTTGGTGAGAGAGACGCTCGCTCTCTAAAATGTTTGTCCATCATTTAGAACGATGGTCAGACATTGTAGGCCACATTTGGGCTTTGGCAGGTTGATGATGATGATTGCACCCTATTGGGCTAGGTGCTGTCCAAACAGAATCAAAAGAGCTTACAATCTAAGTACAGTATAAGACAAGAGCCCATGGGGGGCTACAGACGGATGGATGGGGGAGAACAGTGAGCCAGGGCAGGTCAGCATGATGGTCTCCGCTCACCCTGCTGTCTCACCGTCCTCTGGTTTTTTGTAGGCATCCCACCAAAGGCTGGTTTGAAGGAGGACAGTGAGGTGGAGAGAGACGGTTTCATACTCTGATCTGGACACGCTACTTCTAAAGGGAGTTCAATCTCCACAGCTCACTCTGCTCTTGGCCTCTTTAATGCTTTTGCTGCTTGTGGGTGGGCGCTTCCAGGATGGGTGACCGGCTTTTTCAGGTGGCTTCCGGGTAGAATGTAGCTTTCCCTTGGTATAGCCCTTTCTGGGAATATTCAGATCATCTCTCTCTCTCCTAGTGTGCGTGGAGGCTGGGGGAGAGGTATTGTGGGGTCTGGATGATAAAAAAAAAAAAACAACAACGCATCTTTCCCTTGCCTGACTCGGATTCTTTTGTCAAGTAAATGAGGGTTTGTTGCTCCATCTGCAATTCCAGCATGGTTTGAAAACCCCAAGCTAATTATTAAAACGGCCTTCGTGAGAGCATCAGGCAGCTGGGACCGCAGGAAGAAAACAACCCATTAAAGAGCACAAATGAACTCGGCGTGCAGGGATGGGTTGGAATCAATGGCTGTGCGCCGGCGTTCATGTTATATTTATTCCTCACTGCACTCACGGCTCAGCCCCCTTTGGAAAGGGACTCTAATAGCATTTCCATTTGTAGCCAGAAAGCTTTGGAAGCAAGGCAGCCTCTCCCAGGCCGGCCCGCCGGTGGCGAGGCAGGAAGCCGAGGCCTTTCCTTGCCAAAAAGTCATATCCCCCGCTTGTGTCTGTCCGATTTGGTTGGGGAGCCCGGGTGGGTTTCTTTGGTCTGTGGTGGCAGCTGCCTGGAGGCCCCTGTGCACTGATTGGTCGTGGTTTGCTGTGCACGGTGTCGATGCCGTGAGCAACACCATTGTGGGCAATGACTAGGCTCCGCAGCCTTTGCATGGCCAGGCTCCGCAGAGAGGCCACGGAGACTGACCCCGTAACGAGATCCCTTGATGGCCGGGCTGGGCCCCCTGTCCCCGTTCCGCAGACAGAGCACTTCAGTCTCCCTGGTTGTCCGTCTGACACCTTTCGCCAGGGCTGCTTTAAACCCTTCCCCCACAAAAACCCCTGAGAGCTCCACCCTGCAAGGGCTTTGGCCCCGAGCCTTAAAGAGATTTAGGTGCCTAACTCATTGAAAGCAGTGGGAGTTAGGTGCCTGAATTCCATGGAGGAGCTGGGCTTGAGGCCTTCAACTCGCACGGAAGTCGATGGGACTTCAGGGCCCTCAGCACGTGCAGGATTGGGCTGCATTTGCTCACAGCCAGATTCTGGGATTCTTACGTCCATTGTGATTTCAGTGGGACCACTCATGGTCTGTGGTACTATTCAGTGTCAGCAGGGGAATGAGAGCCTGGCTCCTGTCCGCTAGGCAGAGCAGTTCAACATGGACCTGTGCTCAGTCCTCCCTTTAAGTTTCAGTGACCAGTGCACTTTGGGACAGGTGTCTCGATTGATTAGTGCGTATCCAGGCACGGGGACAGGCGTCTGCCTAGGGATCGGTGCGTATCCAGGCACGGGGACAGGCGTCTGCCTAGGGATCGGTGCGTATCCAGGCACGGGGACAGGTGTCTGCCTAGGGATCACTTGGTATCTAGGCACAGGGACAGGCGTCTGCTGAGGGATCGGTGCGTATCCAGGCACGGGGACCTGCATCTGCTGAGGGATCGGTGCTTATCCAGACACGGGGACAGGCGTCTGCCGAGGGATCAGTGCGTATCCAGGCACGGGGACAGGCATCTGCCTAGGGATTGGTGCGTATCCAGGCACGGGGACAGGCGTCTGCCTAGGGATCGGTGCGTATCCAGGCACGGGGACAGGCGTCTGCCTAGGGATCGGTGCGTATCCAGGCACGGGGACAGGTGTCTGCCTAGGGATCACTTGGTATCTAGGCACAGGGACAGGCGTCTGCTGAGGGATCGGTGCGTATCCAGGCACGGGGACCTGCATCTGCTGAGGGATCAGTGCTTATCCAGACACGGGGACAGGCGTCTGCCGAGGGATCAGTGCGTATCCAGGCACGGGGACAGGCGTCTGCCTAGGGATCGGTGCTTATCCAGGCACGGGGACAGGCGTCTGCCTAGGGATCGGTGCGTATCCAGGCACGGGGACAGGCGTCTGCCTAGGGATCAGTGCGTATCCAGGCACGGGGACAGTTGTCTGCACTGTGATGGGTTTGTATCCAGGCACAGGGGCAGGTGTCCGTATTGCATGCCTGTGACTTCATGAGATAGAGTCCTGCTCTTGCCCAGGTTTGCTCAGTTACTTCACACGAGCTATCAGAGAACTTTGCACTCCCCATCTGTGACTGAGATCCTTTTGGAACAATGGCACTTAAGTCTCCACTTCCCTCACAACCCGCAGCTGGTCTGAACACCCAGCCATGCCCCTGTGACCCCTCCAGCACTGAGGACTCTCTCTCACTGTCAGGCTTCCATCAAAGATGCTAGCCGTAGGTTTCCTCTCTTTCAGTCCAACAGCCCCATTAAATCCCCCAGGGCTCTTTATGACTAGGAACCTTTTACTTGACTGACAGATGCATAGACAAACCTGACTGCCTGGATGGGTGGCTGTTTCCATGGTAATAGCAAGAGGGTCAGAGAGAGGTCTGGGATGTTTTAGTCTTCCTGTAATATCCTTAATTGCCCATTTATTTAGTGCAATTAGTCCCAGGTGCTTGTTCTTGTCTGTGTGACCCCTAGCGAATGCATCTTCAGCCCTGCTGGGCTATTCTGAGCTGCCCTATCGATCAGTTTCCTGCCAAGGTGGCTGAGTCTATCAGAATTCTAATTTAGGCATCATGTGATTGTGTATAGTGCGTGTGCTTGAGTGTGCATGGGCATATACATCTCAAGTGCAAAACCACCCCTAAGCAGTGAGGCCTTGTTACATTTACCCCCTGCAATGTCAGCAAGGCCCTGTCCCACATCCTGTATATTTTACAGCATGTACATTGACACCGGACCTTCATGCAACTTTTGCAGATTGTCACAAAATTTTACCAGCCCAGATTCGTCATCCAACCATCACCGGCAGGTCTGGGGATAGTGTAGCAATGACTGATGATATTGTATCCGCTGTACCTCAGAAGGACATTGCTCACTTTAGTCCCAAAATTACCTACATGCCACAATAAATCTCCTTACTTCTGTTGTTGCATATTATTTGGATCTGAAATGAAGAATCATAAAACTGTGGAACTTATGCTGGGCCTGACAGGACCAACCCAATTTGTCCCGGAATCCTGTTTCCATCAGTGGCCAGAAGCTGATGCTTCACAGGAAGGCATAAGAAACGCCTATAGATGGCTGATGTGGGATAACCTGTCCCCTCATCAAGGCCTCGACTTATCCCTAACAGTTAGAGGTTGTCTTAAGCCCTGAAATATTAGGTTTTATCTCCCTTCTGATATTTTTGTTTTAGGTATTATAACTCTGGATATTCTTGTTATCCATATAACTATCCCGAACCTCTCTGAATCTTACTAAGTTCTTGGCCTCAATGACATCACGTAGCAGGGAGTTCCACGGTCTAATTACATGTGTGGAAAAGTATTTCCATTGTCAGGAACTCCTTTTGGAGTTTACAGAGGGTGTCATTCTCATGAATGGAATGAATTCCAACGTATTTTAAGTTTCCTCCCTGAATAATTTTGGTGGGTCCTGTCTTTTAGGTCTTCATCCACATTATGTCCCACACTTGGCCCTGGTCAGATTAAGAGGTTTGCAATTTGCCCGTGGTGAGAATTGCACAAGGCTGTTTTAATGGATTTCTTGTGTAGATTTTAAAAGGAAATCAGGAAGAGATACTACTGCTCGGATTGTAAGATCTTTGGAGCCAGGTACTATCTTTTAGTTCTGTGTTTATACAGTGCCTAGCACAATGAGTCCTGGTCCGTGACTGGGGTTCCTAGGAGTTACCCCAATACAAATAATAACTACTGACATGAAATACAGATGAGCTGGTTATGTGGACACAGCCATGGTTTTTTCTAGTTTCCTGCCTTTTGTGTGTTTGAGTTTGTTTTTTTTTATGTTGCACTAGTATAGAGAGGTTTTTTGCATTTCATTTCCTACCCTTTTAAAGCAAAAAATGAGGAGGAAAAGGAAACAAAGCAAAACAACAAAATCCAAGAACTATTTGATGTAGGGAGCTTAGAAATTTCCTGAGCTAGAATTGTCCAGCTAATGATGCTTCCTAAAATCTCTCTGTTCAAATGGCTCTTTACTGTTTCTGGTCAGAACCGGAATTTCTGTTCCATGGGAAATTCCGACGTTCGGTGGGGTGGGGTGGGGTGTGTGTGTGTGTCATAGTTTGGAACAAAAAGCAACATTTTGAAATTTGCTATGAAATGAAAGTTTTAAAGAAATGGTTTTGCGTCAATTGAAACGTTCCACTGTGATCAAATTGAAACGTTTTGTTTTGATTTAGACTCTTTAAACATTTTTTATTATACTATAAAATAAAAGACTTTTAGAAACAAAACCATCAAAATGTTCTGTTCTGAAAATATGGACATGATCAAAACGCTTCGCTTGGGATTTTTTTTTCCAAATGAAATTTCATCAGCCAACATGTTCCCCAGAAAAGTTTTGATTCTGATGAAATTACATTTCCTGACAGAAGAAGGTTCAGCTGGAAAATTGTTAAATAGCTCTCCTCTTTATCCTGTATAGCCTAATCAACAGAATAAGGTGTCCTTACAAACCATCCTGAGTACGGGTAGACTTGGCCAAATTAGATTTTTATTTTATTATAGTTTTGATGGGTAATATTGATGTTAATTTGTAAGCATTTTTTTATTTTTATCAATTTAAATTTTCACGGTCATACAAAATTATAGGTTTTAAGGAATTTTTTTCTATCTTTGATTTGAATGTTCACAGTTGGGGGAAATTATGGGGGGGGAGGGGGTCAGACAATGGGGGAGGGGCATGCAATAATTACACATACAAATAAAATCCAAGCAACACACGAGTTGAGGCAGATTAGGGGTTTGTGGGGCCCTGGGCCAGAGCAAGTGGGGGCTGCTCCCCAACCCCTTCCACCTGCAGCCCCCCCAACCCCCCGGCACTCCTGCTGGGGAAAAGGGGTCGGGGCACGGAGGGCTTGCCCTGCCCCCGCCCAGTACTCCTGCTGGGAAATGGGGTCGGGGCATGGGGGCTTGCCTCACTCTGCCTGCCCAGCACACCTTCCGGGGAGCAGGGTCGGGCCATGGGGGCTTCCCTGGCAGGAGCGCTGGGTGGGCGGGGCGGGAAATTGGCCCGGGCCCCTGGGCTAATCCGTGACTGCACACGAGCAGAGAGAACACTGTGACCGGCTGCTAATGTCAGTGTTGTAATTTCAGAGGAGCAGCCGTGTTAGTCTGTATCCGCAAAAAGAACAGGAGGACTTGTGGCACCTTAGAGACTAACCCATTTATCTGAGCATAAGCGTTCGTGAGCTACAGCCCACTTCATCGGATGCATTGCAGATCGGCCCCGTTTACCACATCCCTTCTAGGGAGCAAGAGCAGCCGGGGAAGGTCTGAATTGGGCCTTCGCTCAGCAGAACTGGAAACTCAGGCGGGCAAGCCTGACACGGCTCGTTCGTTGTTGTTGTTGATGCGCAGGGGCCGATGCTCCGACAGTGCTCGCCGGCTCCTAGGAGGAACAATCTGGGCCTTTGTGGAGGCTGGGAATGTCATGGGAAAAGAAATCTCCCCCAAATGGCCAGTGATGTCACTAATCATCTGGGCCCCTTTTGTCCGGCAGGGCGTTGTGCAAGCTAGGCTGCCAAGAAGCGACGGGCACAGTTCACCACAAGGGTCTTCCCACGCTGTCTTTGCGGTGGGCAGGGGGTGCGTGTGGTGTGGGAAGGGGGGAAAGGAGCTGCAGAAGCTCCCCGCTTGGTCAAGTTTTATTGAGGGAGGCGGCGAGAGGCGCTGAAATGGACGGAGCTGCATGAGTCAGCGCCCGGGGGGCCGGGCAGTTATCTGAAAGGGCAGAAATAAGGCTGGGTTGCTCCCTGGGAACAACGCAAGGGGAAGTGACATTATCTAGCCCCGCGCTGAATCCTGCCCCCCCCCCCAGGGGACCCCATTCCCACACCTAGAGTTCTTGCCTCCCCCAGCGCGGGAGATCAGGGAAGGAGGCAGGGCGTGGCCAAGTCGGGCTTGCTGCCTGGTGATTCTGCACCCCCGCAAATCCCCATGGGGCTCATTGAACCAGGGGTGAGATGCCTCAGCCCCCGCTGCCCCTGAATATGGAATGGCTCCACCTGCCTCCCTTTGAATCCGCCTCAGTGAGTCCTCCTGACTCCTCCAGCATGGCGGGATGGATTTGCCCCCACCCCCGGACAGGGTGCAGGGCCCCCACGGATCCCCATCAAGATCCACCCAGATTCGGTGTCGGCAACAGGAGGACACGGCCCCGCCATTCCTCCCAACCAGCTTTGCGTCTGTTTTCAGCGGGTCTCTTCCCAATGATCTGAGCGGCTGCACTCGGCAGAGCGCGACGGGATACGTGGCAGAAAAGGTGCGATCCAGGGCCAGGAGGATTGTTATTGTTCTTAGTGACTACACAGGGACTCGGGGGAGTCATCCTGCTTAAAGGGTCTGAGGGCAGCTGGCATTGATCAGCTCTGTCCAGAAGCCACACATGTTCCTCCTCCGTCCCCTTTTCAGGCTGCTAAAGTGATTCCAGACCTTTTGTTCTCAGCGTCCAGAGAGATTCTCCGAGCAGCTTTTTTCAGTTGCCGTTGCAGGTCTCCACGGCCCTCTCAAGGTCATAACAGCAGCTCATGTGTCGTTTGCTTTAAGAGAGAGAGAGGGTGAAAATATGATGCTGGCCACGTCGATGAGAGAGGGGTCCTGAGTCGTGGCTGTTTTTCCCTTCCCCCCGCGTTCGACACATGATGGTGAGAAAGAAGAAAACCTTGCAAAAGCCTCTGCTGGAACCAGATAGACGGGCGCTCAGTGATGCAGAGAGCGAATATAAATAAATCGCAATGAAAGATTGGGGAAGTTGTCACGGCGCACGGAGCGCCAAGACTTAGAGCGGAGTAAGAGGGGCGATTTGGAACATCTGGTTTTCAGACCATGAAGCTCCAAAGTTTTCTGGTGCGCTGGGCTCCGGGATGCTGCTAACCCTCGCCTCACGGCGTCTGCGACAGTGTTGTCACATTTGCCGGTCTCTCCCCCCCAGTTTTAATCCTAGAGGCCGGGCACCAAGGCCAAACTTTTCAGACGGGATTTGGAGGGGCCTCCATTTCCGAGTGCCCAACTTGAGACACCCTCCCGGGGGACTGATGGTCAGGTGCTCAAAAATGCCTAGGGTGGAATTTCACCCCCTTGCTGCCACAGGCTGATGTGGGGCCAGGAAGAAGCGGAAGGTCTGCGTGGCTGGAACATGAGCCAAAGACTCAGGTTCTCTTCCCTACTTTGCCAGAGCCTTCCTGGGGCAAGTCATGTGATCTTTTGGTGCCTCAGTTTTCCCATCTATAAAATTGGGATAATAGCACTGGCCTACCTCACAGCAAAGATTCTGAAGTACCCCAGTACTACCCTGATGGGGGCCAGATAGGTGCTTAAGATGGATGGCTGCTAAAAGGGGGCTTGGGGAGAATTCCATGCATGCTGTTATGGTCATCGTAGCATGCCCCAAGTTATGAGCAGCCCTGGGAAGGCTGTTGTAGCATAGAGCAGCCACCTGGGCTGCTCCAAGTTACACTGGTTGCCATTTTGTCTTCCACAGTAGCCTAGCATTATGAGGGCAGAAAAATGGTGTAAAGCCACCTTAGTGGGCAGAAAAGTGGTGTAAAGCCACCTCCCTCCCCCAGGGCTGTCCCAGGAAGGTGCTGCCTAGAATCTCACCCCAGTGTTCACAAGCCACAAAGATGGCTTTTAGGATTTGCCCTCTCTCGTCACCCAGCAGCCTTTACTCCTCATCCAAACAGTCACCATCCTTCTTTAAGGGCCTGCTCCTGCTCTCGTTCAAGTCAATGGGATTATTTTGTTGCAATTGATTCAAAGGCGGCAGCCTGGGTCCCTAAAGGCAGCAAAGTTAAGTGCCAGGGATGGAGCTGTTTACAGCCCTGTTCTTTAACTCTTAGAGCTTCTAAGAGGAAACCAGGATTCTCTGCCAAATCCACTTCCATTGGTCCCCAGATATTTCCTCCCGAGTATCTCCACCCCAGCATCTCATCCGTCTGCATCTTTCCGAACTCTGGCACTGACAACAACCGACAGATCTTTGAGCTTAAACCTTTTTGCTGCCTATTCCCCCATAAACCAAAATTTCAGTGCGCCTTAATTGTCTGCCAGTTGATTGCCTAAATTCCCCGCTGACACACATAATCATAGAACATCATAGAATATCAGGGTTGCAGGGGACCTCATATTGGGGACGAGGCGACACAGGGGCTGGATAAGCCCACCTTTAACTCATCAAGTCCCAGAGTTCCAGCCTGAAAGTGCACTTAGCGAGTCAGAAGAAGGCGGTTTAGAATAGACACAATGTCATTATTTTTTCTTTCTTTCTTTCTTTTTTTTTTTGCACCGATTCCTGGATGGTTAACTTGCTTGTTTGCAGCAGTAAAGGAAGATGCACAATATGGTTGACCGCGGGGGCTCCTCTTGCACACTAGGGCCAGATTTTCTCAAAAGTCCAGCACACCTAATAAGGGTCTGATGCTCAGTATGCAGCAGCTCCTAGTGTGACCCAAGGGCTCCGGACACAGCTCTTCGGAAAACCCACCACCTTATTCTGGGGCCTAAATGGGGGCTGAGCTCTTTCCAAATCTGGCCCATAACCACTTCCCTGCCCATAACTCTGCTTTTAAAATCTGTCCAGCTATGTTTGTTTTCAGTACCTCTATACCCCTGCCGGCAAGGCTTCATTTCTACTCAAGGGCTGTTGTATCAAATTTCCTTCTCAGCTACGCCAGTGTAAATGACAAAAGGATTTGGCCCATTCTTTGGGAATCCAAGCTCGGCTGAGAGCAGTACTGGGGATAAAAAAACCTAACTTGTTCCAAGGCTGAGCTTGATAAGTATATAGATGGGAGAGTGTGATTAAGTTGCCTACAATGGCATATGGCCCATCCACGTCTGCTTTGAGCAAATATCTCTAATGGCCAGAGATGGGACACTAGATGGGAAGGGTTCTGAGCTACTACAGAGAATTCTTTCCCAGTGTCCAGCTGGTGCGTCTCACCCACACGCTCAGGGTCAAGCTGATCACCATGTTTGGGATCGGGAAGGAATTTTGCACCAGGTCAGATTAGCAGAGACCCTAGGGCACGGGGCGTGTTCGCCTTCCTCTGCAGCATGGTCACTTGTTGGTTTTAACTACAGTAAATGGTGGATTCTCTGTAATGTGAAGTCTCAAAATCAAGTTTTCAGGCATGGGCGGCGGGTATTGTAGGCAGGAGTAGGCTGTGCCTCCCCAAACAGCCTAGCATGGTCCCACACACACTCCGCCCCCCAGGCCAGGCCCCCTCCTGCGATTCCCAGTGCTCTGCCCTGGCTGTCCCAGGCTGGCTGGGACTGGCTGGCCTGCCTCCCGCAGGGACTCAGGGCAGTTGGTGCTGGGGCCGCGCCACTCAGAGCACCGGGACTGGGGGCGATGCCTGGTTGCCCGGAGCTGGGGGCACTGTCACCTGGTGCACCAGGGCTGGCCGCGCTGCCCGGCCACCCGGAGCACCAGGACTGGGGTCTTGCCCCCTGGCCAGCCGGCGCTGGGGCCGGGGGCTGCAGTGGGGGTGCTCTGGGCTCCTGCTGGGGAGGGGGGCAGAATGGGAGGGGGAGAGGAGGGGCCTTGGGCACAAGGGGAGGGAACTAGCCTCCCACAATGGCACGGTCACCGGCCACCCATGATCAGGACTTCAGTAACGCAGCCAGAGGTGATGGGCCTATTGCAGGAGTGGGTGGGCGAGGTTCTGTGTAGCCCGTGGAATGCAGGGGGTCAGACTAAACCAGAGGTTCTCAACTTTTTTCTTTCTGAGGCCCCCCCGAGATACTATAAAAACACCACAGCCTAGTTGTGTCACAACAAATGTTTTTCTGCATCAAAAAGCCAGGGCCAGCATTAGGGGGTCGTAAGCACGGCACTTGCCCAGGGCCCCATGCCACAGGGGGCACCGCGAAGCTACATTGCTCAGGCTTCAACTTCAGCCCCAGGTGGCAGGGCTCAGGGACCCGGGCTTCAGCCCCTTGCAGTAGGCTTCAGCTTTCTGCCCTGGGCCCCAGCAAGTCCAATGCTGGCCCTGCTTGGTGACCCCCCTGAGACCTGCTCAAGGAACCACTGGACTAAATTATCCTAATTGTCCCTTTTGGCCTTAAAGTCTATAAATAATAGGGTTTTTTCACTTTGATGGCAATCCTGGGGGCAACAAATTGTTGCGTGTCAAACCAAAAATGAAATTTTTCTACATTTTTGGTGAATTGAAAAACCATTTCCAGCTGAACAAAATGTTTTGTCTGACAGAGAACAAAATGTTTTATTTCAATTTTGAGCATTTTACATTTTAAAGAAACGAAAGGACATTCTGAAGCAAAAAGTCATTGTGAACAGAAAATTTGAAATGTTTCATTTAGAAAATGTTGAAATGAAATGTTTTGATTTTTTTCAGGTTTTTTTTCCCCTGACCAAAACAATTTGGTGAAATGGACCCAGATGCATGAACTATTCCGGTGTTACTGAATCTGCATTTTTCACAGAAAAATCATGTTGCTCACAAAATTTCACCCGTCTCTATGACAGCATCAGTTCAACCTGGCAAAATCTGAATGTACTTCGGTGAAACTGGCACGCAGAGCCAAGTTTACAGCAGTGGGTAAAGATCAGAATGTATCCAACTTCAAAAAAGGGTAGGCAATGCCCATCTTGCCTTCCCTGAAGGTTCTGCTGCTGACTTGGTAGGCTGGGCATGTCACTTAACAAAAGGTTATCATATGTAATAGAATATTGTCACCCCTGCGTTGAGTGGTAGCAGTTGTTGGGGCCTTGTAATTTAGCTTCGCATTGGAACTGAAAGCAGTGACACGGAGTCTGGGTATATTTTTCATGCAACTTGTTTATTTACCCTATGTACACCAGTCCTGGAACAGAGGTGGTCACAAAGAGCACACAGGCAAACCTTTCTTTCAGGGATTGCAACTTAGGCACCAACGACTGATTCCCAGGGAACAACTCTGTCTCTGGATTAAGGCAGAAAGCAAAGTCTCTTGAAACTTGCCACCGTTCCCCGCACAGAATCTTCACAACACCAAAAGCAATATCATCAGTTCTTCAAAGCCTCAAAACTTGCTTGCACACTAAAGAAAAAGTTCTTGTAAGACTATGTGTAACAGCACCGCCAGGTGATTCCTGCCATAACAACAGGAAGTGCTGGTTCTGAACACAGCACCAAGACCTTTGCTCACTCACTGAAAATCAAGCAAACCCCCAAATTCCTATAAAGTCAGTATATGTTTTAAGTAGGTCACATATTAGTTTAGGTCCAGTAGTATTTCTCCAAATCTATGTAGCTGCTCATTACAATCATTAATGAATTTATCCTCACAACAACCCTGTAAGATAGGGAATTAAGATCCTCGTTTTACCATTTTGATAAATGCAAAGTAATACACATTGGAAAACATAATCCCAACTGTACATATAAAATGATGGGGTCTAAATTAGCTCTCTCAAGAAAGAGATCTTGGCGTCATTGTGGGTCGTTCTCTGAAAACATCCACTCCATGTGCAGCGGCCATCAAAAAAGCAAACAGAATGTTGGGCATCATCAAGAAAGGGATAGATAATAGGCGAGAAAATATCATATTGCCTCTATATAAATCCATGGTATGCCTGCATCTTGAATACTGCATGCAGATGTGGTCGCCCCCTCTCAAAAAAGATATATTGGAATTGGAAAAGATCCAGAAAAGGGCAACAAAAAATATTAGGGATATGGAACGGCTGTCATATGAGGAGAGATTAATAAGACTGGGACTTTTCAGCTTGGAAAAGAGACAACTAAGGGGGGATGAGTTAGAGGTCGATAAAATCATGAGTGGTGTGGAAAAAGTAAATAAAGAAATGTTATTTACTCCTCATAACACAAGAACTAGGGGACACCAAATGACATTAATAGGCAACAGGTTTAAAACAAACAAAAGGAAGTATTTTTTCACATAATACACAGTCAGCCTGTGGAACTCCATGCCAGAGGATGTTGTGAAGGCCAAGACTATAACAGGGTTCAAAAAAGAACTAGATAAGTTCATGGGGGATAGGTCCATCAATGGCTTTTAGCCAGGATGGGCAGGGATGGTGTTCTTAGCTTCTGTTTGCCATAAGCTGGGAATGGGCGACAGGGGGGTGGATCACTGGACGGTTACCTGGTCTGTTCATTCCCTCTGGGGCACCTGGCATTGGCCACTGTCGGAAGACAGGACACTGGGCTAGATGGACCTTTGGTCTGACCCAGTGTGGCTGTTCTTATGTTCTGTATGAGGAGAGATTAAAAAGACTGGAACAGTTCAGTTTAGAAAAGAGACGAAGGGGGGATACAATAGGGTGCTACACAATCATGACTGGTGTGGAGAAAGTAAATAAGGAAGCATTATTATTATTATTTACCCCTTCACATAACCCAAGAAATTAATAGGCAGCCGGTTGAAAACATACATAAGGAAGTACTTCTTCACACAACGCAGAGTCAACCTGTGGAACTCCTTGCCAGGGGATATTGTGAAAGCCAAAACTGTAACTGGATTCAGAAGAGTTAGATAAGTTCCTGGAAGACAGGTCCATCAATGGCTGTTAGCCAAAGTGGTCAGTGATGCAGCCCCATGCTCGTGAATGTTGTACGTTCACGAGAAGACCAACTGCTAAGATCCATCCTTTGCAGTCCTGCAAAGAGAACGCCAGGGCAGGTTGCTGTCCCAGGATAAATGCTCCTGTTTTCCTGCCCTGCAGAGATGCCCTGGAGTACCTCCTGGCATTTCACAGGCAAGGTGTGTGTGTGTGCTGATGGCAGTTCCTGAATCAAGGTCATTGAACCAATTTCTCCTGGTGTGGGGAGCAACTGTGCTTGAGCGAATCACCACCACTCCCCAGTACAGCCTTAGCTCCCATTCCTGCTTTTCTCTGGGGGACCTTGACTTCAGGGTGAGGAGCAGCGGGGACTTGAATTCCATCTCCATTCAGCAGAGACTACGGTGACTGGGGTGGGGCTCCTGCTCGCCTTTGGAAATGGAGCCAACGCTTCAAGAGCCCTTGCACAAGCTCCTGGAGATGCCACCATCATTCCCACGTGGGCCTTCAGCACCACTGAGATGCATGTGACTTCAAGAATGGGATGGAGGAAGCGTATGGCACAAAGGAAGTGAAATATTCTGGAAGGGATTCAGCCTGCACTTCTGCAAAGAGAGGCCATAAACACTTTTGGGTTGGGGGAGACACTGCATTGTTCCACCCATGAGCCCCAACAAAGGGGGCATAGGAAGGGTGGAGCCAGGAGTGGACGGGGTTATAACGTGGCATAATGACGCTGGGTTATGGATGCCTTCAGACTGTGGAGCAGTCCTCGGGAGGCAGCCGTCCATTTGAGCAGTCCCTGGCTGCAGGCTGCACCAGCCGTCTGGAGCAACCCCAAATCCTCAGGGCACAAAGACTGTGGAGGAGCCCAGAATCCCAAGGCCCTGCTCCCCATCACCCTCGGCCTACACCTTGGCATAGCGCAGAATCTCAGCCGCTGTGTTTGCATGTAATCAGCTGGGTGAGGCGGAAGGTCCTTGTTATGTTACTGTCTGATTTAGGTGGATTATGCTTCAGGCCAAGGCTCTGTTAGGAATTCTTCTCCAGGAGACACAAAGTTTGTGCCCGGCGTCTTTTCATGAACAGCAAGGAGGTTGAGAGGGGACATCTCTCCCAGACGGGACCTTTCAGCAGCCTATTAGAGAAAGCAGCAACAGTAACAATCAGAAATAATGAGCTGCCGATGAAACAAAGATGAAAAAACAGCTCGGTTAATGGCTGAGCACAAAGGGGACTTTGAAGTTTATTGGAGCCAGACCCAGAGTCCCTCTAACAGATAAAGCGACCCCAGGATGGTGGTTTCCTGATCCCTCCAACGGTGAGTTTTGGGGACTGACTGGAGATGTAACAATCTTGGATTCATAAAAGGGAATTAGAGCAGGGCAGCTCCATGGGGGAACAGCTCAGGAGACCCCAGCTTGAAGAATCATCTCTCCGCAGAGGTCAGCTAGTGTGAGAATTATGATGCATGAGGGTTCGGTGCAGGGCTGGATTAACTCTCCCATGGGCCCGAGGCTATTTGATTTTGTGGGGCCCCTGGGGGTTTGGAGTGGGGGAGTGGGCTCGGGATTGGGGTGTGGGAAGGGGTGCAGCTCCAGCTGTGGGGGTGGGCTCTGGGGTGGGGCCAGGGATGGGACAGGGGGTTGGGATGCAGCAAGAGGTTCGGGGTGGGAGTTTGGGTGCAGGAGGGGGCTCCGGGCTGGGGTAGGGGGCTGGGGTGCAGGAGGGGGTGCAGGGTGCAGGCTCTGGTCGGGCTGCGCTTACCTCAGGCGGCTCCTGGATGGCGGCACAGTGGGGTTAAGGCAGACTCCTTGCCTGCCCTGGTTCCGCGCTGCTCTGCTCCCCGAGGTGGCCAGCATGCCCGGCCCCTAGGCAGAGGGGCCAGGCCGCTTTGCATGGTGCACGCTGCCCGTGCCCACCCCCACAGCTCCCATTGGCCGCGGTACCTGGCCAGTGGGAGCTGCGGAGCCGGCCCTGGGGGCGGGGGCAGAGCACAGAGATTCCCTGAACGCCCCTCGCCTAGGGCCCACAGGGGCACATCAGTAGCCGGTGCTTGTGGCTCCAACCCCAGGGAGGCGCCAAGGCTCAGGGACCGGTGCCCGGCCTGCAGCGCAGAGACTTGCCGTGGGCCAGATTAAAAGAAGCAGTGGGCCGCATCCCACCTGCGGGGCCCCTGTAGCCCAAAACCCTGGGCTGCAGCCTCTGCATTAATCTGGCCCTGGTTCAGTAGCAAGGTTGCGCCCAGATTCTGCTGTCAGTTATGTTGGTGTAAATCTGGAGGAAAACCATTGAGTTCAGCAGAATTACACCAGTAGAGTTTAGGCCACTAATTCAGAAGAGCGTCCCAAGCAGGGGACTAGAATGGGCGTCCAGATGCCTGGGTTATAGTCTCAGTTATGCTGCCCATCAAGTCACTTTCCCTTTCTGTGCCTCCCTGCTTCTGTCTTGTCCAGTTAAACTGTAAGTTCATCAGGGCAAGGACTGTTCTAACTCTGTACAGCACCTAGCACCGTGGCCTGAATGCCACTGATGCCTAGGCGCTACTGTGACATTACTTCCACCACTAATAAGGTATGAGCAGATATAAATTCCCAGGGCAGAAGAGGACTGCCACCATCTCCTGGGCACAAGAGAAAAAGAGTAGGCCAGGAATCCTGTGATTTCCGAGAGGCTATTTTGTGGTGGGGCAGCGTGGAAGTTGCTGAGAAATTAGCTAATAAAGACCGCGCTTGTGTCAGATAGTGAGCACCATGAAATCTTTCACAGTGTAATGGGGAGGAGGTATCTGATCTGGATTTGTGTGCCCAGCTGAAACGGGACTTGGGTACAGCTGATGGGAAGAAAAGATCCCCGCCTCGAATGAGGCTCCAAGTGCAGACCCTGGAGAAGATATACCTGGGTATGGGCTCTGGATATTACTAACCCCTTGAAGAACAAGATGCTTCTGAGCTGAATTTCTCAGCCTATCCTGGGATGGACTCAGGGTGCAACATCCACGGGGAGAAAAGACATCTGGACGGGATTCCTCTACGATGAAAGCCAGGCTTGACGACTCCCAGGAAAGGGAGAAGAGGCTGGAAAGAGATTCGGCGCTGCCCTGGAATTGCGTCTGTGTTCAGCACCCCCAGCAGGAGGGGTGGGGAGGAAGATTTCTGTGCCTGCCACCAGCACAGTAAGAGAAGGTGGCTTCATAGCTGTGAGATGGAGGGTACATAGAGGAGCTCTTGGATATATGCTGAAAGGGGAAGACAGTGTGTGTGGGTGTGGGTGTGAGACACACTCATCCACCTGCCCACCCCTTCTCTCTACCTCCCGTATTATGGCTGCTGCTATCTGCACTGGAGAAGGTACATGTGGTGTAGCTATCACCATCCATGAACTGGCAGTTGGCCCTGCACAGGATTTATTACAGTGTGATTAGAACAGTTCATGGCAGGCTCCTTCCTAAGCGGGCTCCGCATTAAGGCAGGAGCTCAGTTTTCACACTGCTGCTAACTGAACAATTTGCCAGGCTAATGGGAGAACTAATGAGGCTGGCAGGAGGGGTGGAGAAAGCTGGGGGCTCCTTCCTTTGCAGGTGAAAGGGAGCCATGACATTTCCATGTGCTCCTCTGACCGACCCGGGGCCTTTCCGGAGGCAGAAGCAGACCCATCAGTTTTCCAACCTTAATCTTTACACACTCCAGACTCAGGGACTAGGCGCAGCCTTTGCCAGGAGTGTGGGATCAATTTGCAGGGGAAGCAGCCAGAGAGAGAGAGAGAGCGTAGTTACTGATCGGGCACATTATTAATTTTACCGAGATCTGATCAAAAAAACAGGACACCAATTTCAAAGTGTCCAAGTTGTTTCCCTTTTGCAGGGGACCTGTTGTCACGCAAATTGTTTTTGCCATTTTTTTCATTTGCCGGCATCTCTGTTTTCAGGAAGAAAATGTGGGTTTGCTGTGTATAAAAAAAGTCCGTCATTTTAAAGCAAATTTTGACAAAAGTGTCATGGGAAATGTTGGTAATGTAGAATTCTTTTAACAGAAAGTTTCAGGGTTTGGGGTGGGTGGGGGGAAACACCATGTTTTGATTAAACAACTTTTCATGGCTAAAATGTTAACCAGCTCGGATTCTGATCAATTCCTGGGCTTTTCAGAGAGAAACATACTTTCTTCCTTTGCAGGATATTTCTCCCCGGTTCACTGGCCAAGTCTTCATTGATCACGTTATGGGTCATGCAGTGCTAGGAGAGGTGGATGAAAGCAAAGCTGGGAGAATGGGTGTGAGTAATATTTTTTTATCTAGATGTCCCCACTTAAAATGGCTTGCTTTGGTGGCCTAGTGGCTAGAGCACAGGGGTGGGACTCAAGAGATCTGGTTCTTTTCCTGGTTCTGCCACTGGCCTGCTGGGTGAGTCATTTCAATGCTCTGTGACTCCGTTTCCCCATCTGTAAAATGAGGCTAATGACACTGCTCTTCTTTGTAAAGCACTTTGCGTTCTACTGATAAAAAGCAGTATATAAGAACTAGGTATTATTGAGAAGGAGAGTGGTCTAGTTCTAAAAGGAGGAGGCTCTAAGATCCAGGTGGTCTACATGCTATGCTTTTGCCCCCCTCTAAGACAGGAATGTGGCCTCAGGGCTTATGGCTTTGTGCTATGCATCTGGGTTCCAGCCCTACCTCCGCAAGGGGAAATATGCTTTACAGTAAGGACTTCCAGATTCTATTTCCCCCTCTGTCCCTCCAACCTCGGTCAAATTGCTGACTCAGTTTCCCTACCTGTTGTGATTTACCTTCCCTTGCTTGCAGCAATGTTGTGACACTGAATTAATTAATCCTTGTACAGGGATCTGAGGAATTCTGGAAGGAGAATATATTAGACTGCTGCCGACCTCTCTTGCAGTATACTGTTCAGACAGCAAAGAAATCTGGGATGGGAAAATTCTTGTTTCATTTCCAAGCCCAATTCTAAAACAACAGAGGTTTGGAAACGCTAACCTGTTCTCAGTTGCTCTTTATTTTAATTGTTCTTTTGCGCCAAGGGAAAGCTCCTCTTTTAGCAATCAGGACCATGCCCCCCTGGTCGTACAGCAGACGAGACCTGAATCTCACCTTCACTCACTTGGACCCAAAGGGCAAATCTGGGAGGGAAGATGCTCTGATTTTCTGGCTCCCTCTGGGATTCTAAAGGTCAGGGTGGCTGGCAGCTCTCATTACATGGGCTAGAACCAGTTAATTAACTATTTTTCCTTTGAGTTTCTTGGATAAATTCGAAGAGAGACCCTCAACTTTCTCCCCACAGTTCCTGGAGAAACATGATTCACATGCCCAGGGGGTGTGAAGGTCAAAGTGTGGAGAGAGGCTTGCGGGAGGGTGGATCCAGAGTTCAGGCACAAGTAATTCAAGCTACAGCTAGGCGGAAGGGGCACTATTGCATTCCCAGTTAAGTTTAGATTCTGGATTTGTTACTGCGCCAAGTCTAAGGCTTGACTGGTAGAGACAAGGACCAGAGCTAGGATTGGGTGCAAAGGGTGCCGAGATACTTGCAAGCTGCCCTCATGGACTCTCATCCCCTACTGGAGGCATCTCATGATAGTGCCTGACCCCATGGGATTCCCTCCATGTCAGATGGCAGAGAGCTGACATGATCAGCTGTTCTGATGAGTTTTCTGCCAGCGTGGGCCAAACACATAGAAGGGATATGGCTGCATCCAGATCACAGTTTGAAAGCTAACCCTTCTGTGATGGGGTGTTCACCCCATACTAGCCTAGAAGGGGTTAATGAGGCTGAGAAGGGGGCCAGTGAACCAGACAGGCAACAGCTGAGGGGAATTCGGTAGCCTCTGAATGATGATGGAGCCCAACTGAGAAAGAACAGGCAGGGCTAGTATAAATCCAGGAAGCTGGCAGAAGAAAAGGGCTGCAGAGAGGGAGTCTGCAGCTACTGTCTGGCTGATAGAAAGGGAAGGAAACAAAGCAACCCACCCAGTAGAAACCGCTGGGGATCCAGGCTCTGAAGGAAGGATTTATCCTGAAGGGTGGTGGAGTGAAGGCTTGAGAGAAGCAGAGTGAGAAAAGGTCTCAGGGAAACATCAGCAAGGTGGGACATTGCAGAGCTCAGTGGCTGATTAGAGGGTCTCTGAGCTGGAACTGGAGTGGAGAGCAGGCCTGGGTTACCATACCAGCCACTGGGGAAGTAGCATGATCTGGGCAGTGAATGGGAAGACTACTTGAGACCGTTTATGTGGAGAGACTTTGGTACCCCCAGAAGGGAAAAACACACAATGTGGCCAGAGGGCCAAGCCACAAAGAACACCCAGAGAGAATCATAGAATATCAGGGTTGAAAGGGACCTCAGGAAGTCATCTAGTCCAACCTCCTGCTCAAACCAGGGCCAATCCCCAATTTTTGCCCCAGATCCCTAAATGGCCTCCTCAAGGATTGAACTCACAACCCTGGTTTTAAGCAGGCTAATGCTCAAACCACTGAGCTATTCCTCCCCCACACTGAGAGAGGCGTCAGTGTGCATGTGCAAGTGACAGAAGGAGGCATTGCTCCTGGAAAGAGCTAAGCCCCAGAGCAGCCAGCAGGAGGTGCCCTAGCAGTAAGGGTATCTGGTGACACCTTCTGAGTTAGGATAGAATCCAGAAGCAAAACCACAGGTCTCTGTTTAGATTGGGGATTCACTCTCCAGGCTGTGCTGAATGAGGGGAGGGACTAAAATGCCCTTTGATAGGTAGCGGGAAAGGACAAAAGAGATGAATGGACTCAACGAAGACCCCAATTCATTTCACATCAAACGACAAGGGCTTTTATTCCCACTACAACCATAGGCAGAATTTGAACTAGCAATGAGTGGGGGGTGGGAAGGGGAAGAAGCACCATGTCCATCTAAAATCTCCCTCTAATTACTAAAATTCACTAGCCAGCAAAGTTAAAGTAGGACCAACCTGCTCCTGGGAGAGTGAAAGCAGTGACATTTATATATTGCTGGAAATAGTCCAGTCCTGCATTGAAGGAGCACAGCGCCCGGGTAGTGTGGGGATGGAGAAGATAGCTGTCCATGCTTTCATGTTGTAGAAGCTAATTTATTGTCATTTATATGAGCCCCTACTTGTGTTAGGCACAGTACAAAAAAATCAACAACGAGGCGTTCTTGTGGCACCTTAGAGACTAAGAAATTTATTTGGGCATAAGCTTTCGTGGGCTAGAACCCACTTCATCAGATGCACGGAGTGGAAAATACAGTAGGCAGGTCTAAATACACAGCACATGAAAAGGTGGGAGTTGCCTTACAAAGTGGGGGAGGTCAGTGCTAACGAGGCCAATTCAATTAGGGTTGATGTGGCCCATTTCCAACAGTGGGCAAGAAGGGGTGAATATCAACAGAGGGGAAATTACTTTTTATAGTGCTAACGAGGCCAATTCAATCATGGTGGATGTGGCCTGTTCCTAGCAGTTGTCAAGAAGGTGTGAGTATCCACATCCACCCTAATTGAATTAGGAGAAAATGTGTGACTCAGGCCGACTTAAATCTCCTATGGATGCAAAGCCTGAGACTAGTGCCCTCTCCGCTAGATCACACTGCCCCTCTTGGGAAAGGAGAGGACTTCAGTCTCCTGAGCTTAGCAATGCAGCAGACTTAAATACAAAAAAATCCCCAGTCATCTTTCTTATCCCAACTCCTTTGTTTGAGGAAATCTGCTGCTTTGAACATAATCTCAGTCCTGGATGCTCAGGGAGTCGCCAATCCCACACTAGGAAAGCATGAGGAACAGAGTAGGAACCCAGGACTCATGGTTAAAATCAGTTCCCTCTCTCTGCTCCCCTCTGCCATCTCTGACTGACCCCTCCTGGTATGGTTTATGCATCTGGAGACTTGGTTTTCTCCAATAAAAGTTCAATCGATATGGTGCAAGTTTCCGAATGCTGACAATGAACTGGGCCGTTTGAAACAGCCTAGGATAGAGAGAGCAGAATGTGGGGCACAGAGAGAGAGATTGAGACTTAACAGCGAAAATGTAAATGGCTCATTTCCTGTACTGCTCCATCTCCAAAAAACAAGATTATACAGCTGGAGAAATAACAGGGGCGGTCGAGTGGCGAGGGCTACAAACAGCAAATGAACATCCAGTCACATGCTCAGTGGGCCCGTAGCTTTATTTTGTGGGGCAGACATTTAAAGGTGGAATTTTAAGGCTCTGACAGGGGCAGGTCAAGCTTAACCTCAGCCTGACTTGCTGAACCCCTTCAGAAGGGCTCGGGGTAAAATCGACTCCCTACTTTCTGTTGATGTGCAACACTTCTGGGATGCTCCATCCACCTTTCTCCTACACAGCGGGGGGGAGGGGGGGGTTTGGGGGGGGGGGGGAGAGGGATAATAAAGGCTCTTCTTGTATCCTTGCGGGTCTAGGGAAGTTATCTAAGGTCTGTCGTGATGGAGATGGGGCCAGACCTAAAATCCTGAACCAAACACTTCAGGCTTTGGGGAACCTCGGCTTTCTTCTCCTCCCTACCACCTTCTCTATTTATATATCCAGCATTGTGTCCCTCTGGCCTTTTGAAGTTCTTGGCTGGTCTTTCCTCCTCCCCCACCAGGTATGGAACCTCTGTGAGTGCTAATACCCTGGCCATTCCATTTCCCCACATCCACCAAACCTCCAGGAGAACTTCTTGAGAAGTAAGGTGGTTTGTCTTCATATTCAAGGCCCATCATAGCCTATCCCTATCGTCTCTTTTGCTATCAAGATGTCTAGTCCTGCCTCCGACCAGCCCCTGATCCCAGCCTCCATCTCCCACTTGTTACTTCTTCAAACAAGCCCCTTTGCTTTGCTGCCCCCCAGGCTTGGGAGGCACTCCCTGTAACCGTAAACATGTGCAAAATGACCTTCCTTCAGATCCTTCCTTAAAACTCTCCTGTGCTGTGAGGCCTACAAAAAACTTGACAACAGCTAGGCCTCTGGTGAGCTCAGACCACTGCCCGTCCTGCTGACCAATCTTGTCTCATTGTTTCCTTATACTCTGTCCATCTGCATCCATCAGTTGTCTCTTGTCTTAGACTGTAAGATATTTGCGGCAGGGACTTTTTGTTGCGTTTGTATGGTGTCTAGCATACTGTGATCAGGACTCCTTAGAGCAATACAAATAATTATAATGGGAGAAACCAAGTGAAGTGTCACATCCCATCACTTTAAGGACACCAAACAGTTGATGTCTGCATTGGGCCTGGATATGCATCCCAAGAGACCTTTTGATAGCCCCAACATATCACCAAAATTGCCCCGGGTTCTTTGACTGCCTCACACAGACGGCTCCTACAATATCTAGCTTGGGGCTATGTGTTCCTAACGCTATGTCCTCTCTTCCACTCCCTGAGCTATGGGACAAGCCCTTAAATAATTTAATTCAATTGGGCCTTATGGTCCCTGCCAGCGAAGTTGACTGATTGCAAGACCTCTGCTCTCCCCTTTCCCTAAAGGCTGATCTTTCATTTAAAGTGCTTTTCCAGGTCTGTTACGGAGGGAGGATGTGGAACATACCAGCCCTGATTAGCAAGAGAGCAGCTGAGAATGAAAACTTCAGAGCTGAATTTTAAAGAACCCCAAAGGTTGGGGGCAGAGGGCCCAGATTCTGTGCTGCAGCCCAGAATAAACAGCGCAGCGTGCTCCGGCCATTCCTCATCCCACCTCCCTCTTGTCCTCTGTGGCCAGGCTGCATGGGAGGAAGTTTGGCATAGAGAAGCCTATGCCAGCCACATGCCACCTGTGAACTGGATAAATTCCCTGGGACACTATTCAACCTAGTTTACACTGTGGAAAATTCATCCTTAAAAATTCCCTTTTCATTAACATGGTCCAAATTAAGTGTTGGCTGGACTGTTCGCGGAAAGCAATGCACAGGGGTTTCTTCTTATCTACTACACTACTGGGAGAGTAGTAGGGAAAGAGGGTTAAACTCTAGTTCACAGGCATATTTGATCCAGAAGCAAGTTTGGATCTGCCTTTATTCAGAACCAGAGCTAGGGAAATAATGAATTATAAAAAATTGTTTCAGGTCAACCCAAAAATAATTTTTTTTTTTTGGTTATGTTCAGCATATCAGAAAGTTGAAGACAAATTAGTTTGGGCTCAAAGTAAATGTTTCATTTGACCCAAAATGAAACATTTCAACAGTGAACATTTATAACGTTTAAGTATTTTTAAGAATAAATTTAAGAATGAAAAGCTGTTTTGAATTTAGACATGGAAGTGTTTCATTTAGCAAAAGTCAAAATGGAACATTCTGAGTTTTTTCCCCCGTGACCAAAGCAATTTGATGAAATCAGCACAAATTTGCACAATGTTTTGAGGTCACGGTGGTTAATTAAATCAACTGAACATGAGCTCCCAGTGCAATGCCGTGGCCAAAAGAGCTAATGCGATCCTTGGGTGAATAACCAGGAGGGGGTTTGAGTAGAAGCAGAGGGGTAATTTTATTGCTGCTGGAATCCTGTGTCCAGTTCTGGTGTCAACAATTCAGGAAGGATGTTGGAAAACTGGAAAGGGGTCAGAGAAGAGCCACGAGAAAGATTAAAGGATCTGAAAACCTTCCTGACCGTGATTGACTCAAGGAGCCCAATCTGTTTAGCTTAACAAGGAGATGGTTAAGGGATGACTTGACTAGTCATTAAGTAGTTACATGTGAAACAAATATTTAATAATCGGCTCATCAATCTAGCAGAGAAAGGTAGAACATGATCCAATGGCCAGAAGTTAAACTGAGACAAATTCAGACTGGAAATAAGGTGTACATTTTTAACAGGCAGGATAATTAACCACTGGAACAATTTATCAAGGGTCGTGGTGGATTCTCCATCACTAGCAATTCTTAAATCAGGGTTGGATGTCTCTCTAAGAGATCCGCTTTAGGAATTATTCTGGGGAAGTTCTCTGGCCTGAGTAACACAGGAGGCCAGATGAGATGTTCGCAATGGTCCCCTCAGGCCTTGGACTCTATCGTGCAGTACACAGGAAACATCACAGCAGCATCTGGAAAGCCTATGCGATGGTTTGTCCCATACTCAGGATTCGATCACTTGCAGTGCGGGGGATTTAACGTCCTGCAGCATGGAGCTATTTATTGCCGGGACAGTGTTAGCAGGAGGTGGAATGGATCTCTTTCCTTTGCCACGCTACGAACATTGTGTCCGTCCCATCAGGACTTGGCCACGTTTTTCTGTTTTCGTGCTCATTTCTCTTTATGTGCCTCTGGTGACCCAACGCAAGCTGTAACCTTTCGTCTCTGCTAGCACGAGCCGAGATGCGGTGGCTGATGTTCATTAACACACTTCTGCCCTTTTGTGTTACCCCAGGTTGGAGCATGCCTGTGGAATGTGTCTCCACATCTCTCTTGGTCAAGTGAGGAAGGGATCCTACTGGATTATTAATAAAAACAGCAGCGCGTGGGGGAGAACTGGCAGGCAGGGGTGAATGACTGAAGCAAAAGCTCTTCTGCATCGCTACAGAGATTTCCCATTCTATAGGCTCTGTATACAAAGGATGGTTAAGGCACTGAGCTGGGAAGCCTGGGTTCAAATCCCGAGTCTGATTTTCTTGAAGAGGGGGGAACGCCAAGCATTCCCAGGGCCTTGGCTGAACTGGGGGAGTGCTAATGAAGAGCCCGGCAGTAGGGGCAGGGATTTTAGGTCATAGAATATCAGGGTTGGAAGGGACCTGAGGAGCTCATCTAGTCCAAGCCCCTGCTCAAAGCAGGACCAATCCCCAATTTTTGCCCCAGATCCCAAAATGGCCCCCTCAAGGATTGAACTCACAACCCTGGGTTTAGCAGGCCAATGCTCAAACCTCCCCTCAATGCTCAAACCTCCCCAATGTAGCTATCCCTCCCCTCAGGTCTTCGTTACCCACAGTTTTCGAAAGAATTTAGCTCTCATTTAGGGTGCATCTACACAGCAGTTAAACACCTGTGGCTGGCCCGGTCTGCTGACTTGGGCTGCGGGGCTGTCAAATTGCTGTGCCAACATTTGGGCTCAGGCTGGAACCTGAGTCCAAGCCTTGCAAGCCGGAGTCAGCTGACCCAGGCCTGCTGCAGCTGTGCCATGGGTCTTTTATTCCAGTGTAGACATACCCTTAGGCACCTCGTTACAGGTCAGGTTTTCACAATGGGTCAGGGCCCACTGTGCGTTTTATGGCCAGATTTTCAACACTGCTCAACTCCCAACATGCTAAGCGCCCATGAAATTCTGAGCCTTAGCAGCTGGGCCTCAGTTTCCCCATCTGTAAAATGGGGATCATTGTATTTCTCCTCTCTCAGACTTTGCCTGTCTAGTCTATTGAGACTGAAAGCTCTTGGGGGCACGGATTGTTTTGCTATGTCTCCATACAGTGCCTAGCACCATTGGGCCTCAATCCAGATCGGGCCCCAAGGCACCATTGAATTAGTAACGATAGATTTACTTAAGAAAAAGCAAACTTATGGCTAACACTCCCCACCAAAGGAACCTGCACCCCAAACTCAAAACAAACTCTTGGAAGGATAAGAAAAATGTGGTTCCATTTTTTCAAGCATATTGTTTTCCCATTGGCCTTTTCACTTTCAGTCCCCAGTTTGAATTCCACAGTCAAGGCTGTTCTTGTGATGATGCATAGAGGTTGGAGCGTGAAACCGGGAGCCAGAGGGGCTGCGAGACCTAATTTATTAATGTTTATAAAAACACTTCGAGAGAGAAAAGTGTTTCTGGCTGGACAGAAAGCAGGAAGTGCTTTAAATCAATGGAGAAATCCTGTTCTCAGATTTCTAGTCTGCCGAGTCTGCCTAAGGTTCGGAGCAGTGTGTCACCTTTGTTTGATTATTGTTTGGTGATACAGTTCCTTTCACCCATCTTTAGCATGGTGGCCCATTGAAGACAAAGCATCATCCCTCTCTACTGGTGCCAGAGGTGCCTTGGCTGATGGTAGACTGATTCATGGAAGCTAGATAGATTCATGGAGGATCGGTCCATCAATGGCTATTAGCCAGGACGGGCAGGGATGGTGTCCCTAGCCTCTGTTTGCCAGAAGCTGAGAATGGGTGACAGAGGATGGATCACTTGATGATAACCTTTCTGTTCATTCCCTCTGGAGCATCTGGCATTGGCCACGGTCAGAGGACAGGATACTGGGCTTGATGGACCTTTGGTCTCTCCCAGTATGGCCATTCTTATGTTCTTATGTTCCTACCTATTCAAGCTTGAAGAGACATGACTGGGCATTTCACTAGCTGTTGATCTCTCTCACCCAGGTGGTTCCATAGTTCCCCAGCAGTGGAGGGCACACGGATTGTGAGTGGGTTATTATGCTCGGCTGATGCTACAGGGCAGAGCCACAATGGACAGTGCAGTGTGACTAATTGACAACATGCTCTCAGAGGCTGTGGCAGAGAGAGAGAGGACGGGAAGAAAGATCCTCTTTCCTTTGCTTTTTAAACTGCTCAGGCTATGAGCAGCGGCTTCCCACTCGCCCTGCTGTGTCATTCCTGCAGGACCCCTGCAGCATTGACCTTCTCACTTCCAGCAGGATGCTGGTGGGGGCCTGGAAGTGACCCCCCTCCAGCCGTTGTTTGAATGTCCAGGATGTTTCCTGCGTGGATGGGCTTTTAAGCAGGACAAGACAGAGCTTGAGCTCTTCCACACTTGAGTTGTCTTGATGCCTCGGCAAGCAGCTGGTCTTCAGCACATAAAGGATCCCAGATACCACTGGGCCCGCGTCAGCTTCACACACAATGGCTGGGTTGTGCTGAAGCATGAAAGGCTGTAAAAGGGGCGGGGGCGGGGGGAGTGGGAGGGGAGAGATTTTGGGGTGGGGGATGACTCTCTAGTGTCTGTGTTGGCATCTTTATGTAGACAGCAAAATGGTTTAAATTAAAGCAGTTAAGTTAATAATAAAAGCTGAAGATTAGAGGGAATTTTTGCCCTGGAAGGCAAAAGATCGGAAGGATCTTGCCCCCTGTTCCCCACCTCCCAAAACAGTTTGCATGACAAAGCATTCCCCCATGCGGATTTTATTCCCTTCCCCCCGCAATGTCTCGGAAGTCTGGGCTGCAGCATGTTTGCTCCCTTGGGCCTTTGAATGGAGATTTTATTGCAGCTAATAAATGTTATGATTGCAGCCTTGCAAAATGCCACTCGCCCATGCGCCGGGGCTAGTCTCTGTTTTGATGAACGGGTGAAATATCACTAATCTTCTGATTGCCCTCTGGGGGCAGAGCAGGCGCGTAGATGGGGTACCAAGGTTGGCGAGTTTGCAGGCCATTACTGGGGCAGATTCGCGTGCCGGTTCAGGGAGGGAGAGGAGGCTGTTTGGTCCCAGTGAGGATACAGTAGGGCTCCTGGAGCTGCCCCTAAATTGTACCCCTGTTATAATTACCCTGGCCTTGCCCCTCCTCCAGCCTGACCCTACCCTACCCTCCACTGCCAGCCCACTCTTGCAAGCTTTGGAGTTGCTATGGAGGCAGGGCAGAGCCTCTATAGTCCTGGGAAATCAGGAGACCTGGGTTCTGTCCTCGGGTCTGCCATGTAATCATGGCCAAATCACTTTGTCTTTGCTTCCTCTCCCACCCTTTGTCTATTTAGACAGTAAAGTCTTCAGGGCAGGGACTGTCTCTCACCATGTGAATATTGCCCAGGGAGGTTGTGGAATCTCCATCATTGGGGATTTTTAAGAGCAGGTTCGACAAACCCCTGTCAGGGATGGTCTAGATAATACTTAGTCCTGCCTTGAGTGCAGGGGATTAGATTAGAACAGGGGTTCTCAAACTTTTTCTTTCTACGCTATAAAAACTCCACAGCCCAGCCACAGTAACTGGTTTTCTGCATGTAAAAGCCAGGGTCAGTGTTAGGGGGTAGCACGCAGGGCAATTGCCTGGGGCCCCACGCCACAGGAGCCCCACGAAGCCACATTGCTCAGGCTTCGGCTTCAGCCCTGGGTGGCGGGACTTTGGCTTTCTGCCGAGGGCCCCAGTGAGTCTAGTGCTGGCCCTAATTGGCGAACTTCCCTTTCCCCCCTCCCCCCCGAAACCTGCTCACTGAGGACTACTGGATTAGAAGACCTCTTGAGGTCCCTTCCATGCCTACGATTCTATGTGCAGCACCTAACACAAGAGCGCCCTGATCTTGTTTGCTGCTACTCTGTTGTAAGCCACAGTCTCCCAAGCCTGGCTTCATGGGAAACTCCACGACGGAGCCTGCTTTCCTCTGCAGACCTGAGTGTCAGTGGTCTTTATTCCTTTATACAGCCCTGTGAATGCACGTGGGGATTTATCATAGAAAATCAGGCTTGGAAGGGACCTCAGGAGGTCATCTAGGCCAATCTCCTGCTTGAAGCAGGACTAATCCCCAATTTTTGCCCCAGATCCCTAAATGGCCCCCTCAAGGATTGAACTTGCAACCCTGGGTTTAGCAGGCCAGTGCTCAAACTACTGATCTATTCCCCCCCAAAATTTATGGAGGCAGCTAGAGACAGACTCTCTTTTGCTGCTTTTGTTTCTGTTTTCACTCAGATCCAGATCTGAACACAGCCCTTGCCCCCCTCAGCTCCACCCCCCCAATCCCTATGTCAATTCTAGTTTCTCTCAGCCTTTGAAGGGGGCCCCTGGGCATAGCAAAAATCCAGAGCTCAGCACAGACTCGGTATAAAATTAAGAGGGGACAGCAATTCCTTCCCTGCTGCCGTCCCACATGGCCCCTTGTGGCAGGGACACATCTGAGGTCAAGGGTCGGGCCCTCCTCTTGAACAGAGGGTCAGATCCTCAGCTGGGGCAAATGGGCCAGGCTCCACGGATGTCAAAGCTCATGCTCACCAGCTGAGGCTCTGGCTCATTGATGTGAATGAAGCTCTGCTGATTTACACCCTCTTGGGCCCAGATTCAGTCCCTGAAAGGGTCTGGGGGTGAAGGAGCTCTGGGTCAGCCCTTAGTCTGCTATCGGGCCAGGGAAGGGTAGGCACCTTTCTCTTTCTAGAGATTTTACAGAATCTCCCTACCGTCGAACGGCCGAGACACATTACAGAGAGGCGGGGACAAAAGCTGCTGCTTTTTCCACCAGATTCCTCCCAGCTCTTAATATCTTTGGGAAACTCGCCCTTGGAAGCAGATTTTCCTGAAACGCACACAACTCTGAAACTCTATCTGGGGAGAAAATTCTAATTGGCCATGACAGAGAGGCCCTTCCCCGGTGCTCTGGGTGCGCATCAGCCTTCTCTTGTTTCGGAGCATGTTTGTATTTGGTCTCTTTTGAATGTGTCTTTTTTCCCAAGGTTTTCTGTTTTATTGAGTCTCCTCGGACTGTTCCCCTGGGTCCAGGCATGCTCGGGTTTATGGGCTTTTCTTGCGACCTCGAAAGCAGCAAGGGCCAGCTGGGCAGCTGCTCAGTGGTAAGAGGCTGATTTGGTAGAGCAGGAGTTGTCCACTAATTATGGGCCATGGACTTTCTAGGCTTTATTAATAAGGTAAATTCTAATGGGGGCTGGTGGGGAACTCTCCATCCTTGTCCTCAAAGGAAATCTGCGCAAATCCTTCATAAGATAAGCCTGGGCCCTTAAATTCATAGATTTGGCTAGACCTACCTTCAAAATACTGCAATGGCGCAGCTGCTGTAGCTATGTGGATGAGAGAAGCCCTCCCATCGACATAACCCTGTCTACACTGGAGGGTTAGGTTGGTCTAACTGCGTTGCTCAGGGGAGTGGACTGTAAATTTGTAGTGTAGACCTGGCCACTGCTAGACACCAGAAATCATGGGCTCCATAGCAAGACTGGTTTTGTCTCATTAAAGCAATCTGTAACCCACTTGCTCTCCTTTGTCCTGTGACTGCTGAGGTGTTAATTGCCCACTTCGTTTACTCCTTGTGCTTGCTAATCTGTTCCACCGGCTGTGACACCCTGAGGCCTAGTCTACAGGAGGAAGTATAACAATGTCGCTCAGAAGGTGTGAAAAATCCACACCCTTTGAGCAATGCACTTAAAAAAGCCTAACCCCCTGTGTAGACAGTGCTAGGTTGACAGGAGAATTCCCTTGTTGCTTTCACCAAAAGAAGTTACTTTGAAAAATTATATTACCTCACGCACCTGGTCTCCCTCGTATCTGGGACCAACACAGCTACACCAACACTTCACGCAACTTTGTGTGTGGTCAGTCTGAAACGGAATTAAACCTGCAAGTAGTTCTATTATCTGGGCTTAGCATTCGACTGTTTAATGTTACCCACGCAAACTAAACCGACCTCAACTTCGTTTCGTTTGAGTTGAGACCAGCCACACGCAACGCTGAATGCTGGGCTGAAGAGCAGCGCCAACCACTCCACTCCGCAGGCCTAAGGCAACTGTCTACCATTAGGAGAAAGCTGGTCTGAGCAGGAGATGGAGCCTTCTGGGGGCTGGTCCAAGACTGGAGTGAACTCCCCTAGGACTTACACACCCTCATTAACCTCTCCACCTTCCACTTCATTGGGCTGGTGCACTTCTCCAACTGGCCTTCGCCAATGGAAACACAGAGCAGCCTGGACAATCCCCTGCCTCCTGTCACAGGGCGTATCCCTCGCACTGGTGCTGAAAAGGAAAAGGGAAGCTGGAGAGCTCTGTTAGGGCAGCTGGTTGTATCTTGAGGGTGGGCCAGGCCCAATTAAAGACGAGTCCTAGCTGAGGAAGGGGCTGGGTGAGAGGGAGCCCAGCTGCAGGGAGAGAAGGAAAACTACGGTCCCTTTCATGACAGTAGGGAGACTGGCAAGGTCAAAGAGGAAGCTCAGGGAACCCTGTCCTGGGGAACTCTGGCAAGAGGCCAGGAGAGAGATGGGGAAGTACTGCCCACACAATTCTCCTCCAGGGGAGAGGGTGAGAGAGCGAATGACCCGTATGTGATAAATGCTAGTCACGTCCCTTAACGCACAATTGCAAGGTGCTCAGGCATGACTAGGGGTCCGTGGCAACACAAATCATATCATTTTAATACAAATCATAATACACTGATGAGAGCAGTATAAGAATCCAAATAGAATCAAAGCTAATGTGACCAGTTTTAAACCAATGGAGGAGTGTCCGCACAGGGATTTGCACCAGTTAGCTAAACAGGTTTATACACTGTTTGTTTGTTTGTTTTTTTAAGTTAAACTGGTGCCATTTATGTGTGGCCGCAAGCCCTGGGAATCAGGCCCACAGTAATGCAGAGGTGGGAACAGAAGAGGAATAGCTGGCTCCCATGCCTCAGGGAAGAGGACAGACAACGAGAGGTTTTGTAATTAGCACTGGAGATACATTTTTCAAACGCAGGGAGGCCTCTTAAGCAGTTTGGGGGAGATTAAGCAACACAAAGGTATGTTTTGATTGTATAGATTAGGTGATACCATTGGCAGCATTTCACAGGAACATAAAGAAGGATCTTAAAATTTCAGAAGATCCAGAAAACCTTGGGCTGAACGCAAAGGAGCATTGAGAGAAGGAACAAACTTTTTTTTTTTTTTCAGGTCTTATATAATATTTACCTGGAGGGAGATGACTCAGCCGTTGTGCCATCTGGCCAGATTCTTTCTACACAGACAATAGCATAGAGGAGAGAAGCACTCCATCCCAAGATGCAGGCCAGGGAGTTGGGTTGGGAGGGATAATGGGATTTACAAAATCCTCACGTGGATGGAAATGTGTGATAGATTTCTTTAAAGGTGTCAGTGAAAAGGCAAGCTGGGGGCTGGGGTCGGAGATGTATTTCAGTCTCCCCCTGTGACAATGGAAACTTGACTTCAGTAGGAGTTATCCCTCAGGGAACAACTGGGCCCACTGATAATCCATGTGGCTGCAACTATGGGTCTCATCACCATTGTATTGGGCACCTCCCAGCCACAAATGAATTTACCCTCGCAGCAGGTCTGTGTGGGAGGCCATTTTACAGATGGGGAACTGAGGCAGAGCAAGGTAAAGCAATTTGCCAAAAGAGTTAGTTAGAAGGAGTGGAGTCCAATCTGACGAAACGCTTGTTCACAGCTTAAACCACCAGGAGCCAACCAGCGGACCGAATTCGGAGATGAATCCTGGTCACGTGTCACCTGAGGCACGATGCACATCCGCTAAGAAGACCACACAACCATCCTTCGTGCATAGCTAAACCCCTGCAAACTTTAATGGAGAGAGAGAGGGAAAGACATCACGTGGCCCGCTGTGGCTGGTGCACAAACAAAGGGTAAGGCACCTGCTATAATACCTGCTGAGGGAGTTTTCCTCTCGCTCAAGTGTCAGAGACTTGTGTCTTTGAAGCTACTCCCAGCATGGCAGGGACACACGCGCATCTGCTTTTTGCAGTGGACAGGTACAATTCAGCGTTGCGTGGCAAATGGAGAGAGCGCCTGGGGAGCGTTCCTCGTCTTTCTTTGGAATTTGAACGGCTCAGGGGGCTGTTGAGTGGTTACAGTTCACGGGGTGGGGGGGGGGGCAACAGGGAGAGACTCCCCCCTCCCCTCCCCACAGCAATCTCAGTGGACCCAGCCCTTCGTGCTGACTTAAGCTGGTGCAGGTCAAGAACGCGCGAAAAAGGAAAACCCCCCTCACATCTGTAAACCGCTGGAGCTGGAGGTGAGGAAAGGGGAGCTCGGCTCCCCCTTGGAGCACCCACTCAGTGCTCACTCGGCAGGAGAGGCACTAGCCGAGGAGGAAAACCCACCCAGAAGCTGCTGCGGCCAAGAGGCATCCACGTCTCAAAGGGTGCACCTGGCCCTCGGCTGCTGGCCTGGCAGGGGAATGTGCTTCACGCCTGAGCGGCACGGAGGTTGCTCCCGGTGTGCTAACCCGCCCTGGCATCTCCTGGCTGCAGCTGCGGATGGGCGGGGGGATTGATGAGCCTGTTGCAGGGGGATTTATCCTAGCGGGGCTCCTCGAACGTTAGCATAGCCTTCCCCTTCCTGCCCCCCAGGCCCTAGGACAGCAGCACATCCACCCTGCCCTCGAATATTTGATGCCCAGCTTGGGGTTGGGGGGGAGCCATCTGTCGGCCAGAGCACTCGAATAGGAAGCTGTAGTCTCTTCTCAGCGCTGCAGCTGACCTGCACCGTGACCTCAGGGGAGTTTCTTTACCTCGGTTTCTCTTTCCCAGCCCTTTATCTGTCTGGGCTGGTTAGACTGCAAGCTCTTTGCGGCAGGAACTGTCTCTGACTGTGGGAACACCGAGGCTGCGAGGCGATATTAATAATAAAGAGCAGGGCTGTTGCCGACTCCTGCGTCAAACTAATCCAGGGTAGAAAACAGGGGTTCTCGGCCTTTTCCATTCCAGGACCCCGCTTCATTTAGCAATGTGGGCTATGACCCCTTGACTCCTCTTTGCACCGCCTCGGGAGTCATGGTCCCAAGGCAGAGAACCTCTAAGATAGAATATATATATATATATATATATATAAAGAGAGAGATCTTTCCTTCTCCCTCCCTTGCCATTTTCTCTGAGCTTCCTAGCGCCCCAAGAAGAAGAGACACCTCACCGTCGATTCCAAGAGAGACGGCTGTATCTCTCTCTACACGTCCAAATTGGTATTCCTACCACCAGTCTCTCCTGATACATTCAACTCTTGCTTGCTCTGTGTTTGCACACTCACTTCCCCAGGGCAGGAGGATCTAGTGCTCAGAGCAGGGGACGGGGAATCAGGGTTCCCAAGGGCTAGTCCCAACTCCGCCACTGAGCTCTCTTTGTGGCCTCGGGAATGTCATTTCATCTATCTGTGCCTCACTTTCTCTGTGTGGGGGAAAATAATATGTAGCATTCTTTGCAAAGTGCTTTAAGTTTTTTGGCTCTGTAAATCACCCAGACAGAGAGCGATATGTACTGGACACCTTTCACTGAACAGAAACGCCGCAAGATCAGTGCATTTGCTGTTATGGCCGAGGGCTGTATGAGTGCAGGCTTCTTGCTTCCCCTGGGCATCAGCACTGAGGGGCTGATTCTCAGTTGCCCTGCACCTTGCATAGTCATTTGAGGCATTGCAAAGTGGGGGGTAAACTGATCCCCTTCTGCTTGGGTAGCATTTTGCACTGGTGTAAATAATCCCCCTGGTTCAGGGCCAGGGAGATTCGGGCCCAGGGAGGTGATGTGGCAGCAGAATCAGCGAGATTAATGCTTGTACCTTCTCCTCCTGCCGTCTGAAACATTTACTCTCCGTCAGCCTGGCTTCCTACAATTAACTTAATCCCTGAGGAGCAATCTGTTACAGCTCTAAAATATAACCACCTGTTTTGACCTGTAGCTCCAGGTGTTGCTCCTGCCAGCTTTACAGACTCACCCAACATGGCAATGGCTTATGGGCAGTGCCCCACACCTCCTGTACCCATTGGTCTAACTCCTAGGCTAGCTGCTCCTAGCCCAGGTCCCTTCAATCAATCATCTGAAGGAGGTGCTTGTAGAAGGGCTTCTGGGTATGTGTCTAGGTTCTTGTGTGGTGCTCATCTCTGTAGCATGTGAGCACCTTGCTTGGAGACATTAACAAACTGAGCTTTGGTGCCCCGACGAGATCACTCTTTTTTAAACATGGTGCAGGGACAGGTAAGTGCTTGCCAGGATCAGAGAAGGAGACTAGACGGGGCCCATGGTCCAATGGTTTGCACGCTAGCATGGCGCTCTGGGGGCCTGGGTTTACTTCCCTGCTCTGCCACAGAACTCCTGTGTGACCTTAGGCAAGTCCCTTAGCCTCTCTGTGCCTCATTTGTGCCGGGGGATGATAGCGTGGCTCTGCCTCACCAGGCTGTGGTGAGAGGAAATACGTTAATGACTGTGAGGTGCTCAAAGGCTGTGGTGATGGGGCGAGAGGCTGAGATCAGAATCCAGATTTCCTCCTGAGGCTACAGGGTATCATCCTCCCTTTGTCAGTGGCCGGGGCCCTTTTCCATCGGGACTGAGCAAACACACACAGGCACTTGGAAGTTGGTAGTTCTCAGCCTGCACTGGGGTCCAAGTCACAAAAAATAGCCCCACAACTGATCATTTGGTCGGGCACCTCATCAGAGAGATGATGAATGGGCTATGGAGACGGAAGTGTTCTCTAGCGACGATGGGACACTCACACTTGCCAGAAAGAGTTCAGAGCACTACTGCACCTATCAGTTAGCACCCTAGGGTTGGGGATAGGGCACAGGGTGAATACCCCTTCTGTCAGCCTCCCCCCCACAAAATGCAACTCAAACTCCATCCAGGGAGCGTTTTAAAGTCATAGACACATTTAAAGATCTGGGGGGGTAAGAGAGGAGATTGGGGTAGAAAGGGATGGGAGAGGAGGTGGCAGTGGGGGGAGAAGATAGGGAGTAGGAAGAAAAGACGGGACACTTGGCGGGGGGCAGGAAACATCTCTTCATTCTTGTATTTGTACAGCACCTTGCACCGCAGGGTCCTGGTCCGTGACTGGAGCTCTTCGTGCTATCGCAGTACTAAATGATGATGATGGGGCTGTCAGCAGAGGAGGGGGAAGGGTTTCTTCCTCCTCTTCCCCCTTACATCTCCTTCCCCCATTCTCCCCTTTGTTCCTTCCATGAATAAACGCTCCTCTGTTCTGGAGGCAGTTATTCCCTCCCTCTCTCCCTCCTTCTGACGCATTATTACTACCCCGTCTCTCCCTGTAAAGTCTTCGCCGCGTGCTCTGACAACCAGGAAATATGGCACAGTGAGCTGAGACCCCAGCAGCTGCCACTGACTCCTTCCCCGCCATGTGCCTGATGTTAAATATTGACTGGTGGGGCCCCCGAAGGGATGATCATTAAAATCCTTCCAAGGCCTGGATGGCTCAACGAAATCAGCCAAAGGAAAGGAAAGCTCAGGAGGTTTATGAAAATCGGAATGTGTAGCAGTCATTTAGCTAAGGTTAAGTTTTCCGTACGGAAGAATTAACCGGAGTGTTTGTGAGAAGAGGCAAGAGACCACATGCCACGCATGGGAGCCGGTGAGTCAGTGTGTCCCCCCTCACCCCCTCAGCACAGATCTTCCAAATCTGATCTGAACCTCTGAGGTTCAAATAAAGTTCAATTTTTGTGCATCGTTTTTCACCTGCCAGTTGTGACTGGATAAAGAAGTGAAATAACATCATGGGAAAGGCCGTTTCCTTGCTGGATCAGAAGCAGGAATTCTTCCGTTTCCCAGTCCATGCAGCTAACAGATACTTTTCAGCCCAACAGACTTAATTTAGACAAGAAGAGCAATGAAACAAGAAAGAACAAAAGTAAAGTCTCCAAAAGAGAGCACAGTGTTTGTTCCACATCTCTAACTGTCTGCACTGAACCAGACACAAAATGGCTGCTGATCTCTGCAGCCAGCATAGGCCCCAGAGATGGAAGGGCACAGTACAAAGAAATAGAGTTGTCTCAGTCACGTCGTTATATATACCACAGGAACTGCTGAAGTTCTGGCAATAGAGGCTGCTCTTGGGAGAATTCCAGCCCAGAAACTTTCCTGGCAGCCTCAGCACAAAGAATATTTCCTTCCGTGTCTCATAGTGGAGAAATCATTCCCCAGCTACGCCTGCAGTCAGTTTCCTGAGGAGCTTCCAACCCATAATGTGAGGCTATTCCTGAGTCAATACCAGGGAAAGGGCAAAATGTCTCTGTAATTAGATTTTTCTTGAGACTTCATGTTTAAAAAAGTATTTTTTATTCTACAAACTGCAAACAAAAGAGACACCCTTTTAGATGACTTCTATTAGATGTCTTTTCTGAAGAAGGTCCCCGGATGAAATTAACCCCTGTGCAGAGGAACAGAGTAACAGCTACCAGTTTGGCCGAATACCAGTGACTGATCTGGGGAACCTCCAGACCTAAAATAATGAACTGCTACCACTTGAGCGAAGGAAAGAAACCTATTTAGCTGGTGCTATAACAGAAGCATATCCTCTGTAGATATGCCACAGAGTGGGAGCCTAACACACGCTCAGTAGTGGGTTTCATCAGCCGTAGCCGATGTATTTAAGGTTTATAGGGCTTGATGCACCACAAATGTCATGCTTATATCTTGCAGAGAGCCGGCGGATATTTCTTCTGATGAAAAATTATGGTTTTCTATAAACTAACTGTGGGAGAATATCAGTGCCAATGGCATGTTCCAAAGCTGCATTTTGAGCCAAAGCGCTGCATTTCAACCGAAGTTCAACTTCCACTGTCATTTTCACCTGACATGGCCATTGAAAATGAAACATTTTGGTTGCAGTCAGCATTTCGTTTCCATTAAAAACCGATCAAACTCTTTCGATCGAAAATGTTCAAATGATTTGTTTCGACATTTCTGAATTGAAACGTTTTGGACCGTTCCGGTTTGCAAAACTTGTTTCGACTCTTTATCCCAATTCAAGATCAAAATGAACGTCGACGTTATTTTCCAGTGCCAGTCAAATTTTCGAAAGAGCTGAGGTACAAGTTTTTAAGGGCTCGGCACCCTGAACCGGCCCTGCATTTTCAAAAGACTTCAGCTCCCACTGAGACACCCAAACAAGGGCCAGATTTTCAAAAACACTCAGCACCTAAAGATGCATCCAACATTCTGAGCTCTTTAGAAAATTCGGGCCCCAGGAGTTAAGTGGTACCTAAGTGTTGTGCTGGCCTTCTTCACAGAGGTGAGTTTCACACTGAAAACATTATTTTTGCACACCCAAAACTTTAATGGAATGGGAGTTCTGGGGTGCACAAGGAGTGCAACGTTACAAGTTATTTTGAGTCTCATGATAATTATTGTTTTCCTTAAAGCCCCAGCTGCTGGAGTCAAGTGGATATGTGATTATTTCAGCCTTCATTCTTAAAGAAAAATTAAGTTTCTAGCCCTTGTGGCTGTGGAGAAAGCTTCAAAATGTGACCCCAGGGCACCCAAAAGGCTCAAAAAGCAGAAGGCAAATAAAAAGAGCCCCACATCTATTGTTTGTACATAGTCTCATGATTGTAAAGCTGATCTCGTGATTTTTGGTGACATGATTTTGGAACATTTGGGGTTGGCAATACTGGGATTGCAAGATTGGTCCCTTATTGTGGAAGTATTTCTTCTTTAGGAAGTATTTCTGCACACAGTGTACAGTCAACCTGTGGAACTCCTTGCCAGAGGATGATGTGAAGGCCAAGACCATAACAGGGTTAAAAAAAGAACTAGATAAATTCATGGAGGATAGGTCCATCAATGGCTATTAGCCAGGATGGGCAGGAATGGTGTCCCTAGCCTCTGTTTGTCAGAAGCTCGGAATGGGCGACTGGGGGTGGATCACTTGATGATTCCCTGTTCTGTTCATTCCCTCTGGGGCACCTGGCACTGGCCACTGTTGGCAGACAGGATACTGGGCTAGATGGACCTTTGGTCTCACCCTGTAGGGCCATTCTTATGTTCTTATTGTGATCTGAGGCAGATCTTCCTTATTGAGTTCTCACCAGACTGAGGGCTAGTGAGAAGCCCATAGGGATGTGTGTGAAAGGTGACGGTCGGTTCCTCCCTGCTACCAGCAGGAGTCGCTGTCAACAGAACGAGGTGCTTTGAAAGCCCTGTGAAAGCAGACCATGTATGACGGTGTGCGTGTGGAAAGCAGAAGCATCTGGTGCCCGTAGGAGGTGCTGTTGTAGGGTTGCATGAGACATTTCAAGGCGGAGAGAGCAGAGTGGGTTGCTGGGAGGGATATGTCTTATTTAAAGGAAGGGAAGATCTGGCTTTCTTGGAATGCTCGCAATTTTTTCCTCGCTAATCTTCAAATATAAAAACACTCGAGTCTCCCCGGTATTTTTTCATCCCTGCTACCCCGTTATCTGTCTGTGCAATATGCTGGCAGCTCCAGTTCATTTGTTAAAAGTCGAGGCTGGCGACCGGGCTGATGGCACGGTGATGTGTCTCTCCGAAAAGGGAGCGGTAAAGGGGAGACAGCTCCTGATTCCTGCTCCGGCTCTGAAGTGAATTCCATGTGGGGGAGAGAAGGGAGACAGCCAGCGCCATCAATTAGCCTCAGTGTTTCCTAATGGGACCCTGATTTATCTTCTGCCTGCTGTCTGAACTAATTGAGTTCATTCCACTGGGTGATTCATGCCATGGAAATGGGTTCCAGAGAAAATGGGACCTCAAGCCACTTCAGCAAATCCCCAGGTTTATTAGCCAGGGAGCCTTAATGGTTTTAAAACCAGAAGACTTTCAAAAGGCACATTCGACCTGGAATCAATCAGTCACTGACAGTGGCCACAGCTCAGGTTTCAACCGAGCTGCGGGCGTGGGGGGAAGTCTTGGTGAAAGTTTTCCCAGCTGCTGCTGACTGTGGCCTTGAGGGTGTTAGAAACGGGTGCCTTTGAGATGGGGATCCACGGATAATGAGAACGCCTGGGAGACATGGGGCGAGATTTTCTAAGAGTTTAGGGCTGGACTTCCAAGGGCTTGGCACCCACAATTCGAGCTGGATTTCGACAACACCCCTTCCCTATAGCAGCTCCCGGCGGGATAACAATAGCTAGATTTTCCAAAATTGCTCAGCTCCCATGAAAAACGTTTTTTCGACCAAAACTTTTTTTTTTTTAACAGACAGTTATTGCTTGGGTCAAAATGTTTCAGGGTTTCGATCTCCTCACCCCGCTTTCCTGCTCGTTTCCCTGCCCCGCCCCCACTAACACCACCTCTTTCCCCCACCCCTTTTCCTGTAGTGCCCTGGCCGAAGGGAGTTTAACTTCAATATGTGCCCGATTGGTTTGCAGAATGAGGGCCTGTGGTAAGAAACCCTGATGCTTAAAAGCAGAACTGTCTGCTTATAAAACTTAGCAGGCCCCTAGGGTCTGTTCCTGTGGGGTGCTCAGCACCCCAAACCCCCATTAGTAGCAGTGAAGTTGAAGATGCTTAGCATCTAACAGACCCTTTACCAGGATAAATTGTGTCAGATCAGACCTTTAGCATGCACCAGCAGATTATTGCATCCCTACCCTTGACTCATAAGCTTGTGGGCTGACTGCTCCCGTCCTCCAAGATATTTAGGTACCTAACTCCCATTGATTTCATTATGCCAATGGGCATTAGGCACCTACATATCTTGGAGGATCGGGGCCACGGTGTCTGTGCAGATTTGTTTGTACGCACTTGTGCACATCTGCTTCAATCCCATGCTGGTTTGTGTGCATACAAGGGGGCACCAGTGTCCCATTTTGTTCACACCTGCCATATTTGTGTTTGTTTGGACACTGGGCCAAATCCAAGGAAGTGCCTATGCAGTCCTGGTGAAATCATGGGGCATTTTGCATTAGAGTATAAACATCAGGATTTCACCCATTTAAGTCTTGCAAACCCCAGGACACTTGATCCATGGTATTTTCAGCAAATCTTGCGGGCAGCTCCGTTTTACATATCCCCTCTTACGTCCAACTTAGCCAGGAGTTAGTCATACAGACCCAAACTTGTCATGAGACTAGGACCAAACTGTCAAGTCAGGATCAAAGCAATGCATGAATTGGTCCATCTAACCCAAGATCCTGTCTGTGTCATTGGCCAGCACCAGATGATTTAGACAAGAGGAAGGTGCAAGAACCCTGCGGTAAGCAGATATGGGATGATATGTGGGAAACCCCCACATAGGTCTCATCTTAACCCCTACTAGTTAGAGATTGGCTTAAGCCCTGAAACACAATCTCCCTTCCAGAACTCTTGCAGTTAGCATTAATCATGGATATTCTTCTTATCCATACAAACATCCAATCCCTCTTTGAATCTTATTAACTTTATCCAGACCCTTCACAAAAACTGGAGTGCTTCACAAAACCCTCATGATCAAACTTGCTGGTCTTGGGGGAACCTCTCTCTGAGCCCCCCTCTGTTTTGTTATCCCCATACCTCAGTCGATTTCAGCTGCCGGTCCCCCAAATTTCCTTGGCCTTTGTTACGGAGGGTTGACATAGCGCCACGCCCAACGTGCTTGTCTATGCATGGATCCCATGTGCATGTATGAATATTCATTCATGAATATGTACTACATGTGCATAGGAAGACAACTTTGCCAGAAGCTGGGAGTGAGAGACTGGGGATGGATCACTTGATGATGACCTGTTCTGTTCATTCCCCCTGGGGCACCTGGCGTTGGCTACTGTCGGAAGACAGGATACCAGGCTAGATGGACTTTTGGTCTGACCCAGTAGGGTCATTCTTGTGTTCTTAGGTTCTTAACTATGTGTGTAAAATCCTTGGGCCAAATTTGGCCAGTGACTTAAGTGGTGCTGCCGCAAGGGATTGCTCGAGGATGGAATTGGGCTGCTTGTTTGTGAGATTATTTATTTGTCTGTGCATGCATTGTGTTTGTGGGAGGGGGCAAAGCAGGCTCGTGAGTGCATATGGATGTGTGGACATGTACGTTTATGTTGTGATGGCCTGAAGGAGCACAGGGCAGGGCATAGACTCATAGACTGTAAGGTCAGAAGGGACCATCAAGATAATCTAGTCTGGCCTCCTGCACATGGCAGGCCACAGAACCTTGCCTCACCCACTCCTGTAATAGGCCCATTACCTCTGGCTGAGTTACTGATGTCTTCAAATCTTGATTTAAAGACTTCACGTGACAGGCAATCCACCATTTGCACTAGTTTAAACCTGCAAGTGACCCGTGCCCCGTGCTGCAGAGGAAGGGGAAAAAAACCCAGGGTCTCTGCCAATTTGACCTGGGGGAAAATTCCTTCCCTACCCCAAATATGGCGATCAGTTGAACCCTGGGCATGTGGGCAAGACCCACTAGCCAGACACCTGGGAAAGAATTCTCTGTAGTAACTCAGAGCCCTCCCCATCTAGTGCCCCACCACCGCCCGCGGGAACCGCCCGCGGGAGATATTTCCTGCTAGCAGTTGCAGATTGGTTACATACTATTGTAGGCAGTAATGGATAATGGTTTGCTTGCTTTCATCATGTCTCAGGGGTCCCAGCGGAGTCTGAAGGCTTGGCCTCCTATCCCATGTATCCTGCCCCTGCTGCTATAACCAATCTCTGAAGGAGGAGGGTGTGACGGTGCAACTCCTCATGGAGATCCTGCAGCATTCACACCATAAAGAGTTAAAGCCTTCAGCACCGACATCAAGGGAGGAGGGAGAGCCTCCCATAAAGGCATCACAGCACTCAGCACGCTGCCCACTGAGAATCCTTAAGGAATCTCTAAACTCCCTGCACAGCTAATGAAGAGTTTTTACTGAAATCTCAAAATCTCCGAACATTGCTAATTGCAAAACAAATAAACACTCTCTCTAATCAGGCCTCCTGCCAAATAACTGACCAATTTAGTTGCCTCTCTCTGAACATTTTTTTAGTTCAGTAATGTTCTCATTAAGGGTGAGGTGCATAGGATGAAATGGCTGTTTCAAGGTGACCAGGATGGGGTGCAATGGCTGTTTCAGTGTGTCCAGACCTGAATGCAGTAGCTATTTTAAGGTCAACAGAATGAGACGTAGGTTTCTGGACATGGATCTACCTGGGATACTATAATATTTTCTAATTTATATCCCATTGTAACGCAACCTGTTCCTGTTTGCCTTTGGCAGCCATTGCACATTGAGCAAACTCTGAACTTGTCAGCATCTTCCCTAGATCCTCTCCCAAGGATGTGCTGGCTAATGTAGGACTCCACAGCATACATGGGAAACCCAAATGAGTTCTCATATTTGGCACTTACATTTTGCCCAACTTGGTTGGCCAGTCACTCACTTTGCCTGAATTCTTTCGAAGCCTCCGGTGACTCCGTCACTCTTCCTCTGTCACTCTTAACAGCTGCTTGGTGTCATCTGAAAACATAGCCCTTCAGAGAGGATAGAGGAGAACTTCCAACACTGATGCCCAAGGCAGCCCCACTACAGAATCTCTCTCATTCCATGTAATAGTAATTAAGGTCTCATCAAGCACCATGAATGATTTTGAGGTTGAGCACCTGGCTGCAATATCGGAACGCAATATAGGTGCATATGGGATCTGACCGTGTCCTTGAACTTGTCACTCCAGAAGTCCAACGCGGAAAGAGAATCCAGGAGCACTGTTCAAACGTGGTTTCTTCCTGTCTAGACTGATAGTGCTGGGCTTCGACCTATTCTAGTCTGTTTGGGTTCTTATAATGCCTTCATCACCGTAGCCAAGCACTTTACCCGATCATCATGTTATTGCAGCATTAATGGGACCTTGTTCCCACCCCGATCACTCACTTTTATCGCTTCTTTACTCCATGCTTCCCCCACCACTTCAACTACTACTCACCCTGTGGTTGTTACATTTCTGTAACAGTGTCATGTGAGGGATCTTGCTAAAAACTCTCTGGCGTCCTGAGTAATTTACATTCATCCATTTCCTCATTTGTTTCCTTTATTTATTTGAGAATTCCAGCAGGGTTAAAAGGCAGGATTCACCCAGCAGAACCATTGCTGGCTCATCCCCATCCGTTTATTTTTATCCAATTGGTCTTCATTAAACTGACCTTTATAAAGCTCTCAACCAATTTCCCAGAGCTGAAAAGCAGTTTATTGGCCTATCATTTCCTAGGTTCCCCGCCCTATTCCCTGCCATTGCTGTTCTCTTTTATATTGGTACATAAATCCCAAATTAAATACAAAGCTAATAGGGATTTACTGCAAAGCTCCAAGGTTTACATGGTACGCTTATGGAAAGTTTATTAAAGAGATCTTGCAACTTCATCTGGTGGTGGAGTGGGGGAAAGATTCTCAACTGCAGAGGTGGATCAGAAGTCAAACCCCATATTTGGTCCCCAGGGTGGATTTTTAGGGTTAAACAGAAGTGCATTAGCAGACATGGAAAGGAAGTTTGCAAACCACCTTGAACCTTATGGTCCCAAGAAAACTGGATATTTCAACTCTGGTGAACTGGTGGCTTCTGGATCAGATACTAGTGGACAGGTTCCACATGGCTGAACCCCCACCCCAATGCTGCTAGCTGGTCCCCTTGATGGTAGAGGAGCCACTAGGCGAACGGGCCTCAGAGACACTTCTCTACTCCCGTGCCAGCTCAGGGGTGCGGTACAATGGAGGGGGAGTGTGGCGTGAAGAAGCACATCCCGCCGCTGCTGATCCCATATTTGTCCTTTGGGAACACAGAGGATTCAGTCTTCAGGGCTGTCAGTCACCTTTTCCCAGCACTAAATGCACTTTGAAAAATGAAAGGGGGAATAAGATCTCTTGTGATTCACAGCTGCCCGTGGGCATCGCTCATTTTCCAGTCCACCTTCTGACCCGACTTTTAGTTGCCTAATATGGGGACAGCAGGGCACAGGGAATAGAACCCAGGAGTGGGGCATCAGCAGACCTGGGTTCTATTTCTGACTTGGTCACTGACCTCAGGCGAGTCATTGCTTGGCTCTGTGCCTCAGTTTCCCCATTTGTAAAATAGTGGTGGTGATGGGGCGTAATAATAGCTACCTTCCTTTGTTATTACTTGTATTGTGGCAGTACCCAGGAGCCCCAGGCTTCCTCATTGTGCCAGACGCTGCAGAAACACACAACAAAAAGCTGGTCCCTGCTCCAAAGAGCTTGCTCTGTAACCAAAGTAAGCTAGAGAGAGTGGGACCCATAAGGTAGCTAAGAATTATTACTGGCCAGCAGCAAGCCCAGCACGTTCCACTTTAAATTGGGTGGTGGCAAGTGTGCATCCACTCCACGGCTTTTAGGGGTAGAGGTCCAACCTGCTGGTGCTCAGATGTGCTTGTTAAGCTTTGCCATTCGCTTGTTCCATAAAGGTGCTTTTCTCTTTGTTCCGGGGGCCAGCGTATGCCTGATTTGCATGAGGAATGAAGGCAGCTATTAGTGTACATTTTCTCAGCAGACTGGGAAATTAGCCCCATTAGGAGTTAGTCACAATTGCTGGGAAAATACTCAGGAGGTGCGAGAAGCCCCCTAGTAGGAGGCATCAGGAGCTCATCCGCTGAGCGGGGCAGCAGCCTGCAAAGCAAGAAGGCTGGGAGTTGTCTCAGGGATCCATATCCTTCTCCAAGTGCCGTCACGCAGAGGCTCATTCACCTTCAGACTCTGGGGATTGACTGGTATCCAAAGATCAAAGTGTCCAGGTGTCCGGTTTTTGACTGGAAAGCCCGGTTGAAAAGGGACCCTGGCGGCTCCGGTCAGCACTGCTGACTGGTCCGTTAAAAGACTGGTCGGCGGCGCAGGCAGGCTCCCTACCCGGCTCTGCGCGACTCCCGGGAAGCTGCTGGCATCTCCCTCTGGCTCCTAGGTGGAGGGATGAACACGGGGGTTCTGCACGCTGTCCCCGCCCCCAGCGCCAGCTCATCTGCTCCCATTGGCCAGTAACCGTGGCCAATGGGAGCTGACTGGGTGGTTTCTGCAGACACGGGCAGCGCGCAGAGCCATGTGGTCGCGCCTCAGCTTAGGAGCCGAAAGGAGATACCGGCAGCTTCCTGGGAGCTGCCTGAGGTAAGCACTACCTGGAGAACACATCCCGCATCCCCTCCTGCACCCTAACTCCCTGCCCCAGCCCGGAGCCCCCTTCTGCACCCCAAACCCTAGCCCCACCCCAGAGCCCATACCCCGAGCCAGAGCCTCCATCCCCCCTGCACTGCAACCCCTTCCCCAGCCCAGCTCCTCCTCCTGCACCCTGAACCCCTCATTTCTGGCCCCACCCCAGAGCCCGCAGTCCCCAGCCCAGAGCCTGTACCCACAGCCGGAACCCTCACCTCTACTCCCACAAACCCCAACCCCCTGCTCCATCCCAGACCCCTTTCCCACACCCTGAACCCCTCACTTCTGGGCCCAGCCCAGAACCCACACCCCCTCCCATATCCCAATCCCCTGCCTCAGCCTGGAGCCCCCTCCCACACCCCAAACTCCTGCCCCAGCCCGAAGCCCTCTCCTGCACCCCAAACCCCTCATCTCCGGCCCCACCCCAGAGCCTGTGCCTGCAGCTGGAGCCCTCACCGCCACCCCCCCACACACACTCCAACCCCCTGCCCCAGCCCGGTGAAAATGAGCGAGGGTGGAGGAGAGCGAGCGACGGAGGGAGTGGGGTGGAGTGAGCAGAGGTGTGGCCTCAGAAAAGGGGCGGAGCAGGGAGCGGGGCAAGAGTGTTCGGTTTTCTGCAAATAGAAAGTTGGCAACCCTACCTACATCACAATCCATTTCAATGCAATTACTCCTATTTTGCCTGTGTAACTCTAGATTTCAATACCGTTACTCCTGGTACACAGCTGCTACTTCACATGCTTAAAATTAAGAACATGCTCCAGTACCTTCCTGAATCAAGAGACCTGTGTAAAGACTCACAGCCAAGTCCACTTTTGACCTTGCAAGGCATCATGACACAGGCATGTTGCTTTCACATACATGGGTTCTCTGCCATGCCCGGGAAAAGAAACAGGCACTGGAGAGCAGGTGCTTTTGTTTGTAAATGCTTAACCTCACCATGCAACCAGCTGCCGTTTCTTTGCCTTCTCCATAGGAACCACTAATTCTTCCTGAAAATTTATTTCCCTGCATGGGAATATTAATGAATCTAAAAGGAACCCAGGAGCCCCCTTCCCCATTAGAGCTCTTGTTCTCTTGACCTTGATGAACACTTCATTCCTGAGTGTTAATCGGAGTGTCTTCTCCACTTCAGGGAGATGGATGGAAATGCATTTACCAGAACCACATGGCTGCGAGATAATGCATCTGACCAGGCTCTGAGAAGGACCCGCCACATCTCTGAGGCTCCAACCTACAGCTCTTTTACGGGGTGGAATGAGGATCTTGTGGGTTTTCTGGAAATGTAAACCAGGAATAGTATCCTGATAATGCTGAGAAAGCTCTGGGTGGGATCAGGAGAGTGTTTTAGGCTCTGAATTAATCTGCAGGGATTTCTCATCATAAATGTAACACCAGCAAAAAAATGCAGTTTTTACCAGCATCGAGGTATCTTCTTTGTGTGTTATTACCATTCACATGAAGACTAGTCTGAAGCTACCCTTCTCAACATTGCTCCCTTTATATCTCGGGCAGATCAGTTCCCAGTGCAAAGAGAAAATGACAATAGAATTGTCACACCATGGCCAGTACGCTAGGAATTGTCTTGAGCAGCTGTTCTCCAGCTACAGTTCATGGCCCCCCAGTAGAGCCCGTCAGGGCAGACTACAGAATGAGAACCCAGCTTTGGAGGATTTGGGGGTTGGAAAAATGAGGTGGGTCCACTGAAGCATTTTGTCCCTACAGAGTGGTCCAAAGAATGAAGATGCTGGAGAAGCAAAGTTATAAAAGGTCTAATGTTTGTGGAATAACATCACACAAAGGAGGGAAAGTCCAAACACTCCGGAGTGTGAACTTCATTAAACATTTTTTTTTCTTTTGTCCTGACTTAGGATGAAAAACCAAAATTTTGGTTTTATTTCTGTGCTACAAAATTTTTAAAAAAAGTTTTTTTCATTCACGGTCCATCAAAATATTTTACCCTTTTTAATTGTTAAAAGTTTTAAAATGTACAATAAAGTAAATTTTGAAATGAAAAGTCAATTTGGAACGAAAAATGGAAACTTTTCATTCTGAAAATGTTGAAACTTTTTTTTCCCAATTTTTTAAAACAAAATTTTGTCCAAATTCATACAATTTGACCAAAAAAATTTGGTTTTTGTCAAAACAGCATCTTCCGACAAAAGCTTTTCTACCAGCTCTTCTGGCAGACTCAGGGAGTTCAGTCTATTTAGCTTAACAAAGAGAAGGCTAAGGGGCGATTTGATTACAGTCTGTAAGAACCTACCTGAGGAACAATTATTTAATAATGGGCTCTTCAATCTAGCAGAGAAAGGTATTGCATGATCTAATGGCTGGAAGTTGAAGATAGACACATTTAGACTGGAAATAAGGTATAGATTTTTAACTCTGAGGGTAATTAACCACTGGAACAATTTACTAAGGGTGGGGGCAGATTCTCCATCACTGACAATTTTTAAATTAAGCTTAGGTGCTTCTCTAACTGGAATTATTTTGGGGAAGTTCTATGGCTTGGGTTATTCAGGCGGTCAGAGTAGATGATCACATTGGGCCTTTCTGGTCTCGCAATCTATGACTCTGTGTTCCCCAAAGGCAAGGCTAGTCAGGGCAGGAGAAGCCCATGCTTGGATGGTTCAGGAGGTGAGGGCCAGCTTTGCCTTTTTTTTCAGGTAGAACAAGGAGAGTCCCCGTGCCTGGTGGTCCCTGCTATACACTTGCTAGTTGCAGTCACTTGCCGTTACATCTCCCCCTCCAAGGAGGGCTTAGCGTGCCTGAAATGCTGTTGCGACAAAAAGAGAACGTTGAAAACAAAGGGACAAATTGTCCTCACAGTCACACCAGGGTAAATCCAGAGCACTCCACTGAAATCAATAGCTACACCAGACTGAAACCATCATATGGGAAAGCCAAACCCTGAAGTCTTTATTAACACAAAACTCAGTGGGAGGAGTCAACACGCAGTGAAGACTTCCGTATTTGGCCCTGAGACCGACACTGGGTCCAAAACCTCCCTCAGAAGTTCATGGGATCTTTAGAAGAAAATGCTACCGAGTTCTGGGTGGAGAAATAACCCTACAGGGTACCTCTGTCCCCAACGCCCCATCTCTGACCCAGCCAGCATAACTTCTGTAAGGTTCTCTAGAGATAAAGAGATTGTGGGCTCTTCTTTCAGTCCCAGTGATTGCTGGTGTGAAATGGCATCTCCCCCATCCAGCCTCCCAGGCTTCTCTCTTTACCCTCATGAGGCCTTCTCTTTGGCCTGAACCTGTTGGAAAATCCAGCCTTCTGTGCCGCTGATGCATGGAAAAGGAGACAAAGGGAAGAGGTTGCGGTAGAAAGCAATTGCCATGGGGACAGTACCTCTGAGTGGCAAGCAGGCCTTGTTTGCTATCTTGCTTTGCTTGCCTTCTTATGTATCCCTCTTCATATCTTTTGGGAGCTGAATTCATTGGTGCTGCCAGATCTGGAGTCCCGGGGCGCCGGTAACCAAATCTTCCCCATCTGGCATAGCGGGGTTCTGCTGGCCGGTGTTAAATTGATGTAGCAGGGCCAGGACAGAGGGCCTCAATGGCTTGATAGGAAACCCCTTGCCTTGATTAAAGCTTAGAGACAGCCGCACAGAGCCAGTCAGAGGGGAGTGGATTTGACAAATGGGGCGAGTGGGAAGGAGAGAACGGAGTAAGGAGGAGGCAGGGAAGGGAAATGCAGACAGACAGCTCCACAAAGAATGGTACCCTCTGATGAAAGGAAGGGAAGGGGGCTGGAGCACCAGAGAGGGGAAAAGGAAATCAAGGCAGACAGCCTGCAAATGGGCTGATTAAAGGGGAGAGTTTGGAACCAGCCCTAGTGCCCCACCAAAGATTGATACTGATGGCAAGTTAACCATCAGCAGGTTTGAGGGTTGGAAGACCCAAAGTGAACACACTCACCGTGTCCCATGCACAGAGGTGCACAGTCATACGCAATGCATGTTTCCACTAGCAGTCACATGGCCACATATACAGCCATAACCAGTTGCAAGAAGGTGGATGAGCACATGCAAACATAAAGCCACCCCTACAGATATCCTCTGGCCTACGTGGACAGTCATACATGGTGGCTGGGATTTTCAAAGAACCCTAAAAGAATTCAGGGGAAGTTGGGTGCCTAATTCCCTTGGGCTTGTTTGAAAATTCCAGCTAGAGCTGGTCGGAAAATTTTCGTTGTGCCAGGTTTTCACTGGGAAAGGTTGTTTTAACCAAAGTGAAAATGTTTAGAAAAAAATATGTTGATTGAGGGTGGAATTTTGTTTTGGAAACACCCTCCCCTCCCCTGCACCCAAAGGGTTTCAATAATGTTGCCCTGGCCCCTCGGCCAAAGCAAGTGGGGGCCCCTCCCCATCCCTTCCATCTGCAGTCCTCCCATCCTCCTGCGCGGGAAATGGGGTCAGGGTGCAGGGCTTGCTCCGCCCCAGCACTCCTGGCGGAGTCGGGGTGTGGGCGCTTCCCCCGCTCGCTGGCAGGAGGGCTGGGTGGGCGGAGCAGGTCAGGTTGCGGGAGGCACCCATTTTTCCAGGGCCCCCCAATTGACCGGGACAGCACACGGAGCCCCCGTGGATGTCCCCATGCCTAGGAGCCGGACATGTCGGCTGCTTTAGGGAGCCGTGCGGAGCCAGGGCAGGCAGGGAGCCTGCCTTAGCCCCGCTGCTCTGCTGACCAGACTTTTAGAGGCCTGATCAGCGGTGCTGACCGGAGCTGCCAGGGTCCCTTTTTGACTGGGCGTTCCAGTCGAAAACCAGACACTTGGCAACCCGAGGCACATAAACTTCTCAACTCTCGTGAGCTGTCACACTTTGGTCTCATTTCGGTTGTTGGGGCTGGTGTGCGGTGCTTGGTGGGGTTCACGGCCTGCAATATGCAGGAGGTCGGGCTAGATGATCTAGTGGTCTGTTCTAGCCTTAGACTTGATGACTCTTTAAGGCACAGAGGAGCAGAGGGCCTGCAGGATGGCACAGGGCAGCCTGGAGAAGAGGAATGCATGGGATGTGCAGGGAAAAAGGGGAACACAAGGAAACCCAGGAAAACATGAGGGATTGTTGGGGAGCACAAGGGAACAAGAGTGGCGGAAGCATCCTAAAAGTGGGGGGACCACAGGAACCCGAACTGTGGCCTTGCGTCCCCCCCATGCTGCCCCTTCCCCCTGAGGCCCTGCCCCCACACTGCCTCTTCCCCCCAAGATCCCACCCCCTCTCGCTCCTCTCTGTCCCTCCCCCATCACTTGCCCTTATGGCAATAAAAAGGGAGGGCTATGGCCTCCTGGCCCCCGCCTCCCCCAGCCTCCCCTTCTGGTGCCCCTGCAAGGGAACATGGAAGAGAGCCGGAAGATGGGTGTCAGGGGGTGCTTGGTCCCTTAAAGAGGGAGCGGGGTCCAGTGCTCCTGTGACTCGTCAGCTGCCTCCCAGTTGGACTTAAGAGAGGGCACCTGGGCCATATAAATGAGAACAACTGGGGTAGTGGCAAGTCAGTTAGGACAGGGGTGGGTGAGAGGTGCAGAGACCCAGGGAGAAACAGGAACTGCGGCAGGGAACTGGTACAGAGAGCGCTGGGGAAGGAGAACAGGTGATTACCATCGTTGGGGACTGGCCCGAACCCCCTGCTGAGTTACAGGAGCGCTCGTGCAGAAGCCCTGGGGACAAGGGGAAGAACGGGCCTGGTTAAGGGAAACTGAGTCGACGTTGGAGGGCGGCTCCCAGGAGCAGGGGTAGGAACCCCAGGCAGGGACATCTGGGTCAGTTGTGGGGTTCTCTCACGGGAGATTTGACTTAGGGCTGCTGGCGAAGTGTCCAGGGAAAGAAGCGAATCTGGCAGCTCTTAGGCAGGAGCTCTGGGACATGGGCCAAAAGCCTGCAAACAGATTGGCTCTTGGGAGGGGGAGATGGTCAGGAAGTCACAGGCTGGGGGTGCAGAGCCAGGGACCATGGGGAAAGCAGGGAGAGAAGTAAGCAAAGGGAGTGCAGGGAAGCGCTGGGAGGGAGAGGAGCCTGGGGGGATCACAGACAGGGCACAGGGAGACTGGGAATCCGTTTCATTTATTGAGCTGTTCTCTTGTCTCTCCGTGGGAATAAAGGAAGCTCCCTTTCCCAACCCACACCTCTGTTCTCTGTGGGCTGATAGCAGCTGAATGGGCTTTGCGTGGGGGAGACTTACACAGGACCCACCCTCGTTAAAGTGGCCTTTTCACCCAGAAGTAGAGAGCAGGCCATGTCCATGAGCACTGCTTTACCTGAGATGGTTTGGCCACTGGATGCCCATAATCCAAGGGTTGTTAACCTGCAAGGGTGGAACAGGTGCAACCATCTTCCCTTTCTTTGTAGCTAAATGGGATGGGTGGATGTCAAAAATCTCTTTGGTTGTAACAGGAAATGGTTGAGAACCATCTGGGTCCCAATGTGACAATATCCTGCCTCCGTAGGAAGTGTCTTGCTGCCAGATACAAGAGCTGGCCACGGAGCAGGAGCCTTTCTAAGCAGCTCCCCCATTGTCAAGGGAACCTTTCTCCGTGTTAGTCTCATTCCAGGGTCGCCTGGGGCCGGGTAGCAATGAGCCAAGTCCAGTGACAGAACAAGAGGAAGAGACGGAGCGCGCGCCTCTGAGCGACCGTCTCCTCTCTGGCTGTTGTCTCCCAGGGCTGGAAATGACGGCTTTAAACTCAAAGGCACCATCTTTTTTGGTTCAAACCTAGGGAGATAATTAAATATTTAGAGGATGAGCTAATTTGAAAATGGTTGCCTTCTGCTGAAAAGCACTCAGCCATCAGATGGGATATTAAATCCCTCGGCTCTGGCTCTGGTCTGTCATCAGAAATGTTTTAAGCTTCTAATAAGGAAGTAATATGATAAACTTTATTACAAAACTTAATTGCGAGGAGAAAATTGCAACGTCACATGTGCTACGGTGCAGGATCACTTTTTAAACTTCCTGACACAAGACATTAACAAGGCCGCAGCGGGAGGGAGGGGAAAAGACATACACAAGGGAAAGTGGTGGGGGAGCCAGCCAATGATTTCTTTCATGGCCAGGACACTGCTTTTCCATCTCACTGGGGAAATATTTCTTGATTTTTGAGTTAGGCCCAAATTAAAATCCTGGATCCAGACACCTCTGTTCTTCAAGGGGGGTTGAAATCCAAAGCTGGATCCAGATTGGCCTCCCAATTCCACCGAAGCTAGTGGCTAAAGCCACGTGGACCACAGTGGGGCTGGAATTCAGATCCAGGCAGCAAGGAATTCAGATTTAAAGACCCTGAATTTAGGTTCCTATGAAATCTGCATCGAAATGGCTTGATTCTCTGCTGCCTTGTGACTCTTATGAATTAGTTTATTATAGTCGGACCTAGAAATGCCGGCTGAGATCAAGACCTCATTGTGGTGGGCGCGGTACGTACACATAATGAAAGACAGGCCCTTCCCCAAAGAAAAACAGCCACGCTCACAAAGCAGATCTGGGACTAGAACTCTGGTCTTCTAGAACCCAGTGCACTCACCTTATAGGTCACATGGCCTCCTATAGTGCTACCTTGCCCATTGTGTTGTCATTTATATTAACGCAAAGTCAGAGTGGTAGCTATTTGCAAAGGCCACAAGGTCTGAGGCGAAGGAGCATCAGACTCGGAGCACCTGTGCTGAATCCATCACAATGTCATCTGTAAAGCAACTTTCCCATGCATTGTATGAAGGGACTGAGTAATACATAGGCCAAATGGGGTGGAAACCCTAGAGCAATAACATTGGCAATAACTGCAAATATATATATTTTTCTGCGGAAAAGGACCTAGGGGTGACAGTGGACGAGAAGCTGGATATGAGTCAGCAGTGTGCCCTTGTTGCGAAGAAGGCCAATGGCATTTTGGGATGTATAAGTAGGGGCATAGCGAGCAGATCGAGGGACGCGATCGTCCCCCTCTATTCGACACTGGTGAGGCCTCATCTGGAGTACTGTGTCCAGTTTTGGGCCCCACACTACAAGAAGGATGTAGTTGGTTGGTTATAAACTGTTCAGGAAGGACAGGCAGGGCAGAAAAGGTGGGGGAGTAGCACTGTATGTAAGGGAGCAGTATGACTGCTCAGAGCTCCGGTACGAAACTGTAGAAAAACCTGAGTGTCTCTGGATTAAGTTTAGAAGTGTGTGCAACAAGAGTGATGTAGTGGTGGGAGTCTGCTATAGACCACCGGACCAGGGGGATGAGGTAGATGAGGCTTTCTTCCAGCAGCTCACGGAAGCTACTAGATCGCATGCCCTGATTCTCATGGGTGACTTTAATTTTCCTGATATCTGCTGGGAGAGCAATACTGCGGTGCATAGACAATCCAGGAAGTTTTTGGAAAGCGTAGGGGACAATTTCCTGGTGCAAGTGCTAGAGGAGCCAACTAGGGGGGGCGCTTTTCTTGACCTGCTGCTCACAAACCGGGTAGAATTAGTGGGGGAAGCAAAAGTGGATGGGAATCTGGGAGGCAGTGACCATGAGTTGGTTGAGTTCAGGATCCTGACGCAGGGAAGAAAGGTAAGCAGCAGGATACAGACCCTGGACTTCAGGAAAGCAGACTTCGACTCCCTCAGGGAACGGATGGCCCTGGGGGACTAACTTGAAGGGGAAAGGAGTCCAGGAGAGCTGGCTGTATTTCAAGGAATCCCTGTTGAGGTTACAGGGACAAACCATCCCAATGAGTCGAAAGAATAGTAAATATGGCAGGCGACCAGCTTGGCTTAACGGTGAAATCCTAGCGGATCTTAAACATAAAAAAGAAGCTTACAAGAAGTGGAAGGTTGGACATATGACCAGGGAAGAGTATAAAAATATTGCTCGGGCATGTAGGAATGAAATCAGGAGGGCCAAATCGCACCTGGAGCTGCAGCTAGCGAGAGATGTCAAGAGTAACAAGAAGGGTTTCTTCAGGTATGTTGGCAACAAGAAGAAAGCCAAGGAAAGTGTGGGCCCCTTACTGAATGAGGGAGGCAACCTAGTGACAGAGGATGTGGAAAAAACTAATGTACTCAATGCTTTTTTTGCCTCTGTTTTCACTAACAAGGTCAGCTCCCAGACTGCTACGCTGGGCATCACAAAATGGGGAAGAGATGGCCAGCCCTCTGTGGAGATAGAGGTGGTTAGGGACTATTTAGAAAAGCTGGACGTGCACAAGTCCATGGGGCTGGACGAGTTGCATCCGAGAGTGCTGAAGGAATTGGCGGCTGTGATTGCAGAGCCATTGGCCATTATCTTTGAAAACTCGTGGCGAACCGGGGAAGTCCCGGATGACTGGAAAAAGGCTAATGTAGTGCCAATCTTTAAAAAAGGGAAGAAGGAGGATCCTGGGAACTACAGGCCAGTCAGCCTCACCTCAGTCCCTGGAAAAATCATGGAGCAGGTCCTCAAAGAATCAATCTTGAAGTACTTGCATGAGAGGAAAGTGATCAGGAACAGCCAGCATGGATTCACCAAGGGAAGGTCATGCCTGACTAATCTAATCGCCTTTTATCATGAGATTACTGGTTCTGTGGATGAAGGGAAAGCAGTGGATGTATTGTTTCTTGACTTTAGCAAAGCTTTTGACACGGTCTCCCACAGTATTCTTGTCAGCAAGTTAAGGAAGTATGGGCTGGATGAATGCACTATAGGGTGGGTAGAAAGCTGGCTAGATTGTCGGGCTCAACGGGTAGTGATCAATGGCTCCATGTCTAGTTGGCAGCCGGTGTCAAGTGGAGTGCCCCAGGGGTCGGTCCTGGGGCCGGTTTTGTTCAATATCTTCATAAATGATCTGGAGGATGGTGTGGATTGCACTCTCAGCAAATTTGCGGACGATACTAAACTGGGAGGAGTGGTAGATACGCTGGAGGGGAGGGATAGGATACAGAAGGACCTAGACAAATTGGAGGATTGGGCCAAAAGAAATCTGATGAGGTTCAATAAGGATAAGTGCAGGGTCCTGCACTTAGGACGGAAGAATCCAATGCACCGCTACAGACTAGGGACCGAATGGCTAGGCAGCAGTTCTGCGGAAAAGGACCTAGGGGTGACAGTGGACGAGAAGCTGGATATGAGTCAGCAGTGTGCCCTTGTTGCCAAGAAGGCCAATGGCATTTTGGGATGTATAAGTAGGGGCATAGCGAGCAGATCGAGGGACGTGATCGTCCCCCTCTATTCGACATTGGTGAGGCCTCATCTGGAGTACTGTGTCCAGTTTTGGGCCCCACACTACAAGAAGGATGTGGATAAATTGGAGAGAGTCCAGCGAAGGGCAACAAAAATGATTAGGGGTCTAGAACACATGACTTATGAGGAGAGGCTGAGGGAGCTGGGATTGTTTAGCCTGCAGAAGAGAAGAATGAGGGGGGATTTGATAGCTGCTTTCAACTACCTGAAAGGGGGTTCCAAAGAGGATGGCTCTAGACTGTTCTCAATGGTAGCAGATGACAGAACGAGGAGTAATGGCCTCAAGTTGCAGTGGGGGAGGTTTAGATTGGATATTAGGAAAAACTTTTTCACTAAGAGGGTGGTGAAACACTGGAATGCGTTGCCTAGGGAGGTGGTGGAATCTCCTTCCTTGGAAGTTTTTAAGGTCAGGCTTGACAAAGCCCTGGCTGGGATGATTTAACTGGGAATTGGTCCTGCTTCGAGCAGGGGGTTGGACTAGATGACCTTCAGGGGTCCCTTCCAACCCTGATATTCTATGATTCTATGATTCTATGATTCTAAGGATGTGGATAAATTGGAAAGAGTCCAGCGAAGGGCAACAAAAATGATTAGGGGTCTGGAACACATGACTTATGAGGAGAGGCTGAGGGAACTGGGATTGTTTAGTCTGCGGAAGAGAAGAATGAGGGGAGATTTAATAGCTGCTTTCAACTACCTGAGAGGTGGTTCCAGAGAGGATGGTTCTAGACTATTCTCAGTGGTGGAAGAGGACAGGACAAGGAGTAATGGTCTCAAGTTGCAGTGGGGGAGGTTTAGGTTGGATATTAGGAAAAACTTTTTCACGAGGAGGGTGGTGAAACACTGGAATGCGTTGCCTAGGGAGGTGGTGGAATCTCCTTCCTTGGAAGTTTTTAAGGTCAGGCTTGACAAAGCCCTGGCTGGGATGATTTAACTGGGAATTGGTCCTGCTTCGAGCAGGGGGTTGGACTAGATGACCTTCAGGGGTCCCTTCCAACCCTGATATTCTATGATTCTATGATTCTATGATTCTAAGGATGTGGATAAATTGGAAAGAGTCCAGCGAAGGGCAACAAAAATGATTAGGGGTCTGGAACACATGACTTATGAGGAGAGGCTGAGGGAACTGGGATTGTTTAGTCTGCGGAAGAGAAGAATGAGGGGAGATTTAATAGCTGCTTTCAACTACCTGAGAGGTGGTTCCAGAGAGGATGGTTCTAGACTATTCTCAGTGGTGGAAGAGGACAGGACAAGGAGTAATGGTCTCAAGTTGCAGTGGGGGAGGTTTAGGTTGGATATTAGGAAAAACTTTTTCACGAGGAGGGTGGTGAAACACTGGAATGCGTTGCCTAGGGAGGTGGTGGAATCTCCTTCCTTAGAAGTTTTTAAGGTCAGGCTTGACAAAGCCCTGGCTGGGATGATTTAATTGGAGATTGGTCCTGCTTTTGAGCAGGGGGTTGGACGAGATGACCTCCTGAGGTCCCTTCCAGCCCTGATATTCTATGATTCTATGATTCTATATATGTGGGTGGGTGTGCTGGGGCATACAGGCCCCACCCGGGCAAGGAGAGGGTTAATGAAGGCCTGTGGCCCCCCCTGGCCCAGCTCTGCTACACCTGCATCAGATGTCAGGTGTGGAGAGGGTAGTTAAAAGGAGAAGGCCCAGCCCAGTTTGGGATTGACCAAGAAGGACAACACACCTCTGCTTCTCCTTTGGTGAGGGAAGCCAGGTTTCAGCCAAGAGTCAGAGCCCACTTACTGCCTGGATGAGCCTCTGATGCATGGGATGACCAGTCCCAGGGAGATCACCCACAGGATTGGCTGCTTGAAGACCAGCTCTGAGTAGGAAGGTGGGGTCTTGCCAAAGACTCCTCAGATACTCCTCAGAACTGTTTTGGAGTTCATACCATTCCTTTCCTTTTGAACCGTAATGCCCTGGCTAATTCAAGCATTTCATAGCCAGGGGGGCTAAAACACCACTGCATTGGACCCTGTGAGAAGCAGCATCTGCCCATCAAAGACCCTGTGAGAGGGTGAGTAGGCATTAGGTGCTGTACATTTGTATTGCTCTTAGGTGTATTATGGTCGCTCCTAGCCACCCCACTCAAGAACCAGGGCCCCATTGTGCCAGGTGCTGTACAAACACAGAGCACGAGCATGGTTCCTGCCTTGAAGAATTTATAATCTAACCCCAACCGTAACTCTGCTTGGGCCAAATCCTGTAAATCAAAAGCATGCAGCACTGGCCTAAGTTCTGCGCCGCTCAATGTCAGTGATACAAGTCCCATTGATGCCAGGGGGCAGACATCAGCCAGCGCTGAGCACTTGTGAGAATCCCACCCCTAAAAGCAGAAAGAAGGTCTCTCTCGCAGTGTTTGCGGAAGGGTGTTTCTCTAGCTGGGGGCCTGGCCCTGCTTCCATTGAAGTCAGGGGAGGTTTAGCCCCTGGCTTCGGTTGGAGCCGAATCAGGGAGGGCATAAACGTGAAGGAAAGCAGCTCAGGATTGAGCCGGGTGGCTAATCCACACAAGGATGGCAGGTTAAAAACATGAGTCTATGGCCCCTGTTTTCTGTGCACTCGAGGAAGTGGCTGTTCTTTGGGATGGGCCTGAAATAACATCCCCCATGGACGGTGGGTATCGTAACACAGGCTATGCCTCCCGTAAGCCAGACCATGGCCCCACCTATGCTCTACCCCAAGGCCCCACTCTCGCTCCTCCTCTCCCCGAAGCTGGTGGGGGCTCTGCTCTAGCTTGGGGGGCAGACGTGGCCAGTGGCAGCTCGGGCCAGCTGGCAGCCCAGGGGTCAGGCTGGTGCTCGGGCTGGCTGGGGTTCCTCTGGCCGTGGGGGGGCTCAGGCTGCCGGGGGACGGCCTTGGGTGGAAAGGGCAGGGCTGGGGGCTAGTCTCCACACAGGGGAAGTTCACCTGCTACCCTTGACACCCCTTCTCCCCCCCCAACCCGCAAGTTGGGATGTGGATCAGAAAATCGGCGTCACTCCCATGCCCCGTTTCTCCCTCTCGCACATATGGTGCCCTGACCTGGCTGCTTCTCCAAAACAGACAATCCCACTTTGCTAGCCCCGGATGTCACAGTGCCCACATCAGAAATGCTTAGAGGAGGCAATGAAGCGGGAGCAGACAGGGAAATAAACCTGATTTAAAGAGAGGGAACCATGGGGCCAGTGACCCAGCAGCGAGAATGAGTAATGGACGCGGAGTCAGTCATATCCATGAATCTTGCTGTCTGGAAACTGCTGCGTTGCAGCGTTTCTGGCTATGTCCAAGCAGCAGGCGGCAAGCGCTCTGCAATATACAGCTGTCCACGGAAAGATGGTGGCCTGTGATTTAATGAATCTTGTAGTAAACGATTTCAGAGCGGGAGGATGGGAATCTCATTCCAAACTGGAATCTAAGCCATTTCCTGACAGCCACTGAAGAGAATGCAGGAGAGGGCCCGCCTGCTACTAGCTACTCTTCTCCCTCCCCCCCACCCCCATCCTCCTGGTAGCAGATGGAGAATCAGTCCTGAGCAGAATGAAATGTCTGTCTAGAGAGCGGTAAGGATGTGGGATGGTGCAAGGAGGAACAGTTTTCAGAGCAGATGGAGGGAAATACCAGTCAAGTGAAACCAGCTGCCGGGGAAAGTCCAAGGAGGACCAAGCTGGACTCCCCTGCTCCCTGCCAAAGGGCTGTTAAGATGTAACCAAGCTCAAGGATCATGTGTAAGGTTATTTCCCCAGGTGTCAGTTGAGATCTGGTCTTTAACGAGAAAATGACTCCGTGCAGGGCATCTGTGGGGGCTGATTGGGGTCGTTAAAGCAAAACACTCCACCTGATAAAAGGGTGCAAAGCCCAGAAAAGGGATTAGAAGGAGAAGCCCAGGGCTTTAAAGGCAGTATGTCTCAGAGGGCTGCTGGTGGGAATGAGAGGTGCTGGATGGTACTTGGCACCTGGCAGGGTTTGGCCCAAGCAGAGCTAAAGTTGGGCTCAGGAGCTCCTGAGTTGGGTCGGGAAGGGAAAGGTGTCGCCTGCCTCCTGAGAAACGCGAGGGTCAACAGGTCCATGGGGGCTGGACGCAGCACAGCAGATGGAGTCAGACTCCAGCTTCCTGCTTCTTAGAGCCACCACGGGGCCTTTGGCTTAGCACAGAGGACCAGGGAGAGAGAATGCACAGAGCAGACCCCAGGCAAAGCCACGCCGGGAGCAGCCCAACGGAGAGGGGAAAAACAGATGGCTAGGAAGGGTCTGTCTTCGGTGAAGAGTTCCCCTGAGTTGTTAGCACTCGGGTTGCTCCCCCTCAAGTTAGCCTAGCTCGAGCCAGAGCAGCCCCGCTGCGAGAGAACGCTTGAGCTGCGCTCACTTGTGTGCGGTGCTAAGACTTCTGGGAGCACATCCCATGGTCCTTTGTGCTGCAGCAAGCTGACCTGCTCTAGGACTTCTTTCCCAGTGAAGTGTGGGAGACCTTGTCTGTCCTTTCTGGGTGCATAGGGGAGAATTGTGGGAAGATATTGGAGGACTAGCAGCGCTCGAGTAAAGCTAACCAGCATCCATGCTGTCAAATGATCATGTTAGCAGCTGACGGGTTGTGCTCATTTGAGTTTTAGCCTATACCCCCTTACGGGCCAGCCAAATCGAGCTAAAAGCACCCCCACTCTCAGGGGAAGAGTTTCTGTTTGCGGACAGGACTCCAGTTAGGAGAGGCAACACTTGAATTACCTTGGCAGTGAAAACAAGCCTGGTAAAGGGTACAGTCCAGAAATGGGAGGCTGAAAGCACAAATATGCACATTTCTGTCCACTTGGAGCAGAATCCCAGAGAGCTGTTGAGGAGGCTGTGCTGTCTAGTGGTTAGAGCAAAGGACTGGGAACCAGGAGGACTCTGAGTCATTCTTGGGTGCTTAGCTACCACGGCAATCGGTGCCTTAGAAATATCACAGATGACCTGGAGCAAGCCTCTGTGGTTCTGGATACACTAGACAGAGTAAAAGGCAATTTGAAGCTGAGGTAGTTTGAAACTGGTTAGGTCACAATGATGCAAACCCCATTTGACACATGAGGAGGGTTACACTGATATAGCTTTACTGGTGCACCTATCCCCTGTGAAGACAAGCCTTTCCAATTAAACATAACCCAAGAACTAGGGGTCACCAATGACAATAAGAGGCAGCAGGTTTAAACAAACAAAAGGAAGTACTTCTTCACATTACACACAATCAATCGGTGGAACTCCTTGCCAGGGGATGTTGTGAAGGCCAAAATTATAATGGGCTTAAAATAAGAATGAGATAAGTTCATAGAAGATAGGTCCATCAATGGCTATTAGCCTAGATGGCCAGAGATGCAATCCCATGCTCTGGGTGTCCCTCGCCTCAGACTGCTAGAAGATGAATGACAGGGGATGAATCACTTGATGATTGCCTCTTCCGTTCACTGCCTCTGGGGCACCTGGCACTGGCCTCTGTCAGAAGACAGGATACTGGGCTAGATGGACCTTTGGTCTGACCCGGTATGGCCGTTCTTGTGCTCTTATTGTATAGTAGAGACCAGCGCTGGTCCCTGTGCCAGATGGAAACCCCCTCTCCATCCTGCCTGAAAATACTTAGGATCATAGAATCATAGAATATCAGGGTTGGAAGGGACCTCAAGAGGTCATCTAGTCCAACCCCCTGCTCAAAGCAGGACTGATCCCCTACTAAATCATCCCAGCCAGGGCTTTGTCAAGCCTGACCTTAAAAACTTCGAAGGAAGGAGACTCCACCAGAGATTCTACTTCAGAGACAAAAGAGAACAGCATAGTAGAGAACAGAGAAAGCAACATCTTGATCCCCAAACTGAAGGGACAATCATGATTTAGAGCAAGTAACTCCAGATTAATTAATTCTACTCTCCCTTTCATCCCGGGCTCTCTAAGCACTTTGTAAACGTTCATTAAGACTCCCAAGAGATCTGCAAGCAAGCCTAGTATTATCCCCACTTTACAGATGGGGAAACCATGACACGAGAAGCTAGCAGCCAAAATGTCAAAAGTGGCCACTGATTTGTGGGCACAGTTTGAAACCCTTTAGGTCTGATTTGCAGAGATGCTGCCTCCCTCTGCTTCCAGTTTGAGATGCGCTTGGCACATCGGAAAATCAGACCTCAAGGCCTCTCCCATCAGGTGAGAAACTGAGGCCACCAAAACCAGAGGTCACTATTGAAAATGTAGGTATGACTTGCCCAAAGTCACGAGCAAAGCCAGGAGCAGAACCCAGGAGTCCTGACTCCATGTCCAGCACCTGCCTTTTTCCTTCATATCTAGGCAACAAAGGACCTGAAGTTCATTTCCTTTCACTTGCAGAATTCCTGGTCTATCAACAACATAACTGAATCAATCAGTTCCCAAAACCTGGGCCGGTGAGAAGAAAGCTTGCCATGCCCTTGGCATGTGGAATCGATCAATACCTTAAATAGAAAAATATTGATAATGCAGTCTCCAAGCTGCTGCAGCAGACATATTTATGCCCCTAATTATACGCACCATGAGGAACGTCCCCTGAATTAAGTATGTTGTTTTTGATTTTGCAAACTCTTGTTGCTCAGGGGGGGAAACTCATGTTCTATTTTTATGTCTCTCTATTTTCCCATTGTTCTAGCCCGTTCGTGGCTCATCTTTCTTGGACATTGTGGTCTGTGGTCCTAGCAGACCCCCATTCTTTCTCCTTATAAGGAACTGAAGTTTCATTTCATGCACTAAATGACTGCCCCTCCCCCCGGCTATGCTTTAGCAATGAATCTTCATGAAAGGACAATTTATAGGAAACAAAGGGAAGATGGGAAGCCCTGAACTGAAGAGATTAACAAGTGAAAAGGGGGAAGCATTAGGAAAAATGATAGGTCTGTCTAATGAGAACCTAAACTGGACACTCTGACATTGATGGAAATCAGACTTTTGTTAGTTAGGGGAATGTTACACCCCATTTACCTCCCCAAAGTTATGGGTACAAATTGATCTCGCTCTTGTTGTTCATCACATGATAGGTACCAGCATAACTGAAGTCCGATATTTATCCCCAGAGAAGCCAGCAAGACATCCCAAGATTCAGCACGTGGTCCCTCCTCTGCATCTCAATCTTGATCTGCAGAGACCATCTGTAGGGGTGGGAGAGGATTCCTGTCTGCCTCCACCTTCTTTATGCAAATCCAGCAGTGTATAGGTGCTGGAATCCGGGCTGATGCAGGGGGAGGTTTCCCCAGGCAGCATAACCTCTCTTCCTCATAACCCGTGGAACCAGGGGCAGGAAGAGGCATGTTGGAGGTGGGAAGGGGTGTGTCTGGAGCGCTCTAAACTCTGGCTATTTTGTGTTGCTGGACAGCTCCATTGGGAACCATTGGAGGCAGCATAAATTAGACCAGCTCTTTATAACAGCCAGACAGTCCCCAGCCAAGGCCAGAATTTGCTTAACTTTAAGCACATGCTTAAGTCCCTTTGACGTCAACATGTGTAACTTATCAGGGCATATATGTCATTTTAAATTCCTTGAGCAATTCAGACTGTTCTGTACCTACAGTATGCAGTGCAGTTGTAGCCATGTCAGTCCCAGGATATGAGAGACAAGGTGGGTGAGGTAATATCTCTTATTGGACCAACTTCCGTTGGCGAGAGAGACAAGAACAAAATAGATTTGTCTAAAACATCAGGCAAAAAACCCTCACAGGTTGTGACTTCAGAATGCAAATACTTGTGCTGCATAAATTGGAAGGCTGCAGATGTTAGGATTTGGGTTATAAAAAAAGAAAACACATAGGAGTTTTGTTTTGTTTTTTTGCAAATTGTCACCTCATAAAACACATCCCCATGAATAGTCCTGGTGCCATCTTCTGGGTTTTTTTTTGGATAGTTTATAGAAAACCAATATTTCTAAAACCTGCAATTTTTGTGACATCTGCATGATCTTTATTAGAGCTAGATGAAACACTTCACGTGGAATGTTTTCCTTCTGGAAAATATGGCTTTGTTAAAACCAAAGTTTTTGGTGGGGGAAAAATGAGTCTCCACCCCCATATGTTGTATGCAGTGTTCCCAGGATATGAGAGACAAGGTAGGTGAAGTAATACCTTTGTATTGGACCAGCTTCGGTTGGTGAAAGAGAAGTTTAAACTGGTCCAATAAAAGACATTACCTCACCCCCTTGTCTCTCTGTCTTTCCCACATGAAATTTCAAAACTGAAAGTTTTTCACTTGTCATTTACTTCACGTGTTATTTCTTTCTGGTTTAAATAGGTGAAAGCAAAACAAGAGTTTTAAACTAAGTTGATTTGAATCAAACTTGTTCCTTGAGTCAGTTTGAAACTTCCTCTGGGAAACCAAATTTTGAACAACAAATTTTCATGGGGATAAAAACTGGATTTCCAACTAGCTCTTGTCTCAGTTACAGATATATTTAAAGAAATGACTGGGTGTAGACAGATACCAAAACAAAGTAGTAGACCATCATAATTTAGTATGCATTTCTGAAAATGGATGAAAATTCATCTAAAAGCATCAAATTAAATTTCTTTCAACTCCAGTAAGTCACAATAAAACTGGGTTTCTGTCATTTTTTAAAAAATTGGAACAGTTTAAAATTTGTTTTTCCAAATATATTCAGTTTAAATAAACAAATCGGAAATCCTGTTTTTTACAATATAATTTGAAAATCAAACATTGTAATGGAGTTACATGTTGATACCATTGTAATGTCTGTGGGAGCAGAATTTCATAGATTCATATTTATTCTTTGTGTTTAGTCAGTACCCAGGGACACCAGTCTTGCACCAGAACCTCAGTGTGCCAGGCGCTGTACAAACTCTCACTCCCTCCTTCAAAGATTCATACTTGCAAAGTCAGAAAGAACAAGATTGACCTTGGGCCTAATGCAGGCCAGAGGCAAATGCTTTAATTTCTTTTCTCTTGTTAGCCTCACAGCCCCACAAGGCGGGGGCTTGACTCTAGGACCTTTAACACCAAAGATCAGCTTGTTACCACTTGGGCTAAACCAATGAATCCAAAGATAATGACTAATTGGGGGTACCTCAATGACTGGGGGCCCATTTGAGACACCTTGGGCCTAATTATTTTTTCAGAGTTTTCCATGACTTAGAAGTACAAATCCCATTGATCTGTCTGCTGAAGTCAGATAGGCCCAGATCCTCAAAGGCTTTTAGGTACCTAATTCCCATTGGTTTAAATAGTAGAGGAGGGCTAGACACGTGAATGCCTTTATAGGATCTGGACCCTAGGTGCTTTTGGAGATCTGGAGTGTCTAAATGGGAGCTGAATTCTTCTGTCTATAAATGGTCTCACTCTCACATGTACAATCTCAATGAAGATGGAAGTGAACCTGATGCCAAGCAACCCAATTTCATTTCAGCCCCAGCTGTGCATACTCTGGGTAGTAGTGTTATCTTTTTCCATGTGTGTCTATGTATTATTTATTCATCATTATTTATAACTGATTGTAATGTTTTACTGTCTTTGTCGGGCCTGTAATTACCTACTGCTTTTGCGTAAAATCAATAAAAAGTTTGAAGGCAGGAATTCACACAGTGTTTAACGCTATCTATTTCTGGGGGGGGCCTCTGAGTTCACAGGCCACTCGTGCATGGTGGGAGGAAAGCAGGCCAGCATTTTACCCCTTGTTGGTATCTGGGAGCAGAGCTGGCTTGGATAAAAGCTAAATTCAGAGAGAAAGAACACTCTGATGAAAACTCTCTCCAGGTTCACCGTGCACTTAGGCTCCATCCTTGAGAATAGCTTAAGAGAGCACTTTGTACGTACATAGGCATTAACTAATTCACCCTTAGAATACGCCTATGAGGTAGGTGTCTGTGGGCTTGTCTACACAGGGAGTATTCCTGAATAGCTATTCCAGAATAAGGGGCTGTCCATAAATGATGTAATGCTTTAGGGGGTGGATGGGGCCGTAATTCTAGGTGTCTGTTTCAATGTTACAAGGGGATGGATTGGTCTTGAAAATCACCAAAAAAGGTTACGTAATTTATGGACAGACCCTAACTCCCTCTGAGGATGCTTTATTTCCAGAATAAGAGACCCTTATTTCGAATTAGTTTACCCTAATATTCTATACAACAGTGAAGAGTTGTTGTTGTTGGGGCCCAAATTTTGCTCTGAATTACACTGAAAGCAATGGGATCACTCTAGATTTATGAGTGGAACTGCCACCAGGATAAAACCCAGCATCTGGCTGTCTTGTAGGCACACAAATTTAGCCATGATTTCCTGATGTGCATCTCTCTAATCATCCGGTCTTCTGTCTTCTTTCTCCTCCCCTTTCTTACTGCTGTTTCATTCTCTCTCTGAACCCTGCCCTCTTATCCCCTCCCTGATGGATAAATGCTGACTCAGTAGCAGATGAATTCAAAATGTGATGAGCCCCACATACAATTCTTCCTGCTGCAGCACAGAGGGGCCCTGCAGCTGGATTGCCACAGCGTGGCTGAGCTCAGCCCCTGACACTCCTTCCTTGAAGCAGACAGAGTCTATCTCTGTGTGTGTCTCCCCCAGGAAAGCTGGCTAGGAATGACACATGGCTCATGCAAGATGAAGGAAGGGCTTCCCCTCCTGTTAGAGAAACACACACACAGACACAGACAGCCCAGCTGGCTCGTGAGCCGCACAGCTGAGCTGTTCAGATTAGTGCAGTCTGTCACTAGGAAGTGTTTTATTCTTGCATGATAAAGGAATGTCCCAATCCTGCTGTGAACGGGTCCAACTCAGCTCCCCTGAGCCAAACTCCCTCCTGAGGCTCAGGGTGTTACAAATCTGGGCCTGAATTTTGCCGCTTGAACTAATTTCAATTGAACTGTCTAATTTCAATGGGACCAGCAACAAACACCTCCCATAAAACTGGATCAGTGTTCAGCACCTCCTGCGTGGGTTTTCGTCCTGCAGTGTCCCTAGAGCGAATTATTTAGATGTAAATGCCCATATATAAAGTTCTGGGGGGTTAACAATCACTTAGACCTGCAGTCCCATAAGGATGACTACCCAGTAGTATAAAAATAATCACAGGCAGGGACTAATGAGCTCAGCCAATCAATAAATCAAAGCAACAGCAAAGCCCCTTTTGCCCTCAACTCCTTAGCAATGTCCCACTAAAACCCTAGCAGATGGTTTTTTGCAGCATGTCTGGAGGGCCATCAGCTTGGCACCTATTTCAGACCAAGGGCATGGAGCATGTTCCAGAGTCCTTCCTCTCTCCAGCTAGCATGGGGCTGGAGAGATCCAGAATGGGGGGGGGGGGGAGGGGACACACACTACCAAACCTCTGAGAGATGGGGCTTGAGCAGATGGCTGGAGCATTTTAGTTGTGGCCTTTGAAAATGCACCTCAGACCTGGGGAGAGTCACATCTCTCTTGTCTATCAGCTTCCCTGCCCCCAAAGTAGTCTCCATACTGGCTCCTCCCTGCCCTATACCTGACTGCCCCAGCCCAAGAGAGGGTCAGGAACAGGCAGTGAAGCCAGGTCATGCTGGGGGTTCAGGGCACAGGAGGAGGGTAGTTGTGGTGGCAGGAAGGTGGGGCAGGGCAGGGCAGGGCAGGGCTCACTCCAGTGACTAGAAACCCTCCCTCTTTTTTAGAGGCCTCATCTCCTTGGAGACCAGATATGCTAGACCCTAAACCTTCCCCCTTGGCATGGAGTCCCTTGGGCTCCCGCAGAACCCCAGGAAGTCAGCCAGGACCTGGGTGTTAACCCTAGGAGGTCAATCTCTTAAAGATCAAAGCCCTGAAGTTCTTTGTGGACCAGACGCTCCCCGCACCCTCCAGTCATTAGCGTCCATTGTGTGGTGCCCCTTGGCCTGTACGAGGAGCTTTGTTGTGACACACAGCCATCAAGGGCTGCCAGCAAAACACATGGCGGGAGCTGATTCAGCGGCCCTAGCTAACGCGGTCAGCAAAGACGCCGAAGGAGGTTACAGTGGGAGCAGAAGATGTGACTTACCATAGCTGTCTCCCAGCCCAACTGCAGATACAGCCCACCTGACGGGGTGTCTGTCTGCCTGACTCTGCTTTAAACGACCATTATATTCCTCCTCGTGGGCCAGTTGCTCCATCCGTGTCAGGCAGTTCGCTCAGGGCTGAGCAGAGAGCAGTATGTGGGCCTAGGAAGAGGCATCGGGCTTTTGAGGACTGAGTATCCCTGAAGAGTAGAGCATATGGGGGCTGGGGGGAGGGGAGATCACAGATCTAACTGCATGGGGCTCCTGCTTTCTGCACGTTCTGTAGATCAACCCCACAGCCTGTGAGCCAGGGCAGGCAATGCCTGAGAGGGGGGTTATTCGAGCCCAGAACCCTGGAGCGGAAAGTGTTAGCCCACGGGTAATGGAGACAAGAGGCCCAGTTCTCCACTCGCTCACTCCAGTGTAATTCCCTGATCTGCATGGGCGTGAGATCCGAATCAGGCCCAAAGGGTTGAGTTCCAGAACCCCTGAGGTGGAGGGGTTTCCCTATGATTTCCACTGTAACGCAGTCCGGACCCAGAGCTCCTATACAGTGGCTTTTCCAGTGCCTGTGTTTGGGTCCCTCAGATTTGAAGGTCAGAGTCAGAGGGGATGCCTCAGTTACAGCTGGGGAAGTGGAAGTTCCCTGTAACTTACACACTGTGGGGCTGGGAGGTGGTAGGAGTTAAGAGGAGGAAAGATAATTTAACTGACACTTTCCTGTTCACTTCTTTCCCTCAGGTGCTGCTCATGTCTAGCCCTGGAGCGTGGCAATTACACCAGTGTAGCCCCACCTTGCACATCACCTCTGAATGGGGGCCTTTGAGGATGTGGGGGTTGTTTCAGGGTCCATGACACCTGGAGTCGATTTGTAAACTCCCCGGAGTTTGGAAGGCATTCCCAGGGAGCAGCAAGGGACTTGTGTATTACTAGAGAGAGGAGTGGGAAGCACAAGATTAGTCATCTCCTTGTTCTGGATCTCCCCCATTGTAGCCACACCCCTTTGCCCTACAACCAGGCAGATCTCCCCATTGCAATCTTCTCAGCATTAGCAAAAAGAAAAGCTTGGTTTGTCACCACTGCTTCCAGCTCCAAGGGTTTGATCCTTGAGTGGGCACTGGGCTCATGTCCCAAAGACCAGCTCTGCCAAGTGGGTACTCAACTGAGGACCCTGCTCCCAAGCTTCACCCTGGACAGACAACTGAGTGGAGCCAGCAAACCAAACTTCAGATCCTGCCCTGGGGTGGGATGCACGTGTGATGCTACGTCTGGCTGATGAAGAACAAACCGTATCCTTTGTTTAATTTTATTGGACTTGAGCGAAAGGCTCTGAAAGAGGGACTTTCCTAGAGATCCTTTGTAGCTGCTCATGAGAGCAGACTGAGCTGCCCAGAAGAATACAGCTGCCCCACTCGTGCTGTTTGACCCCATCCGCTTTGGCAGGTCGATAGCTCGCGTTTGTGAGAGGAAACGCAGCCTGAACCGATCAATATGACAAAGTCCTTACTCCAGCAGCAGGAAGGCTTGCAATGGCAGGAAGGCAGCCCAGAGCTGTCTGCGGGGAGGTACCACCTCTTCATTACAAGCCGGTTAAGGAAGGGTGTTTAACATATGGGTGAATGCCCAGCTGCTCTTAGCAAGGTGAAGCCCGTCACGCTGCATCTCGCAGCCAAGCAAGGTGTAGTAACGACGGCTATAAACCAGTGCTACAGTCATCATCTGAAAAACACACCCCGCAGTCATGCTCCTGCCTTCAGCGGTGGGCGCTTCATTGCCAGGAAGATAGATTCAGCTGGAGGCAGTTCAAAGGAGAGCGTCAAAAAAAAAAAAAAAAAACCAAAAAACCATCGGGGAGCTGCAGGGCTTGATTTGCGAGGCAAGATCAGAAGAATTGAAATATCTTGGCTGAGCAACTGCTCTGCAAGACCCTGGTCTCCGCCTGCAAATGCCGGAAGGGGGCGGAATGCACGAGGTTTAATGAGGCACAGCGGGATGAGCAATGGGGAGGAAACCGGCGAAGGACAATAACGCGCGAGTGGGGGGATGTCTCTTGGGCCTGGGGTGTCAGAATGCTGATGCCGGGAAGCAGTGAAACAGTCTCCTGGAGCGATTGAAAACTAAACTGGGGCAATGGATTGGAGACTGGAGGGAGGAGGGGAAACTCCTGCACCAGCTGGGGGTGGACCTTTAATTTCTCACTCAGGCAAAAATCCCACAGCACTCACCTAGGGGTGGGAGGGTTTGGCCTTCTTAGATGCTGCCAGGTTGTGGGTCCTGGCCGGAGGGCAGGACGGTATCTTAATTAAGGCCATTCTCCTCCTTTGGCTTGGTTTTTCATTCACCCATTTCCAGCGAACTCCAGAGCTGGGCCAGATCCTTAACTTGCTTTCCTAGGCCAAAGTCCCATTGTCTCCCAGTAAGGACTGGGGAGGATCGAGTACATAGGTTGGGGTGCAGAAAGGAAGTCACAGCGCCCCCCTCTCCTCCCCCCTCCCGCAACACCCCCCCCTTGAGTTTCATCCTAATTCTCCACTTAACATTAGAGAACAGGCTCACGTTCCCCCATGCCTTGCCCTGCCAGCTGCTGCTGGAGCCATCTGGCTTCGAGAGCTCCTTGTCCCCCGGGGTTAGGGGACATTTTGGGAGGGGCAGGAACGCCGAGGCCCAAGGGAAGAGCGCCCAGCCAGCAGGAGGCTGCAGAAACCAGGTCTGTGCACAGAGGAGGGAACTTGCTGCCAATCAAGGAATCAACTCACCGTTTTCTTTCTTATTATATGTATTATTGTAGCACCTACTGACCCCAACTGAGGTCAAGGCACCTTTGTGCTCGGTGCTGTAAAAACCCGTAGCAGCAGACAGCCTCTGCTCCAAACAGCTGGCAATCCAAACAAAGGGAGCGTTCTATTGCACCTGTGTTACAAATGGGGAAACTGAGGCAGGGAGTGTTGTTTTTTTTAAGTGACTTGCTCAAGGTCACATGAGGAGTCTGCAGCAGACCCTTGGAAATGAGCCCAGATCTCCTGAGCCCCAGAACAGTGTGGTAGCCCCAAGACCACCCTTCCTCGCTTGCAGTGAGGGACAAGGGGAATTTTACCTTAATAATAAAAACTGCACTACAGTGTTCTCCAGTAATGGCCCCAAACAGTGTCGTTACAGTGTTTAATTAATACAATACACAACCATAATCTCTCCACACACTATGGTAGAACAGGATTCTTCCGATTCTCCCCTGCAGCATGGGCCCAGTGACCCTAATGCCAGCATCCCTGGCCAGGACAGGGGAATTGCTTGCCCCAGTATAGGGCAATTCTCTGGAAGTTAGGGCCTGGGTAGTTCCTCCTCTGCACACCCCTTTCTGCTGCCGATGTAGGGACAGGGACTGGAGGGAAAAGGAATGTGACTGACTGGCAGTCCCTGGTTGATGTATCAGCCCCCAGGGACCGCCAGCAGCTGGGCTCGTTTAGAGCAGCCTTCAAGCTGCTCTGAATTATGCCGCACACCCGAGCTGCACACAGCTGGCCTAGTTTCAGGAGGGGCAAAAGACACTTCCTTGCTCCCCTCTCCGCCAAACTGTACTGGACGCGTCTCCACTGTAACGGAGGGTCTGGCCCAAACATTGTGGACCATTCTTGTAGAATACTATGCTCGCTTTTAAAGAAGGGACTCTGACGTCTTTGGGACCCGGGCTGCACAAGGGCAGTCTCCAGTCTTCATTCCCATCTGGGCAGCCCTCTCCACACCAGCAAGCTCTGACTTAAAAGAGGACCAGTGGGATGGGCAGGTGAAAGGGGGAATTTAGCCTGCAGGTCATCTTCCTCTTCGGGCTGCCTCACCCAGGGGCCTCAACCCGATGGAGGCTTCTGGGTGCCGCTGTACCACAAATAAAGACTAAAATAGACAGGAGCAAAGGTGGACAGACAGATGGGGGGGTGGGTGGGAGGGATGCTGGGCTGGGTAGATGGATTTGGGGGAGGGGGGTAGGCATAGGTGGGTAATACAGAAGGTCCCCAATGAAAGCAGTCCATCGGCCCTGTGTGTAGCCCTTCTCCTGGAAACCCAGGCCATTTAGCTGCCATTCAGCGTTTCCAGGGCCATGCATGGCAGCTGGCGAAGGGGAAGGGAGCTGGAAGTTGCCTGCTGGTTCTTGTCAGTTTTGTGCATTTCCCAGCTAAATTGTCTCCCAGGCTCCTTTCCGAAGCGTCTCTGGCTGAGCAGGCAGATGCCAGCGTGTGTGTGTGTTACAATATTCCTGGGGGTGGAGGGGAAGTGTGTGTGGGGGGGGGGGCGGCACAGGGAGGAGGGGCTGCTGCAGTGACTTGGGTTTTTGAAAAGCCACCCAGCCAGTGGGAGAGCAGCATCGATCGTTTTAATGAAGCGGGGCTGAGCTTCGGGCTCAGAGGCAGGTGCTGTCCCGCAGCCAGCCGGGCTGCGTCCCTCTTCCGACCTGAGCCCGCCGGGGAGGTGAGAGGCTGCAGGGGCCCGGGGGGAAGCGCCGCTCGCTCTGCCCCGTCGCGCCCGCCCGCGGGAGGGACCATGGGGAAGAAGCTGCTGCTGCTGCTCCTGCTGCTGGTCCCAGGGGTGAGTCAACCTGCGGGCTCTGGCGGCGCCCCGGGCCCGGGGAAGGGGAGCCGGGTCCCGGGGGGGGACCGTGCGCTTGGAGAGCCCCGGAGGAGGAGGCAGCCCCGCGCAGGGCGGGTGGGGAAGGGGGGCAGGCGGGCAAAGGGATGGGGCGGGCGCGGGGGGCAGCCGGACGCAGGGAGAGAGGCGGGCAGTGTAGCGGGACAGGGGACGGGTGTCCGGGCACAGGCGGGACGGGCTGGGGGGCTGGGGGGAGCAGCCGGATCTAGGGATGGAGACAAGGGGTGCAGCGGGTCAGAGGGGACGGCGGGGCAGAAGGGCTGCGGGGGGTACCCGGGCACAGGGGGACGGGGGAGTGGTTTGCGGGGGAGCGGTGCGGGAGGTACCCGGGCACAGGGGGACGGGGGAGTGGTTAGCTGGGGAGCGGTGCGGGGGGTACCCGGGCACAGGGGGACGGGGGAGTGGTTAGCTGGGGAGCGGTGCGGGGGGTACCCGGGCACAGGGGGACGGGGGAGTGGTTAGCGGGGGAGCGGTGCGGGGGGTACCCAGGCACAGGGGGAGTGGTTAGCGGGGCAGAAGGGCTGCGGGGGGTACCCGGGCACAGAGGGAAAGGGGGGTGGTTGGGGGGGAGCGGTGCGGCGGGTACCCGGGCACAGGGGGACGGGGGAGTGGTTAGCGGGGGAAGGGGTGCGGCGGGTACCCGGGCACAGAGGGACGGGGGAGTGGTTAGCGGGGAAGGGGTGCGGCGGGTACCCGGGCACAGAGGGACGGGGGAGTGGTTAGCGGGGAGCGTTGCGGGGGGTACCCCGGCACAGGGGGACGGGGGAGTGGTTAGCGGGGAAAGGGGTGCGGCGGGTACCCGGGCACAGAGGGACGGGGGAGTGGTTAGCGGGGAAGGGGTGCGGCGGGTACCCGGGCACAGAGGGACGGGGGAGTGGTTAGCGGGGAGCGTTGCGGGGGGTACCCCGGCACAGGGGGACGGGGGAGTGGTTAGCGGGGAAAGGGGTGCGGCGGGTACCCGGGCACAGGGGGACGGGGGAGTGGTTAGCGGGGAAGGGGTGCGGCGGGTACCCGGGCACAGGGAACGGCGGAGTTAGTGGGGGAGCGGTCCGGGTGGTACCCTGGCACAGGGGGAGTGGTTAGCGGGGGAAGGGGTGCGGCGGGTACCCGGGCACAGAGGGACGGGGGAGTGGTTAGCGGGGAGCGTTGCGGGGGGTACCCGGGCACAGGGGAGCAGCGGGGTGGGGGTACCGGGGTACAAGGGGACTGGGGGAGGGGTTAGCTGGGGGGAGGGTTACAGGGGGACGGAGGGAAGGGGGTTAGCCGGGGGGAAGAGGGTTCGGGGAGAGGTACCCGGGCACGGGGGGAAGTTAGCCGAGGGGTGCGGGGGTGGAGGATGGCCAGGCAGGGGGGTGCAGAGCGGTGGGCTGCTAGGCACAGTGTGTGGAGGGGCACAGAGAGCAGGGCTGGGCTGTGACCTTCTCCCCTCTGGACCGGGCACTTTGCCTGGAACATGCTCCGTCCCCTTCCCTACAGCTGAGCCCCGCCCCGGGGGCTCCATCCAGCCCAGGAGCTGAACGCCCACAAAGGGATGCTGAGGGGCTTTAAATCAATGCACGCGGCTGGGCTGGGGATCATGCGGCCAGACTGGCCCCTGTGATGCATCCATCCAACACCCCTTCCCTTCTCTTCCCTCCACCCTCTCCATCCACCCACCCCTTTCCCCAACCCATCCACCCACCCCAGCAGCCCCGTCCCCTCCCTTTCCCGACCCCTCCTCCCCACTCACCCGCCTGTGCCCCTTTCCAGACACTCCCCTGCTGCTATCCCTTTCCCAGGGATGGGGGTGGGGGCAAAATCTCTCCAACACCCTCAGGCGTCTGGTTGAACGGCCTGGCAGCTTCCAGTGTCCCTGCTCGGGGTGCTTCAGACACCCATCCCTGGCAGAGAGAGGGGAAGCCCCAGCCCAGGGAAGGTATCAGCCAGCAGACCCCTTTCCACAGCTGGCTCAGTTCAGCTAACCTCACCCTTAGTCTGGATGGCAGCCCAAGTGCCTGGACCCCTGTGACCTTCACACATAGCAGAAGGGGCTAGCAGGGGGCCAGGGGTTTCTCCTCTAGTCTGGGGCCCCCTGAGGGCATCTGCCCCCATGAGATCTGGGCTCCCACCCGAGCAGGAGCTAGGGGATCATAGAGCAATTGTGCTTTGATTGCTAAAGCACCCCTCTCCCGCCCTCCCTGGGTTCTTGTGGGGGCACCAGCCATTCAAATATGATAGGGGACAACCATTAAAAGCATTGCACGGGGGAGAGTGTGAAAGGCCAGTGAAATATTCACAAGCCAAAGGCAGTGACCGAGCAGAAGAAAAGGCCCCTAGGCAGAGGTATATTATAAATCCCTAGGAACAGAGGAATTGCTAGCCCCACTCAGATCCACAGCCTGGGTAGGAGTGGATGTTTCTGTGGATATCAGGACTATCCAGAATTATGAGAGTTACTGCTGAGCACATTTTGGAGGGGATTTTAAACCTCATACTTCAGGGCTTGAGCCAACCTCATTTATTTAAAACCATTTTGCACCTCCTTAGCCCACAACTTGATCTACAGAGCAGAAACAGGCCAAGGACCCCCAGTGCTCTCCCTGCTCAGCTGTGACCCAGAGGGATCACCTCTGGGGCTCAAAGGGGTGTTCACTTGTACCCTTGATTCTCTGCTGAGACAGCCAGCCGAGGGGCGTGTGAGTGGGGAGGTAGGCAGTTGTGGACTGCAATGAGCACATCTGCCCCTAGAAGGTAGAGAGACACCCATCAGCCCACTTCACACAGACCACCGAACAGATGGAAATAACTTTCAGTCATCACCGAGCTGCACTGGATTGGAACCGCTTGCTTAGAGCCGAAAGGCTCAGTGTCCCATTACCAACCCCAACCAGCAGATAAACTCCTTGGGAGGAATAGGAAGGGAAGGGGAAGGGTCTTCAGTTTGGTCAGCGCCGTTCTCAGGTGGCAGGATGCAGAGAGAAACTGCCCATGTGGGGCTGTGACTTGCGAATGACCCAGGCTGTAGAATTCAGATCCAGATTTCAGATGTCCCCAAAGTATGGGGGTTGTTCTGAGCTGGCATTTTGGTTCTGCTGGTTGTGGCCAGTGAGGCTAGTAGCCATGGAATGTGACAAGCCTGTGGGGCAGTATGGCTCCAGGATTTTGGGCCCATCTCCAGCTTGAAGTTTGCCCCAGGTCTCCTGTTCAGGATGAAATCTTTTTCATGCCAGAGATTTACTGGTAATGTGCCCTGCTACCATGTCCTACATGTATTCCAGGGTTTATGATCAATCATCCTCTTCCTTAAAAAAACAAAACAAAACACACACACCCCACCCACACACACCAGCACAACTTAAAAAGCAATTAAAAGCTCATGGAGGTGTCAATCTCCCCTTCTTGTTCCAGCTGTCATAATGCTTTATGGGGTTAATACCTGTGGCTTTGTCAACAGGAGTTGTGTTAATAACATGCACATTTCGTTGGACTAATGTAGACCATGTGCCCTCCTATAAATGTGTTAATCTTTATGGGAGTTTTCAGTGCTCGGGACGCAGAGCGGAAAGGGAAAGGCAGGCTGGCAGGGAGGCTGGATTCTGGAACCTGGGAATGGAAGTTATATTTTCCACATCATTTAGTAGCACTGAGGGGAGGGATTGCCAAGGAGCAGGGGGCATTGCTCATTTCTTCTTACCTTTCCTGGCAAGAATTACAACAGGGGATGCAGAGTGTGGGCTGTCAGTCAGTGGCCCCCGCCCCCGGCAATCAGATTGCCAGGGATTAGCCATATCTCACAGCTGCTCTCTCCCAGCAGGGGGCACTGCAGGGAGTACTGGCCGCAGGAAAGCCTGTATATTTCACTTCTAGCTTCTAGGAACCCTGGCAGAGGCTGGGGTAAGAGCCTGGCTATACTTTGGTTTCTTTTCAGATCATATAAATCTTTCACCTTTTACTACAGATTTCTGTGGAGAGGAACATTTATGAGTTTCTACCCAATTTTTTGAGGCTTCTTGGTAACCCACTTCATTCAGTCCCTGCCGGCCTGAGCAGACTGGGGCCGAAAGCACAGCTGCTTCGGTCCCATTCGTTCCCAGAGCTATTCATAGTAAGAAATGTGAGCAGCTGGTTTGTTACTCCAGCCCCAGCCTCTGGCAAGAGGAGTCACTGCCGGAAAGGATGCAGGACAAGTCACTGAATGTTGACCCACCTACTGCCGTCCTTGCCCCTGTCATCAGGGGTCACTGTGGGGTGATGCAGGAGGTGAGTAGGGTGACCAGATGTCCCCATTGTATAGCGACAGTCCTGATATTTGGGGCTTTTTCTTATATAGGCGCCTATTACCCACCACCCCCTGTCCCAATTTTTCACACTTTCTGTCTGGTCACCCTAGAGGTGAGCTGGGTGTGATGGCTCTTAAAGCAATTTCATCTGGAGTCATTTGGGAACTTTTTGATGACACTTCCCCCTCTCGTTGTAGCCTTTTGGCGGAAATTTGCCGGTTTTAATTAAACTTTCACCAGGAAGATTCCTTGGGTCAGGATGGAATTTCTGAGCAAAACGAGAGCAAGCCCCCTCACCATGTGATAGCCCAGTGGTTAGGGCACTCAGCTGGGCTGCCGGGGGTGACCCGGGTTCAAATGCCTGCTCTAAATCAGGTAGAGGGAGACTGCATCTGAAGCTGGTGGAATCAGGCAGAAGAAAGCCTTGAGTCAGGGTGTTTCTTTGCCCTAGTCACAGGGCCCTTGGCTTTTCTCTCTCTCTCATGTTTTGTGGACAGGTTTGAAAGGTTTCGGTTTCCTTCTGAGGCGGAATGTAAACACATTTTGAACCCTCAATATTTTTCACCAAATGGGATGATTTTCTTCTGGCCAACCCTAATTTAATTCTTACCTTCTTCCAGCAGGGGGCACCGTGGAATGCTGTAACCCCCCCAGCTTCTCCAGTCCCAACCTCACCCAGCAGAGAGGCCCTAGACCCGAGTTTCTCAACCCCGTGGGTCAGCACCCGACATTGGGTCACCGGAATGTGTCAAAGGGCCCCGAGGCGTGGGGCTGGCTGGGCTTGCCTCCCTGCTCCAGGCACTGCAGCCTCTGGGGTCCCAGCGTGGCGCAGGTTGGCCGAGCCGTCAGGCTGACGGGAGTCCGGGTAGACTAAATTTGAGTGAGTGGTGCTGCAACCCCATAAGCCAGGTCACAACTCCACTCCCACCAATTTGGTCCAGTCAGGTTGCAATGCCTGGAGCAGGAGAGCCGAGCCCAGCCAGCCCCACAGCACAGGAGCTGCAGGACCCGCCATTGTGGGGTGAGTGCTGGGCAGGACCCAACCCTCTCAGGAGACAGAATCCGACCGAAACCACCCCAGGGCCTCCGCCCCCAGACTATTTACTGGGTCGTGACAGGCCATAAGCATCTACAACTGGGTCCTGAGCCCCGAAAGGTTGAGAACCACGGCCCTAAAATAATGATACAAGAGCCTGTGAGGAGCTTGCAGTTACTACTTTACTTACCAGGGAGCCTTCTTAGCCTGGATATGCCGGCTTGAGCATGAAGCCCCATCTCTTGGGGTCACTCGTGTGATGCAACGTTTACAAGAGGGTATGTGTACCCGGCAAAGAAAAACACCGTGGCACCGAGTATCAGAGGCCCGGTCAATTGACTGGAGTTTGCGGGGCTTGGGCTGCGGGACTAGAAATAGCCATGTAGACATTCAGGATCGGGCTGGAGGGCAGACTCTGAGCCACCCCCTTCACGTGGTTTCAGAGCCCAGGGTCCAGCCCAAGCGAGAACGTCTACACTGCTGTTTTGAGCCCTGTGAGCCAGAATCACTTGATCCAGCCTCCAAGGCTTGGTGCCGTGGGTCTTTTATTGCAGTCGTGCCCAGAGAGAGTCATCCCAGACCCTCACGAGTTAACCGTGCTGCCGAATGCAGTGCCAATGCCCACATGCTCTCAAGCGCCGGGTAATTGGAGCCCTTTGTCATTCAAATGCCTGTAATTGGCGCGCCCTTGTCTAACACCAGCATCTGTAATAGACAGAGCACAGAGTTTATTAAATGGACACTGGGAAAGGAGGCAGAGAATTGGCCGAGGGAGGTGCCCGCTGTGCAGGGAGCTGAGCTGGCTTGCGAAGGCACTGGGTTCCTTCGCTCAGCTCGTCTCCCTTGCGTGGCGAGGGGCGGGTGGGCAAGAGAAATTGCCAGGAAAGTGTCTTTCCTGCCTCGTTTTTTTTTTTCCCCTGGCAGGGTTTGTCTTGAGAGATTTTTTTCAATGCTGTATTTTCATTTCTGGCATGAATTGTATTGCTCGTGAAAGGTGCAGCAGGGAGATGCTGCTTTAGAGTCCCGATGGGCTTGATAACTGTACCAGACACCTACCCGGCACAAGAGTTAACCTACTAGTTAGAGGCTGATATTATCATAGAATATCAGGGTTGGAAGGGACCTCAGGAGGTCATCTAGTCCAACCCCCTGCTCAAAGCAGGACCAATCCCCAATTTTTGCCCCAGATTCCTAAATGGCCCCCTCAATCATTGAACTCACAACCCTGGTTTAGCAGGCCAATGCTCAAATCACAGAGCTATCCCTGCCCCCAACTATGGAAGTCAAGAGGGGGTGTGGTGGTGAGAATCCAGAAGCTCCTCTCCCAGTTTCTGGGAACAGGGGTGGGACTGGGATTCCTTCCAGTGATGCTCGCCCTAGACTCTGCTCCATCTTGTGTAGCTGCTTCTGGCTATTGGTGGCAGATAAAGGTGAACTCCCTATGTTTGCTGGAAGGAAGGAAGAACTTTTTCTCTCTTCCAACTCCTCTTAACTATTCTTCCCACACTCTACTTGCTGCTGCTGGAGAGGTCAGATTTCTGCTACTCTACCCATCTCCAAGTGACTTTTTCTTCATGAATAACTCCAATGCTTTCTTGTGTTGCTGCCCAGAGCAGCAGACTAAAACTGACATGATTCTTGTTCCCAGAGGCCATGAAACTGACCAGGCTTCTAGGTTTCATTCTGCTGCTATTTGAAGAAGCGGTAAGCAGCAGGCAAGCTATCTGTCTGCAGACTCAGGAAGACAGTGCTGCATACATTCCCATTTGAGAGGTTTTCTTCGGAAACCTAAAAGCTAGAAACACAATTAGTTAAAAAAAAAAAGTGAATCTTAAATTGCATAGAGATTGATGATTTATGCCTCTCATCATCCTCGCTCCCAGAACCACATTGGTCATTGGGGCACCATCATTGATAAGCAATCAACCAATTGTCTCCACCCCTGATGACTGTGTATCAGTGCTTGAGTCTCTCTGAAGTCCATTCCTGTCCACTCTTTTATGTTGCCAATCCATCTCTTCTTCTGTTTACTTCTTCTCTTCCCCTGTACTGTCCCTTGGAGGATGACCTTGGATAGGCCAGATGAGCTTGTTACATGGCCGTACCACTTCAGCTTGTGCTTCTTCACGGTCGTCAGGAGGTCTTCATATGACCTAGCGCTTTGAGTGATGATGTTACAGACCTGTTCGTTAGTGATGTGGTCGAAGTAGGAGATGGTTATCAAAGGATTAATTCAGAGTATTATGAGTTGGAGCCATGTTCCACCTCGCCCTTACTTCCTGTTTTAGTCAATGGAAGCTTCCCCTCTCCACTCTGTTGTGATGCAATTCAATAAAGTAGCAAGTTCCCAGCCTGCAGTGCTGTGAGCAGATTTATTTTTGTCGCACTGAGTGGTCGCTTCATGAAAATACCCCACCCCCAGGAAATGTTTCCCATTCAGCAGTAGCCAAGAGCATTGTTCAAGTATAGCTGTGTTTGTCGACGGCCCTGCGGGACCACTGCTCAGGACAAGGAGAGAGGTATTTCAGTCTCTCTGTCCCATGTATTCCTGGGCCTTTCTGTTGAGACCGTAGACATGGTTGGCAGTTAGTGCCAGTGGCGGTCGGCTTGTGACGTGCAGAATGGAAAGTGGCGTGATGCTGCCAAGCTCATTTCATGCAGAATGCCAGATAGCACCTTTTGGTCCCTGCCTGGGCTAGTTTTGCACGGGGGCCCAGAGCCTCAAAAGTATTTAGGCGCCCAACTCCCCTTGGTGGAAGGCTCTGAATCTCGTTACCATGCCCTGAGCCATCCAATTCTCCCCTTCATCTTTTTGTTACCACAGCTCATACAAAGCGGCTGGCTGCTTCTACCGACAAGCATTGCAGCGGGGAAAAATAATAGCCTTTGCAAGACGTAACCTTTGCCAACACTCGGCCGCTAGCTGTCTCTTCTAGGGAAGCAGATGCCGCGTTGCTAGGGAGGGTGCTTGACAGCAAGAAGCACTTTATGAAGTTAAAGCACCCAGCCCTCCCACTTCTCAGAAAGGTTGGCCTCACTCATCTGCCGTTTACCAAACCCACATGATGCATATGCAGCTCTGTCCTAACCGCGCAACTTGTGGCGTGTTATTGCTTCCATACGCCAGGGCAGGATTTATTTAGAAAGCAAATACCGTTGCTTCCATTAGACAGTGATATAGCTGAATCCCTTGGCACCATAATTACCAAGCACTTCAAAGCGTGCGCTTCCATTATCAGGCCTCGGAATTCAGTCCTGGAGCTCAAGCAAACCACGGTGCACTAGGCGTAGGGTGACCGGATGTTCCGATTTTATAGGGACAGTCCCGCTATTTTGGGGCTTTGTCTTAGACAGGTGCCTATTACCCCCCATTCCCTGTCCTGATTTTTCACACTTGCCGTCTGGTCACCCTAACTGGGCGAGGGTTTGGGATGGTAGGGTTTAAAACTCAGTTAGCTTTTCAGCTCTCCCACTGGGTGGCCGCAGCGACCTTGGGCAAGTCTCTGAGTCTCTGTTTATTCCCCTGCATCCGTTCGACGTCACAGGGATGGTTGGAGGGTTAGGTGGTTAACGATTGCAGAGTGCTTTGAGATCCTTTGATGAAAGGCTCTATAGGAGTGCGACTAAGGAGTGCAATAGGCACCCAGAAGAACCCAGCCTCCCCCACCCCACAATGTGCTGTGCCGGCGGAGGGCAGAATCCAGACACTTGGTTGCTCTCCTAGCTGATCTCACTCTAATGCTTTTGGGGGCTTTATTGGGGAATGGGAATTTGGGGCAGCGGGGGGAGGAGGGGAACGACACTCCTTAATCCCTTTCTTCTCCCAAGTCTTTGATGTTAATAATAGTAGGTAGGTGAGCTCATCTTAAACCCAGATGTTTCCAATCAAGTGCATTTTAGGCTGGGGCGTTTTGATCATGCTGGACACCCCTCCTGCTGGTGGGATTGAATTTATTTAGTTACTTATTTCCTCACCCACCCCACCTGCACAGCAAAGAGACTGACCCGATCATTCTGTTTCCCTCCCGTGGCAGGGGCCGGCATGGGCTGCGAAGGAGAAGTGTCTCACCAAGAGGTACACCACCAGCGGGGAGTGCTGCAAAGCCTGCAACCTGGGCGAAGGGGTAGCACAGCCCTGTGGGGTGAATCAGACGGTCTGTGAGCCATGCCTGGACAGTAAGTAGCTTGTGCTCTATTTCACCCCTGCAGCGAGCTTTGGAGGTGGGGGGAAAACCGCCTGCTGCCTACTGCACTGGGGATAAAGCTGGGGGCGGGGGGTGTTGTGTTCCAGTAGAGGGGAGAGATGGCTGGGTGGAAAAGCCCTTGGGATCACTGGGTGCGTATTGTCTTCTCATGACTACAATACACAGAGCACCTAGGAAAAAGTGGGTATCCCCTTTGCTCTGTCATCCCATTTGGTACAGTCCTCACTCAGGTATCTGCTTGCTCCAGACTAGCGAATTGCTCTCACCTGCAATTTCTAATCCGCCCATTACTATGGTATCTGGTCTCCCTTTATATCATTTAAACCCATTCCCCCCCTCACAGCAGGTGGGATATAACAAATAGACCATATCCTCCACAAACACGATAACCACTGTCACCGAAGCCTCTCAGCTGCAGAAGGCCGGTGTGGCCTCGCGGTCTGATCAAGCCAGCTCCCCGTCTGCATGTACCCACTAACTTGCACATCCAAACGGCAAAGGGGTTTCTGGGCTTTCTCCCCCTGAGCCCTCCTCTGAGATACCAGCCCTTTGCGTTTTCTTCTACCGGCCATTTGTTTCATTCCCTCCTTCCTTGGGGTCTCTATTCCTCTCCACACCCACTCAGCCCCTTCCCCTGGGCTTGCACCGGCTGATGGCAGTTGCTTGGTTCTCTCAGACGTTTGGGAAATTATCTCTGTCTTGCTTAGCTGTACGGTCTGCCCAATGGGATGTTTTCCAATGAGCCTCCAACCCGGCTCTTTTACAGTATAATAAGAAAGTGGAATTAGACCGACCATTTAGCAGGGGATGAGGACAAGGTAGCCCCAGTAGGACAAGGAAACCAGCTGTTTGATCACAGATGGATGAAGGCATTTTGTCGCCATCAGATGCTTCATATGTGCTAGTGATCTCAGTGCACACGAAGTGATGAAATGATTGAGCGATTATTTCTGTAGTGCCAAGGCTGTGTACGGTGCTTTGCAGAGAAAATAAAAACACCAGCCCCCCCCCATCCTCCACCACCAGGGCAGTCTGCCCTGCAAATATTTACTATGGCAGGAAAGTGCCGAAATGCTGCTGGTTCCAACCGTTTGCAGCGAAATCCGCACAAGCCAAAACGCTGTGGTGAAGGGCTGCGTGACGGTTTGTTGCACAATTCTTATTTTGACCCAGAGCAAAATTGAAAATGCTGCAGGGGGAGAAGACCTCCCTGAGGACAAGGCTTCCCCTGTGGAGGAGAGATCCTTGGGGAGAGTGTCTCCTGAAAACAATTTTTGGAAGAGAGGGGACTGGTGCAGGAGAGGGTGCCGACTGGGAGGGGGCTGTGGGCAGGTGATCTGACTTGTTAGAGGAAAATGCTCTATGGCCTGTCGTCCTGCACTGGCTAAAAATATCAACCTTCCTGCAAAATCAATGAATGCCACTTACCCTCGGAGTGAATGGCAGTAAGGACTCTGGATATTGAATACCAGCCCCGCTGTCTGACCTTGGAGGAGAAGCGTGTTAGCACCCTGCAAAGCAGCTTCTACCAGGGAGCAAACCCTGCCCCGAGAATATGCTGGTAACTCTCTTTAGGTCTCTCACCGGGTAACTCCCTGAGCAGGGATTCCATGCTGATGCGCCTTTACAATCACGCAGAGCAAATGCTGCATGAATCAGGTCCCAGGGAGACATGCCAGCTCTTCATTCCAGAAGGAAATGTGGATTTGGAAGAAGATAATTCCCACCCGGGTAATGGAGGGAGTGCGTATGCAGTAAATGTTGAGTGAATGTGAATGGGAGTGAACATGTCCTTGGATCACACTTGTTTGTGCGGGCAGATGGGTGTATCATGACTATGGCTCTGTACTTGCACAAGTGTGTGTTGTGCCCCCCTTTCGAGGCTTTTTCTCTGAAGGTAACAGCCTACTACTGCTGCTGGTTAGTGATGTTCCTCCCTTAGCTCAAGTCTGTGCTATGGACCTACAGGTTAACCACTCCTGGGGTTGGCTCCGTGTGCAAGTGTTTGCATGCTGTCTCTGTGGACCGTAGCTGTATTTGTGGCGGGCATGCTGTTGGCTTTGCCATGCAGCGGCAGCTTTGTGCGCGCGGCCTGCTGGAAGCCAGGCTCCCAGCCTCTTTCACAGATGACGGTATTAATCCTCACGGACACATGTTCGTTCTCCACTCTGGGCTTTCGAGTCGTTTCCACTCTCACAACCTCAGAGTGGGGACATGACATTTTTCTGCAACTCCCCTCCCCTCCCCCGCATCCTTCCGGCTGGGATGCATTCTCCCCTGCAGGATGGAGCCATTCCAGGTCTCATCATGTGATTCCCTCCGGGAATGTGTGCGGAGGGCGGTATTGAGAAAGCAGGATCAGAACTCGGGTGCAGCACTAGAGCGTCTGTCCATTAATCTGCACGTGGGTGGCTGTGTGTATAAATACACGTGTTTCTGTTTTACGTGCCCAGCTGACCTTGACATGTCTTTGTATAGCTGGCGTGTGTATTCCCATTCTGCTGCTAGGACTGGGTTTGCTCTCTGCTTTGTCACACCGGGGAGCTGAGCGACGCAACCAATCACTCATCAACAGGGTCTTGAGGTGTCCCCTCTCCCCTACCCCAGTGTCACAAAGTAATCCAGAGGCAGGAGTGGCTGGGGGTAGAGGGACTGAATGATCTAGATCAGGGGTTCTCACCCTTTTTCTTTCTGAGGCCCCCCCAGTATGCTATAAAAACTCCATGGCCCACGAGTGCTGACACCACCGGTTTTCTGCATATAAAAGCCAGGGCTGGCGTTAGGGGGTAGCAAGCAGGGCAGTTGCCTGGCGCCCCATGCCACAGGGGCCCCCACGAAGCTAAGTTGCTCAGGCTTCGGCTTCAGCCTAGGTGGCAGGGCTCAGGGAATACCGGGCTTCAGCTCCTTGAGGTGGGGCTTCAGCTTTCTGCCCTGGGCTCCAGCAAGTCCAATGCAGGCCCTGCTTGGTGACCCCCCTGAGACCTGCTCGTGGCCCCTCCCCCCCCCCCCCCCGAGGAAGCCCTGGACCTCTGGTTGAGAACTGCTGATCTAGATAATAGGGCAGCAGGCTGGAAAATAGAAACTCTGCCACTGACCTGCTGCATGCCCTTAGGCAAGTCATGTCACCTCTCCGTGCCTCAGTTTTCCCCGCCCTTTGTTTGACTTGCCTGTTTAGACTGTAAAATCTTCAGGGCGCGGATTGTCTCTTACTATGCGTTTGTCCAGCACCTAACATAAAGTGGCTACTTTAATGGAAATAATAAGGAAAAAACTATGATGAGAAAAGCTATAACTTGGAGGTCACTTTTTAAAAAACCCAGATTAAAATACGGGTCGTCTCAGAGCCAGGGGTGGCAGATGGGTCAGCTGGTCACTCTGCCCGCCTCAAGAGGGAGGGGCTCAAGGTCATCAGGGGAGCAGATGTGCCCAAGAGGCGCTGCTGGTGAAAGGAGAAGAATGAGTGTGACCCAATGGGGGTAGCTAGGAGCAAAGGGAAGCTGGGAGGCAGAACTTGCTGCCGTGAGCTCCATCAAGCCGTGGGACAGCCTCTCCAGTGCTTGGGGGCATTTGGGGGCATTTAAAATGAGAAAACAGTTGAAAAGATCCAGTAGGGACCAATCCCCTATTGTGATCCCTCGGGCGATGGATTGGCTGAGCTGCGGTAACAGCCTTGGTCCGTGTCTGATTGGAAGGAGCCCTCGGCCTTGATTCTGGTCTTGCTTGCACCTCTGTAGATAAGGAGCCCAGGGGCTATGCCAGTGTAAGGCCGGTGGCCGGCCCTGCAGAATCAAGCCCCTCGCCTCTCCTGTCCCAGATTCTGAGCCCTGCTCCCTTCCCTCTGTTCTTTGTGAAATATCGGCAGTGTGGAGCAATCCAGTCTGACACCGGCGCTGCTCCACGTGTGAGAATCCCTTGGGCTTTCATAGGAGCATCAGATGGCTGCAGAACCCACAGGATTCACCTTAGTGGATCGTAGCACGGGCGTTTCAGATCCACTAACCTACCGCCAAGCACTGGCTCAGACCATCGACCCATCAAATCCAATCTCCTGCCCCTGGCAGCTGCTACTACTTGGTGCTTCAGAGGGGGGGTGAGAAAATGGGTCTTCTGCAGCCTAGCCAGTTGTGAAAGGCTGTCCATGGTGTGGATTGGGTGAGACCGTTCCTTCTGGGCCTCAGCAGGGGATTGCCTTACACCCCGGAGCGTGGCATCTGCCGCCCCTCGATCACAGCATCCAGAATAATCGTGCAGTCGCTGGTCATTAAATGATGGAGCCCTCTAATAATCCAGCCCCATCGTTTGGCTCGGGTGACTGCCCACGGTTGCGGATTCCTCCAGTTTGCCCTGAAAAGCCTTTCCTTTGATTTGCTCCCAACTGGCCGGCCTCATTTATTGCAACTGATTCGACAACAGCAAGGCGCAAAAGACCATCAGTGCAAAACTCGGCCTGTGGAGGTGGAGAAGAAAACATCACTGGCTGCTGGGGGAAGGGGGGGAACCAGGTCTCCTTTCATGTTGAAGTTCAACCCCTGAGTCCTGCATTAGCCCAAGCAGCTGCATTCCCCCGCCCCGCCACCGCCAGCCTCTCCCGACCGCTGTCTCATGATTTATTTATTCATCTCCTCAGCATCCATCATTACATGGGGGCCTGCTTGATTCTCAGCTGTAATTGTTCAGCTTGCCTACCCGGCTGCCACTGAAAATGTGCCCACTCAGCCGATATGCTTTTCCGGTCCAGCTCCTCGGTCTAATGGCGTCCATCAATAATTCAGAATAATGTAAGGAATTAACCCAGGTTAATGGGAGCTGTGCACTCCGGCGTCTGACTGGGAACTGCGATGCCTTGGTTTGCTCAGAAAGGCAAGGGAGGTGATGGGGGCGGGGGGGAGTGGGATGGGTGAGAGGGAGAGAGAGCACAGGTTCATAGATATTAAGATCAGAAGGGACCATTATGATCATCTAGTCTGACCTCCTGCTCAACGCAGGCCACAGAATCTCACCCACCCACTCCTGCAATAAACCTCTCACCTATGTCTGAGCTACTGACGTCCACAAATCATGGTTTAAAGACTTCAAGGTGCAGAGAATCCTCCAGCAAGTGACCCGTGCTCCATGCTACAGAGGAAGGTGAAAAACCCCCAGGGCCTCTTCCAATCTGCCCTGGAGGAAAATTCCTTCCCGACCCCAAATATGGCGATCAGCTGAACCCTGAGCATGTGGGCAAGACTCACCAGATACCCAGGAAAGAATCTTTGTGCCAAGCTGGTGATGGGATAGGGGTGGGGGGTTCATGGGGGTCAGGGCCTGAATAAAATAGATTTGGGAGGTCTGATCTCCGTTCTGTGCTCAGTTACGACCACGAAATTGGCGGCCGCAGGAGAAGCCAAGAAAGCAGAGGTGGGCAGAGAAGAGAGAGCTGCTTCTGGGATGGAAAACTCAAATTAACAGATTTAGGAGGAGAAGAGGAATGCCCCCACCCCCCTACACACCCACACCCACTCCTTGAGGGGCTAAGGGGCCAGAGGAATGCAAATGATCTGCCGCTCAGCGCTCCCCGAGCTGGCTGGGACTGAACCGAGCCAGAGAGGATGGGAGTTGGCGAATGGCAACGCCGTGGGGTGCCAGGGTGTGTGTTTGGGGGTGCTCTCAGCCACAGAGCAGAGGATGGAAGCATCTTTCAAGGACTAGCAGGGGCAGCGATCTACCCCCCCAACCACCACCACCACGGCATACGGTACAGCAGGAGAGGATGGTGGGGAGAATGGTAATACCTGGCCAGTGCCAGCAGGGTGGTGCATGATATCCCTGCTCAGGGAGTTACCCTGGCACGCTCACCTTTCGGGATGCTCTGACCCGGCTTGGCGCTCCCAGCACAGTGGGGGGACAGATCGAGGTCGCCGCCAGGAACAGCCTGTTCACAGGCACCAATGTTTTCCCTTAATAGCCAAGCTAATAGTGATCAGCTGCTTTGGGCCACATGGGGACCCCTTTGCCTTTCATCGATAGCATCATCCTCCCTGTGATCCTTCGACACCGAGAACTGATGCTGCTGAATTATTGAGGACCCTGCCTAAAATAGCTAAACACGGCTGCTTTCCGCACCTCTGAACCAGCGCGCTTTCCTGCCAAAAGAAAAGTCCTCCAGCTGCATGGAGATGGAGCCACTGGGGCTTGACCGGCTGCCCCACCCTTTCCCGGACCTCCTGGCAGATGGCTGGGACAGCTCCGAGCTATTCACTATGGCCGAGGAGCCTCAAAGGTGCCTAACTCCCATTGGTCCTGGGCCCAAACACCCAGGCCTAGTGGACACTACGGAATGTCACCGTGTTATGTTTATTGACATGATGCAGACCCTGGGGAAGAGGAGGGGCCTGTTATGGCCTGTTAAATTCTGTCCAATGGCACGTCCGTGCGAGGAAAGATCAGCCTGTGATAAAGTCACTGGTCTGGGACTCATGTCACCACTGAGTTACACGCCTACGTGGGTCAATGGGGAGTCTGTGGCTACCATTGTCTTCTCCCGCAAGGCACTGCACATCCTACCATGGAAGACATGTCTAGCACTCCCTGCCAATACAGCGTAATGCCACAAGCCCGTGAACTAGCCATCTCTCCTTCAGGGCCGTACAGCCCTGTCAGGGAGGCCTCGGCTATCCAGTACTCATTGCTTGGCACTGACTATCTTGCCAGCTCCCGCCCTGTATCGAGTCTTCCACGTCTGGTTGAGCTTATGGAAAAAGGTTGGCGTGAGATCTCCTTGCCAGTCTGGTTATTGAGAGAGACAACTCCAGTGGATGATCTCCCAGCAATGGGTGAACAGAAAGGACTGAGAGCATTAGATTTGTCAGCCACCTTTAACCCCACTGACCACGAGATGTCACTGAGCAAGGGTGGTTCACAAGGTGCCCTCCCTGAGGGCTCCGGACCTTTGGAGTTCACTTCCTGGCAGCCTGAATGGGTCGGCCTTCAGGGGCCTACCTTTTCTCCTGGCTGGTGAGGAGATGAGCAGTTGGTAGGGCTGGGTAGTCATGGGTGGGACTCTGGGGAACGTGTGTGATATGTTGTCATGGGGTTGTTTCATTTGCTCAGTGGGAATTATAGAATATCAGAGTTGGAAGGGACCTCAGGAGGTCATCTAGCCCAACCCCCTGCTCAAAGCAGGACCAATCCCCAGTTTGTGCCCCAGATCCCTAAATGGCCCCCTCAAGGATTGCGCTCACAACCCTGGGTTTAGATTGTCAAGAGCACTGGATGGGCTGCTGCCTTCTCGAGAGGAAGGGTGGCCAAGTGGTTAGGACACAGGACTAGGGAGACCTGGGTTCAAGCCCAGAACTTTGGGCCTGTCACTTAGCCTCAGTTCTCCATCTGTACCACGCATCAGCGGTGTTGTGCGGCTCAGTACATTAGAGATGGTGAGGTTACTAGGTAACATGGCAATGGGGCCACCTTAGCTAGATGATAGTGCGTACAAATCTCAACAGATACATCTCCTTCTTCCTCAGCCCCACTTTGCCTTTATTCATAGAAGGGAGTCAGTCTGGCCCCCTGCCCAACACAAGCCAGAGAACCTCATGCAGGAATTCCTACATCCAGCTAATAATTTCTGTTTTAGCTTCATAGCGGTGTGGGCGGGATGTGTCATCCCACAGAGATCTGGCTTGTTCCTCTTCTCCCTTCGTTCAGGGCCTCCCAGTTCTCAGCCCATGATCTAGCCACCTCCTGTCTCCTCCTGTGACCCCACCATGACCCCCAAGTCTCCTTACTTGAATGCCCGTGCTCTGCGCTGGTAAGAAAGGCTCAAAGACCACAGCCCCCTCCCCAACTGCTTATTTCAAATGAAGCTGGATTCAGATCCAGCTCTGCCACAGACTCCCTGTCTGGCCTTGGGCAAGTCACTTAGGCTCAGATCCTCAAAGGTATTTAGATGCCCAACTCCCATGGGACTGGGAGTTAGGCGCCTAAAACCATTTGCAGATCCGGGCCTTAGTTTCTCTGTACCTCAGTTCCCCATCTGTCCAGTGGAGATAACACCACTGCCCTGCCTCCCAGTTTGTGGGAGGGAAAATGCATTAAAGGTCATGAGGTGCTCAGAGGCTACAGCGCCGGGGACCCTAAGTTCCAGCATGGGACAGGCAGCTAGCAAAGGGCAGGTTTAACCAAGACTCCGGGAGCAAGGCGGCCATGATGGCAGCATTCAATCCCAGCAGAGCACTTTGCGTCCTGTCATTCATCGGGATAATTGCTGTCTCCCGCGAACGTTCTCGGGAGATCGCCCAGGTAATTAAAGATTAATACACGGATGGATAACTTTCAAAATGAGGGGGAGGCTGAGCCGAGGATTCGGGTTAATCTCTCTGACACCTTTCTCCCCTGAAGAGGGGGGGAAGATTCGAAGGCCCGGAGAGAGGAACGAGGTCGGAGGCCCTGGCAGGTCAGAGCGGAGGAAATGAATTCAAAGGACGTAGATGAAGAGACAGTGACTGCAGGCCCTACAGGAACTCCTCTTCCCCGGGTTAAAAATAACTTCAGATGCTGGGGCTCCTCCCTGTAGCCATGGGGGCAGGGTGGGGGCCCCCAGGGCTCTTCTCTCCCCAACCCACAGGGCCCCCCTCTGTCGGGCCGGGCTAGGGACAGGGATAGCACAGGACTTGGAGGGGAACAGGCAGCCTATGCCCTGCGACGGTCAGCTCAGAGCAACCCATCGCCCAGCTCCTCTGCCCAGCAGGGCCTGTAGGCCAGGCCAGCCCTACCCCAGCACAGCACTGTAGCCCTTTAAAGTAGCCCCTGGCCTCCAGCCTGCTGCACCTCCAGCGAAGTCTTTCTCTTGTGATTTGAGTTCAGGAACTCAGCCAGAGGTTTATTACAGGAGTGGGTGGATGAGGTTCTGCAGCCTGCAATGTGCCGGGGGCCAAACAAGATGATCATGACGGTCCCTTCTGGCCTTAAAGTCTCTGAGCCCAGGAGTCTTGGGGGTCCTGGGGAGGGGAGAGGGAAGACAGCGTGGGATACGTGTGGGGGAGATTGATTTATGCTGAGGAATCAGTTCTGCAGGGTGCCGCTGAAACCGGAGACCAAGGAACCAAGGCTCGGGCAAGAGTCAGCAATTAGCATCGTACGCTCGTGTTTATATTGGGCTCCTGCATCTTGATTCTCTCCTGTTTTCCATCAGTCATTGATGGGAAACAGATGCAGCTAAACCAAATGGGGCGTGTGGCCGCTGTTTGGGGAAAATGGCTGTTCGGTGGGGGAATGGAGGGCAGGCAACGCCCCTCAAAATCAGCCCTGACAGGGCAAGGCAGAAAAAGCCTCAACGGTGTTAGAAGAGGAAGGTTGGCTTTGTTGATAAGGCACCGGGCTGGGATTCAGGAGATCTGACTTGGATTCAAGATTTAAATTGTAAACGCTTTGGTGCAGGGACTGTCAATCTGTTCTATGTTTGCACAGAGCCCACCACAGTAATACAACTTTGTAACATAAGAATAATTCCGGGTTCAAGTCCCATCTCCGCTAGATGTAGATGCCTTGTATAACCTTGGCCAAGTCACTCAGGCTGAGATCCTCAAAGCTGTTTAGGGGCCTAACTCCCATTGATTGATAATGGGAGTTTGGCGCCTAAATAGCTTTGAGGGGCGGGGCCTGTTTTTCTCACTCAGTGTCAGTTCGGAGCCTAGCACAACGGGACCCCCCAATCTCAGTTGGGGCCCTCAGACACTAATATAAAGAATAAGGCGAATGCCTAGAGCACCTTTGGGATCACGGAGCACTTGACAGGCTGTATTCAGAGGGATCCCTTAACAGAAGGCGGGTGGGCAGTTCAGGGGTGGAACACAGCAGCCCGTCAGTGCCATGTGACAGCAGTCACCCCCTACATCGACATACTTAGTGCCAGCTGCTCCCCTGCCCCTGAGGCTCTGGATGGATCCAAGCCCACAGCAGGCAGCCTCTAACACCAGGGCCTGCAAAGTAATGAGAGGTGGACTCCATAGCTGGGGAGGGATTAGCCTCTGTGGGGGACAGGTTGGCTCACAGGATGGGGTGTCAGCATTGGGAGGGGAGCAGGATTATAGGTACTCCACTTAGGAAGGAACAGTCAATTGCACACATACAAACTGGGAAATGACTGCCTAGGAAGGAGTACTGCGGAAAGGGATCTGGGGGTTATAGTGGATTGCAAGCTAAATATGAGTCAACAGTGTAATGTTGTTGCAAAAACAAGCAGACCTCATTCTGGGATGTATTAGCAGGAGTGTTGTAAGCAGGACTTTTGTGTTCGGTTCTGGGCACCACGTGTCAGGAAAGATGCAGACAAACTGGAGAAAGTCCAGAGCAGAGCAACAAAAATGATTAAAGGTCTAGAAAACAAGACCTGTGAGGAAAGATTGAAAAAATTCGGTTTGTTTAGTCTGGAGAAGTGAAGACCTAGAGGGGACATGATAAGTTTTCACGTCCATAAAAGGTTGCTATAAGGAGGAGGGAGAAAAATTGTTCTCGTTAACCTCTGAGGATAGGACAAGAAGCAATGGGCTTATATTGCAGCAAGGGTGGTTTAGGTTGGACATTAGGAAAAACTTCCGAACTGTCAGGGTGGTGAAGCACTGGAATAAATTGCCTAGGGAGGTTGTGGAGGTTGTGGAGGTTGTGGAATCTCCATCATTTGAGATTTTTAAGAGCAGGTTAGACAAACACCTGTCAGGAATGGTCTAGATAATACTTAGTCCAGCCATGAGTGCAGGGGATGGGACTAGCTGACCTCTCGAGGGCCCTTCCAGTCCTATGATTCTATATTGTGGTGCAGTAGCAGGAGAGAGTGGGCACCTGGGGGGTGCTGGTGGTGGGGTTGTTGGGGTGGGCTAGGCAGCTGCGAAGGGGGTGAGTGGACCCTTCTGGGGTAGCAAGCCATGGACTGGCAGCTGGAACACGGGCACTGCCAGACTGAATCAGAGCAGGGATCCCTCTAGCCCAGGGCCCTGTCTCTGACCATGGCCAGAGGGAGGTGCAAGAAACCCCTGCAGCAAGGTGTTATGGGATAAGCTGCCCTGGGAAAAATTTCCTCCTGACCCCCTGCCCCTCCCGCCAATAGCCTCCCCCGCTCACACCCTGGCATAGAATCGTAGAAGATTAGGGTTGGAAGAGACCTCAGGAGGTCATCTAGTCCAACCCCCTGCTCAAAGCAGGACCAACACCAACTAAATCATCCCAGCCAAGGCTTTGTCCCGGGCCTTAAAAACCTCTAAGGATGGAGATTCCACCACCTCCCCAGGGAACCCTTCCAGGGCTTCACCACCCTCCCCGTGGAATAGTGACACCACTTCCCTTCTCCACATGACCCTCAGGGAGGCAGACCTGAATGAGTGTGTGCAGTGAAACACTCTTTCACGCCCTCCCATTAGCAACACGTGCTAATTACACGGCAGTTATGCCAGAGGTTAGCTTGTGGCTATCAGTCCGGGGTCTCCCAACGAGGCAGGAGTTCAGAGGGCCTGCGTTAGCGAAGCCTGGGGCTGCCCCTCTGTTTGTGCGGAAAATTGTTCTGCTCTGATTACAGGGTTAACAGCAGCTTCCAGCAATCCGTTGTTAGGGTGAAGGGAACCCGGGTCGGTTTAGGCTGCTGTAGTTAGTGCCTTTCCCTCTCCTGAACTTCCCCTTCCTTATGGGGCTGGGTGGGTTTGGGGGTTTGCTATTGGAATCCCGAGCTTTTCCCCACTAGGCTGCTGATTCAAATCCAGCCAGAGGGAATGGCTTGTGAAATGAGCCACTGGTCTCAGTCCAGTGCCCTCTGGACAAGGAGCGCTATCATCCCCTTAGCACCGATGAGCAGGCTGGGGACTGGATGGGCCATGGAGAGTTAGGAGCCTCCACACCTTTGAGGCTCGGGGCCTGAGCTCCCGGGGAAAGGCAGGACAATGCGGAGCCATGATCTGGGGAAAGGGGACGTGGGTCTCCAGGGTTGTCAGTCTGGCACCTTTCACCAGTACCAAACACGCTTCCTAATAACAAAACCCTTAATTTCCTGGGTTTTTAAAAGCTTGGTGCTGCAGCTGCAGAGGGCTCTTGAATCTCCTCTTGTTCCAGTCGGGTAACAGCCACGTACAGCTAAAGAAGTTGCCTGCACTAGGACACGACAGAGCCCCAAGTTTTTGTCCTGCCGCAGCTCCTGCCTTTGGCCAGTTTGCATTGCCACCAGTAGCTCTGTTTAGAGGGGGACGCGATATAGTCTATAGGTCGGTGTAGGAGCAACGGTATCATCCGTTGCAGGAGCAGGGGAACGCAGCTGCGGCAAAGATGGAACCAGGAGCTTCCAAACTGCTGCAGCTTGAGCTAAAAAGCCACGGCTGCCTAGTCGGGGCAGTAACAGACTCCTATCCTCTGCGGATCAGCACAGGCCTGTAGCACTTGCTCCCCAGGGGGTTACCCACACACTGATCTCTCACTCGCGCTCTCTCTCTGCTCCATTGCAGGTGTGACCTACTCGGACACCGTCAGCGCCACGGAGGCATGCAAGCCATGCACAGAGTGCGTGGGCCTGCAGAGCATGTCGGCTCCCTGCGTGGAGTCGGACGACGCCGTCTGCAAATGCGCCTACGGCTACTACCAGGACGAGGGGAGTGGGCAGTGCAAGGAATGCGAGATCTGCGAGGTGGGCTACGGCCTGATGTTCCCGTGCGGGGACACTCAGAACACCGTCTGCGAGGAGTGCCCCGACGGGACCTTCTCCGATGAAGCCAACCACATGGACCCCTGCCTGCCCTGCACCATCTGTGAGGAGAACGAGGTCATGATCAAGGAGTGCACCCCGATATCCGATGCCGAGTGCAGAGGTAATGGACCCCTGCATCCCTGTTCTGTGGAGCGTGGATCATGGTTGTTCAGATTAACACTTTAGGACCAAATCCAGCCCCATTAAAGGGCAATGGGAGTTTGGCCCTTAACTTCCTTGGGTTCACGATTTGTCCCTTAGTGACTTTCAGGTCAAAGGAATAAGTCACCCAGCATACCTTCCATTCCTACCTCTCAAAGCATTTTATCAAGGGTAGGTCAGGAGCATTAGCCTCACCTTACTGAAGGGAAAACTGAGGCACAAGGAGGGTGAAGTGATACGTTGATGGTCACACAAGGAGCCAGTGTCAAAATTCGAGGACCCAGGAGTCCTGGCTCCCAGTCCCCTGCTTTGATTATGACACCGCTCAAACAGCTGAGCAAAGAACCCAGGAGTCCTTACTCCCAGTCCCAGCCCCTAGACAATGTGGCCTCCAAGCAAACTGGGACCACCTCTGCTCCCCACCTTTCCGGGATGTAATGGTAAAGCAGGACGTGCAGAGTTTGATTGTTCCATATGATTCCACCTGTCCCTCCAGACAGATCTGGCTTCCCCAGCAAGGTCGCCGTGCCAATATAGAAACAGATCCCAGACGAGCAATGGAACCAGCCACGATGTTCTCTGACTCTGCCCCCACTGCACGGCCTTGGCGGCTGTCCCTCCAAGTCAGAGAGAGCTCCGCCTCCCGCATGCTCCACCACCGAGCCCACCCCAGCTGCTTCCCGCATCAGAGGCAGGGGAATGGGCGTACGGAAGCTTTTTCATATGGAAATTCTTTGGCAGCCAATCTTTGTTCACCTGGGAGGCCCAGGGATTAGATCAGGGGAGTGTAAGCCTGGCCAACTCCCATAGCATCTTTGTGCCTCGGTTTCCCCTTGTGGATAAAGGGGGTAATGGTGCTGCATCCAGCTGGTTATGGTGCTTTGGGATCCTCCAGTGAAAGGTACTATAAATGCAAAGCACTATCTGTCTCCGCTGTATCCCCGGGGCTGATACTGATCATCCATCAGCTTAATTCACTGCTGAACATGATGATTAAAGCTGCTACACACAGTAGAGAAAGCAACGTGGAGCCTAGGCGGGGACCACTGGAACGCCTGGGGTCAGAGTGCTGGTTCTAGACAGTGGTGTCGTACACATCAGGGTAATAAAGCAGCAGCCCCCAAGGCTAGCAGGAAAATCGAGGATGCAATACTGTCTTGGATGCAGCCCTGGGCATTTCAGGGGTTTGACACTTAGTGGGCAGATTCCAGAAAAGCCAGCACATGTTCTAACCATGTGGCTTTGTGTCTGCTGCTTCAAGCTCCCAGGTGGCTTGCAAACATCTGCCCTGCACTGGTGGTTGGTCTGGTGTGTTTCCAAGGGGTCTATGACTTCCCGGCAATGGCAGCCTCTTGGCTCCAAGGTGAAGCCCGGCTCATGTGGGGAGGGATATGCCCAGAGGTCTCTGCTGGCCGTGTTTAAAAATAATCGGCCTGCCTGGTAGGTACAGGAACCTGGAGCAAAGGGCCGACGTTTAATAGCTTCAGACGCTTTGTTTGTGGCAGTTGGAGCCTGGCAGTCCTGGCCTTCTGTAAAATGGAATTTGGCAGCCGGCGGGTCCCTAATGGGAATTAATTGAGGTGTTTCGTCGCTGACAGGCGTAGGGATTGCACTTCCCCAGGAGGCGCTAGTGTGCTTCATTTTGGGGGTGTGGAGTGGACCCAGACCTTCTCTGAGTTTCCTATGGCACAGGGGAGCTTGGGGCCTGGGCCCGGTGTACGATAACCCTGCCTGTTTTCAGAGCAATATGTGCCCTATGGGCTGCCCAGAGGCTGAAATCCCACCCCCGTGCAGAGAGCCGGTACCAGACCTAGGTATCATGCAGGACTTCAGTGCGGCTTCAGCCTCATGCACAGGGGTTGGAATTTCACCCAGTACAGGGACTGTAATTGTCCCTTGCCTGTGCATGCGGATGTAGGGGTGGGGGAAGTCCCCTGATTCCTGCTCTCCCTACCCCCTGCCTTGCACAAGGCCCAGGGACAACCTCTCCCTAGAATCCTACAGCAGCCCCGTCTAGTGCAGGGCCTGCTGGCTCCAATGAGGCTCTGTGCCTGGCAGAACCAGGCCTGTTGGCATGTGGGATCAGTGACTGAGTTTCACGAGGGCTCTCTGCTTCCTGAGGCTCCGCTGTGCCACCCCACAGGAGGGGTGGGGGGGCCAGGCTCCATTTTGCTGGGGAATTGTGTTTAAGAAGAGGGAAATAGGGAAATCGGGAGTGGGGGACAATGGTTCAATTTTCCCCTGGGATCAAATCTCAGAATGGGGAAACAGGCCAGGGTGGGTGAGACAGAACAAATCCACACAGCTCTGCAGGGAATGGCAAGCTCTGGCCTGCTGGCTACAGTCCTTCTGCTCCGTCGCTGCTTCTTCTAATGCCCGTGTTGAGTTCAGGACCTGGAGTGTCATGTCAGTGGGATCCGGGATAGGGACTGAGCTCTAGGGTAAGGAACAAGCCCTCGGGGCCAGCTGGGGATCAGCTGTAATGTCAGCTTGGGACTTTGCCTCAGCCCCCTCAAAGGTTTTAAGCTCCTCACTTCCACCGAGGCACTCTGGGAAGAGAAGGGGTAGGCTCGGGCCTGGGAAGTTTATGGTCCAGTGTAACCCACCGGTGGGTGTGAGCTACCAGTCCCAGGTCCCAGAAGAGGTGAGTCTGGTATAGCCCTAGCTAAGGCGTGTGGGCTTACACTACAGCAGCTTATGGGGTTTGTTTTTTTAGCTCTGGAGGTTCCTGGTTCAATCCCCCAGGGTGCCAGCCAATCCAAATTACATGCAGATTAGCACTGTAATAGTTTACACAAAATGTCACCTGTGTAGGGAAGGGACTCCTTTGTTAGAGGATCAGATTCTGTCATCTGGCAGTAACCCCCTGTTCCCCAAAGCTGAGTCCTCTGCTGCCCCAGCCACGCTGATGACACTTCACAGCGAGGCCCTGGTCCCCAGGGGATTTCCCAAAAGGGGCAGCCCTTTATTTAGAAAGCTCATTAGCAGGATGAATGGCATGATCGGCTGGTGGCAGGGGTGGGGGAGGGCACCAGTTTCCTCCTTTGGTTGGAGACGTAGTTATTTGCCCTGCCTGGAGCACAGAAGTAGAGAAGAGACCATTGTGCCATGGGTGTCTCTGATTCACCGCTGCAAGGCAGGGGGAGTTCTGGGCAGTCCTTTCTGGCTGATCCCTTTACAGGGTTGAATAAATGGAGCCAGAAGTCAAGGCACAAAGGGTGGGCTTTGTTAGCCAGATTTTATGCTTGGGGGCACGAGGGGCGGGATCAGAGCCCAGCAGAAAATAGCCAGGAAGGCCTCCCCAAGGCTTGCTCTGAAAAGGCGGCATGGGTTGGCACAGGAGCCGTCTGTTCCAGCCCAGCTGAGGGCGGTGTGCGGAGTAGGGGGGGCTGCCAGTTGCTACAAGCCGTTCTTCTGAGCCAGGAGCAATCGCCAGCCTGAGAAACTACCTCTGGATCTGGGTTTGCTCTTGGGCCAGGCCCCGCGTGGCACTCTAGTTAGCCTGTTCCTATGGCAGGGGTCGGTGCCCCGACAGGCTCCATGGCCCTGCTTGCGCCGTGGTTCTGGAGGGGATGGCAGAGGGGCCTGTGTGCGCATTCAGATGGGCAGGGTTTTTTCCAAAGGTTCTGGACAGGCATCACTCCTGGAGCAAGGGTTCATCTGCAGTGTGTTTCTGACACGGCTATCGGAGGGCAGTGTGGCGCGGGCGTGCTCTGAGCTGGGCATGGCAGAGCAGGAACTCAGGCAGTTTCCAGAAGGGGACTGCTGAGGTCTGTCCTGATTTAGAGCGCACGAGCAGCCTAGAGTGAAAGATACCAAAGGTCTAGAGCTATGGGCGGCATCATGGAACATTCCAGATGTCGGCCTTAGAACCCCAGGCTGCAGCGTGGACCATTCCAACTGCTGGCACAAGAACCCCAGGCCACGGCATGGACCATTCCAACTGCTGGCGCTAGAACCCCAGGCTGCAGCGTGGACCATTCCAACTGCTGGTGCTAGAACCCCAGGCCGCAGCGTGGACCATTCCAACTGCTGGTGCTAGAACCCCAGGCCGCAGCGTGGACCATTCCAACTGCTGGTGCTAGAACCCCAGGCTGCAGCGTGGACCATTCCAACTGCTGGTGCTAGAACCCCAGGCCACGGCATGGACCATTCCAACTGCTGGTGCTAGAACCCCAGGCTGCAGTGTGGACCATTCCAACTGCTGGTGCTAGAACCCCAGGCTGCAGCGTGGACCATTCCAACTGCTGGCGCTAGAACCCCAGGCCGTGGCGTGGACCATTCCAACTGCTGGTGCTAGAACCCCAGGCCGCGGCGTGGACCATTCCAGCTGCTGCTGCTAGAACCCCAGGCCACGGCATGGACCATTCCAGCTGCTGGTGCTAGAACCCCAGGCCGCGGCATGGACCATTCCAACTGCTGGCGCTAGAACCCCAGGCCACGGCATGGACCATTCCAGCTGCTGGCGCTAGAACCCCAGGCCACGGCATGGACCATTCAAACTGCTGGTGCTAGAACCCCAGGCTGCAGTGTGGACCATTCCAGCTGCTGGTGCTAGAACCCCAGGCCGCAGCGTGGACCATTCCAACTGCTGGTGCTAGAACCCCAGGCTGCAGCATGGACCATTCCAACTGCTGGTGCTAGAACCCCAGGCCGCGGCATGGACCATTCCAACTGCTGGTGCTAGAACCCCAGGCCGCGGCATGGACCATTCCAGCTGCTGGCGCTAGAACCCCAGGCTGCAGCGTGGACCATTCCAATTGCTGGCACTAGAATCCCAGGCCGCAGCATGGACCATTCCAAATGCTGGTGCTAGAACCCCAGGCCGCGGCATGGACCATTCCAACTGCTGGTGCTAGAACCCCAGGCCGCAGCGTGGACCATTCCAACTGCTGGTGCTAGAACCCCAGGCCGCAGCGTGGACCATTCCAACTGCTGGTGCTAGAACTCCAGGCCGCGGCATGGACCATTCCAACTGCTGGTGCTAGAACCCCAGGCCGCGGCATGGACCATTCCAACTGCTGATGCTAGAACCCCAGGCCGCGGCGTGGACCATTCCAACTGCTGGTGCTAGAACCCCAGGCCGCGGCATGGACCATTCCAACTGCTGGTGCTAGAACCCCAGGCCGCGGCATGGACCATTCCAACTGCTGGTGCTAGAACCCCAGGCCGCGGCATGGACCATTCCAACTGCTGGTGCTAGAACTCCAGGCCACACAGTGGACCATTCCAACTGCTGGTGCTAGAACCCCAGGCCGCGGCGTGGACCATTCCAACTGCTGGTGCTAGAACCCCAGGCCGCGGCGTGGACCATTCCAACTGCTGGTGCTAGAACCCCAGGCCGCGGCGTGGACCATTCCAACTGCTGGTGCTAGAACCCCAGGCCGCGGCGTGGACCATTCCAACTGCTGGTGCTAGAACCCCAGGCCGCGGCATGGACCATTCCAACTGCTGGTGCTAGAACCCCAGGCCGCGGCATGGACCATTCCAACTGCTGGTGCTAGAACTCCAGGCCACACCGTGGACCATTCCAACTGCTGGTGCTAGAACCCCAGGCCGCGGCGTGGACCATTCCAACTGCTGGTGCTAGAACCCCAGGCCGCCGCGTGGACCATTCCAACTGCTGGTGCTAGAACCCCAGGCCGCCGCGTGGACCATTCCAACTGCTGGTGCTAGAACTCCAGGCCGCGGCATGGACCATTCCAACTGCTGGTGCTAGAACCCCAGGCCGCGGCATGGACCATTCCAACTGCTGATGCTAGAACCCCAGGCCGCGGCGTGGACCATTCCAACTGCTGGTGCTAGAACCCCAGGCCGCGGCATGGACCATTCCAACTGCTGGTGCTAGAACTCCAGGCCACACCGTGGACCATTCCAACTGCTGGTGCTAGAACCCCAGGCCGCGGCGTGGACCATTCCAACTGCTGGTGCTAGAACCCCAGGCCGCCGCGTGGACCATTCCAACTGCTGGTGCTAGAACCCCAGGCCGCCGCGTGGACCATTCCAACTGCTGGTGCTAGAACTCCAGGCCGCGGCATGGACCATTCCAACTGCTGGTGCTAGAACCCCAGGCCGCGGCATGGACCATTCCAACTGCTGATGCTAGAACCCCAGGCCGCGGCGTGGACCATTCCAACTGCTGGTGCTAGAACCCCAGGCCGCGGCATGGACCATTCCAACTGCTGGTGCTAGAACTCCAGGCCGCGGCATGGACCATTCCAACTGCTGGTGCTAGAACCCCAGGCCGCGGCATGGACCATTCCAACTGCTGGTGCTAGAACTCCAGGCCACACCGTGGACCATTCCAACTGCTGGTGCTAGAACCCCAGGCCGCAGCGTGGACCATTCCAACTGCTGGTGCTAGAACCCCAGGCCGCAGCGTGGACCATTCCAACTGCTGGTGCTAGAACTCCAGGCCGCGGCATGGACCATTCCAAGTGCTGGTGCTAGAACCCCAGGCCGCGGCATGGACCATTCCAACTGCTGATGCTAGAACCCCAGGCCGCGGCATGGACCATTCCAACTGCTGGTGCTAGAACCCCAGGCCGCGGCATGGACCATTCCAACTGCTGGTGCTAGAACCCCAGGCCGCGGCATGGACCATTCCAACTGCTGGTGCTAGAACTCCAGGCCACACCATGGACCATTCCAACTGCTGGTGCTAGAACCCCAGGCCGCGGCGTGGACCATTCCAACTGCTGGTGCTAGAACCCCAGGCCGCGGCGTGGACCATTCCAACTGCTGGTGCTAGAACCCCAGGCTGCAGCGTGGAACATTCCAGCTGCTGGCGCTCGAGCCCGCAGCCTGCAGCCTGGACCATTCCAAATGTCGGTGCTAGAGCCAGAAGGTGGATTACTCCCTACTCGCGTAGCGGGCAGCGTGAAAAGCCAGGTCATCAGGCAATGGAGAAAGCAGCAGATTTGGGAGGGTAGGTGGCACCAGGGAGAGTTAAAACTGAAGCCGAAGCATCAGCTCAGCGGTCACGCTCTCCTGGCAATGGGATGCTGTAAGCGTCGGAGACGGTTTCGTGCTAGAGACTATAAAATCACAGGCCCCCAGGCCTTGCCTTCGCCTGTCCTGCTCTCCCCCCGGCCACCTTTCATAACCTCCCCGTGACTTTTCCTGCCTTTTCCCCAGCAACAAACGGGTAGGACCCTCCCTGCTTCACAGGCACAAGATGAGACACGTTTTCTTCACCAGGCATGCCTAGGTGCGGTTCTTGGCTGAAGACAGGGAACCAGCCAATAGGCAAACATTTTCCTCCCCTCCGGAGCTGAAAGGACAGGGTGTGTCCCAGAGCAACGGGGCATGCATGGAGGCTAGGAGCGTCTGGGCACAGAGGGGAAGAGAACAAACTGGGAACGCCGCTGCTCTCTGACTCTTAGTGACTCATGCCATTGAGCTGGAGGGAGGGGATCCAGGTGAAACAGGAACACCTCGATGTTAACAAGGGACGACCCTAGCTCCATGCCTGACTCCATGCATGTTGCTGAGACGGGTGGCAGTCCTGTGTTTGCCGCGCAATAGCTGTGTCTGCAGGCTGCATAGCACAATATTCCCGTGTATTAAAATCAATGTGACAGTGAGCCCTAATTGAGGTTGGGGCCCCATTATGCTAGGCCCTGTACAGATCCAGAGTAAGAGACTCCTTGCCCCGATGAGCTAAGGGTCTGATCTGCAAAGGTATTTAGGCACCTAACTCCCATGGATTTCAGTGGGGAGTTAAGCACATAACAGCTTTGAGGCCTACAGCCTAAATAGACAAGGAAGACAGAAGAAATGGTATTATCCCCATCATACAGATGGGGAGCTGAGGCACAGAGAGAGGGGCTCAAGTTCACAAAGGACAGTCTGAGACGGGGTAGGAACTGAACCCCTCTCTCGAGTCTTGGACCACTATCCATAAGCCCATCCTTCCTGTGCAGGATAAGGAGACGTACATGCACAGTGCAGCACGCCGGCAACGCGGGGCTTCCATTGCCTGGGTGGAGCTGATCCACCGAACAGCCCCGCGGGTCAGTTACTGCTGCTGCCACCCAGCCGGGCTCCAGGCGGAAAGTAGGGCTGAGAGGAGGAACAGCAGAAAGAACGTCTCTCACCTCAGGCTCCGATCTAGTCAGATTTCATCAGCAAAGCAGGGTCGGGCCAGGCCAGCACTGCGGTGAGAAATCGCGCAGGGAAAAGCCTGGCCGTTCGCGATAATCACACGTGCTGTGGGCACATCTGCCAGGAGTAGGAGATGGGATGTTACCCCGTGTTCCGGCAAACCTCCAGTGGCAGGCACAGAAGTTTAATCTCCTGCCCTTGCAGGATTGCTCCCGACAGCATCTTCTAGTGAGTCATCCTGCCTAGATGTCTATATCTCCGGGGATGGAGCGTCCATTGGAAGACTCTTACCCAGTCACATAGATCCCACTGTTGAGGGTGTTTCTCTTGATATTTATCCTGCATCATATTACTTTTTTTTTTAAACCATCCCCTTATTTCTAGTTACAACTTCTTGGACCATTCTCTTTGATATTGAAATAGTTGTGGCTTTAGGTGGCCTGTCCCACCTTAGTTATTACTTATTCAAGAGACATGTGTTTGGATGAGTATAACCTAAATTCCTTCTCTGGGTTCCCCTGGCAATGGATATTCTTGGTTCCTCTCGTCCATAAATTGTAGGCTAGTATTGTTGTACGTAGCCAGCTCTGAGGAAGGGACTGAAGGTCCGGAACAAAATCCATTTTTGCCATAGACGATTTGGAAAAAGAATTCATTCTGAGAGGTAATGTGAGGAAAATTGGCAGATCTGATTTCTATTCCCAGCTCTGCCACTTACCTGCTGGGTGACCTTTGGCAAGCCACTTCCTCTTTCTCCTTTGGCATGTCTCTTTAGATGTAAGCTCCTTGGGGCAGGGACTGTCTCTTATTAAGTGTCTGTGCGCTGCCCTGCAGTGGGGGGCTCTCGCCTCAAGGCAACTGAAATACAAATAATAAGAAGAAATAAGAGCATAAGAACGGCCACACTGGTTCAGAGCAAAGGTTCATCTAACCCAGAATCCTGTCTTCTGACAGTGGCCAGTGCCAGGTGCCCCAGAGGGAATGAACCGACCAGGGAACCATCCAGTGATCCATCCCCTGTCGCCCATTCCCAGCTTATGGCAAACAGAGGCTAAGGACACCATCCCTGCCCATCCTGGCTAATAGCCTTTGATGGACCGATCCTCCAGGAACTTTATCTAGTTCTTTTTTGAACCCTGTTATAGTCTTGGCCTTCACAACATCATCTGGCAGGGAGTTCCACAGGTTGCCTCTGCGATGTGTGAAGAAACACTTCCTTGTGTTTGTTTTACATCGTCTGCCTATTCATTTCACTGGATGACCCCCCTAGTTCTGAGCCTGAACCAAGGTTAATTTTAGGTATGTTTGAGGTTGGAGCTGAACGCTTTTCAGGCCACTAAAAAGCGGCCTCATCTCAGTGATGAGCGAACAGCTTCCTGTGCACATGCTATACGGCGATGGCCATTGGACGAACCGTGCTCCATAGACTGTCCCACGCTCTTGCTAAGAATCTGCACTGCTCCGCGCGTTCTGTTAGACCTTCCGACTGCTTGCTTCTTCACTGCATTCAGCCTTCCTCAGTGGTGACCCTTCCCTAAGAGGGAAGCGATCAGGTTACTGCAAACCGTGCTCAAATGATCATCACAGCTGCCTGCCCTGCTTTTGATCTCTTCCCTGACGTGCTTCCCCCCTTGCCTAGCTTCATCTACACGGTCTGCAGTCCCCAAAGCTCTGATTGCTGCTGTCTGGTCCTAGTACATCCAAGTGGGATGCATCTGCTTTGCTGATGAGTGTTGGTATTTGACAGCAGCGCTGCGTTTCTGAAACCCTTTGCCCTTTTCGATTTGGTTGGTGCTCCAAATTTCACGCCCTTTAGAGAACGACAGGTCAAAGCCCCACAGTCCTTGACCATCAGGAAAAAAGCCTCCAATAAACAAAAACTGGTAAAGAGCAAAGGGCAAAGATGGCTCTGAGCTGGCTCCAGGCAGGGTCAGCCGTCCCAGGGTGGAGAAAGGGTATGGAAAAGATTCAGCGCTCTCTGGAATTTCATGCCAGCATACAAAGGCTGCTACCTGCAGGGATATGTGACGCTGGCCTGCTGGAGCTAATGAGACGGACTAATGAGAAGGAGGAATGGGAGACACAATTCACACCGAGGGTGTGCCATGTTTAGGGTTGGCAGACAGTGGTTAGAAATGGGTTCTGGCTGCAGAATTCGGGGTCGGGGGGTTAGGCTGTGGGCTTCCCGTGTGAGCCCACCTCTGCCAGGAAGTCCTGACAGTCTTTGGGCAGGTTTAGTTACCCCTGAGATAAAGGAAAGGAGGACTTGTGGCACCTTAGAGACTAACCAATTTATTTGAGCATGGCTACTCTCATTTTGAGCCCCACTAGAGAGAGTCAACAGTGGGGACTGTGCAGTAGCTGTTTTCATAGCGCTCACCCATCCATGTGCCATGATGTGGAGAGATGGCTAACCCTGTTAAGGGTGCCAGAGGGGTGTGTCTGTGTGAGGAGGGGCGGGGCCTCGTCTTGGCTCCTCCCCCTGGGAGCCAGCACGGCTTCATTGGGCGTGTGCTGGCTACAGCCTCCCAAAGGGTGGCAAGTCTCACTGCCCGGCGCCTCTGGAGGCGTTATGCCTTGCCTCCCCCTTCCCTACGGTGCCTAGACTAGTCACAGCCATTACTGAGCGCTCGAGAGGCGAAAGGGAGGCGGGGTGAATTGCTAACTCGTTTTTATTCCCCTTGGCAGATCTTCACCCGCGCTGGACCCCAACCCTGCTGGGGTCTGACAGCCCCATGCCGTTCACCAAAGACCCGTATGATACCGAAGGCATCGCCAGCACTCTAGCAGATACAGTCACCACCGTCCTGGGTAGCTCCCAGCCAGTCGTGAGCCGCGGCACTGCCGATAACCTCATCCCTGTCTACTGCTCCATCCTGGCAGCCGTGGTGGTGGGGCTAGTGGCCTACATTGCTTTCAAAAGGTAGGCAGGGGCCAATGTCCTGATGGATTCTAGGAATGGAGGGAGGGCTCCAGGAGTGGGGGAGGCTGCCGGCCTCAGACTGAGGCCCAGGGCCATTACTGCCGCATCGGGCAGCTTTCTCTAGCAGCATCTGGTCGTCTTGGGACCTTTGGTGATAATGGAGTTATCAGATTTGGCGGTTTACTCAGATTTACACTTCGCACTGGTATAAATGACAGCACCGGAGGGGCACATTTGGGAGTTGGGCACTCGTCTCCTATGGAAGGCCAAGGGGAGTTGGGCACTCACATGCCCTGCAGTGCAGAGCAATGGAGAATTGGGCCCTATATGGTTTCTCTCACCTATCTTGTTCTTTCTTTAGCTCGCTCATTTCCCTTTGGGGAGTGCTTGTAACTCCGACACATTCTGCAACTGCATCACTTTCAGTGTCTTGCACCCTCTCACCCGCTTTGTGCTGGGAGTTGCACCTGGTGCCTATGCAGGTTGCAGCTGGTTCAGTGTTTGAACAGAGGCTACGATTTCTCCACATACCAACGTGCTGGAAATAATCCCTAATCACTGTTATTCCCAGGGAGGAGGCTGAATTCTCTGCTAAGAAAACTCCCATTGACTAATCAGTGATGCCGGCAGAGGTGCACCCCAAAGACATTCCCATGTGCACACCCACAAGCGTGTTCACACATGCACCCGCACGGTTCATATGTGCATATTCTCACCCAACTACCTGTGTGTACCGAGTCACTGCATTCACATTCAGTTGCATGTCTGCACACAATCCCATGTGCCTTTGCATATCGCTCGGTGCAGTGAGTCACACATACACAGAGGCCCACATGCTGTTTCACAGGCATTTCCACGTGCACACCAAAGCATATAAACACATGCATTTACGTGCGTGGACCCCCGGTTTGACGTGCATTTATATGAACCCACACAATCACAGATGTATTATTGATCAGAATGCAGCCATTTGATTAGCTCTACACTCGTGGTCCATCATTAAAAAGCTCAAATCATAGACCTGTAAGACTGGAAGGGACCTCAGGAGGTCTTCTAGTCCAGTCCCCTGCAGTCAAGGCAGGACAACCTTATGACCAGCCTCAGCCAAGTTTATTGTCTAAAGACAAAGTCGTACGATACAGAAAGGATGTTTATGTACCGCTCCCTCTGGGAAGCTGCTTCTCGCAGCAAGTGCTTACACAGTGGGTTTGCTTCTAAGATTGTGGCCCCCCAAACTAGCTATTTTTATAGTACACCCATTTACAAGTTAAAAGCATTCAATAAGACACCCAAGACTAAAATTCACCCATCAGCGTTTTTACCTGTTTGTCCTGGTACCAGGGTGTGCCCCTTAGCTCCTTTTGAACAAAGCACTCCATTCCACGCCATGAAAACAGTCTCTACTTTGTACCAGAGCAGAGCACTCATGTCTCTTGATTTTGACAGGATTTATGCTGTATCTAGCTTTGCAAGGTATTGTGGGAGATATCGCGAGTGGGCAAGCCTGACCCTAATACAACCCAGTGCTAACATTCATATATAATGTAATGTATATGATATTAATATGATGGATACTACATAATACGGTATGCAATACGTATCACCTATACATTGGCTAACAGTATGCACACAGTCCCATACGTGCACAGACTCCAGTGCATAAATGCACGCAGACTGGTTTTCATGTTCGTTAAAAAAATATTTGTATGTCTAAAGGAAAGTTTATGTTTACAGGAAACGCAGGTCTCCGGTGGTGCAAATTGGCACTGAATTCAGTGGAGTGGTGCCAGTTTACACTGTTGGAGAGTTTGGCCTATCGACATCAGGAGCAATGCAGTAATTCTCCCCTGAAGGATGAATGCTGGCTTTCTAGTCAGCCTGGCTAAACCTAGGCCGCCAAGCAAACTAAACCAGTCCTGTCCTAATCACAGTGGACTCATGCAGCCTGACTCAGTGGCCACACTCACCTCTGTAACACTACTGATTTCAGTGGAAGAGCTAGCCCTATGCTTAAAAGTTGGGTCGGCCTAGCTACATCCCTCAGGGCTGTGAAACATTTTGTGCCCTGTGCGACGTAGCGTAGACTGTAGATGTGGATAGGTTGGCAGAAGAATCCTTCCGTTGACCTAAGTACCACCTCTCGGAGAGGTGTATTAACTACATCGTGGGACAAACCCACGCAGGAAGTGTCTATGCTGTTGCGTAGGAAGTGTCTACACTACGGCACTATGGCTGCAGCCCGGTCACTGTGCCGTTGGGAGTGTAGCCATACCCTTGATCCTCATTTATACCTAGCTGAGACTTAGATGGCAAGCCCTTTGAGGCAAGGACAGTCTCTTTGTTCTGGGATTGTACAGCACCTAGCACCCTGTAGGGGGTCTTGATCCGTTACTAGGGCTCCTAGGTGTGACTGCAATACATCCTAGTAATCAGTATCAGGATGCTGGAGCCTGGATCTCTAAGGACGGCGGTTCTGGCTCTCTGCTGCTTTGCCCTCGTATCAACATTTATACCAGCAGTGCCAAGGCAGACAGGGCACAGAGGGGCAGGACAGGGAGAATGAGGCTCTGTGACTCTGGCTGACTTACAATAAGATCCAGGTAAGAGGCTGGTGGATGTGGCTGGATTGGCTGTTTCATTCCTCTCCGCTGGTCCCTTCTGCAGGTGGAACAGCTGCAAACAGAACAAACAGGGCGCCAACAACCGCCCTGTGAACCAGACCCCCTCTCCGGAAGGAGAGAAGCTTCACAGCGACAGCGGGATCTCCGTGGACAGCCAGAGCCTTCACGACCAACAGCCACCGACACAGACCGCACAGGTGCAGGGTAAGGTTTATCCACCAAGCCGGGCGAGGGTGGGACCGGGGCTGGGCGAAGTCTGCAGTTCAGGGCTGGGGCGCACTGGTGGAGCTGGGAGGGTCAGACATGGTATTGTGGGGAAGGGGAGCTGCAGGTCAGGATTGGGGTAGGAGTGGCTGGACAGGTTGGGACAGAGGGGAGCCCAGGACTGGAACAGTGGGGTGATGCTGCAAGCCCAGACTGGGGAAATAATACACAGGAGGGTACAGGCCATAGGCATCCCCCGGTTTGTCTTGGGAAGCTGCCCGCCCCCCAATCCTGGGACTCTCCTGGGCTTTCTGACCCCTTCTGGTTCAGCTTCATCTCCCAAAGGCTGCAGTCACCCTGCTCTGTTCCTTCTCTTCCCTGCACAGCTCTGAAAGGAGACGGAAACCTCTACACCAGCCTGCCTCCTAACAAGCAAGAGGAGGTGGAGAAGCTGCTCAACAGCTCCCCCGAGGACACCTGGCGTCATCTGGCAGGGGAGCTGGGCTACAAGGAGGATCACATAGACTCCTTCACGCAGGAGGAGTGCCCTGTCCGGGCCCTGCTCTCCGACTGGTCCAGCAAGGACAGCGCCACCATGGACGCCCTGTATTCCGCCCTGCGCCGAATCCAGCGGGGAGACATTGTGGAGAGCTTGTACAGCGAGTCGACCGCCACGTCGCCGGTGTGAAGGGCGGGGTGGGAGAGGCGCTCCCCAGCCAGCCCCTCTGCGACCCCACAGAGATACCAGCCGGCAAGAAGATGTGAAGGAAATGGGGTTCCAGCCTGGGCCCCCTGCTATTTACGAACAATCCTGTATGCACTGACCTCTTATTTTCAGTATTGTCCCCTTTTTTCTATCCCCCTTTCTCCAGCAGACAGGCTGATGCGAAAGCAGAAGGGATATAGCCAAGGCAAATGGGAGCTGTGGCCTCCTTCAGTCTGGCTGGGACCTAGGAGTGCTTGACGGCTTCGGCACATCCTATGTGAGCAGAACAATCTCTTGTGCCCCCCCGCCCCGAACCCCAACAACACTTCTTCAGTAGCTGTAACAATGACCGCATTTGCTCTCTCAGGTCTCTCCTCTTTCTTTCTCTGTCTGCTTCGTTCCCCCTCTTCCACTCCCCCTCTGAGGATCTTCCTCTACCCCACCCCCCACAATATCCACCCCTTCCTATTTGCCCCAGATCACCAGTTACTCCCCCTTTGAATTGCATCTGCCAAGCCAGGAAGGATGGATCCAGCTGAATTCAGAGAGAAGAGGGTGGATTTCAAGGCTAATGGTTGAGTGAAGATGTTATTAACAGGGAATTGGGAGGGAGGGTGGGGAGCAGAGGGATATCATTAGAAGGAGCTACCCAAGGATGCATCATGGGGGAAAAAAGGGCTCCCTCCATAGAAACACACATTTGTGCCTCTGCACTGTCTTTGGGAGCGGTGAGGGGCGGGAGGACTTTGTTTCCAGCAGGCAAAATCTACACTGTGAATCATGAAACATACAGCGTGCATGTTGGAGACAGAGATCCACATGCCTCCACAACACGCACATGCCTCAGGCTTGGAAGAGTTTGCCTTGGTCATTAGCAGCCAGGCTGCCTGACACGTTAAGAAACAATCTAGTCACCTGTGGAATAATGTCGTTTGCCCGCCTTGGATGCTCAGCGGTCAATAGCCAGCACCTTCCCAGGCACTGATCTCTCCAAGGCAGACATCACCCTTGTTAGAGCCACCAAATTCTAGTGGAGAATAGCAAACGGCTAATGGTGCTTGGAAAAGCAGGAAACAATTGCCATCCATCACGCTGCAAGCCCGGTGCTGCCATGGAGATCTGGGCCAGCTGCAAGGCCCCTGACTCAAGCTGTCATCCCAGACCCATCATGTATTGTACTGGTGAGACACTAGGAGAAAGGCTCTGTGCCCTTCCTCGGACCAGTGATCCACCCACTGTGGGCTATAATGTCATCACGCTGCTGCATTAGCGGCCGACGAGCAAGGGGAAAGTGGGTCTGGGCGATGTTAGTGATGGAGTTGATTCTATTCTATATGGGCTCATAGACTGTGATCATTACCGCAGTATCTGAGCTGGTACGGATAAGGCTTGAAAGGGTCGGAGGGTGATTTGGAAGAGCGCCCAGAAGCTCAGCTGTCTTCACTGTATTATCTGAACCTCTCGGTCTCTGCAAAGCTGGAGACATCCCAAGAACAGGCTCCTTTGGGTATTTTGAGGCTTCCAGGGAAGACCCGGGTGGTAGAGAGGCAGCTGCAGCAACCTGTCTAAAGGAACAGGGCGTGGGGGAGTGTGTTCAATGGAGTTTTTCCCAGGCTCGGAAATGGGTTTGGGGGAAAGATGGTGTTGGAGGCGGGGGAAAGATGGGTGAAAATGGGTTTGGGGGAAAGATGGTGTTGGGGGCACATCAAAAAATTTGGCAAAAGAAATTCAGTTCAGGTCGAAATATTTCGTTTCCATCATTTTGAAGCATTTTGTTTTAATTTTGACCATTTGAAGGGTTTTTTTTAATGGGGGGGGGTACTAGAATTAGCTTAATTTTTTAAGCAAAAAGCTACTTTGAACTGGAAAACTATGATTTGTCATGTTGAAAATGTCAAAATAAAACATTGACAATTTTGACACACTCCCCCCCCCACACACACACACAATTTGGGGTAGGAAACTTTTGTCAAAATTGACCCTTTCCTGCAAAAAAAAAAGTTTCCATTTCAAAAAAATCAGCGTTTTCCAGTGGAGAAAAAAAGTTTCTTTGGAAAATTCCTCACCCGCTCTACTATTCAATGCAAGTAAGAATCCGGCCTCAAATGTCTCCAGTTCTAGAATATACCCTGCTTCTGCCCTCACAACACAGGATCAAATCTCATTTGACTGGTAGCTAGTGAAGAATTGTAGCAGAACTGGGGTGGGAAGGGGAGCCCCTCACCCTTCCTCCTTTTCTGCCTCTGGTCTGGCCTCTTCCTCCAGTCCTCAAGCCAGCAAGTCCACGGCGTATATCCATAGAGCTGCTAATTCATTAACGGCCTGACTCTAGTCTCCTTGCTCAGACAGCATTGCCTTGGAAAGCAGTGGGAGCGCTGTCAGAGGAAGGAGGTCAAGAACAGGGCCTGCAGTAGCTGAGTTTTGGTGATGGTCATGAGTTCACAGATGAAATGAAGTCTATGGGCCACGTTCATCTCTGCTCCAATTCTGGGGGGGCTCCAAAGGGGCCGAACTTGTCCCTGAAAAGGGAAATCTGAGAGACTGAGCTACGTAAGTGAAGGACCTGCTGTTTGCCTCCCAGCTCCGCCAGAAATCTTGTTATTAAATGAGGAAGAAGGGGGGAAAAAAACCAAATGAGACAACTAAGAATTAATTGTAAATAATATTGTCTTGTTTTACTCACTGCTAAATGTTTCTAAGTGTGAAGTGGATTACAGTGCTGAAGAGCAGGAGACCTTGGCTTTCTCATCAAGGGCTTCTGTTCAACGCTGCCTTAGCATGGGGTCTAGCTGTTACCCGTTCTTCCACAAAGCTATGATAAGTGTTATAACCAGTGCCATTCAGCGCCAATGAACTGACTGGCCTCTCAGCGTCTTCCTGATGGACAGTGTTGTGGCAAAGATCCGTTTGCTCATGGCTCTGTGTTGCAGGTTGAATTTTATGTTACCAGCCTTGTATTTGTTACAATAACCTTGATTCTGGCCTTACAGAGGGAAATTGACATATGCACACTTTTTTTTTTTTTTAACAATGATGATGATGATGATGGCAGTGTTGAATGGCCATGCGAAACTGACGAAAGCAGAGAGATTAGATCCAGGATGAAACTTCAGGCCTTTTTAAAGGGACAGGTTGAAATTTTCAAAGGTACCCATAGTTATTAGATGGCACCCAAATCCCACTGAATGTCAGTGGAAGTTGAGCACTTAACTCCTTTAAGTGCTATAAATTTCACCCATTATGCTTTAAAATATGGGGGTGGGGGAGTTGCTAAGAATTGGGCTTCTCGAACAGGATTTACAAAAATGTCCAGCTACCATCATACTTTTGATTGATTTAGGAGTACATGCCCTTTCAGTGGGGCTTGAGCTTCTAGGTCACCTAAGATGCTTTGGAAAACCAGACACCCATGATGACCATATGTAGGCATGTAATTAAATGGCCTGATTTAGGGGTGAGCACTCAGCAAGCAGCTCCCTATGAGGTCAGTGAGAAAAGAGCACCTCTGAAAATCAGGCCACTTAACCAGGTGCCAAAATATGGACTTAGGAACGGATCATTTAGACCCCCATTTCCGAAAAATGTTGCCCGTTTAGATGTATATTTTTTTTAAGTTTTAGAAAACTTAATATGAGTAGAAATGTCCCAAATATTTTAAGCCAAAAAAAAAAAAAAAATGACAATGGAAACGGGAGGGATTGGATCAAAACCTTCCTGCTTTGGCGCTGAAAATGTAAACACAATGGCTAAGGTTTTCAGACGTGACTAGTGACTTCAGGTACCCAAGTGAGGGCACCTTAAAAAGGGGGCTGATTTTCAGAGGGTGGGTGCTCGGCTCTTTCTGAAAATCAAGCCCCTTTAAGGTGTCCCCAGATAACAAGTCACTTGCAAAATGCTTGGCCAGCAGCATTGGGCTAATGCATGAGAAGCAAAAACTGAAACTTACCCATCTAGGTCAAACTGGGAGAAAGATAAACAAGCAATGAAAGACGAGAAACAATAAAAAAGGCACATTTGAGTCAGATGGATGTTATCTTTAACCATCTATATGGTGTTGTTAGTAATGCAGGCAAGGGATTTTTTAAAAATATGTTAATAGTGACCTTACCACTCATTTTTTGTATGCAGACACTGAAGCATCATATAAGAAATCAGGTATTCTTCACAGGCCCCAGGGGTGCTTAGATATTGTACATGGAGAAACAGCTTTAATTTTTGAGTTGCCTTATATACGTGGAAGGTGATCGTAGTCATAACATCCCTGTGTTGTGTTCCAGACAAAAATGCCTTGCAGAGAACTCTGAAAAGCAAATTCATAGATACTACAGTCAGAAGGGACCATTATGATCATCTAGTCTGACCTCAGGCCACAGAATCTGCAGACTCACAGCTATGTTGTCAAGCTGGTTTACATTTTTCGAACTATTGGTTCCCACCGGAAGATGAGGTTTTCCTCAAAACTGAAAGTTATCCCAGGAAAATGTAGTTTTTTCGGTGAAATTTTATTTTCATTTTCAAGGGAAATTTCGGAACAAAAATATTCATTTAGCTTCATTTGAGATGGCAATTTTTGTTTCCATTGCTGAAAACCGAAACAAATTGAAAATTTCTATGAGCATCAAAAGGAACATTTGTATTTGAATCGGAATGAAATAAACATTCTCAGGTTTTGCTTTAAAATTCCCTGCAAAACATTGGAACGAAACTTTAGCTGAAGATTTTCAACCAGCTCCAATATTTTGGATTCTCTCCATTTTTGAAGCGCACGGAAACTTGCATGAGAACAGGATTAGATTGGGGTTTTGGCTGGGATTTGCAAAGTACACACTGAAAGTCAGTGGAAGAAGTCTGAGGTACTTATGACAGGTTTCAGAGTAGCAGTCGTGTTAGTCTGTATTCACAAAAAGAAAAGGAGGACTTGTGGCACCTTAGAGACTAACCAATTTATTTGAGCCGAAGCTTTCATGAGCTACAGCTCACTTCATCGAAAGTTTATGCTCAAATAAATTGGTTAGTCTTTAAGGTGCCACAAGTACTCCTTTTCTTTTTGAGGTACTTATATTGTTCCCATCACTGTGGTATCTGTGCAGGGATGGTGTCCCTAGCCTCTGTTTGCCAGAAGCTGGGAATGGGTCACTTGATGGTTACCTGGTCTGTTCATTCCCTCTGGGGCACCTGGCACTGGCCACTGTCGGAAGACGGGATACTGGGCTAGATGGACCCTTGGTCTGACCCAGTAGGGCCATTCTTATGTTCTTATCTGATCACCTCCCACTCTTTAAGGCAGGGAAGTGCTATTATTCCCACTTTACAGATGGGGAAAGTGAGATCCGGGAAGAATAAATGACTTGTGTCAAATCAGAGAGAAAGTTTATGGAAGAACAGGGGAAATAAACCCAGCTCTCCTGTGATGCAGGTTAGCATTTCTCCATCCTGCTCCCCCTGCAACCACACAGACCCTGTGCTGTTTCTCTCTGAGGAGTGATGTATATGTTCTGATGGCTAAGGAGGACTCTACGAGTTAATGTTCTTCCAGCTTCTTAAAAAAGAAGTTACTCAGTACCACAAAGCAATATTTGATCATATTATTTGCACTGTGAATCCTAAAAGCAGAGAACAGAACAAAAGCATCCTCGTTAATCACAGATCTCCAAATAATTCACCCCCCGTAAATCCTTAGGAGTCACACTGGAGAAACATTGTGTTCCTTCCCTTCGGGGTGAAAGGGTTAATTTAAAGCAAGGCTCGCATTTACATCCCCACCCCACCTGCAAAAGCCTGGCCCTTGCAGGAAGAGAGGACAAAAAAAAATAAATGGCCTGCCAAGCAAGTCAGCGAGGGTCATCTGCTCAGGGGCGGCCTGCCTGCAGTGGGAACAAGGGAGAACTCAGGGGTTATTTAGGGCACAGTGTGAGAACAAGGAAAGATCCGGCCTGCTCTGCAAAGAGAGCAGGAAAGGATGGGGCAGCTAGAGAGCCTGGCCGAAGAGGTGGGGCTGGGGAATCTCTAGTGGAGGAGGGGAAGAGAGACTGTGAGGTGTAAGGGATGCCTCCCTGATATGGAGAAAGGCTCAGGGAGCATTGTGGCATCAGGAAGTGGGGGAGATGGCGTCTGTGTGAGGGGGAAGGCTCAATGCAGCGTGATGGCTCCAGTGGGCATGGGAGGACGGGCACTTTGGCAGGGAGGGATTCAGCAGTGGTAGCCACGGCGGCTCCTGCTTGAGTAACAGCCTCCATCTCACCCAGCAAACTATAGTCCTCTGCTTGCCCCATCCCAGTGGGACACAGTGAAAGTGTCAGAGGCAGAAGCAGGGGAGGGGGGTGTCAGGAGGAGAAGGAGGCTCAGTGGAGGATGAATTTTTAAGCCCTGAAAAGTCTGTGTTCATGCCAATCTCTCTGTAGACCAGGCAGAAAGACCCATTCAAAGAAAGAACCATTTCCACAAGGCATCAAATGCGGATGGCCTTAGCTGGCAACTGCGCATGCAAAACCCACCAGTTTGGAGAATTTGTTCCAGACTCTGAGCCCAGCCACCCTGGCGTAAATCCCAGTGCAGTCCAGTGGAGTTCGCCTGAATGTGCAAATCCACTGACATTGGGACGACTCTGGATTTATGGCCCGTCTACACACAGAAGTGGCACTGGTTTAATTAAAATCCATTTCAAAGCTGAGCTGTTTTCGTGGCTATAGTGTAAACATACCCTCAGCTCAGCTTAAACCTGGCTTCCAGTTTTACTTGCGTTGTTAAATTTACTGGTAAAAATTAAACCGCTACACATTAGATTTAAACAGATTGATGAGCGGCCACATTTGGTTTTTGCACAACTTAAACTAAATCGGTTTAAAGTCACGCTTTCATTTAACCGGGTGCAATTCAGTGTGCAGAGCAGGAGCTCCTGAGCTCAGAAATCTCTTTCTTATCACCAGAGCAATATTGCTAAGTGCTCAGGTCCTAATGGCCATGTAGGAGAAGCCCCTCGGTGCATCACCAAATTCCATGCTGACGCGAGAAGCGTTCAGTATGCAAAGAAGGACTTAGGGACACTTCACCTTCCTGTTCTGAGACAAAAGTACCAAGGGAAAAAATAAGCCAAAGTTAATGATCTTGGAGATTTTTGTTGCTTTTTATAATGTTTTGTTGTACAAAGACAGCACGTTCCTCTTGTTAATACCTGTTATTATCCCGGCCCCTCGGGTTTCTCTGTAATAGGAGTAATGCCAATTAGAAATTCTTACAATGAATAAATATTCCTGTAATTCAACCACCCAGTTAGTCCTTTTGCTGTGATTGGTGTCAGCAGTGGGCGTTTGGGTGGATGGCTGACATGGCCCAGGATCAAAAGGTTGTGTTTGTATGTCCATGAATGAACATGTGCTTGTGTGGGCAAGTAGCCTGGTGTATTGTTCAGCCGTGAATAAGCAGCATACAGCGCTGGTGTGTCGTGGATGTATTTAGTGTGGGATTGCTTTTGCCTTCACTGGCATGTGATCGTGTAGTTGTGATTGTTAGCATGCACGTGTGAGTACGTTGGTGTTTCACACTGTGTGTGTGTAGGCGTGTGTCCTCACGTGTGTGTCGCACAGGAATTTGGGACTGTGTGTATGTGTTTGCTGGACTTTGTGTTCGTGTTGCTTGGACTGTGTCTCAAGATGACGTTTTTTGCTCCGGATGACTTGGGAACACCAGGATTTAGCTCACAAAAGCTTATGCTCAAATAAATTGGTTAGTCTCTAAGGTGCCACAAGTACTCCTTTTCTTCTTGCAAATACAGACTAACATGGCTGCTACTCTGAAACCTGGATTTTAATTGCTGTTCTACCGCTGAGTTTACCCTGAGACGCCAGTCAAGTTGCCTTAGCAGTCTATGCCTCATTTGCCGCAGTGAGGATGATGGTCGTGTTATTGGGGTAAATTAGTGAAAGGTGGCCTTCAAATGATTTTTAAATAGTGGGAATCGCACTCTTTCCCTACCATGTTTATGAAAGAAAAAGGGACTTAAGAGAGTTTTTAAAGGTGGGGGTTTGTTTTAGTTTTTTCCCCCTGCTTGATTTTTAACCTTAGAAATATCAGAAGAATGAAGTCTGATCTTCATTGATTTGGAGAGAGGATGTCCTGGGCTTGTCAGATGTGTACTGTGGGAACTCACGCCTCAATTAAAGCAGCTGGGTTGAGGACTCTTTAACAAAGACTTCTTTTCTCCCAATTGTTCATTGGACAGAAGGGCTACAGAGATCATACCAGTATCAGCATCTGACCGAAGATACTGCCCTCAGGTTTCAGTCTTGTGTGCGCTCACAGTTTCACTAGTTAGCTGATCCCCAAAGCATCTTCCAATGCAGACAAGACCTGGATTTCTAATGCTTTAAAAAAGAAGAAAGAAAGAACGAAGAAAACATTTTTCCTGCCCCCAAAACACCTTCCAGCTGGTCTTTAGCTAAGAAAAAGGAGCGTACATAGACACAACCAAAATTATTATTTTGGGGCATCTTTTAGATGTGCCAGGTGCTTTGACCAGCAAGGACCCCATTGAGGTCAATGAGCCCAGAACTAACCTGATAAAGACAGAAAGGGCAAAGTTTAGTATTTGTTATGGTCCAGTTTTCCAAAGAACCTAGGGCCAGATTTTCAGTGGCTTTCTGCTCCCATTTAGACACCTAAATACGGGCCAGATTCCCAATGCTCAGCAACTACCATGCCTAAAGGGGCTTTAGTAAAAGCCACGGGCCCCACGGCAGACAATATGCCCTTCAAATAAAGGCAGTGCTTGGTGCAGAGTGTGTTTATAAGCACGTGGCGGTAGGACTGCGCATGTGTTTGCAGAGTTGGGGTGTGGATCTATACACACAGGTTGGGAGGGGTGTGGTTCTACCCACAGAAGCATGTACGCAGCCCTGCTCCCAGGGTTGTAATAGGAGTCTTGAATGCAGGTGATTTTATTTTCAGCTGCCCCAGTTCCCTCTCCTTGGTGGGTGTTGTGGTGAAGCCCAGGATTATAGATGTGTCACTCCCCTCCGCTTGCACCTTCCTCCTGGCACGGCAAATAACAAAATGGTGAATAACTGCAGTCGGTTCATTATTTTAACTTGCTTCCCCTTAATCCCCTAGGAAGGGGGTGGGAGTCTTTGAGAGGCCAGGGGTGGGTGGGTTGGGTTGGGCCATGAGCTGGATTGCCTTTGTCCCAAGTTTCAGGGTGACAATACCACCTGCAAGGTTCCAAGTGGGGGTCATGGCATCCTTGCCTCCTGTTTCTCTTCCCCGGATTCAGAGCCCTGTTTGGGAGAGGTGGGGGGGCTAGGAGGAGACTCAGCAAGGTGGTCTTGATGTGTGGGAATGGCTGTGTAATAAGCTCCCACCTCCCCCAGGAAACGAAACCGATTTATGGTTATTGCAGGAGGAAAAATATTAACAGTAAGGTCTGGAAAGGAGCCTGAAGTTCACATTGCTGTGGTGAGAGGGACTCGGACAACTTCCTTTCTGCTGTTTACAGCTCCCCGAGGAGCGAGAAATTGGCCCCTGGCTCAATCTCACATGTGCAGTAATGAGCTCCAGCAAGCCTCGCGTCAGGTGACTGATGGAATCCATTCAGGCGGGTGGGGAGGGCAAAGGGGGGGCTGGGGTGTGGGTGGATTGAAGCGCACGACCCCGACCGAGCCACACCCCCGACCCTTTATTGACGCTCTGTTATTCGCTGCACCCCGTCAGCTCCTAAACCCACCAGCCCCCCACTCTGTGCCTCAAACAAAATCCCCCCCCAGTGGTGCCCTCTCCTCCCTCTGCTCTCTTCAGACCGCCCTGTTCCATTCCCTTTCCCAGACTTCCAGGCTACAACCGAGATCTGATTTCTCAGATCCCCTTAATTGTGTCCCAGTCCCTGCTGCGACCCTACATCAGATCATCTGCCACCACGGCCCCTTCCCAAGCTCTGCATCCCCAGTCTCACCCCCAACCAACAGAAGATTCCTCCTACCGTCTGCCTCTTCACATGCCTCTTCCATCCATGCTCTCTCCTACTCACCCCTCTCAAGGCATTCTCCATTCACCCCTAGCCCCAGATCCTTCTCTACCAATCTGCCTGAGCCAGTAACCCTTAGTCCATTCTTCCCACCACCAGCACATATACCAGGTGAAATCCAAGCCCCCATGCCATCACTGTTAGAACTTCCATTTGACTTAACAGGGTCAGGATGTCACCTTTTCCATTGCTGTGTCCTCTGTCATGTCCCTTAATTCAACTTATGGTACCGTTCTCTCTAGACACCTGCCACCCTGTATTTCCCAGTTCCCATCTACACCCACCCTATTTGCCCAGTCCCCTCACCCATCCCAGAAGCAAAGATCACAGAACCTTCTCCCCACATGCACAGCCCAGCTGGTGGTAGTGACAGAGGTGGGCCCAAGCCAGGACCATAGATGACCCCTCTCTGAGGAGAGATGCTCTGGCTGATGATGCACTGGGCAGGGAGTCAAAAGATCTGGGTCTAATTCCCAACTCAGCCACCAATCCCCTGTGTGACCTTGGACAAGTCACTTAATCTACTCTGGGCATAATGCTTCTCTACCTCATAAGGATGCTGGGAGAATTAAATAAACTCCATTACTAATTAGAGGGTGCTCAGATAGTTTGCACTTACCTAAGCACTTACCTAGCCAGCTAGGAATGAGGGCAGGGGATGGATAAAGTGGGACCCTATTCTGGGCAAGTCCCTCTCACTTTGGTTCTGTGAAACCATTAAGCCCCAAATGTTTAAAAATTGTGAGTCAGGCCTGAAAATATCATGAGATCCACTTAAAACTCATGCGATTTTTTTAAAAAATGACAATAGAGGTTCTTTTTGTCTTCTGGTTCCTGTGCCTTTAAGGTGCACTTGGGTCCCATTTCCAAACTTTCCTCCTCCAGGAGGGCTGGAAATGTCCTTTTTCTTTTTAAATGAAAGCAGAGATTCTCTCAAAAATAGCAGGACTCCAGGCGCTGGGGCTTTACAAATAGAACTTTCTATGGCGAGGCTTGCGAGCAAATTGCATGAGTTGGGAACATGGCTTAGGGCCAGAGTTTTGCAAAGCACAGCGCCCCCATGCTTTCGGTCCTGCTGCTGGCTCCCTCTGTTCCTGGAGCTGGCCGAAGCGTCTGTGTTGGTCCCTCTCGGCTCGTTAGCACTGACTACACTCAGATGGAATATACAGCAACTCTGAGCTGCCCCAGAAAGCGGTGGCACCAGCCGCGATTCACCCCGGTCTCCAGCACGCACATGGCCGAGCTCAGCTCCCGCCACCCAGGTGATGGTAGGAAGCGATTTGTAATCAAAGGCAAAAGGGCCCCCGCTTTTCCTCTCCACAATGAGGCTATTACCTGGTTTTGCCAGAGGAAAATGGGGCACGGGGGTCAGAGGCTGGAGCAGAGCAGCCTGGCCTCCCCACCATGCCCCCGGGCACAATCTGTCTGCCATATGTGGAGGGGAACGCACATTCCCAAATAATGCAAAGCAGGTCGCTCGCAAAGTCAGCGGTGGCGGCAGCGTGCCAGATTCGAGTCAAACTCCATCCCCAAAGGCCGGCTCAGTGTCTTATAAACACAGGGGCTGTGGGGAGGACGGCAGGATTGATGTGATGAAAGAGCAGCATAGAGAGAGGCACATTTCCTTCTCCACTCCCCCTTAAACTCTTTTACATCCATCTTTGCTCCCAGTCCAATGGGGCCACTCGTTCTAATCTAAAGAACCGGATTGAAGGGGGTAGGCAAGAAAGGGCCAAGATGCCCCAAGGGAATTGCAGAACAGAACCATCAGAATAGGCACATGCCAAGAATTGAGTTATTATTACATGGGATACAGTAGCAACCAGAAGCTTCAGCGGAAATCAGAGCCCCGTTGGGCTGGGTGTTGAACAAACACACAGGTATGGCTACCCTGCAGTCAGAGGGTGAGACTGCAGCTCACGGACACAGACCTGAGCTGGCTTTAATCTAGGTCTGGGAGCTGGGAAACTGCAGCTCCATAGTGGGTTGTACAAGCCCACCTGGAACTCTGGGTAAATACTTGGACAGCTAGCCTGCGCGGGAGCCTGTCCTGTCACACCTTCCCTGCTCCAGTACCCGAGCGAGCTAGAATAAAGCTGGGCTGGAAGTGTAGCCATACTTATACTAAGAGAGTCCCTGCCCCACTGAGCTTACAGTCCTAATATCCTAGGACACGGGCAAACATACCTGAGCTCTGCCCCAGGGTGAAATCTCATCTCTATGACTGTCAAGGGCAGTTTCAGTCTGCATGGCCCCTACGGTACTGCTCCCAGCAGCCGGGAACGCTCTGACCTGGCACTTTAAGATCAACCTGGGTGACTGTATAGAGGTGTCTCATCCCAGTACAGACCCAGGCCACCTCTGGGTAGCTTGAGAGCTAAGAGGGTTACCTGGCACAGCCTGACCTTGAACACGACTGCACGGCAAAGGGATACCTATCGCTTCCGCGGTTGCCATTATCTCTGCTCTGAGCCGACTGTGTCCAGGAATGCGCCACGGTGCTCTGTCCTACCAATCTTCCCTGCTGGTCCACTCCTACCCCTCGCCAATGAGCATCTGGGAACATTAAATCTCTCCCACTGCCCCTATCTGAGCCTCCAGCACGGCTGTATCCAGTATAATAATCCCCATCCCCTCCCCATGCCGGTCTCATCTGGCTAGATCAAGGGAAGCACCTGCGTCAGCTCCCCTGTTACCCCAAGGTGGTGGCTTTCAGGACTGTTCTGTGGCACCGAGTGCCCGGGTGAATGCTCGGCATGGCCCCGACTGTCCTCTCTGAGTGCTAGTGTGACCATATCTGGGAACATCTCCCCCTCATCTCCCCGATGCTCTGCCCTGACACCCAGCCTGAAACAACGTGAAATGAACCACGGGGAGATTAAATTAAAAGGATCTAAATAATCTCTCCTCCCCCTATCTTCCCTGCCTCCGGGGAGGCTGCGTTTCTGAGAGCCGCTCAGCCCCTTCGTCAGATCAGACGGCTGCCTGGCAGCCCCATAAATGCCAAGGCCTCAGAGCTGTTCATGCCAAACGCCCAGCGGGGTAGGTAAAACACAGAGCATGACTCAGCTGCTGTGAACGAAAACAAGAGCAAAGCAGTTGTGAACAGTTTCCCAGCTTCAGCTCGGTTTCTCCTTCCCCGGGCTGATGAGAAAGACAGGTTAAAAAACCAAACCAAACTCCACCGCACAATAGCCCACTCTGGTATGTCAGCTACATGGGCTTATCTGTGCTGCACTAACCCACAGGGGCGAACACTTTTCCCTTCCAAAATTTCAAAATTCATCTTCCCCATATCTTAATTGAGCGTCACCAGATTGCTGGGAAGCTGGTGTTATTATCCCCGTTTCACAGATAGAGAAACCGAGGCACAGAGCAGGGAAAGGACTCACTCAAAATCCTGGAGGGAGCCAAGAATGGAACCCAAAACTCCTAAATCCCCACTCAATGCCTTAAACCCAGGACCTTCCTGACCCTAACTCAGCCAACCTCATGGTGTCCCAAGACCAAGCTAACATGGCCACAAGTTCCAGTTTCTCTACCCTATAGTGTTTCAAAATAAGGAAACAGTGCTGGCCCACCTGAATTTGCTGCTGGCTCTCAAATGTACTGATCTGGATGGGGTTCAGTGGCATCTCAGCCCCAGGTCGAAGTAATGGATGCTGCCCTCGCTGGAAACCGAATCACCCAGACAGTCTTTAAGTGGGGCTTTAATTAAGGATAACACACTAGGGAACAGCAATGAAAATAGCTGTCTCAGGGCAACAGGCTTGATGGAAGGGGCAGGAGTCTGAACAGACCCTGTCGCTCTGTGAAATACCTCCGGGCTGAGCAATTCTGGGACAGGCTTGGCAGCAGCTCCCTGCCTCAGAATTTTAATCATTTCCTTTCTTTTGGTTTGGGGAAAGGAAGGGATTATTTATGGAGGTCGGGAGAAAGTGGTTTCCTTCCAGCCAAAGCCGAGGAGAGAATCCCTGACAGCAGACGGGAGACGTAATGCTCCAGTTCAGTTCTACCCCTTCAAAGCCAGGCTAGCGCAGCCGGGGGAGTTTTAGTCCAGCGAAAGTAAAGTACGGAATTGATCAGAAAGGCGAAAATGCAACCAATCATCGGCCCTGCCATGAACCTCTGCTAAAGCAGGATGTTGCTCCTTTCCAGAGGGACACTTCCAGGTCCCCACCATCTATTTTGAAAGAGCACAGGGCCAGGTTTTCAAAAGATCTTGAATTCCATAGATTCATAGTTTCTAAGGCCAGAATTTGTGATCATCCGGTCTGACCTCCTGCTTAACATGTAGGCTCTTAGACCCAGATCCTCCAAGGTATTTAGGCCCCTAACTTCTATTTAAATCAATGGGAGCCTAAATATCTTTGATCATCTGGCCCTTATAGATTGTGATCAAGTCACCTCTTAATCTTCTCTTTATTTAGATAAACAGATTGAGCTTCTTGAGTCTCTCACTGTAAGGCAGGTTTTTTTCTATTTGCGTGGCAGCTTCAAGGATTGGCAAGCATCCGATATAATGCTAGACTCAGGCTGGATCTTCAGAAGAGTTCAGCGCTCTTGTGCAAATCTGACCGTCAGCGTCACAGCCGGAGCTGTTGGGTGTTGGGCATTTTGAGAGCTGATGGGGACCGGAACAACTAGGTCCCTTGGAACTTTTGGAAACGTCACCCCTGGAGCACAGAGCTAAATATGAGTCACTGGGTAATTTTGGACATTGCTTTGTGACTCAGTTTCCCCACCTGCAAAATAGAGCTATTCTTCCTACATACTGGTCTGTATCCTGTTCTGCCATTACCACACAGGGGTAGCTTCAGGTTTAATTTTTTAATGTCTGTAAAGCCTTAGGCCTAATTAATTAATGTTGGCAGGGTGCTTCCAGATCCCCAGGTCTACCTTGTTTGTACAAATGCCTAATATTGTTATGGTTTGATGCAGGCCTGGTTTGTGGTAGCCCAGCCATGGAATGGGAAAACATGGGACGACTGAGGTATTTAACACCCAAGAAAAGGCAACTACCGCAGGCAAACAGCAACATAACTCTGAGGCTGGGGCTGTCAGAGGAAAAATCTAACATTAATGGAGAGCCTTGAAAGAGATCCGCTGTGCTAGGATGAACTTCACCTACAGCAAATACAGCCTTCGAGCTGGTTCTTGCAGTCTCTATGCAGGGGAATCCCAGCAGATGTCAACGGGAGTTTTGCTTGCATGAAGATTGCAAGATTTGGCCATTGGGAATGTAACAATTTTCTGAAAGTGACTTTTTTTTCTTTTTTTAAAGCAAAAGACATTGGGCCAGTTTAACACTGGGGGGGTCAGCAAAACAAAGATAAATTCATCCCCCGGAAGCCAATGGACACGCACACCAGTGATGACCTTGGTCTCATGTCTTTGGATGGTGTGTTTCACAGGTGGAGTATCACCTGATCCGGTGGGACTGTGTGAAGATCAGATTTTATACCCAACAGGTAAGCCAAACAGCTTTCAAAATACTTAGCTGTATACAACCAGCCACCCTACACATAAACACAACTGGGAGCTGAATCCAAAACAGAAACAACGGAGAAGTGGAGTAGTTAGCTAGGATTGAGTTCCCACTCCCCAGCAGGAATGGAACAGCTCCCTTTCCCCAGAGATGCAATCTGCCTTGAAGCTCATGGAAACACAAAAGTGCATCCCACACACACATTTGTTTTTCTCGAGCAGCTGGACGGCCTTTGTTCCATTTCGAATCGCTTTAAATCCTGCTTTTTTGTCCAGCAGAATCAGTGCAGGCTCTGCAGAGCCTCTTCAGTGTGGTCCTGGAAAAGCCCCAAAGCAAAAATACAAGGTCAAAAACTAGAGCGTCTAAAATAGTTGGCAACTCACGCAAAGACAAACACATAAACCTGCATACGCACGCTAACCTAACACATATGCCCAAGCTGGGCTTTTCAAGGGCCCAGGGAGCCAGCTGCTGACCGGCCCTTGGAAAATCCCTGCCCCCCTTCTGCAGTTCTGCAGAAAAGGACCTAGGGCTTACAATGGACGAGAAGCGGGATATGAGTCCGCAGCGTGCCCTTGTTGCCAAGAAGGCCAACAGCATATTGGGCTGTATTAGTAGGAGCATTGCCAGCAGATCGAGGGACGTGATTATTCCCCTCTATTCGGCACTGGTGAGGCCACACCTGGAGTATTGTGTCCAGTTTTGGTCCTCTCACTACAGAAGGGATGTGGACAAATTGGAGAGAATCCAGCGAAGGGCAACGAAAATGATTAGGGGGCTGGGGCACATGACTTACGAGGAGAGGCTGAGGGAACTGGGCTTGTTTAGTCTGCAGAAGAGAAGAGTGAGGGGGGATTTGATAGCAGCCTTCAATTACCTGAAGGGGAGTTCCAAAGAGGATGGAGCTAAGCTGCTCTCAGCAGTGGCAGATGACAGAAAAAGGAGCAATGGTCTCAAGTTCCAGTGGGGGAGGTCTAGATAGGATATTAGGAAACACTATTTCAGTAGGAGGGTGGTGAGGCACTGGAATGGGCTCCCTAGGGAGGTGGTGGGATCTCCATCCTTAGAGGTTTTTAAGGTCTGGCTTGACAAAGCCCCAGCTGGGATGATTTAGTTGGTGTTAGTCCTGCTTTGAGCAGGGGGTTGGACTAGATGACCTCCTGAGGTCTCTTCCAACCCTAATCTTCTACGATTCTATGACAAGGATCACTGAAAAATTGCTCTGTTCTATTCATTTCCTCTGAAACATCTGGCTCCGGCCACTGTTGGAAGACAGGATACCGGGCTAGGTGGACCCTTGGTTTGACCCAGTCTGGCTGTTCTTATGTTTGCGTGAGCTGGCAAAGGACACGTGGCAGTCAGTGAATGTGTATGTATTTTGGGGTCATTCTCTCAGCAGGGTGGTGGGATTATGCAGGAAAATACAGAGAAGAGAAACAAATGACAGCGAGAGAGAGATGGAAACGCCCATAAAAAGAAAGCATGCGCCCTTCTCTTGGGGTACGTCTATACTGCAGTCACAGGAGATGATAGCAGCTTGAGTAGACATACCTGAGCTAGCGTTACTCTAGCTAGCTCGGGACCCAAAGCAGTGATGTTGTAGCTGGATTCAGCGTGGGCTTGCTAACAAAGTAATTACCCAGGGTTCTGGACAGCCCACACTGCTGCAGCTTCACTGACCCAAACTAGCTAGATGAAAGCCAGCTTAGGGAAGTCTATTTGAGCGGCAATCATCCCCTGTGATTACAGGACAGATATACCCATCAGCTGCAAATCCAGCTGCATTCTCGCCAGGCCAGTTTGAGTGCCGCTGATGAGATGTTTTTTCCAAGCCCCGGCACATTCCAGACACCCCCTTTCCAGCCGGGCGGCTGACACCTCTGACTACAGCATGTCCTGCCCGGCCCTGCACTGACATGATTCTGATGGGAAAGGGAAACACCTCTCATCACCTGATGCTGCATCTTGATCAAGCTAGTTAATTGCCGTTGGAGGAGGAGGTTGGGAAAGACTTGCAAAGAGCAGTCAACCATTTGGGGCTTGTTTGGTGTCATTGAGCCTGGGGCATGAGAGCTAAACATGCCCGATTAGAAACATACAAGTCCTGGCTGGTGTCTGCAAGTGGAAGTTGGGCGCCTTATAAATCAGCCTCCAGTTAAAGAAAACCATTTTATACTTAGGACAGATTTTAGGGTTGCCAACCCTTCAGGATTGTCCTGGCATCTTCAGGAATTAATGATTAATCTTGAATTAAAGATGATGTCTGTGACGGGTTGGATCACAGAAACCCTCTGGGAGCTGCCACCTGATGGGCCAAGACTACTTCTGCCCCTGCTTTCCTGCCCTGGCAGTTTAGGACTCCAGCACCCAGCCTGGTTTGAGCCAGACCCGCTAGCCGGCTGCAAACCCAGACCCAGGTCTGAACCATGTCACCTAACAGCCATAGGCTTAACTGAAAGCAGCTTACAGAAGCGTTCCTGTCCTTGACACTCAGATGCCCAACTCCCAATGGGGTCCAAACCCTAAATAAATCTGTTATAAAGCTTATACAGGGTAAACTCATATATTGTTCGCCCTCTATAACACTGATAGAGAGATATGCACAGCTGTTTGCCCCCCCTGCAGGTATTAATGCATACTCTGGGTTAATTAATAGGTAAAAAGTAATTTTATTAAATACAGAAAGTAGGATTTAAGTGGTTCCAAGTACTAACAGACAGAACAAAGTGAATTACCAAGCAAAATAAAATAAAACACACAAGTCTATGTCTAGTACGGTAATAAAACTGAATACAGATAAAAACCTCACCAGTTCCAGTAAGCTTTCTTTTACAGACAAGTCTCCTTCTCGTCTGGGTCCAGCTATCACTCACACCCCCTGTAGTTACTGTCCTTTGTTCCAGTTTCTTTCAGGTATCTCTGGGGATGGAGAGGCTCTCTCTTTAGCCAGCTGAAGACAAAATGAAGGGGTCTCCCAGGGGTTTAAATAGACTTTCTCTTGGGGGTGGAGACCCCCTCCTCTTTCCTATGCAAAGTCCAGCTACAAAATGGAGTTTTGGAGTCACCTGGGCAAGTCACATGTCCATGCATGACTGAGTTCCTTACCAGCCAAGCCACATTCCTGGGAAAGCCCAGATGTGGATTGGTGTCTCCAAGTTCATTGCTGGTTTAAGGGCTTCTTGATTGGGCACTTACTGAGAATAGTCTTTTCTCAGGAAGCTGATCAACTGCTTCACTAAAACTACTCAGAATCAAACAAGTATGCAGCCAATATTCATAACTTTGAATACAAAAATGACACATGCATACAAATAGGATTAATAGATTCAGTAGATCATAACCTTTACAGAAATATGTTACATGGCATATGTAGCATAAAACACATTCTAGTTATGTCATATATACATTCATAGATATATTTCCATAAAGGCTTATGGGGGGCACCGTCACAATATCATACAATGAAACCTCCAGGAATACGTCCAACCAAAACTGGCAACTCTAACGCATTGAGAGAGGGCTAATAAAAGATGAACGGAAGCCTAAGCATGTGACAGACAATACTGCTCTTTGAGCACAGAGCATCATCCATACGAATTGTTGCTCTTCTTGTCTTGAGGTGACACCTACGTGACCCAGCCAGGGCTCAGAGCCTCCAGGTGCTAGGCACTGAACACGCACAGCTAATGAAAAGACAACCCCTGCCCCAAAGAGCTTACAAATTTAGTCCGTCACAAGACACACCAGGTAGCTACAACCACCACTCAGAGGGGAGGCAAGGCAAGGCGACTAAAACAAGCGTGGTCACCAGAACACGCAATTCCAGAGATGCATCACAAGCCAAAAGCAGGGGGAGATGAAAATTCGGAGCTGTAGGTAAAGCAGGGGGAAAGGGAGGTTTCCAATGGGATTTGGGAAGAGAGGGAGAGAGATACGGAAAAGCTGCTTCCAGGAGTAGCATAGGGGGAAGTTCTTGTGCCACCATATGGGGTAAATAGGAAGACACAGTCAATGCGGTCGGACAGAGAAAGGTGAGGGACTAGTTTAGAAACCCAGTGAGGGCAGCTTCCCACTGGATCCTGAAGCAAAAGGGAAGAAGCAGAGATGCTTCGGGTACACAAGAGGTCCGTGGTGGACCCAGGCACTGAACCCGGACCATGCCAGCCCCTTTGCCACAAGCCCGACTTTCTCCTTTGCTGCAGCCGTTTGGATGCCTCTGCAGTGGTGTTACTGCAGGGGACAGGCCCATTTCTGTAGGCTGCAGTAGCATGAACGGACACTTATGTGGGACATTGCGTGTGTCTCCTTGGGTTCAATCCCTCGCCCCATATGGTAAGGAGAGGACAGGGCTCTGAGGCTGCGCATCAGCCAACCTCTCCCTCCCCCAAACCCGCCCACTGTGGGGAAGGTGGCTAATGAGCCCCTCCAGATGTCGGCTTACCTCCCTTACACAGCTGCGGGACACGGGCACAAGGTGTCCCCAGGCCGCAGCCGGGGCTGAAAGAGAAACGAAAGGCAAGGTGAACTTGATGGATGACATGACATGAGATTGAGCTCTGGCGTGGAGCAGGGTCACGCAAAGCCTGTGGAGGGAAATGAACCCCCCCCGTGCAGAAGGGCAAATTACATTCTGTATACACCCTGTCTAGCTGAGCTGTCCTTCACATTACTGCTCCTGTGTGAACCCTTGGGCAGCCCAGTCAAGGATCAGGGCTGTCCCATGCTATGGGGCGATACAGACACCTCAAAAAGACATTTCCCTGCCCCAGAGAACCAAACCTCTCCGGTTTGCACTGCAGATCTCTGCAGCAACAAAAAAATCCCACCGGTGCCCCCACACTGGGAGAGAGAGAGAGCAGCGTATGTAACATTAGAAGCAGAGGGCCCCGTGGCCTGGAGCAGAGAGGGCAAAACTTCTGCCAAATGCGCACCTCTGCCCATCGGTCAGTTTCAGGTTACTTGTGAGTAGAGATGTGGGGTCACGGGGGGCCGGGGGGGACAATTCAGAAAAAAAATGAATAAAAAATTTAGTTTCAGGTTGACCCCAAAATATTTTTTTGAACCTTTTCAGGAAGTTGAAAAAGTTGTGGGGGGGAGGGAGGAGAAAATCATATCAGGTTGAACAAAACCCTTTCCTTGCCCTTGAAAGCTTTCGAACGGAAGGACATTTCAAAACAAAAGCTCAAACCGTTTCAACGCTCTCGGCTTTGGTCTGAACAATTCAGCAAACCTGACAATGTTTCAGTGTCCCTGCCCCAGCATTTTCCGCTGGAAAAAAGTTGTGGACGAAATATTGCCCCCCCTCCCCAGCTCCACTGCTGAGGCAGCTTGTACAGGGGGCAGACGGCCAGCTCAGTGGGAAGCGCTCGGTACCGCCGCCCTCCGCGGTGGTCACCCGGAGCACGTTGCAGAACAGTGGAGTTGGAGCATCGGTGCAGAGCTGATAAATGCTGTGTTGTACAATGATTCCCGAGTACGTGTTACTGGCCTGGAGTGGTAAAGTGTCCTACCATGGAGGATGCAATAAGGCTGCCCTCCCCTGAAACCTTTTGCAAAGGCTTTGGGAGTACATCCAGGAGAGCCGCGAATGCCAGGGCAAATTAATCCTTTCACATGCTTGCTTTTAAACCATGTATAGTATTTTAAAAGGTACACTCACCGGAGGTCCCTTCTCCGCCTGCCGGGTCCAGGAGGCAGCCTTGGGTGGGTTCGGGGGGTACTGGCTCCAGGTCCAGGGTGAGAAACAGTTCCTGGCTGTCGGGAAAACCGGTTTCTCCGCTTGCTTGCTGTGAGCTATCTACAACCTCATCATCATCATCATCTTCTTCGTCCCCAAAACCTGCTTCCGTGTTGCCTCCATCTCCATTGAAGGAGTCAAACAACACGGCTGGGGTAGTGGTGGCTGAACCCCCTAAAATGGCATGCAGCTCATCATAGAAGCGGCATATTTGGGGCTCTGACCCGGAGCGGCCGTTCGCCTCTCTGGTTTTCTGGTAGGCTTGCCTCAGCTCCTTAAGTTTCACATGGCACTGCTTCGGGTCCCTGTTATGGCCTCTGTCCTTCATGCCCTGGGAGATTTTGACAAAGGTTTTGGCATTTCGAAAACTGGAACGGAGTTCTGAAAGCACGGATTCCTCTCCCCAAACAGCGATCAGATCCCATACCTCCCGTTCAGCCCATGCTGGAGCTCTTTTGCGATTCTGGGACTCCATCATGGTCACCTCTGCTGATGAGCTCTGCATGGTCACCTGCAGCTTGCCACGCTGGCCAAACGGAAATGAGATTCAAAAGTTCCCAGTTCTTTTCCTGTCTACCTGGCCAGTGCATCTGAGTTGAGAGTGCTGTCCAGAGCGGTCACAATGGAGCACTCTGGGATAGCTCCCGGAGGCCAATACCGTCGAATTGTGTCCACAGTACCCCAAATTCGACCCGGCAAGGCCGATTTAAGCGCTACTCCACTTGTCAGGGGTGGAGTAAGGAAATTGATTTTAAGAGCCCTTTAAGTCAAAATAAAGGGCTTCATCGTGTGGACGGGTGCAGGTTTACATCGATTTAACGCTGCTAAATTCGACCTAAAGTCCTAGTGTAGACCAGGGCATAGATGAGTTGCCATTAGCAAGCGGCATTAAGCGACACTTACCCCGCACGAGGGTCTGTTCTTAGAAATGGATGGAGCCGTGCCATAGCCTGTGGGACTTGTCGGCGACGTCTGTCCACCTGGCCATTGCTGCTGAGACAGATCCTGAGTTTTCAAGCGTGCTGAGCATTTACAACTGCAGCTGAAGTCAGGTGCTTAGCACCTCTGAATATCCCTTTTCTTTGGCACATCATGAGCAAGGGTCTGCCTGGCCCCGGAGAAGTATTTAAAGCGGGGAATTGGGAAGCGGACTCCTGCACACAGCCAGCGACAGCCTGTGGTAGCAAGTCTAAGAGGCCATGTCTATAGACTTGGGCTCAGGGGAATAACTGTGTCGATGTTTGGGTTGGGGCTGGAACTCGGGCTCTGCAGCATAGGTGGGCTGGGGCAGGGGAATGCTTCTGAATGTCTACACGGCTATTTTTGTCTCGGTAGTTTGCGCCCCCGTCTGTAGGGCCCCCCAGGCTCTGAGACTCGCTGTCCTGGGCTTCTACTTGCTGTGAAGACGTGCCCTGCGTGGCCATGGGGAAGTCACCATCTCGCAGAGGGAAAAGGCGGGTGTGGAAGAAGTTAGGAATCGGTCATGGGTGAAGGCTGGCTCGTAAGCAGAGCGCTCTGGCCCTTGGAGGCGACAAGCCCTGTCTCACAGAGACAGGGGATGCTAGGAGATTTAATATAATCAAAATGCAGGAACTCGCTCTGTGGAACAAAGACCCCCGCTCCCTTTGATCCGCCAAGCACCTGGCCTCCATGGGGCAGAGAGAGGGACAGAGCCCAGCTTCACATCTTGGCTCTGCAGACCCATCAGAACATTCCTATTAGTAACCAGGGAATGTTGTAGGAGAGCTGCCTTTGCCCATGAAACGCCTGCACTGAAGCCCCTCACTAGGCACTCACGCAGCCTGGAAGCATCTGAGCAATTCACTGCTGTCTATTGATCCTCGTGGCACCAGCCAGGTAAGGACAGCCTGGTAGTTCGGGTGTTTGCCTGGCTATAGGAGACGCGGGTTCGAGTCCTTGCTTTGCTACAAGACCTGTGTGACCTTAGCCAGGTCACTTAGCCTCTCTGTGCATCAGTTTCCCATATTCAAACTCCCCCGGTGGGTTGTGAGGCTAAATCTGTTAAAGAGGGTAAAGCACTCAGCTACTATGCGAATGGGGGTGGGTGGGTGTATGAGCACTGCAGACAGGTATTAGCCTGGTGGGGAGTAAGTGATTTGCCAGAGGTTACCCAAGACGCCTGTGGCAAATTAGGAAGTTGAATCTTGGCTCCAAAAACCCAGCTTATTACTTTAACCAATAGCTTCTCTGTTCAACCTGCAGCCTCATCCAGAGATGCTTCTTCCTGTAATGATTGGCTACGCCCTCTCCACTGAATGGGCACCGGGTGGGGCGGGGGAAGATCACAGGGCCGTGCTCACGGGTGGCAGATATTACTAGGGGTGAGCCGGCATTTTGGCAAGGCCAAACAAACTATTTCCCTTCAAACATCCTCATTTCACACTCCAAGTGAAGAGGTTGGGACATTTATAATTGAGCCAAGGCCAAAGTTCCTGGGAAATGTATTTCCAACCATGTGGATTTGCTTCGCGTCTTTAAAAAACAAAACAAAAAAACAACCCTCTAATTGGGTCAGGCAAAGCTGCTCCCTGTCTGTGAACAGCTGTCAGGATTCTGGTTTCAATTATCTCTGTGATCAATTTTCTCCATTTACAGCCCATTCTTGCCACCCCAAGCCCATCAGCTCCCCAGCCCCCACAAACACACTTATATTGAAAGAGAGAGACGAGATGTAGCTACCTAAGGGCAGCAGATAGCTGGGTCTTGAGTTAGGCTATAAGGGAAGAGGTGGGATGGGTGAGTGTTGCTCTCTAAGCAGAAGATGCCTCTATTATCACAGAATCATAGAATATCAGGGATGGAAGGAACCTCAGGAGGTCATCTAGTCCAACCCCCTGCTCAAAGCAGGACCAGTCCCCAATTTTTGCCCCAGATCCCTAAATGGGCCCCTCAGGGATTGAACTCACAACCCTGGGTTTAGCAGGCCAATGATCAAACCACTGAGCTATCCCTCCCCACTTCTTCCACCCCCTCCTAAAGGCTGGCTGTGATGGGAAGGAGCCCATGTGCCATGCTGGGGAGAGAAGGAGCCACTGAGTGGTAAAACAGAAAAAGGATGACGATGGAAGGAAAAGGAGAACAGAGAGGGGGAAGAGAAAGAATCAGCAATAGCAGGAGCTAGAAAGCAAGAAAAAGAAAGAGACGAGAGAGAGGAAAAGCGAAACAAAGAGAAAAGGGGAACTCAATCTTTGGTTTTCAATCTATTTGGATTTGGTAACACCTAGAGGGTCCAACTGAGATCACGGCTCCATTGTGCTAGGCGCTGCACATAAAGACATTTACTGCCCCAAGCGCTCGCCATCTCAGTAGACAAGAGGGGGATGTGACTTGCCCAAGGTCATTGGCAGAGTCAGGCAGAGAGCCCAGGTCTGTCGATTCCCATTTCACCTCCCATAGAAGCCAGTGGGAGAAGGATCAGGCCCCTAAAGAGGAGCTGAGAAAGGGGAAGAGTGAGCCAGTGAGGCGAGGAAGAGAGCTGAGGAGGAGAAACAGAGATGAAGAGCAGGGGAGTCACAGGTGGTTTGTTTTTATTTAATTGCCCTCATTTAGTCTCGACTCGCTGCCTCCCCTCCAGAGCATCCCCCCCGCAGCGACTGAGGTCTGGGTTTCATTAGCGGCTTCCCCGCAGGCCACAGCTCTTCCTACCCGCCTCACACCCTGCGCCTGCAAAACCGCAGCCCCAACCCTTCAAAAGCCTCTGAGCACCTTCTCTTCCCAGGAGCTGGTTCCCCACGCAGCAGAGCTTGGTTACTCCGTGGCCAGCTCTCCCTCCCTGCTCGCTCTGCGGCTTGCGGGGAAGATGTAGGACACGGTGGGTTAGGTCAAAACAACCTCCCAGGGTGCTAATGAGCTCCTGCTTCTGCTGGGCCGGCTCTGAGCTGCCCCTCGCTTCCATATCTCCTACTCCCTCTTGCTCTCTGTCCCGTACCCAGCCACTCTCTTCTCCTCCCTCAGTCTCCAGGCAGTCCCAGAAAAATCTTCAATCCTTCACCAAATTTCCCCTAATCCCCCTAAACCAGACGAATCCCAGGGATTCCCTGTCACATCAGACCCCCTCAGCCCAGCTCAGCCTTCAACAAAGCGCTCCTCTCACCAAAACCCAACGAACCAGCCATACGCTCCTCAGGGCCCTGCTAGTTCTCAGCCCCAAGACCTGGGGGTAGATTCTGGGCTGTACCTCCGGGAGGCGCTGCCCAAAGGGAAATCCTCTGGGTCCCTCCCAATAAGATTCTGGGCTGCTGTAGCCTTCCCAGTACTGTGGCTCAAGTCAAGATGGTGGGAGCAGCCTGTGCCCCCCAGCATATCCCCTATATGGGGGCTTGCGTAATGGGGGGCAGCATAAAGCCACCTATGGCTGCCCAGCACAGCATCTGCAGTGGAGAAACTGTTCTCTTGTGAGCTATTCATAGCCCCTTTACGCTGCTGAGTGGTATGTAGGGGCCAGAGTGGGGCATGGAATGCCTCCCTGGCATTCCAGGGGCCTCGTAACCTCCCCTGTCCCCAAGGCTTAGGGGTCACGTAACACATTCTAGAAGGAACCTCGATGTGGATGAGGAGCAGAAGCTCAGGAGCTCAGGACTCCTGGGTTCCACCCTCGGCCCTGCCACTGACTCACTGCATGGCCTCAGTTAAGTCGCTTAACTGTTCTGCCCCGTAGTGATAAATGGATACATCATGCTTACCTACTTCAAACAGCGTGAGGGCGTGAGGCTGAAGTGTGAAGTGAGGGCCTGGTATAAAAGCATAGCACTGTGCAAGCCAATGGACTTATATTGATTGGCACCAGCTAAGAATCAGTGTCTGCAAAAATGCTTTGACTGAAAGTTACTATCAAAATGGGAAGCCTTGTCCTGGCAGGTGTTGGCCGGCGGTGCTGTTACACTGTGGGTACGTCCACACTGCAAATACACAACTGCAGCAGCAAATCTCAGAGCCAGGCTTGGCTGACTCGGGCTCGCATTACTGGACTAAAAATAGCAGTCTAGACATCGCCAGGGGGGCTCTGAGAACCTCCCACCGCACCGGGGTTCAGAGTCTGGTTCCAGCCCGTACGAGAACCTCGACATGGCTATTTTTTTAGCCTGGCCTCAAGCCCAGGTGACTGGATCTGGGCTCTGAGACTCTCTGCCAGAAGGGGTTTGTAGTGTAGACATACCGTAGGCCTGTTGAGTTCTTTTTCTTAGTGGTCAAGCCAGATTTTAGCCTTAGAAGAAAGGTTAGTTCTCAGTTAAAAGCGGTTGTGTGGAGGGGGGCTGGGTCAGCAGCAGGAGAGTTTGCACTCTGGTTCGGTCTCTGCTGAAAGTCAGTTTTTGAGGAAGAGGGGTTCTCTGAGGAGCGGGCATTGGGGGTGAGCTGAGATTCCTGAAAGAAGGGATTGGCCCTGCATGCTGTTTGACCACCTCTGTTCCAGGACTGGGTGAGGGTGTGTACAGAAAACGCTTCCACTTAGAATATACTTGATTTCTCCTTTGCTGGGAAGCTGCTGTAGAAGGCTCCAGGCCCCTGCTACCGCTGGTGTCAGAGCAGGACATCGGTGTCGGAAGAAGGGGCTACAGTATTATTATTACAGAGAGGCCCTTCACCCTCTTCTGCCCAGAGCAGAGGGGATGACCCAGCTCTGCAGGGGGTCTGCCTTCCCGTTCACCCTCTGCTTCCCACAGCCTGAGGGATGAACAAAGAACAACGGAGCCAGAGACAGCCCCGCTCCTGGCTGAGGAACTCCAGATGGCTGGCAGGGGTTTACTGCCCGCCCATGTGCTTCCACTTCCATTGGCCCTGAGAACACGCGGTGACGGCAAAGGTTAAGAAAAGACCAGCTCTCGCCCGATCATCTTTCTTCTTGAAACAATAAACACATGGAGCCACTTCCCACCCTGCTCAGGATGGGTGGGGAGGAAGCGCACGTGCCCTTCATCTTCAGGAAGGAGGAGGAAGTCGGGGGGCAGCGAGAGAAGGGCCCTTTAGGATCCTGTGGGGTCCACTGCTGCCGGGGAAGGTCGAGAGAGTGAGATGGAGACGAGCTACGGTTCCCCGTCTCCGTTGGGCCGTATCCCCCGCTCGGCCTTCTGCGCCCTCACCTGCCCCCACAAGCCATCAATGGGCCTGTCGGTTTCCAGCAGACGCCAGAAGCCGATTTGATTAGAATTTCCTTCTCTCGGCTCAAACTTGATCCCTTAATCCCACCCAGCCCATAGTCCCCACACATATTGCTTGATGCTCACTCCGTACCCAGCTCCCACAACAAACCTCCCCCCTTTTCACCCAGAGCTACATCACTAGCCAGGCCAGCTGGGACCCATCTCTAGCTCCAGCAGACACCAGGTCCTTCCGTCCTGAGAGAGCGGCATGTCTTTCTGTCAAGAGAAACACAGCTCAGGCGAGTCACCAAAGTGCCACGAGCAGAGCTGGTTTAGTCCCTGACACTTGGTCCAGTGGGGCACGTGCCATGGGTGGAGGGCGGGAAGGGGAACCCGTGTCTCTGTTCTAGTCCACACCCAACTGTTTGTTCTGCTGCGTCAACATCACGTCCAACTATACATTTCTCCTACTTTGCCCGTCTGGACATTTTGATTATTATTGATGGAAATATTCTTTGTCGGCTTGTGCGTGTGTGGTGGTGAAATTGACATTTACTGATAGAAGTCAAATCCTTCCAAACCTAAATATTTACTAGACAGGAATTGGCTCCAGGCTGACAAGTAGCATCCAATATTGGAGTTTCGTACAAAACAAATAAGCAAAACATAGGCCCCCTGGGAAAGTGCCATCTCGGATGGAAGGAATGTTCCACCCACCCAAAACACACACACACACTCTCATGCTCCCATCTTCTCTCTAGTCTGGTTTGATCTGGGTTTGACTGACACACAGGTAAGAAGTCAAGTCACTTGGCTGAAGCTGGATGCAGTAACTTAGTGGCTCAGAAAGGCATTAGAAGCCAGAATCCTTGATCACAGGAGGTCTTTTGCCAAGACCTCTCAGCTGGCTCCCTTCCACCCAGGAATTCCTCATTCCCCTGCCCTCGATAGACTATCACGGCTTGGCATTTCAAGCTGTCCCTCACAGAAGAGGCGCACACGATGAGGTGCTATGCCGAACAGCTCAACTGACTATAAAAAGTAGCTGCAGCAGGAGATGGAGGGCGTTGCTGGGCACAGGACTGGAACGGTGGAGAACTACCGGGCACTGGGTCGTGGAATCGAGGGGAAAGACACAGAATTGTGAGACGGGACAGCAGCAGCTTATTTCAGGGTCAGTTCCTAGCAGTCGCGTCTCTGCAGGACCCATGCACAGAAACTGCAGCATCTAACGATGATTTGTGCCAGTCCACAGCCTGCGGGGGTGGATGGGCAGAAGAAGCCAGTGACAGCACGGGCGATGGTGCCATGAGATGCCATTCTGAGGTGTCTTACGGCTGCGGGAAAACCCACAAAAACATCTGTTTGCCAGGATGGGCAGGGAGGGCGTCCCTAGCCTCTGTTTGCCAGAAGCTGGGAACGGGCGACAGGGGATGGATCATTCATTGGTTGACTGGTGTGTTCATTCCCTCAGGGGCACCCGGCCCTGGCCACTGTCAGGAGACAGGACACTGGGCTAGATGGTGGTCTGACCCAATGTGGCCGTTCTTATCTTCTTTAAACCATGGTGGACAATATCTACAGAAGAGGGGGAGGCGTGGGGTTCCCCCAACCAGGGCTGCTTCACTCGCGAGGAAGATCAAAGACCCTGGAGTTAAAGACAAGAGATCGCTTGGCATGGGGAGGAGAGTGTCCCGACAAAGAGGGTGGAAGACGGACTTGCAATGAAAGTGGCTCAGAGCTCTGATCAGCTGTTCATTCGCCCCCGGCTGCATTATCACCCTGACAGCTGGGTATTGATCCCACTGACTCCAACAGACAAACCAGGTGGGAGCGGAGGCATTTCAGACCCACGGAGGACAGAGGAAGTCGTGTTGTTACAATGTATCCGAAAGGTGATGGAATTGGGTCACAGGCCCGAGCACAGAAGCTGGCTGTCTGCACCTGGACAATGAAGCGGCAGTAATCACCGGAGTTCTCTCCCGCTTTGTCCGGAGTGAAAGGAAAGGAGGTCGGCTTACAAAATTACACCCATCTTGCCATCCCCATCCCGGATCTCTTTTCTCTCCAGACATCTCCTCCGCTGGCTAAGGTTACTCCTCTGACAATGGGGCCCAGCTCACTACAGGGGGCTCAAGTTCTCTGTAACCAGGACATGTCAGCACCGGCTGCTCTTTGATCCACTCCCTGCGAAGTTGGGGATGGCGACTGGGAAGCCCAGAGCAGACTGCAGTGGTGAGATAAGATCAGAAGGGAGCAGGTAGACAGGGCCCGGCCCTTTCATTACCCAGCTCGCCTCAAGCTGGACAGGACAGCTGCAGCCAGAGGGTCTCCTGCTCCATATGGGAAGCCTGAGAGATCCGTCTCCCCTTCTCCATCAGCTGCCTCCGCTGATGCTCCAGAAAACATCACAGCTCCACCTTCTGCCCCGGCCTCAGCCCTGCACTTGTTGGGCCATTGTGTGGGGTGGCACAGCTCAGACTGGCTCCCGATCCCCCGTGTAGGTGCTCTGCTGTAGGCAGCCTCTGCCATTACCGATCATACGTGGTTAGGACGAGGTTAGGACGAGCACCCGCGTCCTTCAGTTCCAAGCCACAGGTCCCTGCCATTCAAGCCAAAGGAGAACTCCCCGAGCGGGAAGTGGTAGCAAGTTGTTTTAGGCCCCGTCATTTGGAGGGAAGCCTCAGCGCTCGTTCCTAGGTCCTGCCCTTAACAAGGTCGACGTCCTTAGCAGGAAATCCTACCAGTGTCTTTGTGGGAAAGAGGAACAAGCTGTTCCCATCCCAGCTGTGACCTTCCACTGAAGAGGACTTGCCCAGCCACACATTGTGCCCAATAACCCACTGCATTGGTTCCATCAGCATCTCTTGGGAACTGGCCCAACGGGCCCTGGGATGGGGCCCTAACGATGCCAGCAGCTGAACGTCAGGTCATAGTATGAAAAAGGCCGAGGACCCCTGGCACAGAGCAACCCCTCTGGCCAGCATATAGGGCTTGTGACAACAGAACATAATGATTCAGTGAAGCTCCTGCTGGGAACAGGGCATGGGTCCCTCAAATGGCCCCATAATCACAGGGCGAGCGCTCGGACAATTCAGCCTTTTCCTTCTCCCCTCGCGCACGACGCCACAGACATCCCCACCACCCATCAGAGCCGGGGAGTGTCAGGGCTGCAGCCCTTCAAACACCGGCACTTCCCAGGCTGCCGGGCAAGCGAATGCGCAGGAGGGGGTGCGTGCGTTCATATCTTTTCTGGCTCCCGGCCCCTTGCAGGGCAGTTGCGGTGAAAGGGTTAAACGAGAGCAATCTGGAATGTGTCTCCAGCCCACGTGGCCTGTGGGGAGACACGTGGCTTTCCCTGTATGCCAAGAATCCTCCAAGGGGGAGACTGTGTAGCCGCCCCAATCCCATTCCACCCAATCTGGAAGATGCAAACCAGCTGCTGACTTGAGTGGGGCCGGGGGTGGGGTGGGGGGTCCTTTTGCTGCTGCCATTTGTTTGAGCTTCCTCCACCGAGTCAGGACGCTGGCCTGCCCGCTAGCCTACACTGCCTCTCAATAACAGCCCAACCTAGACTGTAAACTCTTTGGGGAACAGTCTCGCGTACAGCGCTGCCCACAGCGGAGCCTTGTTCCCTTAGGGGACAAGCCCAAGGGCCCCCAGGAGCTCAGTGGCAGAGTCCCGGCAAGAACCCAGGTCTGCTGAGTGCTCTATGCAACACAGAGGGCTTGACATCCTCTAACCCCCACCAGGACGCTGAGAGGCAAGGCTCACACAAGCTTTTCGTGCCCATGTGCTTCCCCCTCTACCCCCAGCTGCATTTCTCTGCTGCCACAGAGCTTCAGGTTTGCGTCCCGCTCTGATGCAGAGCTGCAGCTCGGCCAAGTACATCAGCAATAACACGTGGGTCTGAGGCCCTCAGGACTCTGCCGGTTCCCACTGCGAAGGACAAGTACCACCAGCCACCCTTCAAGTGTGGCAACAGCTTGCAGTGAGCTCTTCCTGGCAATCAAACCATCCTGGTCTAATGTTGCATAAATAGGCCCAGGGATCAGGGCCAGGGTTACAATGCTGAGCTCCCACTCAAGCAGGGAGAGAAAGAGAAGGGCACCCCATTCAGTCTTTCTTTCCTGCTCCACTCCCACTCCTCCTCTGCCTGGAACAATGCACAGCACTGTTCAGTGATTAGTCACAGGTACACGTCAGCCTGTCCTCTGGAAGGGTTGGAGTAGATACTTTTAAAAACGAAGGCCACCCCCCCCCCCACTCGGCTAGAGGACTTCATGGCTCCCTGCGTCCAGCTTTTTTCTGGAGTGTTATTCATTGCAATTGCCCTTAGAAGCCTCAACAGAGCTCGCTCAGGGCTCCATTGTGCTAGGTACACAGGGATAGGCCGTCCCTGCCCTGGAGAGTTTACAGTCTAATTAGACAAGACAGACAGAGGGTGGGAAGGGAAACCTGGGTACCTGCACAGTCTAAGCCAGTGTCATAGACTCTCAATAGACGTGGAAAAGACCAGTTGGTCCACCTGCTCCATCTCCCTCACCCCCATACCCCTCTAATGCAAGATTATTCCCTGCTGAAGATTGCCTAGTGCAGTTGTTTTCAACCAGGGGCCCCCTGGGGTCCACCAAGCAGGGCCAATGTTATATTCACTGGGGCCCAAGTCAGAAAGATGAAGCCCCGCTGTGCAGGGCTGAAGCCTGGGGTCCTGAGCCCCAGGCAATTGCCCTGCTTGCTACCCCCTAATGCCGGCCCTGGCTTTTACATGCAGAAAACCAGTTGTTGGGGCACTGGTGGGCCATGGAGTTTTTACAGCATGTTGGAAGGTCCTCAGAAAGAAAAAGATTGAGACCCCCTGGTTTAGTGTTTTGTCCAATGTAGGTTTTAAGGCTCCCAAGAAATGGGGCTTTGCCCCCTGACTGTGGGAGGCAATTATTATTCCCTGATGCTCAGTCTAAAGGTGGCACCCAGTGGGGGGCATTAAGGCGAAGAAATGGGGAGCAAGAGACCTCAGTCCATGGCTCTGTCAACTCTCTGGACTGCGTTTTACTGCACGACAAGCAGGGAGCCCCACAGCTGTATCCACTGTGGAGATGACTGTACTAGACACAACAATCCCCTCCCACCCCACTCGGAGCAGTTCCTCTTGCTTTTTCTCAGCTCTGGACTCCTCCTCTCCTCGTGCCCACTTGATTAAATGTTCTCCAGTACCCTCTGTGAGGAACCCTGTATATTTTACAGTACGAGTGAACAAGTTCCCATGGGTTGAATCCAGGACATTACTGCTGATCTATGGAAACTAAACTCCCAAATGACCCATGGCATAATCTTCAACTCCTAATAACCCGGGAAGAACTTGCCTGACCCCTCCAACTTGGCAAACGCCTGGGTTATATAGGATGCTCTAGGTCCTGTGGATGCTCATGGGAATCTCTCCATAGCCTGTTTTTCCACCACACTTAGTGAAACTGAACCCTTGATTTGCTAGAACTATGAAAAACACTCCCTGAGCAGGCTACTTAACTGCTTTTTAAATGGTTATTTCTCAGCTGCAATAACATGGATTTAAGCTCAAAGCAGGGGCCAGGAGAAGGCACTGAGCCATGGTACAGCCAAGCATTATTAACTGTGATTATTATTATTATCACAGACCAAGCGCCTGCCGGGCGGTTGCTTTGGGAACACAAGCCTTTTCTCACAAGAAGAGACAATTTTGTGTGAAATCAGCACAGTGGTTCTTTCCCTCTCGCCCTAATCGTCTGTTCTAAGGCACTGGCCAAGGAGTCGGGTTCAGTTCCTGGCTCTCCCACCATCTGCCTGGGGCAAAGTCACTTTCTGTCTTCGGGGCTCAGTTCCCGACCTGTGTAAAACAGGGATAACGGTACTTCCTTTCTCCGTCTTGCCTGTTGAACTGGTTGGCTCTTGGGGGTAGGGATGTTCTCTCATTGTGTCTCAGCATTGTCCTTAGCACAACAGGGCCGCCATCATGATTGCGTGTGTGGGGGTGTCTATCACAATACACATATTACACTATTACCAGCATACTCCCGATTACCTGCATTGCATGTGGGGGACAGATTTTATTCGGAGCCTTTCAGCAGCAGGGTGGTCTCCTTCACATCCGGGGGCTAGTCTTCCTCTCCCTCCTCCTCGCTGTCTTGCCCGGGGGGGCTGCTCTGTCCACCAGGAGCACAGCCTCCCTAGACTTCCCACCCCCTGTACCCCGCAACTGCCAGGATCAGGTAACGGCAGACCTCCGGCAATGCAGGGGGCCCTCTGCAGCTCCCTTGTCATGGCCCCACTCATTCACTCCAGTGATGAGAGTAGGGGGCTGCAGTGACCTGCCCCGCAGCCATGGGCTTGTTGTGGTCCCCCTTCTCCACGCAGTCCTGGCTGGTGGTTTCTGCTCTCTTATCCAAAACCTCTGTGATATCCCTCCCATGTCCCCTTGCATGAGATACGTGCTGTAGAGGGCATCAATCCCCCTATAGCTTGTGCTGGGGGACTAGGAAGGGATTCAGATAAGATGGGGTTTGCACAATAGGGTTTCGGCTAAATGGGAGCATATTGTAATAAGGGCTCAAAAAAGCCAACTGATTGTAGTGAAAAATTAGTGAAGAATTGTGCTCTCTGAACAGGTTCTTTGGGGCAGGGCCGTCTTTTTGTTCTGGGCCATGACTGGGACTCCTAGGCACTACTGCATTACAAGTAATAAAGAATAATCATGGTGGGGTGGAATGATACTGAGGTGGAGACAATGTGGCCTAGTGGACAGCACACTCAGCTAGGACTGTGGAGACCTGGGTTCTGACCCATCTCAGACACTTGGGCTTGAAAGTTGAGAGTTCAAGTCTTTACACTACCACAGGCTTCTTGCATGACCTTGGGCATGTTACCTAGTCTCCCTATGCCTCAGTTTCCCTTCATTACAAGGGGATAATTGCCCTACCTCACAGGGGGATTGTGAGGATAAACCCATTAAAGATTGTGAAGGGCTCAGATACCAGGGTCATATACAGGACCCAAACAGTGTAGAGCTTTATCCTTCGTTTATAACACGTGGTTGAATTTTATTTTATTTTATTTTATTTGGGTTTTTTTTTGCTCCCCGATTGGTTGACAAACTTACTATTTTTTTAAAGAGGAGAATGACAAATGACCAATCTCTTACATGAATTCTCTATCAACCAAACATCTGTGCAACACTCACTATTAACAAAAACCCAGGGGGTGGCTGGACAGACACCCAGAATGTGACCCCGCCCACACACACACCCCTTGGCAAAATCAGCTCCTTTCTTGGGAACGTTTTCAGAGATCAGGTTTGTCATTCCGCTCTTTGACCAACCCTTCCCCAAACTACATAAAATAAGCTGATTTGCAACAACTCAGCCCCCGTTTTGAGTCTAACTCTGCTCCAAAGGCCGCTGAACTTTACTGAACCGTCTGTGCAAATCTGCTCTGAGTTTAGTGCTCACCATAATCTCCAAACCTTGGCAGGTTTCACAGGGTTTTGAGTTTCTCAGCAAGCCTTTTACACAGCCACACACACAGAGAAATCAAAAATGGGACTTGAAAAGCGACATCAAAATCGATCCAATCTGAGGAATCCCTCCCTGGCCCTCTGCCTGGACCCGTTTGCTTGTGAATCAGTAGGGGCCAGAAGGCATTTAAAAGCTTGAACATTGTTTACACATTATATATACTTTTAAGCGTATGAAATTTCCTGCTTTCAGAGGTAAATCTTTTCCATACATGGACCAAATGAGGGTAACTTTATCTCCGACTTCCTAATTCTGATTGTTATGTGCCTCTCTCACAGATCAAATGGGAGGCGATAGTGTTACTGGGAATGATGTTACTCTGTCTTCTGTTCCCACCATCAGCGGCCACGTTATGAAATTAGGCCCAAGGAGTCTGGAGGAGGAGTGCGCTGAGCGGGCGGCATCTAGAAACCCAATTATGAAAGATCAGCTCCAGGAAGAGTGCTGCAGCCCTGGCTCCCAGGGGACCTCCTCATTTCATCTCATGCCTCCCATTTGCCCATCCTGCCTTTCACCGAGAGGTTTCTAGGGGGACAAAGTGCCCGTCTTGAGTTTATTATCATGGCTTGAGATAATAATGGATCAGAGTCATTCTTAAATCACAGCCTCCTCTGAAACCCCATCCTCCCCATAATTTCTCTGTGCTGACCTCCTCTGGAAGCCTGGGCCTCTTTCAAAGAGGAGAGAGCTGATGCGCTGAGTAGCCCATTAAAGGCGGACCGCACAGACACAGCAACCCCACCGGGCAGCATTCGCGCCATGCATCAGAGAGGACAGCAAGAGCGACAGACATATTGATGCTGATGGCAACAGTGGGCGAGGGACAATCATGGGAAAGGAAAGAGGCCATGAGTCTCGATTCACCACACTCCAGCTTGTATAGTCTTTGCGCCAGCACAGAATGCCACCAGGTTGGACTGCGAGCACGTTGCAGCTATTTTGCACGGGTGTGAATGATTGCACACCGCACAGGGCAAATGGTAAGGGTGGTAATTAGACATGCGATAGAGCGGGACGACTTTTGCACTATATTTTGTATTCAGCCGCTGAAGAGTTAATTATACAATTCTGTGGCCTATGAATTAACTAGAACACCTGATGCCTGGAAACAGACACATGTGCACTGTTGCAATTCATGTTCTAGCCTGCACCTGGCTTTCATTAACTCCTCTAGAGACAAAGCAATGCTGAGAAGGGGAGCGGCAGAGCAGCATCCAGGCTGGCTAGCTCTCTCCCCTTTCCCTGGAAATCACTCCTTTATTTAAGGCGAACCAAGAGGCTGCTTTGTGATGTGTCAGCACACGGCTGCAAGGATGACAACAGTGGGGGATGGTGGCAAGCTGGATGGGGTGGTGAAGGAGATGGAGAAATGAGCGTCAGACTGGGGTTAGTGAGACGATAACCGCAGCAGAGAGGTGATCATGGCAAAGTCCCTAATGAAGAGAGAGCCGTGGTGAGGAAGGAACAGATGGCGATCTCTGCCCCCGGGCTGGGAACCAGCAGGGTCAGTCATGCGACGCTTCGTGTCAATGACAGCGGGGGGGGGGGGGGGGGGATGCTGCAGAGGGTAGTGAGTCGGGGGAATTCTGCGCATAGGAGCCAGGCTCTGGCTCAATCCAGGGCCCCTGTTGTCCGCCCCAGGGCTCTGTTGAACCCAGATCTGTCTGATACTAGGGACTGAAAGCATCCTTTTCCTTCTACTGTCCATGGGCTAAAGCAGATGGGAATTACTGGACCCCAGCCCTGAGGTTACAGTCCAGTATCAAAGCAGCTGTGGATGGATCCCAGAGACTCCCTTGTTTACGGCCCATGGGATGAAGCAGCTGGGAAGCCTCAATGCTTCACCAATCAGGCCAGTGACATTCTCCACCCGGCCCTCAGCTCACATTATCAAACGACTTTCCCTCAGTTCCTGACACGCTGGTCTGTGCTTGTCAAACAAGAAGTCATCTCCCCCCGGGAATGCCCCTGCATCTGAGAAATCCCTTTTCCCCATCTCATTCTCACTCCTTCTCTGGGGCCCAGCAAAGCCTAGTTCACCCCTGCAAAGCTTCCACCCACAGCTCCTTTGAAATACAGCAGCGCTTGTTTCATGCGTGAGCACGGGGGGATCCCTGCACTGAGTCTCTGGGTGTTTCTCGCCTCCCTTCACAGCCCACTCCATGAAACCCGTGCAGTCCCCGGCTGGGGGGCTGTGGCTGCACCGCAGAGACCCGTACCAACAGTTCCCCACTGCTATCACCGCAAGGGAGGAGTCTCCCAAAGATAAACAGTGCCCTGGTTCTTCTCAGACCATGGTCTGGCTGAGAGACGCCTCTCTTGACAGGCCTTTGGACCACAACACAGTCTTATCCTAGAAGATACCGATGAACTAGAGAGCTAGTCGGGAGGGAGACCTTTCCAAGATCACAGGCCTATTTCAACTCTGAGGTGCTTACACCAACTTCCTTGCAACAGAGACTAAGTCAATGCCCTGCTTTGTTGATACCATTCCCTTCCCTTTATCTGCAGCTGTGTTTGTCTCGCCAGCCCTCTGACTTTTGGAGCACATGGACGGCTTTCTCTAGTGCCTGCACAGAGGCAAGGTCTGGCATCATCCTTCTTCCCGACCCTACTTGTCTCCCGTGTCAGTCCCATCTCATGCCTCACTCACATAGCGTGGCGTGTGTGTGTGTGAAATTCAACAACAGTCAACACCCTTTGGCATCTGCGTTGTAACTAATTGGCTAGCATGTGTCACTGCTGTCTTCTACTGATCAGAATCTGAATTGCTCAACGGTGTGTCATAGGCCCTATACAGCTCATAGCTAATGGAGAGTCACTTTTAAGTTCAGTTGTAGAGGAAGCTTGTGCTTCATAGAGCAGGAGAATATGGGAACTATCTACCTTGCTGTCAAGATGTTCACACCATACAGCATAGTGACTGCTGTGATGTTCTAGATGGTCATGGATCTGTTACAAAATAATCTTTAGCATTTGTGGGACATGCTATATTTCCCAAGCGGTGCACAAACATTAACAGGTAAGGTAGGGAAGCAGCATTATCACCCTTTTCCAGATAGGGAAACTGAGGCACCGAGCAGCAACATGACTCGGAGAACACAGGAAGTTGTGGCAGAGCCAGGATTCGAACCCAAGAACCATTCACTTCTAACCCTGGATTCAGTCCACCCAAGATTGGGCCGACCTTTCCCAGCTGATGCTTTCTGCCTATGATGGTGCCTTAGTAGTGAAAGGCTCAAGGAACTCACTCTATTTAGCTGGGGGAGGGGGACGGGGGGGAAAGAGAAGATTAAGGAGCTACTTGATTCCAGTTCATAACCTACAAATAGTTCAGTCAAGCAGGCAAAGATCTAACAGGATCCAAAAGCTAGAAGTTGAAGCTAGACAAACTCAGACTAGAAACAACGTGTACATTTTTAACAGTGAGGGTGAGTAATTAACCACTAGAACAATTTTACCAAGGGCTGTGGTAGATTCTCCACCACTCGCAGTTTTTAAATCAAGATTGGACAGTTTTTGGAAAGATCTGCACTAATTCAAATAGGGATTATTCTGATGAAGTTCTCTGGCCTGTGTTATGCAGGAGATTAGACGGGATGATCACGGGGTCCCTGCTGGCCTTGGAATTGATGAATGGTGCTTCTTTTCACCCTGGAAAGAGGTCTCCGTGGAAGAAAGGCCCCAGATGTATGATCAGGGACTGAACAATCGCATTGCAGAATATCCAACTCAGGCTACTTTGGTGGGCAAGCCTCACCGTAAAGCCTGCCTGGTCCTTCTAACCTGAAGCTTTCCGCTCCTGTGTGCTGGCTTGAGAAAGCAAAACCATGCTCCAGAGGGGCTGGCGATGAGACTGGTAGATGGATTAACTGATTGCCCATGTAAATTCCCAACCTTGCTGGGGATTAGGAGGCAGGAAAACATGGGCCTTTATTACCCCTAATTGAATAGAATTTAGGTCTCCCTCCCTGGGAAGCCACCAGAGCTTTCACAAAGAAGTTGCAAAGGATATTTCCCAGTTGGCAAGGCTCCAGGAAAAGCCCTTTTCACCTTTCAGCCTCCTCCAGCTCCCCCCTCTGCAAATTAATTTAAAACAAATTAAACTGGGGCGACACCTGGCTTTCTCCAGTGCCGGAAGCCGAGGGATGCAATCGGTCCCCGAAGAGTGTGGATCTCTCAGCTCCCCACAGCGACTGCAGGTGATAGCGGAGAATGGGGCACAAATGCGAACGCAGCATCACCACTCTGATTGTTATTTATTTGTATCATAGCCACACCTATGGGCCCCAGACACGAACCAGACATTGTGCTTGCACTGTACAAACACAGGCCATAAAAAGCCTCTGCCCTGGGGTGGATCTGGACAGGCAGAGACACTGGGTGACTAAGCGACTTGCCCAAGGAAACTTGTGAGAGAGAAATTGATAGAAGCGGGGTCTGTTAAGTCTCAGGCTGCTTGGCCGCCCTTTCCCTGGAGGTTTGAAGAACCAGGTAAGGCAATGATCGCACATCCTCCCTACTCTAGACCCGCTGCCTCTGCCCTGGGGCTGTTGGGATTCACTGAACGTTTGCCACTATCTGCTTCCCCCCGACCCCCGCACCAAGATCCAGCTTCAAGCGTCCCCCTGGCGGTTGCACCCGCTGATCATCTCCTCAGAGGTTGGTTAGGGGCTTCAGGCCAAAGAGCAGTGCTAGGTCTTTCCAGCCCAAGTTTGGGGTAAAAGCAAAGCCAGCTGGGGCTTGGGTGGTTCAAGTTTGAAGCCCACACCAGGCTGATCTACCCTCGTGAAGGAAGCTTCCCACAGATAAGACACATTGAACACAGAAACTAATCTTTTTTTTCCCCCTCTCCATTTTTGGCAGTGAAAAACACTTTCATTTCAGTGCCCTTCAGACGCTAATTTTCAGTTTCTCAACAAAAAGCATTTGGATTTCTCTCAATTAAAGCAGGCACTTTCTGCAACCATTTCCCGTTCAGTCGAAAATCCAATTTCCCGTTAAAAAAAGTTAAAAGGGTTGATGGAAAATGTTTCGACCTGCCTTGACCAGGGTCACTGCAGGTCAGAAAGGAGGCTGGTTGGAAGGGTGGGGAGAGAGGAATAGTGGGGGTGCAGGGTCAGGAAGGCTGGAGACGAGTCCCTAGCTGAAATAGTGTGGAAAGTGACACTGAACCAGTTTCTCCTGTTGATGTACAGTCTGGCCTCTTGCTTCCTCTGTGCCTCTAACCCACAGCATTCGCTCCCTCTACTCTTGCTCGAACTCTGCTGAGATCCTTCACTTTAAGGTCAATCCCTTCCCTCCATTCACGCTTCTCCTGATAGACCTTTGCACCTCCAGTCCCTGCCAACTCTACCTACAGCTCTTTCCATTTAGATCTTGTTCCCAGAGTGTTATCTACAGCACCAACCTCTCCATCACCCACCTGCCACTTTCTCACCAGCTTGGCACACCAGACATGCTGCCACCCTCGCTTCAAACCTGAAAACTCTTCTCCTCATCCCAAGCTGCCCTTCTCTGTCACCACTGACAACTCCACGGTCGACTTTCAGCTCTCGCCTTCTCCCCGCATAGTCTGTCCCTCGTGAAGTCCTGTCACTTCTTTCGTGTCTCTAAAATCCAACTCTTTCCCCTCTGCAACTAAAATCTCTTATCCGGGTCTTTGATCCTCTCTTGGATTTATCACTCACTGCCTCTCCCTTCTCTCCACACTTGCTGCTTCTCATTCGAGTCCAAGCAGGAATGCCAAAGCTCAACCCCCCTTTCCTGCCACTTTGACGGCATCGCTGCACTCTTCTGCCCAGCCCGAGACAGAACGCGGCTGCTGCAGGTCAGAACAGAGGGGCATTAACCAGGTTGCCAAAGGGCGAAGGATTGAAACAACAGCCTAGGATGCTGCCAGGCAGCAATGAGGTGTATCATCTGAGCTGCATGGCAGGAGAGGAACAGAAGAAAGCAAAACCGTGACATGGACCCTTTCTAATCTCCGCCTGGTATGAGTCCCACCAGCCGTCTCACATTCATCTGCATTAAACTTCACCCAGAAGGGCTTCCCCCCTCCTCCCCAAAAATAGAAATGTTTGATTTTTAAGTAGTTGTGGGGATAAATCCCTGGCCAGCTGCCCTTTAGGGTTCAGCTCACATGGATCTCCAGGGAGCTGTTAGTTCACTCTGCAGTTTAGCAGCCCTGCATATTTTTTCAAATGCGTTGATGCTTTTCATGTAAGGTTAGGTTCTCCTGTGAACCTCTTGGTCTCTGGAGGCACCAAGTCACTACGACAGCATCTTTTGGGCCGGGGAGAGCGGAGATGGCTCATCACAAGCTCTTCTGCAGCTGGGCTCAACCAACAAGTCACTCAAAACGTCAGCCGAGGGAGACAGATTCTTCGACCAGAGAAAGAGAGAGATTTCTCCAATCTCCTTCCTCTGCTGAAGCATCACTGTGCTCTCCATACACCATCCCTTGTAAGTCCCAGGTTGCTCAGTGGTCCTATTTGGCCTTCCTTTAACATCCACCCTTTGTTGATTCGGTCCTGCTAAAGAGAGGAGACCGGAGCGGGGCTGAGGGTCACAGGGTTTAAATGTGTCAAGTGTCTGATGCAGCTCAGAGAAGGAGCCAAGAGATTAAAGCCCCTCAGATTCGTTCTGGAAAGGGGCTTTATGTGCTCCCATCTCCCAGGGCTGCAGCCCAGCTGTGTGGCAGGAGGCTGAGTGAGGCTTTGCATGGAGGGAGCGGGGGAGGGAGAAGGGGGAGGGAATTAGGATACGAGTGCCTCTGGGAAGAATCCCCCCGCCACTTGCCCCACAGACAGTCAGGAGCCTGGACATGACCTCATTCTTAGCACCCCAAGAGAGTGCCCTTTCCCAGTGCCATGAGGAGGACACCTGGGGAGAAGCAGCTGGTACATCTCGGCTCTTACCTCTCACCTCCCCTGGCTCACAATTTCAGGTTCGAGATTATCGCATTCCGCTTCCTGGGGCTGCGTTTTATGGTCACACATGTTGATGTTTGGCAGCCGTGCAACATATTCCAGGAGCCTTCTTTCTCGTGTTGGTTCCCTCCATTGCCTCTGGGACAGCCATTCCTTAGAGAAGCTGGGGAGAGAAGGGGAGTGGATGTTAAATAAAAAGCGATTGACGGCTACTTCCTGCCCTTTATTGCAGTACTTTATCCAAAGAGTCCAACTCTGCCATGCACAATCGCCGGAGGGGGTGGGGAGGGGACACGGTCCATGGAGGGGCCATGGCTGTGCAATTGACTTCCACTATTGCACAAGTTGAGTCGGAGAAAGTCGCCACCTTTCTTATCCCTTCGACTGGTGCCCCACCGTACCCATACCCTGCTCCCAAGAGTGGGGCCAGCCTTCTTGTGTCTCCCATCCCTTACATGAGCCAACCGGGCATGCCTAGTCAGATGCTGATCTACAAGGCCCAACCTGAACTTGTGCATCTGAATGGCTATTTAAGGGGTACAAAGCAATTCCAGATCTGGCAGGCTGGCTCAGCAGCGTATCCACCTAGGTGATCTGCCAGGTTGCTGTGGAAAGGTCAGCGCCATGCGTGTTGTCAGGCGTGTGCAGATTGCTGGGGCCAGCACAGCAGTGCGTGTGTCATCGGTGAACGTGTGGGAGCAGGAGGGGCTGTGGATCAGGCAGCCAGGGGCACTTGCTTGCATGAGGCGTATTAGCAATCCTAGGTCTTCCCAGGACACTGAGAATCACAAATTACCACATTGATAAATCTCCCCTGCACATGCCCACTTCAGCGTGGAGTAGTGACCCACTCTCCAGGCAATAAGAGACACTTCGGCATCCTGAGTGCAGTCCCGTTGTCCAGTAGCTCCACTTGGCCCCTGACCCCTGCTGTGTTTTCCGGAAGCTCCTTCCACTGGACCAATGGAGCTCTCCGGTCTAAAAATTTGCGAGGTGTCTCCCATCGAAAACTGATCCCCTCTCCCACGCCAACTGCGGCTCCAGCAGGAAACAGCTGTCAAAAAGCTGTGTTTTATGGTGCCAAAATAGCCCTCCCACCCAAGCGGAGCTGGACACAGGAGGGTACAAGTAACATACGGTATATGTCAGGAACTGGCAGGCCCTGCCTTCCAACAGCCCCCGAGTGGCTTCTTCAGTGACCTGGCTGAGGAGTTATTCCACCCACAGTCTCTTCCTTTGGTCCACTTTCACATTCTGCAGTATCCTTCTGCAGCATGGTTCTTTCAGTGATCTCTCTCTCTCTCGATACTTATACCATGCCTGTCACTGCAGCATCTGAGCCCTTCACAACCACTGCTGAATGTTTCCTTTGGTACCATCACCCTTTCGTGTTATCATCCTTGTATTACAGATAAGGGGGAAACTGAGGCACGGGGGGACTAAGTGACTTGCCCAGAGTGACACAGGGAGTCTGTGGCAGAGCTGGGAATTGAGCCCAGATCTCCAGAGTCACAGGCTCTGAGAATAAGACCACCTTTCCTTGGTTACTCGGATGATTAAGACATTTCATTAATCTGTCTGAGCATGTCTTGTATTGACTCCAAGGAGCATGGCCATGCTCTATACTTTCAGCCCTCGGGGCTGCTCTCCCACAGTGATCAAGCAGGCAAAAAGAAGGCATTTCCACCCCCCTACTTCAGCCTTTGTGATTCCTTTCCGACAGAGCAGCTAGTTGTGGTACACTGAAAACTGTCTTAAAATTACAAGACATCACATTTCCTGGTCCTGCTCGAACACTAAGGGTTGTGTGATCTGGATCCTGCGCAGTCAGTCTGCAGAGAGCCAGCCTAGAGTAAGGTGGGCTGAGTTGGGCCTTAGGGAGCAGCCTGCTTTGTCTTGCTCTGTTTTGGGGTTCTTGAGCGTTATCATCCTGAATTCCAAGAACGACAGTCATGTTACATTGCAGGCTTCCAGGAAGAGTATTTTAGATTTTTATCCAACTTCTCTGGGTGTATGCTATGAACATAACACTAAAGATTGGCAAGAGTGCCCTCTGCTGCTAGCCGCCATCCCAGAAGTCACCATTCCCACATCCCATTCTCTCCAGTGAAGCTGTTGACAGTGCTGACAGAGCCTGGGAGCTTTTGTTTTCGTAACAGCCTTTCGTTGGGATCTATACTGGATCAATAGGCGTCTAGTCGGGGGGTGAAAGGTGACTACATTAGAATACATTTAGTAAACACAGTCACTGGAGCCAGCGAGCAAATGAAAGCAAGAAATCATTGTGAAATACCCTACAACGACATGCAGAAGGAGAAAGCTGTGTACGAGGCCCTATAAAGTCTCCACCCCAGAGTCTGAATGTGGGGGAAGGGGGCTCTGATGCAGCCTGGGTGAAATGGAAGTGGGCCACGTGCATCAGCGTGGGAGGGAGATGCTGGAGGAAGGAAGACGGCAGGTGTGTGGGCTGAGATGCACAAGTGTCGGGTGTACATGGATACCATGGCCCTGTACAGACAGGGCTGCGTGATGGTTGTTGCAAGTCCGGGAGCAAAACTCTCTGCTGTGTTCCTGGTTGGGTGTAAAAGCCAGCCAGTGTTTATCTGGCTGTTGCTGTCCTTACTCAACAACAACAGACAAAGTCACTGGGAGCAAATCAAACCAACAGCCCCATGTCACCCCTGTCTTTTCTCCGGGAGGCTCTGGCAGGCCGCAGTCTGGAGTCAGTGCCTGGTCCCAGCTCCTCTCACAAGGAGGGAGCTGGTGGTCTGCTCTCCCTCTCAGCCAGCCAGCTCCCAGCTGAGCTGGGCTCTTCACCAGCCCCCTCTCAATTTAACCCCTCCACCCAAAACGGACACTTACTGCAGCTAGAGCTGATCATTACCCTGCTCCTGGCCAGTGTGGGCTGTGGATGCCCCATCACATGCTATGTACATCACTATTTCCACCTACAGGGCCTCATTATGCTAGGCATTGCCCAGACACACAGTCCCTGCCTCCCAAGAGCTTACAATCTAACGAGACACAGCCAGTATATCCCCAGCTTACAGACGGTGACCCAAGGTAGAGAGAGATTAAATGACGTGACCAAGGTTACAAAGGAAGTCTGTGGCCCAGCCAGGAATTGAAGCAGGATCCCAAGCCAGTCTTCAATGCCTGAAGCCTTTCTCCCCTCCCCAAAAAAGAGGGTGTCCCTGCACAAGACGGGGCACCAGTGTACGCACACTAGCGGGGCGGGGGGTGGGGGGGGGTTGCATGTGGAATAGTAGCTAGAGCCTAACAGACTAGTGCTGTATAAAGGAGGCACAGCAGCGAGTATTTAGTATTATTTGTATTACAATAGCACCTTCAAACCTCTGCAGCGGTCAGGGCTCCATTGGGCCAGGCACGGCGCAAAGACACAGCGAGAGACCAGCCCTGTCCCGAAGGGCTTAGAAAACCTGAAGAGCCACGACAAAGGTTGGGAGGGGAAACAGAGGCACAGAGAGGGGAAGTGACTTGCCCGGGGTCACGCAGCAGGTCAGTGGCAGAGCTGGGGATAGCACCCAGCTCTCCTGGTTCCCAGTCGGTGCCTTTGCAGTAGCCCACGTGGCCTCCTTCAGTAGATGGGAGGTACGGGAAAGAGGCATCCATACATTATTATATGGATCCTGGCCGGACAGCACTGTGCAGCATTAAAGATTTTGCATTTTCCTTCCCGGACTGACACCTGCCTGAATTTTTCCATTTCCTGTTGGAAATGTCTCCGATTTCCCAGGTTGATTGCCTGACAGATTATCACATGATCCCAGCCTCCCCTCACACAGATCCTCCCCGGTTCCCATCTGAAGGGATTTTTAAAGGGTTCAGGACAGATCTGTGGTTTGTAGGAAGCCAGCTGGGAGCTCTAAAGAGACCAGCTCGGACAAGCAGACCCTGTTTGATAGCCAGCAACAATTCCAGCGAGACTACCCGTGTTTTGAAAGGCCTACCACGGTCATCACACCAGCAGCAGGGCTCAGGCTAGCTGACAGCCTTGAGCCAGTAACATGGCTACAGCGAGCCATTCCTCTGTGTGAGAGGCTGCAGACCAAGGGGAAAGCGCCAGGCTGATAAAGACAAGACATCAAAGTTGGGGATGGGGATAGAATTTTGGCATCTTGCAAGACAGCCAGTGACAGCTGACACCCAGCGACCATGAAATCACACTGCTTCATAAGCAGGAAAAGAACCGTAAGATGGGATTCTGGTCTCCCCAGGTGTAGGGGAAGTGCAGCTCGCAATATCCTCACTAATCCGTGCTGCATTCCCATGCATTACCCTGTCTGAGACAGGGAGTCATAAACCACGGTCAGAATTGACTCATGATGTTGGGACCCCTCTGAGGTCATCTTAAAGAGGCCTGGTTTTCAGAAGGCCCTGAGCACTCACCCCTTTAAAGGTGGCTGAATTTGGGCCCTCAAAATTGGAGCACTCACAGTCGCTAATCTTTTTTGGAAAATTCAGTCATTCGCCCTGTGCACTCCATAATATGCTGGCACCTACACTCAGCACCAGGGTCCCTAGACCCTGGCAAACTGGAGGCAATTCTGGGAATAGAGGCAGCATATGACATCTTGTTTAAAATTGAGGTTGTTAGTGAATTTAAGATGTACAGAGGAGTTGCCAGGATGGATGAGATCCAGGCACTGTCTCTGACAGTGGCCACCAGCAGATGCCAGCTCAGAGGCAGGTGTAAGAATCATGCAGTAGACAAATGTGGGATAATCTGGCCCCCATGAAGGCGTCACCCTAACTTTAGATTAGGATTGAGAGACTGGTTTAGAGATGGCTTTAAAATCCAAACCCTGAGGTTTCTCTCTTTCCCTACATCTTTTTGTTAGTGTAACGGTTCTAACTCCGACTCTTCTTGTTATCCATGTAAACATCTGATCCCTCTTTCATCAGCAGTGATTGATACAATCTGTACAATGTATTTTGACATCACATTCAATTTCCTTTTCACTACCCCGCAGCTTCCCTTTTCAGTGTGGCACAAACACGCATCTTTGGCCATTTGTGTTAGGCCCAAAGGCACATTCCCTTAGCAGGTTAAACAGGGGAAGGATGATCCAGTGATTAGGAGCACTAGCCTAGAACTAGGGAAACCCAGATTCCATTCCCTGCTCCACCACGGACTTCCTGGGTGCCCTTGGGCAAGTCACTTAGCTTCTCTGTGCCTAGGTTTCCCCATCTCTAAAATGGGGATAACTGGGCTGTCTCACAGAGATTATGCAAGGATAAATGCATTAACGATTGTGAGGCGCTCAGATGAGGACCATATCAGTACCTAGGATAGATATCTCAAACTCTCACTGCCTGTGGATCCTACCCCCAGGAGACTGACAGTCCTGTCTCTTTCCCACATATGCTTCTTTCATATTCCCATCCAAGGCTTAACAGTAATTCTAAGCCTCCGTCCTCCCACAGTCCTTTATCTGTCATGAGACTTGCGGGTCTTCAGATGAGACCCAGGCCTTTAGCACAGACATGTATTATTCTTGGCACCGCCGGATGTGCCAGTGAGTTTCCTGCCAGCAGGGAGCGAGCCTTGAAGCCCTCACTGACATCAGGCACAAATGCTGGAAACAAAGTGGCCTGGAATCAGAACGTCTGGCGGATAGCAGAGACAGCCAGAGGTTTCCAGAGCTCCACGGCAGACTGGCTGGCAGCGCTGGGTCAGCAGAAGACTGGCTGGTGTCGGGGAGCTTTGACAGCAGGCTCGACGCAGCGGGTGCTGTAGCAACCCGTGCCATGCCAGCGCCCACTTATTTAACGTTGGCGGGGGGCGCGGAAGGGCTATGCTGAACCCGGATTCTTGCTCCACACTTGCTCTTTCCTCCGCTCTCCTATCCCCACTGCTCTCTCCTCCTCCGCAAAGCCTATCCCGGTTGCCCCATCCCCACCTCCGCTCTGCTACGCCCCAAGGCCACCCTTTTCCCAGCGCCTCAGCAAGCCACTGAACTCCATGCAAAGGCAGCAACCACAGCAGGGAGAGCGGAAGTGGCCCTTAGATGAATTCTCTTCCACGCATCTCCCGGTTGGCCACGAAACCAAGGGGGTTCCTCCCAAGCTGCTGGGAAGGGGGTGGGTTGGAGAAGAAGCTGGATTCTTATTAATGGTGCCCATTGTTACATCGGCAGCATAATAATAATAGACGGCTCCCGTTCACCATTTCCTCGGCAAGCACCCAATTCCCTCACCCCGCCTGAAGCGAGAGCCCGTCCCTGTGAGAGCTTCATTACAGCCTTGTAAAACTACAGCAACGGAGCCGCCTCCCTAATTATCCCATCATTAGAGGACGCTCAGCCTTAAGTGTTTCACTTGGAATTTAACAGCAATATTAGTGATAATGAGCTGGCATTTAACCGTGGGCCTTTCATCCAGAGGGGGCCCCCAAATGCCTTTACAAGGCTGTAAACTTCAGAACGTGCAGCCACCTCTGGGGAGAGGCTCGGCAGCTGTTTAACAGTTGTGCGCACAGAAAGCCGGCCAAGGGAGCAACATGGTTTTGATGGCAGATGGCCCTTTAAAGGATTTCTCAGGGGTGTCTCTTTCCTCTGCTTCCTCTTAATCTCCCTCCTCATTCTCCGTAGCTTCTATCATCATAGGTGGGTTTTACCCTGGGGTCTGGAGGTAATTCGATCAGAGTAGGTCTTGATCGTGTCTGAGACCACGTCACTTAAGGAATGTGTACACGGGAGCTAGAAGATACAAGTTCCAGCTCAGGCAGACATACCCATGCTAGCTGGGATGGAGCTAGTGTGCTAAAAATAGCCACATAGCTGCAATGGCAGGAGGGGTGAGTCGTCCTCAGGACAATCCTGTCCAAGATCCTAGGGACAGCCAGCCATGGCTAGGCTGCTGGTTTTTAGCGCACTAGCTCCAATCACAACCGGCAGGGGTAGGGTCTACCTGAGCTGCAATTGACACCTTCCAGCTCCAGTGCAGACATGCCCGGAGGCCTCGCCTACTGCGAGATTTAAGACACACCAATGCGAAGCCCTAGGGCAGACAGTTTACAGTGGTGCTGCAGAATTTTCATTAGTGCAAATTAGGGCCTATGCCAGGGGTTTGCTCCAGTGCAGCAGCTGCGGCCTCGGCTAAAACACCAGTGCAGACAAGGCCTCAGAAATAAGCACTGAAAAGGCCTCACCTCCAACTCCTGTCAATTTCTCCCTGGGCGCCGATCTCCTAGCTGGAGGAAGGACGGTGGCAAATTATGCAAATTCTGTATTATAATCTCCAGACCCGTTCAGGCTCCATATCCTCAAAGGTTTTGGGAAAAGCCCGTTTCTCCGCCTCGTTCCCAGGATGTGTCTGTTGGACAGGGAGGAAGCAATTGCATTAGACCAGCTGTAACAGGAGCCAAACTCCAACATTTTGGTTCATAAAGGAGGTCACAGGTGGTGACCCGTTTTCTTCATTTCAGCCAACACAGACAGAGAGGCAGCGTTCAGCCAGAAATGCACACACCAGGGGCAGGCAAGGGGTGTGGAGAGAAAAGGGAAGGGGAGGCCAAACGCACAAGCAAGCAACTTCAAAGGGGGCTGGTGCAAACACACACACACACACACACAACTGTAAACCGAGGGGGGTGGAAGACAAACAGATGCAGGGGAATGACAGAGAGCAGCTGGGGGTTGGGGGACAGGTTGTTGGACAGTGGTCAAGGTTGGTGACAGAGAAAGAGCTGTGATCCTACAGGATAAATGGATGAAATTGCCTGGCATCTGGATTCACTTTTGGCTAAGGAGCTCCAGATTGTGCAGAGAAAAGGAATAAAGCTGCTAACTCAGAAGAAAGATAACTTGGGACACCCTTCTCTATTCGTCAAAGGGGAAGACCGGGACATTAACTGGCAAGCCACAAGAGCTTCAAAGGGTCCTTTGTTTCCAATGTATCATCATCACCATCCATTTCTTTTTCTCATCCATCAAATTCCAGCATGGGTTATCCCAGCTCAGACCAATTCCTTAAGTGAATGACCGAGGGCATTGGGCTACTCGGAGACCTCATGGCCCCCCAGTTTGGGTAGAGATGAATTCCTAAAGGTGGCATATTGGGAAACTGGTGAACAGTGACACACGATCAATGTGTGTGAGGAATTTCCTGGTCCTGCTTGCAGGGCTCTGACAAAAGCCATGTGAACTGGGTCATCTGATTCAGTTTGGAAAAAACAGGTTTAAAGCAAGGTGGGGTGAGTTGTGCCTTCACCGTCTTAGGGAGCAGCCTGTTTTCTCTCTCTGTGTTTTTGGTTTCTTGGGTGCTATCATTCGAATTCTAAGAAATAAAGTTGTGCTACATGGCAATTTTCCAGCAAGAGTGTGTATGTTTTCATCCACTATCTAATCATCCTGTGAACATAACATTAGACGAATATAACAGAATGATGGCAAATCAGAAGAACAAAGGAAAGGGCATTAGCTCGGATTGCTACTTCCCAGCAAATGCTCACAGCGCCTGGCAAGTCTAGAATGCCAGGAAGATAGGACCAAGCCAAGATGCCAATTCTAGAGCAAGCATCCTCTGTACGCAGCTGATGCAATGAAGGAACAGAGAGCTTAAGGGACTTGCCCAAGGTCACACAGCGAGTCTGTGGCAGAGCTAGGACCCAGGTCTCCCAACTCCCAGCCCAATCCACTAATGCCACAGTTGCAGCCGGAGGGCAAAGAGCAGGGAATTATTCCCCATAAAGAGAGGAGATGCTACTTGCAGCCCCGTCCTCTCTTTCCTTGGAAGGGGTTTTGCTCTCTGAGCCCGCGCAAGGATCCCGTCCTTGGGATGATGCCTCCAGCTATACTTCGATTGTAAACCCTTGGGACAAGCACTATTTGTTTTTGTACAGCACCTAGAACAGTGGGGTCCTGGCCCATGACTGGGACTCCTAGGTGTTCCATTAATACAGCTAAATAATGAGTGAACACTTGAGAAAGCCACAACTATCCCACACCTGGGGTTAACCTAATTACCCCCTTTCGGTAGGAACCGGGGACCGGGACTGCTGCCCTTGGATGTCCATAGGGAACACATACTCACCCAGCATTAACTCAACATCATGTCTCTCCCCTTCTACAGCAACAGGCTTTCCAAGGAATCGGGGCCTGAATTCTCCAGCACGACCGTGATGCCCCAAGAATCATGGCGACTTCGGCCTTCTGGACTGGCCTTCCTCACCGCCGCTGCATCCCCAGGGCTGGGAATTTATTGTTTGAAGGAGCCCAACAATCCTGGCCTGTTCTTTATTTTATTGATCCTTGGACAGTGTCCTAAATATTTCCAGCCTCCCCGGGAGGATTGAATTTTGGCACCAGCGGTTCTTTTTCTGCCGGGAAGTGGAAGCCAAGGGAGTCAAATTGCAGCCTTCACACGTTTCCAGGGCTTTGGAACCCAGCGTTTCCCACCGAGGAGGAGGGCTGGAACTGTCAGGCCAACTTCCTCTAAAGAGAAACACATGGCTGAGCTTCACCTTGCCAGGGAGCGTGCACACACACACACAAATCAACCTGTGTGAGGAAAAGGTCTCGATCAGGGATCGATTAGACAGGGCCAGAGCTAACCTGGAATATGAGAGATTCGGTGGCTCTTGCGGGGGGAAGGGGGGTGGGAAAAAAAATGACTTTCAAAGCACAAAAAGGAGAGGAAATTAAAAACTTTAGTAAAAACCACACACAGCTGTGAGCTAGGCCGAACGAAGCGGGGGACAGATTTCCCAGATCCCCAGAGCCGATTTAGGCGGAGTGGTCTGTGTTCAAAATTCAGACACCCCTCCCGGACTTCTTGCACCCTAATAGTCAATGAGACCCATTCCGGACCCCCACTACTACCCTCATGCACCGATCCAGCCATGGACAGGAGCCACAAAGAGCATTGTGCGATCAGGCAGAACTCAGCAGAGCTGACGTCATTGACTTTTCACTGCCACCCTCACAAGTCCAGGAGGAGAAGCTACACTGGGACAGGAGGGGCAGTAACCATAGTCCTCAATTCTAAGGAGATTCTGAGCTGCATTGCCTCCCAGAAAAGGCTGCCATAAGTTGGAGCAGTTGGGGGCTGCTCTAAATTATGCCAGGGACCATTTTGGCCCCTGCAGCAGCCTGGTATCTGGGCAGCAAAGGTGGCATAAAGCCACCTTGGCCCTGCCTGGATTGTGCCTTCTGTGCGTTCCGTCTCTCTGGAGACGCAGCACAGAATCTGGCCCAACAATTGTCCAACAAGAGAAAATGCAGAGAAGACTCAGTACGAAACAGTAGCTGCCGTACACGGGCCTTTTAGCTAAATGCCAAGTTCTAGGAGAAAATCCCACAGAAGCACTTAGAATATTTATATTAAATACCCAACGAGTCCATCAGGATTAAAGGCACTGCAGTAAATTCCAGCCGAATTAATAACCATTAGGCCGTCATGTTGAAACACTCCTGAGCTGGCGTGCATGAGCCTCGTTGTAAATCATCAGTAGCCGATCCTCTTTGCACAGACAGATCTGTCCATTTGTCAGCCGTGCTTCACGATACAAAGTAAAACGTTCGTGTAACATCGTACAACAGTAAGACAGAAACCCAGCAGGCAGTTAGAACTCCCGCATGCAAATGCGGGCAGCGTCCGGATATTCATCATCTTTTAACATGCTGCCTACTGGCTAGCAGCCTGGGGAGGGACAGCTGATATGCCACCGCTGTGTTCTGACGCTTTCAAAGTTCCAGGTGGAAATGGTGCAGCACACAACTGGTTTTATGCGCAGATAAAGCAGCCTACAAAATTCTATCTCCCCCTTAGGAAACTGATTTGCTGTTTTTGATTGGCGAGGAAACTGCTGTAGCCAAGACTAGTGATTGTGAGTGTCCAACCTGACAGGCCCTCAAATAATAAAATAAACAAACAACAATATTTAGCTCTTATCTAGTGCTTGTCATCAGTAGATCTTGGAGCATATTACAAAGGTGGGCAAGGTTCATTATCCCCATTTTGCAGATGGGAAAGCTGAGGCACAGTGAGGGACCCGATTGTTAGCAAGCGCTCAGGACCCGCAGCCTGAAAATGAAGTCCCCTTTAAGGTGTCTCAAGTTAGGCATCCAAAACCCAAGGCCAAAAAACTGATCACTTTTAAAAATCTTAGCCTGTACCATTAGTGGTTTCACAAGCATAAGACCGCGCTAAAAAGGGCAGGTGGGCCCATCCCTACACATTTGCATGTGTTACTCTCCTTGTCTTTAACCTCTACTATAAGGTCTCTGGTGGCAGGGGCTATCTGATGTTTGCATAGCACCCAGCACATCCTGAAAAAACACCAGAGGATACTCTTGAGCTGCCAGGAGAATGAGGAAGGACGATGTTTTGGTTAAAGCATAGTCAGGAGACCTGCGTTCAAGCCACAGATTTGCTGCATGACCCTACAGCAAGTTACTTCACCTCCCTGGGCTCAGCTTTCCCCCACTTGTAACCATGCAAGATGCTTAATTTATTGTTTGTAAAGGGCTGGAAGATCCTCAGAGGGAGGAAACGGCAGATATCCAGTCTACGTATGTTATCGTCATCATGGGTACAAAACACTCGAGCGCTGGTTTTGCAGAAGTGAAAGATGGAAAAGACATGGTCTGAGACTTTCAAAGTCAGCTAGGAGAGGTCATATATTCAAGGGGAACTACGCAGCTCAGTCTCCTGCCTGGCTTTGAAAATCTCAGATCCTACTGTACTTAATCTTTAAGTTGAGATTAATTATAGATGCTAATTGTGTAGATTACTTGTATGTAACTATTTATTATTATTAGCCCATTCCCCATCTGTTCCTGGATTGTTCCTTACCCCTGCCGTCTATTCTCCAGTGCTCTCTCCCATCTAAATTAAATGACTCAAGCAACAGGACCTTCTACACCATTCCTTCGGAGACTCATTTGCAGATACAATAAGATGATGGGCACCTGCTTTCTTCAGCTGTTTGACAATGGCTTATCTAGTTAGTTACAGCAAAAGCGTCATAGACAGCTTCCATTCCTTAACCACATGAAACCCATCAGGGTGAATTTTGGCTTCCATTGAAATAATTGGGAGCTTTGTTATTAACTTCAGTGGGGCCAGGATTTCATCCCAGGTATCTAGTACCCAGAAGAAATTTAGGATGCAGGTTCCATCATATGCCAGTTGCTCTCAGCAATTACCCTCTTAACTCCCAGACCCGTTGCCTCAACACCAATCCCCCACTAATGTTTCAGTCCTTCACTTGCTCTAACCCTGTACCTGGTGGGGATTAATCCACCTCCGTGGCATAGAAAAATGGAAGACAAACCTGGATCTGTTGGGAGCTCCCAATAATTTAGGAGTAGAATTTCTCAGAGGGGCTCTTAAGCAAAGGCAGTTTCCCACTTGGACAGATGTTTCCTATAAAAAACAAAATAAGAAACATAAAAGCATAGAACTAGAGAGAGCAAATCCAATTAAGTTCAAAAAAATTTGCTGGGTTGGAAAAGGTCTTTAGTTAAGCAACCAGCATAGTATTTCTCTCTATTAAAATGACTAGAGGAGAGAGTTTGGTTTCCAGCACAATGGTCTGTCCTTGAGAGCTGCGCTTAGTGGAGTGGAAAAAAGACAGCTGGTTGTCTGCATCTCTTTGTCACTTGCAAAAGGAAATGTTAAAATCTGAGCCAAAAAGGGATTTGCGGAAGGAAAAGTATCGAGGTTAGTATTTAAAAAAAAAAAAAAAAAAGATTGATTTTTCTCCCACAGCTCTTCCGGATTTTTGGCTTGGGAGCTAGGATTCCTCTGGGAGCTCCAGCAAAGTGTAGGTTTCACAGAAATGGGCAATTTGTTGTTTTAATTCTCTAAAACCTCAGAAGCCACAATGTGGCTCAGTTCTACAAACTTGTTTCTTTCCTGTCTCTGGTCAAAGGTGATAACTGACAGGAGCCAGCGTTGAGCCCATCCCAGGAGCTTAAGAGTGACAAACAAAGAGATAAGGGGGACTTGTGGCACCTTAGAGACTAACAAATTTATTTGAGCATAAGCTTTCGTGAGCTACAGCTTATGCTCAAATAAATTGGTTAGTCTCTAAGATGCCACAAGTCCTCCTGTTCTTTTTGCGAATACAGACTAACACGGCTGCTACTCTGAAACAAAGAGATGGAGGCCTACTTATAAATTATGGCCTGCTTTTTCAAAAGCAACTGTTGATTTTTTGCGGGGAGGGGACATGACTGTTGGTGGGGCAGTTTGAGCCACTTTAAATTTCTCCCAGTGGATGTTCTTTAATCTAGCAGAAAAAGGCATAATGAGATCCACTGGCTGGGAACCTGAAGCTTGACAAATTCAAGTTAGAAATAAAGGCACGCATTTTTAACAGGCAGGGCAAGTAGCTATTGGAACAAGGTGGAATCTCCATCACTCCATGTCTTTAAATCAGGACTGGGTCTCTTAGAATCATAGAATATCAGGGTTGGAAGGGATCTCAGGAGGTCATCTAATCTAACCCCCTGCTCAAAGCAGGACCAATCCCCAATTAAATCATCCCAGCCAGGGCTTTGTCAAGCCTGACCTTAAAAACTTCTAAGGAAGGAGATTCCACCACCTCCCTAGGTAACGCATTCCAGTGTTTCACCACCCTCCTAGTGAAAACGTTGTTCCTAATATCCAACCTAAACCTCCCCCTAAATCTTTCGAAAAGATGTGCTCCAGCTCAACCGGAAGTTACGGGCTTGATGCAAAGATCACTGGCTGAGGTCCTCTGGCTGGTGTAATGCAGATCTGACTAGATGATATAACAGTCCCTGTCTGGCCTTCACATCTAAGAGCCTATGGCAGTCACTTTCTGAAAATCAGGTCCCTTTAAGGAATCTCAGCTTGTGCACCTAAAATTTGATGGCCCCCAAATGTGCTAGTAGGTCTGCATTTTCAGAAGTGACTAGGGGAGGGTTAACAGCTGTGAATCACTGATCCCCTTAGATTAAGTAGGTAAATTAGCTAGGGGGGCTTTTGGCCTTGAAGACCTCTACTGGTCACCAACTTGTTCATCTGTCTCCTAAGCACCCCCACCTGTTGAGCTAATGAGCTAACTCCTCCTTCTCATAGGGTACGTCCACGCTGTCATTAAAAACCCACAGCTAGCCCATGCCAACTGACTCGGGCTTGCTAGGCTGGGGCTGTTTAATTGTGATGTAGCATTCAGGCTGGGGTTGCAGCCCAAGCTCTAGGACCGTGAGAGGATCCCAGAGCTCCAGCTGCAGCCTGATCCTGAATGTCAACATGGCAATTAAAAACAGCCCCTTAGCCCGAGTCCAGTAAGCCCAAGGCAGCTGGCACAGGCCAGCCGCAAGTGTCCAATTGCAATGTAAGTATGCCCATAGAAGTTAGAATCCTAGAAGCTCCTTGAATTACAGACATCAGAGATAGGCATCTTCTATCTGAACAACTTCTCCATTACCAGGTAAATGGAGGATTGCTTCCAACCACCACGGTATGTTCTGCAGCTATTTGTCTCAAGAAATGCAGCTTCCGTTGCTTCCCTTGGGAGACTAGTCCTCAGTCTGTGATCTCATTACTAGGTAGTTGTTCCCCATCTCCAGTTTATCCTTGCCTTTCATTTCAATCAATCAGTTACCAACTGCGGGGAACAATCCTGCATTCGCAAGGAAATGGATTGGATGGTCCAATGTTTACAGTGTTGTTGGATGGTTTCCATATTTATTTTCTGCGATTCATCTCGCTACTACTAAGACAGAGCTGGACGAAGATATTTTGGCCGAAACTTTTTTTTTTTTTTTTTTGGACAAAACAATGGAAATTCACATTGACCAAAACGGTTCACGAGCATGTGTCAATTTCACCAAACGGTTTCAGTCAAAACGGAAAAAAACAATTGTCTTTTGTCAAGACCGAGAGGGGACAGGAGAACAGTTTTCATGTACATAAAAGGTTGTTACAAGGAGGAGGGACAAAATTTGTTCTTCTTAACCTCTGAGGCCAGGACAAGAAGCAATGGGCTTAAATTGCAGCAAGGGTGGTTTAGGTTGGATGTTAGGAAAAAATTCCTGTCAGGGTGGTTCAGCCCTGGAATAAATTGCCCAGAGAGGTTGTAAAATCTCCATCATTGGAGATTTTTAAGAGCAAGTTGGACAAACCCCTGTCAGGGATGGTCTAGATAATACTTAGTCCTGCCATGAGTGCAGGGGACTGGATTAGATGCCCTCTCGAGGGCCCTTCCAGTCCTAGGATTCTATGAAGTGTCAAAGTAAATGGTTTTCCTCGATTCACGAGCAGGTTTTGGTGCCGTTCACAAAAAACAAGGTGTGAGTGGTGGCAAGACACCCTTAGGCAACCTTCATCAAGTCATCTGCCTGGCCGTTGTACCCACCAAAGGGCCAGTTCCTCAGCTGGTGTGGATTAGCGTTACTCCAGTGGTTGCAATGGACCTGGGCTGCTTCCCATCAGCTGTGGGACCGGCTCTCAGCATAACCAGGAAACCCCCATCCCAGCTTTTCTGCAGTGGGGTTTTCCAAGAGTGACCCCATCTGGATTATTTCCCACGGAGCCTAAAGCTTGGTGGCTTTATCAACAAAAACCCCATGCAGCACAGAGCCAAGAATGCACACACGCATACACAAATATCTGCTACCAGGCCTGGACCACTGGGGCAAAGTTCAGCAGCCCCAGGCTGGTCCTGTTTCCAAGCAGAATGAGGAATTCCACTTTCCAAACAACACAAACAAATATAAAAATCCACATGACATATAGGCAAGAGGCAGCTAATTGCAACTAAACATGGGAAATCTGAGGGGCTTATTAACTCTGAAATGTCTTTGCCTATTAAGCCGAGGCTCGATTCCCCAGTGTCTCACACCCCACCTGGCCCCCTTCATTTGCAGCAAGAAGGTTTAAAAGTCAAGTCAGCCAAAAAGGGGAACAAAGGAAAGGATTCCCCGGAAACCCTTGAACAAACAGTTCTGAAACTGAGCGTCTCTACTGCCCACGCAACACCTACCAGAGAGGGCAGAGGCTGGGTGAGAGTCACTCATCAAACATAGCTGTCTTAAAGCCATGTCCACCCACAGGCAGCAGAGCTGAGAAGAGAATCAGGGGTGGGAAATGTGCTTTCAACCCACCCATCCCAGCTGTTCCACTTCCTGGGCCTGACCAGACTTCTCAGCGAAAGACACAACAAAGCAGTAAGCGTGAAGGTGGAAGTGCAGGTGTCTGGGGAATGATGTACGCAGTCAGATTTACCGTACGTCAGGGGGAATAAACTAGCCCCAACCCTGGGTGGTGAGTGGCGTTTTTGGGAGGGAAGGTGCAGTGGGGTCCTGGCTTCATGGCAAGAGTAACATTTGTCTAGCTAACCTTTGCATGAACTGCATGGAATTAAAATGTTTCCTTTTGGAGGAGCTGTTCAGAATTGCACAACTCCCCAGCATTCAGGAGCTCGAGGGAAAAATATTTACTGACATTTTTGCCTTTGTGCTCTCTCAGCACTTGGTTCTCATGCAAGGGCTCTGGAACAATTTGGATAGTGGGGGTGCACCGCTGAGAGTCATTAACCCCACTGTAAACCCTGGATATGATAGAACCCACTTCAAACCAGGGGAGGCGGCAGCCCCCCTACTTCCAGCACCTACGTTCTCATGTTTATTCACACAGTAATACTCTAGCTTCAGGGAACGCAAACAAGCAGCGATTCCAATTCTTTGCCTCACCTCCCTGGGGCTGCACCACATCGACCCCACTAGCATTCCAGGGCTTAGATGTGCAAAGGGGCACTCGTATCTGCTTGTGTCAGAACGTGGGCATCCATGCACCACACTGGATACACCTCTGAGCGTGTCAGGCTCCCATATCAAGGAGGGAGCATGTCTAATGGGTAAAAGAAAGGTCTGGGAGCCAGGCTCTGTCCCCAGCATTGCCACTTGTTCCCGTGACATTGGACAAGTCGCCTAACTTGCTGTGCCTGGCTTTCCCTGTCTACCCAAGTCGAGAGGACAATAGCTACTGAGTAAAAGGGGTGTTTTAAGGCTTCATTAGCATTTGTAAAGCACATTGGAGACCACTGGCTAGAGGGGGTTTTAGGTGTGAAATACTGTACTGTTGAACATCTGCCTCTCAGCAATTCCTGGCCTGTGTGAAGTTTAGCTGTGTGCGTATCTATGCTCTTGACAGGGACTCGGCATATGCCTGAGGATACATGTCACCTGATGCACATTTCTATGCGTTTTTCCGAGTATCCACGTACAGCCCCGTGCACTTAAAAGCCAGCATTTCCTACACTGCAGTTTTTTTCTCCGACTCGTGAGCTACTTACGCTTCAGACAACGCCTTAGATCGGTAAAGAAACTAAAGGGGCACCATACATGCTGCATGGCTCAGCATAGGTGTGTCTGTCAAAATGTGCGTATCTAAACTTGTCTAGCTGTGCTCTGCCTGTCTGTGTGGGGGCACAGGAGGGCTGCCCGGGTCTCAGATATAGAGTTCTCGGCTGACTCAGATGCTCTGCACCGGTCACTATGGGAAGCGACCCACATGGAGCCATGACCTAGGGGCTTGCTTGTATGGAAAATACCACGCAAACCTCGTAAGTTGCTGCTAACATTCTGGCAAGCAGCACCCTCCTTATATGGGAGGATAGGTGCTGACTCCGTGGGTGCTCCAGGGCTGGAGCACCCACAGGAAAAAAAATTGCAGGTGCTCAGCACCCACCGGCAGCCCCCCGCAATCAGCCCCCCTGCCCCTGCTCCCAGTGCCTCCCACTGGCCGGCCATCAGCTGTTCAGCAGCATGCCGGAGGTGCTGGGAGGGACGGGGTGGGGTGGGGGTGGAAAGAGGTGGAGCGGGGGTTTGGGGGAAGGAGTGGAGTGGGGGTGGGGCCTGGGGCAGAGCAGGGGTCCAGCATATCTCCCCCCCCAGCAACTCATGAAGACGGCCATTATGTATGGGAGATAGGTAGCCCCCTTTCATGGTGAGGCCAGGAGGAACAGAGAGAGCTTCCTGCTAAGAAGCCGAAGTAAAGTTATCAGAAGTGTCTTAGTAACTTAGGCACAGATCAAAGTTATTTAGGTGCCTAATTCCCAATGATCTGGGCCTTCGGAGCCTAAGTCCTATTGGCAGAAGTGATTTAGCCACTGGGGAGTCTAAGGGCATTTGACTTTCATTGAGATTTAGGCTCCTAAGTGCCCCCAGGTCGCTTCAGAAAGTGGGACTTAGTCACTTCTGAAAATTTCAACCAAACGCTAGTGCACAGGGCGTAGAGCGGGACTGGGAGTGAGGAGCCCTGAGTGCTGTTCCCAGCCCTGGCACCGACCCACAGAGCGACCTCAGGCCAGTCACTTCCCCTCTCTGTGCCGCTGCTCCCTCCCTTTGGCTCTCACCTTCCTGCGGGAGCGCCTCTTGCTTCGTGTGTTGTATAGCACCCATGCCATGGCCACCCCACCCATCTTTATTAAGGCTTATAGGCGTTACTGTTACCTAAATAACAGGGCAGGACGGCGAATGAGGACGCCAGCCAGCAAGGCTGCTGAATGACGCACATGCCAAGCAATTAATCCCCGGGAAACAAGGATGCGTCCAGATCTTTGCTAGGCACAAGGCACCTGCCCCACTCTCCCCTGGCCACAACAACAAAGCCCTCGGCACACAATGCCAGTAACGCTGACGGAAAAATCCATCCCGCTCCCTCCAAGGTGCGAGTTCAAGACACCCGGCCAACACAGCCCTTTCTACAAGCAACATGATCCCTGGAACGGAAAACCGCCCTGTCCCAAAGTCCACAGAGCTCCGAGCCTGGTGCTCAGCCAGGGCCAAGCTGCCCCCGTGTTGGACCCAGCCCGCTGTTGGGGTCTGCGTGCTGGAAAGGCCATGCTAGCCTGCAGCAGGCTGGACCCACTTCTTCCATGGGCCTGTGCACTACCAGCCCTCTGCCTGCATTCACTCACAGGCCCTTTGCCACACTCCCTGGGAAAGCCACACCCGCAGCCCACAGTCCTCTGATCTTTTTTGTTCTGAAGTTTTTCTTTTCTCTCTTTTTTTTCCCCTTTTTTCGGGGGTGGGGGGAGGTAGGGAAATAACAGCATAAGAGAAGACTCAACAATACCCCACCCCCGCCAGAATAAATCGTTATCACATGAAACAAAACATCCCCCCACATCATCAGCTTCATGGGCAGCAGGTGAACGCCCTCGCCCGCGTCGGGGAGGCTAGCCTGCGGGCCCCGCCCCTTCTGCTTGAGGCCCCGCCCACCGGAGCCCTCCCCCACAGCTGGAGGAGCCCCAGCCTGCCCACTCCAGCTGGCCCCCCCAGTGCCGGGCCAGCCCCTCCAGCATTGCCCTGGGCTGCCCCAGGCCGCCAGCTGGAGCTGAGCCCCCGCCGGCTTCTGGGTAGAGGGGGCGGGAGGGCGGGGCCTCTGGGCGGAACATGCACAGGGCCACGGCCTAGGTCAGGGGAGGTTTAGCCTGCCCTGGCCTTTGATACCCCCCACCCACGAGCAGCTTATAGGACCCAGCCAGGCGTCATTCGGCTGAAACTGAGCAGGGGGAAATCAAGGGTGAATATCAGAACAAAGATCCCAAACAGCGAGGTCTGCTGGACTGCGGAACAGACAGCTGTCCAAGGGAAGAATGTGGAAGCTCCATCATTATTTATCACTTGTATTACCATAGCAACTAAGAGCCCTTGTTATGGACCATGCCCCCGCACTGTGTTCGGTGCTGCACGAACAGAGAACCAAAAGATAGCTTCTGCCCCAGACCTCTTACAATCCAAGTATAAGACAAGAGACAACAGATGGATCCGGAGATCACGTAGTTCATTTGCAGTTACACACCCTAAGATGAGGATAATCAAGCCTTCCGCTTCAGGATCTACACCGATCACGACAGGGGTTGGACAGAAATCGGCTAGGCGCTGCACAGCTGGACTGTTACGTCACGGGTTGGTTCGGGTGTCTCAGCTCCTCTGAAGCGTTGTGTATTGACTACAGTCAGGGGAACAGATCAGTGGTGTGGAGGCCAGTATAGCCATTTGGGGAAGAGATTCTCTCTTTTGCTGTTTGCACAGCACCCAGCGCAATGGGCCCCCGTTCCCACCTGGGGCCTTGGGATGCTAATAAAACATGAAGATTTAATAATAACAACAGCAAGAGGCGTGGTTCCAGACTAGATAGACCAATTGGGCAAACCTTAGGGTCTTATATTAAATATCGTGCTGGGTAAAGCCCTTGTTGAGGGATTTAATATTTCTCTCTGAAGCATGTGATACTGTCTGCTCTAGGAGACAGACAAATGCATTAGATGGGAGAAAACCTGGATTTGTGCTGGAAATGGCCTAACCTGAGGATTACTTTAGATAAGCTATTACCAGCAGGACAGTGGGGTGGGAGGAGGTATTGTTTCATATTCTCTGTGTATATATAAAGTCTGCTGCAGTTTCCACGGTATGCATCCGATGAAGTGAGCTGTAGCTCACGAAAGCTCATGCTCAAATAAATTGGTTAGTCTCTAAGGTGCCACAAGTACTCCTTTTCTTTTTGCGAATACAGACTAACACGGCTGTTACTCTGAAACCTGTCTGATCTGGTATGTCCTATGATCCCAAACCCTTGAAAACACAGTAGAGGGAACAGTCTTGCCTTGGTCCCTGGTAGGATCCCATCCCTCCCAACTGCTATCACAGGGTTTATCTAAACAACAATTTGATTGACAGAGCCCTAGATTGCTGCCATGCAGATCCTGCTACCTCACACTAAAAGTTCAGTGGCGTGCTTTGAAAAAAAAACAACAAAACCCAGCATGTAAAGGGCTTTTCTGGACGTGTCACCCCCCGCAGCCCTTTAGTGCCCCGTGAGGTTCCCAGCGCAGTGTGTCGTGGAGATGGCAGCTCCAGCATGTGGCGTGCGCAGCGTCCATCCATTTCACCCCGGCTCCCTTCAAAGACAAGTAGCTTCCCAGGTTTGAAACAAAATGCAGATCCCCACGGCCACTTTTAAGAGCAAGGCAGAGGCAGCTGGCTGCCAACACAGTGAGTTTACAGCCACATGATTCACTCCCCCGCCCTTCCAGATCAAGGGAAAACAGGGCCATTAAACCTATTAATGGCCCTACTTCAATTCAGGTCCTGTCCCCCACATCACCTGAGCTAAAGCAGACAGGAGAAAGAGAGCCTGTCTCCGTTTTCACTCTGGCCTCTGTAAATGGATTCGGTGCCTGCCGAGTCCCGGCGTTTATTGGGATATAAAAGCCTTTAGAATGGAATGGTTTTCCTGCCTCTGAAGGAGTGGTGGGGAGGAGAACAGAAAGGAGCATGTCCTGGATAACATCCCGGCGCTGAATGGAACAGCTGCTAACGTTCCAGCCTGTGCACGAACACCTAAGGGCTGCTCCAGGAGAGTAATTCTCCACTCGTGGTCTGGAGCTCGGTGTCAAGTGGAGGTGAAGCAAGCACTTCACAGGGAAAAGTACAGGGAAACCTGTCGAATCCCTGTAAATAGTTTGTGAGCATGCTAGCTGCTCACTCTGGGTATGTCTATATGTCTAGTAAGCCCAGGTCTGTGGGACGCGGGCTTGGGGACTCAATGTTTCCAAGCCCGCACTTGAACATCCATGAAGCATTGTAAACCTGGGCTTAGCTAGTGCATCCACAATGCACTGCCCAGACCTTCTGACTTGGGTCTGTGGCTTATGCTGCATCCACACTGCAAAACAGGGCTCGGACCCAAGGTGCAGCAGGACTCGGGCTCTGACACATACCCCAGCAGGGTCCTAGGACTGATTCCTTAGTGCTTCCTGACCTGAGTCAGACTGATTAGTGTGTGGAAAGAAGAGAGGCTTGGGCTCCAGCCTGAGTCAGAGCCCAGATTTAGTGTGAAGTGTAGACGTATTTTTGAAACCACCAGAAACCAGTCAGAGCAGCAGTGTGTCTGTAGCTAGGCCTAGCATGTTTGTGTATATTACTTAACACGGTTACTGGGGACGCAACTGGGCCCACGTGCATATTGCTTGCATTGGGTAAAGAGCAAGACACAACCAAACTGTGATTTTGGCCCTGTATATTACAGACAGCCTCTCCTCAAAATGCATCACCTCAACAGGGAGTGAAGGGGAATCTGCTTTCCAGGAAGCTGTCAGCCCTCTAGATTCAAGGCTTCCCAGCAGAGAGAAAAGACTAGGCCATGAGGAAATTGGAACTGCAGACGACATGATGGGGGTTTGCCCCATGAACAGCTCTGTTGCTAGAAAGAGAATGGAAAGCACTTGAAAGTTAAGTCAGGGTCCGGGATATCCGTATTGCTGGAGCCCCGGATGATATCAACATAAGAACGGCCATACTGGGTCAGACCAATTGTCCATCTAGCCCAGTATTCTGTCTTCCAACAGTGGCCAATGCCAGGTGGTTCAGAGGGATTGAACAGAACAGGGAATCTTCAAGTGAGCCACCCCCTGTCGCCCACTGCCAGCTTCTGGCAAACAGAAGCTAGGGACACATCAGAGCACGGTTTTGCATATCGAATCTCTGAGTCTCAAAGCCACAGAAAAATTTAATCCTGAACTCTGCAAATGAGGCATGCCAAAGGATCCCATGAGCACGAAGTGCTCTAGCATCCCCATGTGCAAAAACAGGGGATGGGACAATGCAGACAGCACTATTATCACGACCCTGCCTGCAAAATCCCCCAAAGCAGCTCAAGTCACAGGAGGAATTGCTTACTGGGGTCAGAAGTTATTGTTCTTCCCTGGCCTGAACCTTGTCTCATGGGTACATCAAAAATAATCGCCAGGATCTAATCCACTGCAGTGCGAAGTGCTTTGGGAGGGTGGGAGTTCAGAAGGTATTCGGTGGGTCTTGCCACCTTCATTGTCTGTCTGTTTTCTTCCCAGCACTTCTGACCACCCAGCCACGCAACCTCACCAACCCTTAACACCACTACCCCACAACACCCGTCTTCTCCTCTCCTGCCATCAATAGCACCAGATCTGAGCAACAAGCCTACCTGGATTTATTGTTATTTATATTGCCATAGCATGTAGGAGCTCCAGTCACAGACCAGGACGCCCGGGTGCTAGGTGCTATACAAAGACAGAACAAAAACCACAATCTGCCCCAAAGAGCTTAAAATCTAAGCAGGACAAGAGATAACAGGTGGATGCAGAGCGAAAGAATCAGAGAAGCACAAGGAAATAATTGTAATACCTAGCTCTTAGATAGAACATAAGAACGGCCATACTGTGTTAGATCAAAGGTCCATCTAGCACAGTGTCCTGTCTTCCAACAGCAGCCAATGCCAGATGCTTTAGAGGGAGTGAACAGAACAGGTAATCATCAAATGATCCATCCCCTATCACCCATTCCCAGCTTACAGAGGCTAGGGACACCATCCCTGCCCATCCTGGTGAGTAGCCATTGATGGACGTATCCTCCAGGAACTTTATCTAGTTCTTTTTTGAACCTTGTTATAGTCCTGGCCTTCACAACATCCTCTGACAAGGAATTCCACAGGTTGAGTGTGCATTGTGTGAAGAAAGACTTCCTTTTGTTTGTTTTAAACCTGCTGCTTATTAATTTCATTTGGTGCCCCCTAGTTCTTGCATTATGAAGAATAAATAACACTTCCTTATTTACTTGCTCCACACCAGTAGATCTCAAAGCACTTTACAAAGCAGATCAGAATCATTACCTGATTTTAAAGATGAGGAAACTGAGGCACAGTGAGGTGAAGTGACTTTCCTAAAGTCAGAGCTAGGATTAGAATGCAGGTCTCCTGAGTCTCAGTTGAGCTCTATCCACTAGGCCACACCATGTAGTCAATCCTGTGGCTTATTCACTTTTATGCTTCCACGGACCTGCAGGGTCAAATGCAGACAGACATTAACAAAGAGCAGAAAAAGCAAGTAGAGGAGGGATTACCGTGTGTGCAACACCTAGCACATGGGGCTGGGGCCTCTAACTCCTACTGAAATGCAAATTTAATCACAAATAAACCTATTTGCTCATGGATTGAAGAGCACAGGAATGAAGACACATAGGGTGCAGTGGACTGGGCAAACTAATTCTCAGAGGCAGCGCTCTGAGATCCAGGGATGAAAGGTGATTTGTAAGAGCTGGATGGGAGATTGGGTTTTTGACTAAGTGGAAGGCCTGTCCAGAAAAAAATGTAGGTTTATTTACTTATTTGGTTGGAAAAATGACCCCCAAACCCCCTTTCTCCCCCGCATCTTTGGGCAGTTTTCAGCTACATTTTCTTTTGCTGTTTTTGATTTTTCAACAAAAAGTCTAAATTTTCCTGGGGTGGGGGTGGGGAGGGATGCCCATTTTTGACCCACTCTAGCACTAAGTTTTATTATTATGATATGGCTCCCAGTCCAGAGCTTATCTTCACTCTGCAGCCAGCTCAGGGAGGGATGGGAACACCAAGGACCGACACTGGCAGCTGAGGCTGAAAAGAGACAGAGAAAGGCAGGGGGTTGATGGGGAGACAAAGAAAGGAGATTAATGAAAGGGGGGGCAGCAAAACCCCCACCCTTTCTCCGCTTATCTAATGGTTGAGAGTGTGAAGCCGACTTTCATTGGAGGCCACCTTCTGCCTAAGAGAAACAAAAACACACTAATGTGTTTGTTCAGAAAACGATCCCTGGCCTGGACCAGCTCAGCCAGGATGCTGGAGATGCAGAATCTGCCCTCCATGGATCAGCACGTCCGTGCTGTTTAATCCAGACAGATGGACAGTTTCCGCTGTGCTTCACTGACCACAGTGGCACTCCCTGGGCTGACAGCACCTGCTAGGTGGGGGGAAGAGAGAGCTGTAATCAAATATTGACAGCTTAGCTTCAGCTGTCAGCCCGGGGGGAAAGGGAAGGAGCAGAGAGCGGGGGAGTGGTATTTCTCATTGCAGCCTCTGGCTGGGACAAGGCTATATCACCTCACCCCTTGGGGGGAGGGAGAGCTCAGTGGTTTGAGCATTGGCCTGCCAAACCTAGGGTTGTGAGTTCAATCCTGGAGGGGGCCATTTAGGGATCTGGGGCAAAAGTTGGGGATTGGTCCTGCTTTGAGCAGGGGGTTGGACTAGATGACCTCCTGAGGTCCCTTCCCACCCTGATATTCTATGAATTCTATGAAACCTCAGCTGCTGTTTGACCTGCCTCTGCACCACACAGAGCCGTCATTTGCAGGGGAGAGGATTGCTACACTCAGAATACGTCTACACTGCAATTGGCAGTGCAAACTGCAGCTCTTACGGACGTACCCACACTAGCTTTGACCTAGCCAGCATAGCTAAAAATGGCAGTGAAAACACAGCAGCACAGACCCCAGTATGGGCTAGCAAAGCAAGTACGTACCCAGGTTTCCAGGTGGGCTTGTACAATCCATAGGGAAATCTTCACTGCTATCTTTAAGCCAGACTAGCTAGAGTGGGTGCCTACCTGGAGCTGCAGTCATACCTCTGATTGCAGTCTAGACATACCCTTGGTTTTAGGATCACCTCTTCCCACCCCACTCCGACAGCCCCAGTATTACCAACCCCAACATTCAAATGTTTTGAGTCAGGCCCCCCAAAAGTCAGGAGATTGGCTTAAAAACCATGAGACTTCCCAAAATAATTGTACATTGGGGGTTTTTCATTTGATTTCTGGTTTCCAAACCTCTCAGGTGCCTGCATGTTCAGGCCTCTCTCTGCAACCAGGAGAATTCAATACTTTTTTTAATGTCTAACATAGTCACTTGACTCCAGCAGCTGGAGCTTTAAAGAGAACATTACCTGGCATGAGATCCGCAATTAGACCCCAAGCCTAGCCCTATTTTATGCAGTTTAACTAGTTCTGGCTGGTGCTGCTTGACCTTATTTAGCAACTATATGTAACTAGGATGAAATTAAGAAGGGGGAATAAAGAATAAATATTAGGGAAAATATTCTCCCTAATAGTGAGAGCGAGGAGGGTGTGGAACAGTCTCCTAAGGAAAGTGGTAGAAGCCCACCATGCAAGAGACATAAAACCAGACCAGACTACTCACTTGAAAAAAACATACCAGAGGGAACAATCCTGCACTGGCCGTCTGGGAACTGGGCTGAATAGAATCTTATTGGTCTTCTCCATCTCTAGCTACTATGATTCTGCAATTTTGATACAATGAAAGACAGACAGATACATGGGCTGGTGCATCAGAGAAAATGTATTGGACTTTTACTCTCCACACTAGAACTGGTTTGATGTTCAGGTTCAGAAGTGTTTGGTTAGCTTCCGCACACACTTACTTACATTTCAAGATGCCCTGAGAAAGGCTGTCCTTCTGAAACCTCCATCCTGATGCTGCAGTATGCAGAGATTCATCCAAACTCCTGGGGCCCAAATAAGCCTTCAACTCTGAGGTTTACTGCTAGGCATTTTCCATTCATAAGAACATGGGACTGGCAAGGACTCCTGAGTCAGAGTGCAGTCCCCTGCTGTTGAAGGCATCCACATCATATAAAGCCATTCATAAATTTATCCAGCTCCATCTTAAAACCAGGTAGGTTTCTTGCCCCTTCTAGTCCTGTTAGGAGGCTGTTCCAAAACCTCCCTCCTCTCATGGTTAGAGACCTTCTTATTTCCAGCCTTTCACTCCAGATCAGGTTTCCAAGTTGCTAACCATAGAGATTTCAGCCTCTTACCCTTCCAGACTAAACTGGCACCGATCACTCTTTGCCCTCCAAGAAACTGACCTTTCTTGTCCAGTTCCAGGAGAACACAGACAACCCTTTAACCTTCCCCAACGAAAGCGTCACACAGTTTGACTGGCAAGTCCAATTTAATTTTTTGCATTAACATCATTATCACCATGGGAGGTGCATAAGAAATGCCGATATCTGCAAACTTTGCATCTTGGGGCCATTAGTTTGCATCTGTGCATGCTTACCTTGCATCTTTATTAGAGCTGGCTGACGTGTGGGATTTCCGGTTCACAGGAAATTTTGTTATTTCGAAATGTGGTTTTGTTCTGAATTAGCAGTAATGAAAGCTTGTCTCTCTCACCAACAAAAGTTGGTCTAGCAAAAGCTATTACTTCATCCACCCTGTTTCAGTAATAAATGTCCATTTCACTCAGCGGCTGCTGGGGCTCCTCGCTGACCCCCCGAGTCCCACACCCATGGACTGTGGGAGCTCATCCCAGGACTTCCACACTTTCTACTCCATGGCAGAGAGCCTGGAAACTGGGAGAGGAAGCTGTCCAGCAGCCCACCCAGTGAGTTGGCAGGAAACCAAAAAATTTCCCATGGAACCCTGCCTTTGATTCACTGAAAGTCCATTGAATCCAAGATGGTTCCAAGAAACATTGTGGGTTCTATGAATTGGCACTTTCAAACTAAACTGTTTCATCGATCAGCGCTAGATTGTCGGGCTCAACGGGTAGTGATCAATGGCTCCATGTCTAGTTGGCAGCTGGTATCAAGTGGAGTGCCCCAAGGGTCGGTCCTGGGGCCGGTTTTGTTCAATATCTTCATAAATGATCTGGAGGATGGTGTGGATTGCACTCTCAGCAAATTTGCGGATGATACTAAACTGGAAGGAGTGGTAGATATACTGGAGGGGAGGGATAGGATACAGAAGGACTTAGACAAATTGGAGGATTGGGCCAAAAGAAATCTGATGAGGTTCAATAAGGATAAGTGCAGGGTCCTGCACTTAGGATGGAAGAATCCAATGCACCGCTACAGATTAGGGACCGAATGGCTAGGCAGCAGTTCTGCGGAAAAGGACCTAGGGGTGACAGTGGACGAGAAGCTGGATATGAGTCAGCAGTGTGCCCTTGTTGCCAAGAAGGCCAATGGCATTTTGGGATGTATAAGTAGGGGCATAGCGAGCAGATTGAGGGACGTGATCGTTCCCCTCTATTCGACATTGGTGAGGCCTCATCTGGAGTACTGTGTCCAGTTTTGGGCCCCACACTACAAGAAGGATGTGGATAAATTGGAGAGAGTCCAGCGAAGGGCAACAAAAATGATTAGGGGTCTAGAACACATGACTTATGAGGAGAGGCTGAGGGAGCTGGGATTGTTTAGTCTGCAGAAGAGAAGAATGAGGGGGGATTTGATAGCTGCTTTCAACTACCTGAAAGGGGGTTCCAAAGAGGATGGCTCTAGACAGTTCTCAATGGTAGCAGATGACAGAACGAGGAGTAATGGTCTCAAGTTGCAGTGGGGGAGGTTTAGATTGGATATTAGGAAAAACTTTTTCACTAAGAGGGTGGTGAAACACTGGAATGCGTTACCTAGGGAGGTGGTAGAATCTCCTTCCTTAGAGGTTTTTAAGGTCAGGCTTGACAAAGCCCTGGCTGGGATGATTTAACTGGGAATTGGTCCTGCTTCGAGCACGGGGTTGGACTAGATGACCTTCAGGGGTCCCTTCCAACCCTGATATTCTATGATTCTATGATTCTAATCATTACGGAGGAGTGACTATGTTGACTTGGTAGATTGCTAATGAAACATGAACCCTTTCCTCTCTACTTTGTTGGTTCAAATCTGTCCTCATAACCAAAAGGTATTACCCTTCATTTGTTGACCCTGGCATGAAGTCAGCTGGTGAGTCACTGTCCAATTCCTGATGAATGCATGTCCATATCACATAAATTCCCATCACAAATGGCACTATCTCAGCAGAGAGACCAAGGCTTGACCAAGCAAGATCAAACTTCCCTCTCCTATAGGTTTATTGTTAGTGCCATCAATGTACACATGCTGCCTTACAAGAGAGGGAGACAGACCCCAGGCCCTGCATGGAAGTATTTACAAATAAAGGATCAAACAAACAAATTCTGCAGTTTACAGATGAGATTAAGAGTGGGATAAAGGGGCTAGCAGAGGCAGACAGCTCAAGTGATGAAGTTTGGGAGCACATAAAAAAAACCCACAGGGCTGAGAGAGAAACCCTTGAGAAAATAAAACACAATAATGTGTCCCTCCCACCCCCCTCACTGAACACAAAGAGGGAAAAGATACCCAAACACTTCCCAATAAATGGGGGAGGGTAGCATTTCCATTGGGAAGCCAGAGATTTGAAAGGAAATAAACATGGAGATTGTACTGCAGCCCTAACCCGCTCAGCGAAAGGGCAGAAGGGCACATGTTCCAAACTCAGCAGCCTTCTCTCCAAACCTGATATTTTTATGAAAGCCCCTTTGGCGCTGATTTGTTTTTCCCATAATTATTTTTTCCCAGAGAGTTTAGTTGCTTTCTGTGTTATTTTTATGAAATGATCCTCAGCCTTGGCGGAGGGAGGGAGGTGAAATTAGAGACATTGGTCCCTCAGTATGGGGGGTGAAATATAAGTCCCTTCAGATCAGAGCTGGGAAGCCTCCAGGCATGGAGATGGGGGGCGAGGGGGCTTTTCCTAGAGTCCTTGCTCCTGATGAAAGAGAAGTAAGATCCACAACCACTTTGGCTCAGAAGCAAGAAGTCTCTTCTCTCTAGAAGAAAAGGAGGACTTGTGGCACCTTAGAGACTAACCAATTTATTTGAGGATAAGCTTTCATGAGCTACAGCTCACTTCATCGGATGCATGCACGATGAAGTGAGCTGTAGCTCACGAAAGCTTATGCTCAAATAAATTGGTTAGTCTCTAAGGTGCCACAAGTACTCCTTTTCTTTTTGCGAATACAGACTAACACGGCTGCTACTCTGAAATCTTCTCTCTAGAGCTTTCTTGGACCAAGATTATCAAACAAGTCAATCTGGGGAGGAACCCATGGGGAGAAATAATTGAAACATTCTCCGGCATAGCAAATCATTCTCTTTACTAGATTAATACCCTAAATTTACCTCCATCCCAAAGCACTTTGTTAATTACATATCTACCAGAACAAACAATGCAGCTGTCTCTGGAGTGGAACATGGGAACGGTTATAACAGTGCATAACCACTCTACACAACAAATCAGTGCTACATCCAGTTGACGTTGCATGGGGAATTTTGGGGTAGATAGAATGTAGTTACCCATGTGAGAATTTGGCCAGGATACCAACATAAACATTCCTTTCCGATTTAAAAAAAAAAAAAAAAAGCTATGGGATGGTTAGTTGCTACAGGTCATATATAATACCATGTTTCTGAAATAGTTTTGGCCACCAAACCGAAATCTAGGGGGCATAGCACATTATCAGTAGCTCACCATAAAGAAATCTAGCTACCGTTCACTGATCTTCATCTCCATCAGCAGCTAGGTCCATTGAAGCAAGTCATCAGTCCACCCAGATGTAGCCAAACAGCAGCTCCCTGCTGCCCTCTAGAGTCGCAAGTTGGGAAAGCCCATCACTGGCTGGGCTTCTGATGCCCACTGCACCTCTGTGAGCCACGAGTTCATAGAATCATAGAATATCAGGGTTGGAAGGGACCTTAGGAGGTCATCTAGTCCAACCCCCTGCTCAGAGCAGGACCAATCCCCAATTTTTGCCCCAGATCCCTAAATGGCTCCCTCAAGGATTGAATTCACAACCCTGGCTTTAGCAGGCCAATGCTCAAACCCCTGAGCTATTCCTCCCCCAAAATCCACTGCAATCCATGGAGAGTCACACTAGTGTTAAGTCCACACTAGCACCAATGAGAGTAACACTGAGTTTGCAGGTGGCAAATGGGGCAGTGCCCCATCTTGTTGCATGGCATGTGGGGCAGCATCTATGTCACGAGACATTTTGCCTGCAGAATTACAAGAGGTGATGGATCACCTGTATTTTAACAAGGCCCTCCCCAGATGTGTCTCTCCTCCTCCCCCTTCACCTTTATGATAACCCGTGGGATCTGTGTGTGCACGCCCTGCAAAGATGAGGGAAGATGCAGGGAGGACTCTATTAATTGGTTTTGCCACTTAAAATCCAAACACGCTCTCTTAAGCCTAGCCAAGAAGGGAGACCTAACCACTTGGCAAAGACACTTGATTTAAGTGCCGTGTGCCCGGAAACGCTTAAATTTCATTCATTCATTCATACAGGTCACATACCTACATATACACCCACAATGTATATTGAGGATAGAGCACAGCATTCAAGATGTGCCCTATGAAATAGAGGGTGAAGACCTTGCAGAGGAAACCTAGGATAACCTTTTCTAAAATCCCTGACACCGGTGCAGGCCAAAGGCTACAAATTGCTTTTCAGAGATTATTTTTTTAAATGAGCCCTGTGGATACAAATCACACCTTGCTGGGATGATTTAGCTGTACGCAGAGAAGGGCTGAATGCCGTCAGAGACAGGGCAATCAGCCCCAAGCCTCCCTTTAATCTGGTGGTGGGATTTAGACAAGGGATTGATGAGAACTCCCTCTAGCCTCTGCTTAGAATGGGAAGTCCAAGGCCCACTGCCAGCTGAAAACTACGGACTTGATTCTGATCCCATTTAGGAAATCCCCAGTGGCGTGTGAGAGACAGATTATACACGCAAGTCAATTTGGGGAATGTCGGCCATACTTTCAGGATGGAGGACTCTATCCTGGGAAGCAGAGACTCTGAAAAAGATTTGGGAGGAACACGAGGTCCCAGTGCAATGCTGTAGCCAAAAAGGCTAATGCAATCCTTGGATGCATAAACAGGGGAATCTCAAGGAGGGGTTATTTTACCTCTGGATTTGGCACTGGTGCGACCACTGATGGAATCCTGTGTCCGGTTCTGGTATCCACAGTTCAGGAAGGATGTTGGCAAATTGGAGAGGGTTCAGAGAAGAGCCACGAGAAGGATGAAAGGATTAGAAAACATCCTTATAGTGACAGCCTCAAGGAACTCAATCTATTTAGTTTAACAAAGAAAAGGTTAGGGGGGTGACTTGATTACAATCGATAAGGGCCTATATGAGGAACACATGGTTGAAAATGGGTTCATCAGTCTAGCAGAGAAAAGCGTAACTTGAACCAGTGGCTGAAAGTTGAAGCTAGATAAAAACAGATTGGAAATGAGGGGTAATTTTTTCCACAGTGAGAGTAATTAATCCTAGGAACAATTTACCAAAGGTCCTGGTGGATTCTCTATCACTCGAAATTTTTAAATCGAGATTGGATGTTTTTTCTAAAAGATCTGCTCTAGGAACGATTTGGGGGAAGTTCTCTGGCCTGTATGATACAGGAGGTCAGACTAGATGATCACAGTGGTCCCTTCTGGTCTTGGAACGTACAAACCTATATATACAGGCATGCACACATGTCCACACGTACACACACAGAGTCTTGTGCACAGGTTAGAAGATTCAGCTAAGGAAACCCACTCAGGTTTTATATCCAATATAGAATATAGTGTGGTGAGTGGACTGGGACTCTGGAAACCTTTTATTCCTCATTTCGCCACTGACCTGCTGGATAACCTGGAGCAAGTCTGCTCACCTCTGTGTCCCCATTGCTGGGGATAATGACACTTACCTGCTTTGTAAAGTGCTTCCATCTTTACTGATGGAAAGCACAAAAAGAGCTAGGTGTTATTAACCAGGTTGCATTCCATCAGCCTTAATGTATTTCTTAGTAGGCATACTACTGGCTGTTTTTGTCTTAAGCATGCATTACTAGCATTAATTATTTCATCCATCACCTTTACGCGAGTGGAAATAACTCTACCCATTGTACTCAGGTGGTTAAGTGACTTGCCCAAGGCCAGACAGGAGGCTGGTGTTAGTTCTGAGAAGTTCTACCTCTCAACCCTCTGTTGTGACCCCTAGACTGGGCTTCCTGCTCTGAGGAGGACTAGAAAGCACATTCACAAAGTCACTGAAATGAGAGATGGAGAAATCGGTCAGCCCATCTCCCCTACCCCAATGGCTAGCGCAGGATTCTTCTCTACAATATGTAGTACATATTCTTGCTTAGTCTTAAATTTTCAAAACCTTTGGGCTGCCACCGCTGGCCGGGTGACTAGTCTAAAGTTTAAGAGCTCTCGCTGGTAGGAATTTCTTCCCTCCTCGCAACATTCAGCACAATATCCTCCTCTCTCTTCCCCCGCCCCCTCAATCGGCATTACGCCACATTAGCCTCATTCAGGGGCAGTACAGCCCAGTGGGCAGAGCACAAGACCAGCACTCAGGAGAGCTGCGTTCTAGTCTCATCTCTGCTACTGGCCTGCTGGATGACCTTGGGCAACACTTCTTGAGCCCATGCCTTTGCTTCCCCATGTGTAAAATGAGGATAACAATACTGACCTGAGTGGGAGAGCACTTTGAAATCAACGGAGGGGAAAAACGCTATGTAGGAGCTAGGCAATGTTATTGTACCCCTTTGAACCACCCCCTCAATAATTCCTTGCCCTCCTCAGCATGTAGACGCTCAGATGTTTGAAGGCTTAGATTCCCACCCCAGGAATTCCTTGGCCAAGCCAGACATATTTAGCTCTTTTAAGCTTCACACAAGGGAGCCCTCCCAACCTCATGACCTCTCGCTGAACTCCCTGGATCTTGTCTTTATGCCTCTGGTTATCGAGGTTCCCTGGACTGAAGACAATACTTCCGATGCAGTTGCATTAGCAGCTTGTAATGACACACCTCTGCATCGGCAGCTCAAAGCCACACGCGCCTTTTCCGCTGCACAGTGTATAGGAATTGGGTACTACCGCCTTCTACTTGGCCTCCCTCTCTTCTACGGCAGAAGCCACCAGAACCTAGCAGAGCAGTACTGTGTATACGTAGGCAGGCCGTGTATGTTTGTATAGCGTTAATAAATACAGTTATCTGGGTCCCAACTGTGTCCGCGTGGTTTCCTCATGCTAATATTGTGCCGACAGAAAAGACAATACATTACCCCAATTGACTGTCTAACTTGGTCTCCACTATTTCCCCAAGGTAGCTCCTTCCACCCATTGCAAGCCCTCACTCCAGTCTCCCATAGCACCTCCATGCGTTTTGTTTTGGTAAGAAGAAAAGGAGGACTTGTGGCACCTTAGAGAATAAAATTTATTTAGTCTCTAAGGTGCCACAAGTCCTCCTTTTCTTTTTACGGATACGGACTAACACGGCTGCTACCCTGAAACCTGTTTTGGTAAAAGGTTTCAGAGTAGCAGCCGTGTTAGTCTGTATCCGTAAAAAGAAAAGGAGGACTTGTGGCACCTTAGAGACTAAGAAATTTATTTGAGCATAAGCTTTCGTGAGCTCCAGCTCACTTCATCGGATGCATGCAGTGGAAAAGTTTTTCCCAAACAAAAGAGATCCACTAGAGGGCAGCATAAACCCAGCAAAGGGAACCCATGGCCGGACAGTTCTGCAAGGATCAACGCATTAAAAAATAATCCATTGCAACTGACATCCCTCCGTCATCCAGCTGCCACTGTTACCGTGGTCACAAACACTTCATTCGCCATCATCTCTTCGCTACCCAGAACTGGCACTGTTGCTGCGATCCCTCACCCACGACCCATTTTTATTACACCCCACAGGAAAGGGCCTCCAACCACAAGCCAGGCTTTGCAAGAGCGGAGACATTATTTTGAGCAGAGAATAGGAAACAATGGAGTTTTTCAACAAGCCCACTAGTAATCAACCAACCACTCTCCTACAGGCCAGGCTTCAGTGAATCCTGGCCTAAGCAACGTCAGAATGTCCCACAAGAAATATCCAATTGCTTGTAAAACCAGACTGCACAAAATACTAGAAACACGGTGTGGGGAGAGATCCTGCACCAGCTCCAGGGACACGGACTGGATGATTATGATTTGCATGACAGTAGCACACACAGTGCTAGGTACTGTACAAACACATAGTACAAGTAAGAGATGACAAGGAGTTTTTACCCACGAAAGCTTATGCTCAAATAAATCTGTTAGTCTTTAAGGTGCCACTGGACTCCTTGTTAGTTTTGTGGATACAGACTAACACGGCCACCCCCCTGATAGTCAGAGATGGTCCCTGGCCCAAAGAGCTGACAGTTGAAATAGACAAGACAGAGAGGGGAAAACAGAAGCACAGAGTGGGGAAGTGACCTCCCCACTGTCACACAGGTCAGTGGTAAAGCTGAGAATGAAACCTAGGTCTCCAAAATCCCAGCCCAGCACCCCTCCCACTGGACAAGCTACCTCTCCTAAGAGTGCTTTTCCTTCTCCAACTTCCACACCTCTGTCCATTTTTAAAATGTCCCCTGTGAGGAGGGTCAAGGCCCCATGGTGTGAAATGAATTCAGCAGGAAAAGGGAAGGAGTATCTTTCTCTAGATGAGGAAGGAGTGGGTTGCCACTAGAACTGGCCACATTAGAGGAATCCATCAGGACTAATTCCAGAAAGCCTCTGGACCACCCACCAGGTGGCTCTGCAGCTCTGGATTAGACAAACTGGTCCTGAGCCCTGCTCAACCAGCGCTTCTGAAAAGCGAATGCCTCTACGCTGCAACTCTGCAAACACAACGGGTGAAATGATTCGGGATGTAACATTGCACCAGCTCTTCCTGCTTGCCAGGGGACACTCTCAACGTCCTCCACCTCCCCTCTCCACGGACTCCCACCGAGGAAAGAGCAACAATTCTCCATATGAATCATAGTGGTTAGAGACATGCAAGCCATGAGGACATATAATCCGCCCACCAGGGGCGAGGACAGGATCATTCACAAATGCTCTGTCCAATGAGGTTTTAAATGTCACACTTCCACCATTTCTCTTGGATGAGTATTCTGCAGTTTAATCTTTGCTAGGAAGATTTCCCCCAGGATTCATCCTTGGTTGGGTCCCATTGCTCCTGGTATATCTACTAGGATCATCCAACACAATTCCTCCCTCCCCTTTCAGTTTAGAGGGTGCTCTCGCCCACCTCCTTCCTCCAAAAGAAAATCTCAACACTGTCTGTAAACTCAACACCAAAACCATAACATGGGGCATTAAGCTTCCATGACAAGTTGTCACCCTAACTAAACATCGATGACAGGATGACTCAATCCCCAGTGAAACTCCCTAGGCATCAAGGTGAGATTAAAATGTCCCTTATTTATTCACCTTCATTTAAGGTTTAAAAACCCACAAGGTTATATATCCCCACACAAGCAGCAGAAAGAGCACTCTGAATGCATGACTAACTCAGCATCTGCTAAAAATTATGCCAGATCTTTGTCCTTTTTGATAGGTCTCAGGCCCTTTGGGGCCAGGGGCAACCTTTCGAGAGACAGCCTCTCTTCCTGTGTCACATTGCCACAAGGCAGCACCGGAGCTGGGGCCCCATTGGTATAAAGATGGGGCTGCTGGCAGGGCATTTTCCACAAGTACCCCCTGCCAATGCCTTTAGAATTCGCCCTCCTTGAGCCATAGTTTGTTAACCTTCAGGATGTGCTGCGAGGCTCATCTTTTCTACCTGGTTCATGAGGAGGAGAGAGATTAGTGAGGATGCAGAGGGAGAGAGAGGTATTTCTGGTGGGATTATTGTGGGAGACACTGTGGTTTAGTAGCTAAAGCACTAGATTGGGACTCAGGAGATCTGAGTTTTATTGTTGGCTCTGCCACTGCTCTGCTGCCGTAACCTTGGGCAAGTCATTTTCCCCCTTTCTGTGCCTCAGTTTCCTCATCTGTGAAATGAGCATAATGATACCACCTAGAGCTACTGATTTAAAACACTGCTCCGTTTTCTCTCTTAGTTGTGGCTGGAAGCAATCAGTGGGGGCTGTTTATTTTACTGGAGAATTCTATATTTTTAAAGAGGGTCAGAGTCTGGGGTGGCTGCTTTAATTTTGGGATAATATAAATACAAATAAAGTGGCTTTGGGGGAATTAAGTTACATTTCTTCAGTTCCTTGCCTCTTGTGAATTTCAGACACAGGAGGGAGAGGAGATCAGGCCAGAGCTAAAATTACGACAAAAAATGGAAAGAGGAGGGGTCAAAGTTATGATTGTGCATTGGGGTAGGTTATTCACTATGCTGATTTCCTGTGGTGTTTTCCAAGCCAGTCAGTGATCAGCAGGGCTTACAGCTGAAATTCAAAATACATAAAGTCTTGTGAACCTCTAGTGGCCAGGTCAACTACACAAAAACACCACAAAAGTTAACTACTGTTCTTTCAAGGTTTCTGGACATTGGAAGATATGGTAAACTAAGCTCTCCTAGCTTTATCTTAGAGCACTTCATATGTTATGAACAATTGACAAGCTAAATGACAAGTTGAATAGATGCCTACTTTGGACCTGATCCTATGCACATTGAAGACAATGGCAAAGCTCTCATTGGACTTTGATAGTACAGGACCAGGGCTTTCATAGGCAATATATTCACTAGTGGTAGTATTATGGTAGTGCCTGAAATCAAGGCTAGGCGCTGTACGTACACATAAAAGAGAGACACCCTGCCCTGAGGAGTTTATAAATAGACAAGACACCCAAAGGGGTGGCAGGGAAAACAGAGGGGGAAGTGACTGCCTCAAGGTCACACAATAAGTCAGTGACACAGCTGGGAACAGATCTCCAGACTCTCAGCCCAATGGGCAAGGCACTGGACCGCACTGCTTCTCAAGTCTCTTAGAAGAATACAGGTTCCATTCCTGGACTATTCACCTGGAGATCATCTCTCTGAATTTATTCCACGCTTATTTTTTCAAATCTCTTCCCTCCCCAACTTTATCCGCTCTTGTGCAAGAAATAGTGACAAGGAACAATTATATTGGGCCCAGTTCTGCACTTCCATACACCTAAATAAGTCACTTACACCTGTATGCAAGGGGAGTTTAAAATACCTCAGAAATCAGAATGACTGCATTTTATATCCACACTGCAAGTGGCTGCACAAAGCAGTGGCGATTCAAGAACCAGTGATTTTAGAGGAAGGTTGATTTCTTATTATTTAAGCACTGTTTACATTTCCCCTCTTTCCATTCCTATAGAATCTCCCCTGAATGAGTCAAATAGCTTCTAAACAACACAACTACCCCTCCCCAAAGGGGACAGGTTTCCTGTCCTGCAAAAATGTCAAATGTTTTTTCACCATCCTGAATGGGACAGAGAAATAAAGCTCAAAAAATTTCATGAACCAACAACCTAAACAAATAACCTGCTTTTACTGTAATTAGCTTAAACCTCTAAACAAAAAGTCATTATGAAAATGTCAAAACATTTGAATAACTGATACTTTCCCCCCAAGCCTAATCATTCACCCAAAACCAACCTTTTTTCCTGAACAGTGTCCATTTCTGTGAATCCCCGTTTGCAGATGAAACACATTTTGGTTGAAAAAATTCCCCACCGGTTCTAACGGTGATCATTGAATTCATGAAATAGGTCCCAGCCAAGTCTTGACTACCCTTCCCCCAGGGGCGCCCCAAACTTTGTTTCCTGTTATGTGGGCCTAGGACTCAAAAGGTTGGAAGTCAGGGCAGCAGGGCAATGGGAGACCAGTTCCTCCAAGTACAGAGCCTAAAGATAAAATCCTGGCTTGGAGGACAATCCGTTGTCCTGGGTTTGCTTTCCCCAAACTTTCATTGGCTTCCTTACCTTTCACAGTTCATCCTCCTTTGTTCAGCATTGGCCTGTTGATCTCATAGTGCCTGGGGGAGCTCAGGCGCACAAAGATCTTTCCTGCTCCTGATTCTCGTGTCCCCCCCCCCGCCAAGATGTTTCAGGCACCGATAGGGACGCCTGGTCTCAAGTCATATTTGGGAGCATTCCCCACACTGAGCCCCCCAAGCCTGCCAGGAACCCTGCCCTCTGGAGCGTCCAGCTGCGGTGCAGGCAGGGAAGGGTTAAGCCTGGAGGTACTGCCGGTACCTGCCGGTGGGAGGGGGCGAACAGTGCCCCGGGGGGGTGTGGGCTGGGGGGGGGGGTGGAGAGATCGTCACATGGAGGGAGCCAGCGGCGGCAGCAGGTGTAAGGGGCGGCCGCTGGCGCCTGCCTCTGCCCAGCAGCGAGATCTGGAGGGGAGTTGCCAGACCGATCATGGGATTGGGGGTGGGGGGGCCGTAGGAGCCAGGAGCCCCGCTTATAAGAGGACCCACACCTCCCCGCCCCCCTTCACTTCCAGGCGCCGGCTGAAAATGCAGCTGTCTGGCTCCTGCCTGCTCTTCCTGGTCCAGGGGAGCATCTCCCTGCTGGTGAGTGATGGGGGGGGGGGCAGGGGGAAGCTCCCGGGGGCCGGCTGGGGAAAAGGGATGGGAGGGAGGGGGAGAGAGACTCTTTAAAAGTATAAGGAGGCATTTGCAAGAAGCCTTTAACCCCCCCCCACCCCAAAAAAAAAAACAACTTGTGTGACGGTGCAGCTGGTATTGGAGTGGGTGGGTGCGTGGAAGGGGGGAGGGAATCTGGTTGATGGGGAGGGGGCTGTGGGGAAAGGAAAGGAGGCAGCTCCCCCAAAGTGTGGGGAGTTCAAGGACTCGTGTGACCAATTCCTCCCCCCCCTCCCCGCCCCCCAGCCCGAGGGAGCGAGGGCGAGTTGAAGAGGGCGGAGGGCACCTTTCCCCCGTGGGAGCGTGCCCCGTTGTCCCCCCCTGCCTGCCCGCTGGGGGGGGGGGTTGGGGGGCGGCACAGGGCGCTGACCCTAGGTGGCTCCCCCCATCCCGGGCATCCTCCTCCGCCAGGTGAGCGCGGAAAGCCCGCAGGGTCCCAGCCAGCCCTCCCGTCTCCCCCGGCGGACACGCACCGAGCGGTGTGGCTGAAATCACCACGGCAACCTGACATCTGCATCTCTCACCTGCCTCCCGGCCAGATGTTGCCCTCCCCTCCCACCAGCGAGAGCGCTCCGCGGGCCGGGGCAGAAAGCCAGCCTAGGGCTGAGCTGGTACCAGACCTTGCAGGGGGTTGGGGGGAGGGGGGGGGGCACTGCCCCCCCCCCCCCCCGGCTTCAGAACTGGACCTTGCCAAGGACTGGCTCTGTCACTGCCTGTCCACAGCTGACCCCTGCTTCTGTCTTTCCCTCTCACCCACTGCCTGACTGCCACAGCAGGGCCAGGGGATGGGGCTATAGTCAACTGAACCATAGGGGTGGTGGGGGAGGGAGGAGGGGGAAGTCTGGGTAACTGAGGAAAGGCTACAAGACCAGCATTCTTAAAACAGTGATTGGTGTTAGTCCATTACATCCAGCCAGCACTAACCCAATCCCCTGCCCATCTCTTCTACGCCCCTCTCCACCAGCTTTAAGCAGAGATCCCAGGGAATTGACCTCAGCTGACATTTTTGGAAAGTCGGAGGGATTAGGTTTCCCGCTAAGCAAAAGGGCACACAAAATCCCAGCGTCTCACGGGGAAGAAAGAGAGTTACTCAGGGCAGAAAGGAAGGATGAGTGGAGAGAGAGAATAAGGTAGATGGACTGACAAGGTTATTCAGAGGAAGGTCAGAGAAAAAAGAAGCATGTAAGAGAAAGGGGATCAGCAAACCAAGAAGGAGAAAGAGGGGAGACTTGTGATGACATGTCTAGAGGTAAGTGGAAAGAGGGTAGAGTACAAGAACAGCAGGAGGAAGAAAATACATCTGTTATTCTCACCTCTTGTCTTGTTCAGGTGATCTGTGGACAGGAACAAGGGGAGGATGCTGCGCAAGGTGAAAATGAAATTCAAGACAAATCTCAACTGCAGAAGAAGAGGGAGCACCTCTCCCCGAAGTCTCTACTAACTCAAACCCCACTGCAGAATTTGACTCACCTAGAGTTGGTCTCTAGTTCACAAGAGTTCTGGGAAGTCCTGGACAACCTGTCTGAGCTGGACCAGGGGCCACACTCTCGAGGACGCAGAGAACCCGTGGCAAACACAGGAAAGTTTAAGAAAATTTTTGGCTGGGGTGATTTTTATTCCAACATCAAGACAGTAAAACTGAACCTCTTGATCACTGGGAAGGTCGTTGATCATGGTAACGGTACCGTTAACGTCTTCTTCCGGCACAACTCCACTGGACAGGGGACTATCTCCGTCAGCCTCGTCCCTCCCACCAAGACAGTGGAGTTTGACCTGGAGCAGCAGATCTTCATTGAGGCCAAAGAATCCAAGATCTTCAACTGCCGGGTGGATTATGAGAAAGTGGATCGTGCCAAGAAAACCACACTCTGTACTTACGACCCTTCCAAAACCTGCTACTATGAGCACACCCAGAGTCATGTCTCCTGGGTCTGTTCCAAACCCTTCAAAGTCATTTGCATCTACATCACCTTCTACAGCATAGACTACAGGCTAGTGCAGAAGGTGTGTCCTGACTATAACTACCACAGCGACGTACCTTATTACCCCTCTGGATAATAGACCTCTTCCATCTCAGGATAGCCCAGAGACCTGTGTCCTGGGGAAACGGTTTTGTAAGCTGAAGCAGAGTGCAGGGGTCTCTAGAAACCAGAGTTCTGATGCAGGACAGAAAAGGAAGGAGTACTGATTTTCCCTAAAAGCCTAAGCATTGAAGAAAGGAATTCTAGACTCAGGGTACTGGCGTTTCTAAACCTGACCCAGAGCTGTGGTCTTTAGAGACTGGGCTATGTAGAAGACACCTGGACATGAAGTACAGAAATCAACATCAGGATTTGGGTTTCTCAACATAAGAATATTTGCCTGGACCTAGGTCACATGGCCAAGAAATGAAGGCCTGGACATTGGGTCAAGGGATCTTCAGACACATGCTTTAAAAACCAAACAAACTGTGGCCTGGCTCTAGAGTAAGAGGTCTCGCTGGAGATGAGGATATTAAAGGGGACTCATGCTAGTGTATTAAAGATGGCTGTTTGACATCAGTGGGTAACCATGTACTTAGAACTCTACCAAAGTATGAGCTGGAGTTGACTATTGGGTCTTATGTGTACAATCTGTATTTGGGAGTGCAGGTGCCTCCAGAGACTAAGAACTAAAAGCTCAGAAGTAGAAATGTTTGGAGGATCCTCTGCCACAACTAGGCAGTAACCAAGAAGGGAAATTAGATTGTCTGGGGATGACAAGTTTCCAGATGAAGTGTCATCTCTCCTCCCTGGGGGGTTTTCAGACTTAGGCACTCCTGACAGCTGGAGTTTTTACAGAATCTCAGCCCTGTGGATTGACAGATAAAGAAAGCCTCGTCAACTCAGTCAAAATCGCTGACACAGTATATAGGATTCACAAATTTCCCTTCATCAAATCCATGACCCACATCACTTCTGTTCTCCCCTTGTATCTGCATTCTCAGTCATGTCAGCACACCACATTCTTCCTGCTCTCCATTATTGGTCTACCTCCAGCAGATCTCTTCCACCCGTCACTGAGCTCCATAGCATCTCAGACCTATACACTACGTAGCTTCTGTATTATTATTTTGGTGAAAAGAGGTAGGGTGTGTGTGTGTGTGTGTGTGTGTGTGTGTGTGTGTGTGTGTGTGTGTGTGTGTGTGTGTGTGTGTGTGTGTGTGTGTGTGTGTGTGTGTGTGTGTGTGTGTGTGTGTGTGTGTGTGTGTGTGTGTGTGAGAGAGAGAGAGAGAGAGAGAGAGAGAGAGAGAGAGAGAGAGAGAGAGAAGTCAAGTGCTGCCTATATCATTTAATTTATTTAAAAAAAAAAATCTTGTCCTTGAAATGGAGAATAAAGTTTCCCCAGTGCTAAGAGGGCAGGGTAAGTGTTTTCACTGAGAACCATCTGGTCTTTAAGAGAGTCTCTTCCCTGGCTAAAAAACAAAATCTTCACAGTTATGAATGAGAAATGCAAAATGCACAATCCATTCTCCTAGCATGCCCTCTCCCAACCCCACTGCCCATATATACTATTCTGTTCAGGTTCTTCCCCTACACTCATTTTTCTACTATCTGAGCATTGGATACATTTTTATTAGCCTGCAGGACTTGAATGTGTGACCTTTAGCATTTTAAATCAAGCACAGTATGGGGTTGAAACTCTGCAGTGGATGTGTGGCTTCTGAGTTTCTAAACGGGGCTTCATAGCCTCAAATCTCTCTGCCTTTCCCCATACATTAAAACCACATAAAGTTCACCTTGACGCACAGAACGCACAGACCCAGCGAGCACTCCATTCTGTCCTGTCCCACCCCCACACTGTGCCAAGGTCTCACATTACAAAGACTTTATCACATCAGTAAACTCCTATTCAAGTACATTTACTACTGTATTATGCATTGAAACTGACTGACAGTTAAAGTAGGTTTTGTTATCCAGTGTGGTGCTGTTTTGCTTTTATTTTTAAATGTTTCTTTACCTGGTTGCTAATTCACGATGGATCTTCTGGTTATTACAGAAAGTCAGCGAGGCTCTTTATATGTATCTGAACATTTACAGAGTAACACAGAGAATCCAGCCAGACTACATCACTCAAAAAAAAAAAAAAATTAAAAAAATTTGCTTTAGTTGAATAACCAAAGAATTTTTACTCTTCACAAACCAGAGCACAAAATACCTTGAAAGTTCAGTTGTAAAAACCAACACAAAAAACAAACAGTCATAATATCTGATATTTTGAAATGATTGCTTTCATCTCTCGGGGAACAAGCTGAGGTACATCCCCAGAAGATTTCATGCTTCCTTTGAAAAGAAATAAAGAAAAATCTGTTAACCCCTTCCCTCCCACCGTAAGAGGAAAAAAAATACACAAAAGTTGCTCACTTGGAGATATTTCTGAAAATTTTAATTTTCAGAGCATCAAAAACAGACAGCCAGGCTATACGGGATGCAGTATTTTAGAAAGCAATCGGGCAGTTGGTGGTTACTAGGAGACCAGCACCATCTATTATTCTAGATTAGAATCATCTCCTCCCAACTAACCAAGCAACACAAGATGTTCAAAAGAGAATTTCACTAAACTAAACGGCAAACAAAAGAAGGTAAAACACACAAGCTAGATACACATTCTATCAACTATGTGGCTCACCCCTCTTTGTTCCAACTAGATCCGAATGAGACCCTTTGTAATAATTTATTCACCTTATGTTCAAGGAAATGTCTGAGAATACATGGAGATTTCCTTGAATTTATTGAGCTCTATTTTGTAATTAATTTGGTTTGCTCTGTGGCTTACTCTTCAAGCTGCACTATGAAGTGGAGATTGGCCACACAATGTTGTTCTTGTTCCCAGACGAGATGAGTCTAGCACTCATGATGGAATATCTGCTGCAAATGCATACAAAAAGCAAGTGTAAGTTATTTTCCCATGAGTACATACACTTGAAAGACACTATTATTACTGCAAATGCGAACAATAAAAAGTCAGTTCCAGGAACAACTGTGGAAAGCAAAACCAAAAGTCATGCATCCATGACAGGGGGAGTTCATTAAAAAAATTCATAGCAATATTTATGAAACATTTTTGCAGTTAATCATCCATCTCTGTTTATAAACAGACTCCCACCATGCAGAGTAACTCAATGGGAGTGGAAGCTGATATCTATGTCTCAGGAGAAAGAACAGCTCTCGATTGCATCTGCTATTGGCTGAGATGTAGAACCACACAGTACATGGCAGTGATTTCCTCCATCTCCAGTATGGAATTCCCAGTTGGCTAATAGAGTCTCTTCCTTCCCCACCAAATCCTTCTAATTGTTTTAATGAGTCTCAAAGATGCATCTCAACCTTTGCTTTAGCTTGTTCAGAAACTCAGCCTCCCACAATGAATTGCCCCATGCCAAAGTCAACCACCCTTGCCCTGCTATTAACATAACTCATTTTTTCAACAGTCAACATGGTCAGAACTCCAGGGGAGAAAGAAGCCAGCTGGCCACTGCTCCAAGGACAAGAAGAATCAGGAAAATCAGAAGCTACTGAGAAACAAATCAAATGTAGTTATTACAGAACAGCGACATGATACTTTTCGCTGATGAAAAGGGTCTACAGAATCACAGGAATTGGAGATGGAGACCACCTATAGTGTTGTCATTTTCTCTATTCCCCCTGCCACTGAGGGCTTCTTCTCTATTCCCCCTGCCACTGAGGGCTTCTTCTCTATTCCCCCTGCCACTGAGGGCTTCTTCTGTGCACTGTAAATTCTCTGGTTCTATCCTGTCCATTTTCAGTGGTTCAGATGATGGGGCTTCCACCATTTCCCTTACAAGACTATTTTACACTTGAATAGTTAGTACGTCTTCCCCATCCCTACATTCAGCCTAAACGTTCCTTTGTTTAGTTTCTCATCTCATTACTCCTAATTACATCCCAGGGTACCTGCCTAAACCAAACCCTAAATCCATCTCCTTTATTGGGGAGCATTTAGACCCTTTACATACTTGTAGACGTAGCTTTCCCTTGCCATCATCTGATCAATGACACATTTTTAATTTTTTTGGTCTTTCCTCTCAAGTCACCACACTCAGCTCTGCCACTGCTAGTTTTGGATATGTTAAATGGGATATTTACTTGACATTAAGGGACTGATTATGCAACCCTAAGTCATATTTACCGTAGTTCCTTACTCTGAGTGGTCTAATTCAGTGTTTTCCAACAACTGGTCTGTGGACCAACACCGGTCCCAGAGATGTCCCCAACACAGTTTAGGAAGGCAGCAAGCCGGTCCCTAGTACCAAAAAGGTTGAGAAATGCTGGTCAAGTTGATTACAATGGGACTAGTCGCAAAGAAAGGCCCATTTCAACGTAAGGATGGCAGACTCTGAAGCTTAACGAAAATATGGAATCCCTTGAAACACCAAGGCTCCTATTATAGCCCATAATGTCCTCAAGACTCTTCAATAAATGTTCTACAAATATTCCAGCCAGATGCCAAGATTTTGAATGAGAAGGAATTATTAGTATTAATTTGTAAGTAAAGCTTTTTTGCCACAAGCGTCATAGTTAATGGGATACAACTTCTTTTTATAATCCTAAAGTTGATGTGTTGCCAGTTGTTGTAATCTTATCATCAGTCTTGCAGTATTTGGGGTTTTTTTTGGCACAACTCTGGCTACTGGAGTCATTTTATTGTCTAAGAATCTCAACTTTCAATTAAAAAACCAAAAAGTTTCTAGCCCTGATGGCTGCAGAAAAAAAAAAAGCCCGAAAGTATATATAATTATTATATAAATCCATGGTACGCCCACATCTTGAATACTGCATACAGATGTGGTCTCCTCATCTCAGAAAAGTTATACTGGCATTAGAAAAGATTCAGAGAAGAGCAACTAAAATGATTAGGCGTTTGGAACGGGTCCCATATGAAGAGAGATTAAAGAGGCTAGGACTTTTCAGCTTGGAAAAGAGGAGACTAAGGGGGGGATATGATAGAGGTCTATAAAATCACGAGTGGTGTGGAGAAAGTGAATAAGGAAAAGTTATTTACTTGTTCCCATAATATAAGAACTAGAGGCCACCAAATGAAATTAATGGGCAGCAGGTTTAAAACAAATAAAGGAAGTTCTTCACACAACACACAGTCAACCTGTGGAACTTATTGTCTGAGAAGGTTGTGAAGGCTAGGACTATAACAGGGTTTAAAAGAGAACTAGATAAATTCATGGAGCTTAAGTCCATTAATGGCTATTAGCCAGGATGGGTAAGGAATGGTGTCCCTAGCCTCTGTTTGTCAGAGGGTGGAGATGGATGGCAGGAGAGAGATCACTTGATCATTACCCTGTTAGTTCACTCCCTCTGGGGCACCTGGCATTGGCCACTGTTGGCCGACAGTATACTGGGCTGGATGGACCTTTGGTCTGACCCAGTAGGCCTTCTTACGTTCCAAGTAGCACAACTTCAAACTACACAGCTCGCTGAACCTCAGCAAGGAGTAGTTATGCTAATTTCATTTTAAATATTGAAAGATTTCTAAGCAGTTAAAATAGTTCACTGAATTTATTACTTAAGATTTCTTTGGGGGAAATGTCCAAGTCTCAGTAGTCGCTGCCCCTTCCATTTTGACCTGGCTGGGGCTGAGAGCCATTGTTACAATGTAAGCTCTTTGGAACAGGAGCTTTTTGTTTTGCGTTTGTACAGCATGTAATATGTTGCAGTCCTGGTTCAAAATGCGGTTCCTAAGTGCTACCACAATACAAATCAATGTATGTGACTGTTTTATATTCTTGAAATATCCAATGGTTAAGATAGACTTTGAAGATCTATAGTCCATGAGAACTGTAGGAAATATAATAACCCAGTATTTTCAGTTGAGATTGTTAGCTTGTATTTATGAATTGTGCGGTTATTTTGTTAGTTTTGTTTTTAAAGCTGTAGGTGTCTCCATGAATTTATATTCCTTGCTTCAGTTGTTTCTCTGGTAACTTATTCTACCCATTTATTACTCTGCATAAAGCAGCTGTGGCCAAGTTTGTTTATTATTAATATTACCATAGTGCTTTAAAAACCCCAACCAGAACAAGGCCCTGTTGTGTTAGGCACTGTACATATGCACAATGAGAAAGTCCCTGCCTTGAAGAGCTTACAGACAAAAGAGACAAAGGGTAGGAGGGGGAAACAGAAGTGACTTGCCCAAGTCACACAGCAGGTCAGTGGCAGGACTGAGAATATAACCCATGTTGCCTGATTCCAGCCACTGAACCACACTCAATTTATCTAATTGTAAGGCTAAATACTCTACTTTTGGTGAAGTGACAAAATGGTGAAAGTTTCTTTTAGGTCATTCTGGAGTCTTCCCTGTTATTTGATGTCATCCCTACCCTCTTCCTCTGCATTGTCCTCTAATAAGGCAATATACTTCCTTTTCATATACCACATCTGCTGCAATACCTAGGCATAACCAGGACAGCATTTTATTAAGTCAGTGCCGTCTAGTAGTTCAAAAAGCACAGTTCCTGGGCCCTATTCCTGACATAGTTACTGGCTTGCTAGGTGACCTTGGGACCAAGTCATTCTGTTTGTGTGTTTCTAGTTGGCCCCCATCTATATGGGGATAATACTCGGCTGCTTTCCAGGGATGTGGTGAGCTTTAGCATTTGTAAGCATTTTACAGATCCTCAGAGAAAGGGGGGAAATGCAAGGACAAATTATTTCTATTAATAAGACTCCAAACACGGTGGCTTGCTATTCCACACGTCAGACCCGAAACGTGCTTGTGTGTTGGAAGTATGGCGTTTGATCTAAAGAAATGACTATGGCTTCGTCGCCAATTATACTGAGGTACAGTCCCCAAGTAGGACTGCTTCCACTACACCGCTTAGCACCAGCTGCTATCTCACAGACACAAGCTTCCCCTCATGCTTTAAACAAACTCCAGCAGCAGCAGGTTTCTGATCGTTTTCTCTCCAATTAACAGCCGAGCACACTGCTCACTGAGAAAGAAGATAGGAGGTCGCATTACGAAAACAAATCATCCCATCACTGGAAATTCTTCCCGTGCAAAAAACATACCCACTGTTGGGTAGGATCAGGGTGAAAGAACAGTCCCCCGCCATGCCACCCAAAACCACCACACTCTGACCTGGAAGCTGGGGTGTTTGCCAACCAAGCCAATTTCTGCGGCAGAAAGGACAGAAGTTGACAGTTAAGAAAACAGCCTGTTTGCTGTTTAATGCATTGGTGGCATGATGGCACTCATCCAAGTGCTAGAGGGATGGGGCATTCTAATCCCATGGGAGAGCTCAGCTTGTACTTCTTGTTCTGCAAAATGAGGCTTGGAACCCTCCTGGTGGGAGGAAAGAATTCACTTTTTGTGATGGATTCCCAGACCTCACAGAGCACCCATCTGGTACCAGAGTCTCCTCTTCCTGGTGACTTGTGCCCAAGGAGGTTGAGGGAGGAGAGGCTCAGAAACGTGACCCCTGGCTCTCCTTCAGATCCCCAGCTGCACTGTGACTTAAACAATGCTAGAAATAACGGCTTGAGCAGATGGTGTTAGCAGGATTGTAGCATGGGGTTCTCTTGTTTTCTTACATTGTAAACTAACAGTTGAAGAGTGTGTGTGTGTAAATAAATCACACTACCAGTGACAGACATATCCTTATTTAAGCATCTTTCAGAGGTAGCAGCCAGCCCTAAATTGTCAACACACTATCTTTAACAAAACTGTATGAAAGCTTTGGAACTGACATGGGTGGGCAGATCAAGTGAGAAAAAACTGTCACACACGAGCTAAAACCTGCCCATGGGACTGGACAAGAGCCAACTCCAACAGATCTTCAGGCTCCTGGACAATTAGAATGGGTTCACAGTGGAGCTGCACTCAGCATCCTGTTTAACTGGCATCTGCATCACGCAGATTTTAGGGCTCCTCTCCGTACTCCAGTACAAATAGGCACGACAAAGGGTGAAGAGTGTGCTGCCTTCAGTATTCCAGTTACTGCTTAAAGCAGGTTAGGAGTGTGACGGGATCCCACCACGGTCCAGCCTGGGACTGTGGACCGCTGTGCCCCCTTAACTCTCCGGCCTAGGGGTAGTCTCTCACAACGCCTTGCTAGTGACACGCATGCAAACCCCTCCTAGGTGCTGCGATCACTCAGCACAACTGCATTTGGAGCCCCCAACACTCAGCTAGATTGCATGAGTGCTTCTCACAGCATCTCATGAATCTCACAGAAAAAAAGGCACCAGCCAAATCCCCCTCCAGCTCCCAGTTACTGTACCTCAGGAATTATACTGTCTAATTTATTAATTGGTTCACACTTCAACAATGGAAAGTGACATACACCAGCCTGTGTCACACCTGAGCAGATTTGCCCCCACACTTCATACCAACTCACTGGTAAAGATAAACAGTTAAACAAATTATTGACTATAAAAGATAGATTTTAAGTGATAGGCAAAAAGTCGTAGTTACCAAATAAAATAAAATATAAGAACGCAGTCTAAACTCTCAACCCTATTAGACTGGGCAGTAACTAGATGAAGCAGTTTTTTCTCACTCCACTGGATATTGCAGTCCTTAATATACAGATTTGCTCCTTAAAACTGGGCCAATCTCCTCTGTTGGAGTCTTGTCTTCTTCTCAGATGTCCTGGTTGCGTGCAGCATAGGTGGGGGCAGGAGAAGGGCCCAGTATGTGTCCACGGTCTGTTTTATACCCTCAGTCCATGTGCTTGGAAAACACAAGTCCAGGCATGTCTGGGGGCATTGCTGAGTCTCTCCACCCAAGGTCCAGCAATTCCCCTGGTGTGGCCTCATGCAGGTGAGTCATTGCATTATAGCTCCCTTGCTGGACAATGGTTGTTGATGGGTTGTTTGACACCCCGCCAAGGGGCTGGTGACTTCCTTGCTGGTGCCTCTGGGGAGCTAATGTCTGGCTGATTCCACAATTTACAGCATGTTTTAGTGACACACCATACTACACAATTCTCACAACTTCATATGCATTTATGATACACGTATATGGATAGAGAAATGACTTCCAGCAGGTCATTACCTTTCCCTGATACATATAAAGCATGCCTTGTAAGGTAAGATCACAATATTATACAAATAAGGAATATGGGGGTTCCAAGATGCTCCCCCACAAGGTATAAAATGTCACTAGGTGTCAACACACCCCCTGACTCCTCCCCTACCAGCACTCAGTTAATAAAAGACACTTCTTCCAAGCCATCTCGTCTTTGGAAGTGCTTCCTCCCTTCACAAAACTAGATGACCTCCCTCTTTTTTCTAATCCTTCCTTAAGGGAGGAGAGGGAAGACCACCACTTCTCCTGCCAAGCCTTTTGATATCTGCTCAATTTCTAGTTGAACTAGCATCGATGTGTACAGTTGAACTGCACTGTCAGAGTCTGCATTAGATCGCAAAGCCCCCTGGGACAAGGACCACATCTTCTAATGTTTGTACAAAGCGTCACGAATGCTGTCAGTGCTCAACAGATCGTTACAACAGCTTCAGAAGAGTTGTTTCAGCAGGTGAAGTATCAGAAGCAAATACACAGAGTGTGAAGCTATGGTGGGGAGTAAGATAGGGAAGGAGAATTCAAAAGAAAAGGTTGTCTAAGAGGAGTCAAGAAGGCAGGGATGAAAAACCTGTCCTGTTCTTTGAAATCCCACAAGGCACTAACCTCTCCACAGAGGATTCCAAACCCAAAACTGTTTCACAGTATGCACCTGCTTGCACTAAAAAAACCCCCCAACATGCTAATAATTCAGTTTTCCTTGTATGCTCTGAGCTGTGGAATTCTCCCAGTTCCTGATGCATTTGGATGCTTGTGCAGTGTTTTGATGAGAGACTGGATAAATGATTAACATTTTTCACTGGGGTGAAGGGGGAGGGAGAGTCAATGCATCTGGTCAATAAAATGATCTATGCCAGCAGACTGGTTTGTCGTCACTGCTGTTCTCTGACAAGCTATGTAATGTCCACATCAGTGTGGTGACTTACACATGTAGGGAGTAGAGATATATCATGCATACGATAAAGCAGATCGGGTAGGGAGGACTCGTGTTTTCCACTTGCCAGGCTTATCTGATCTGGGGCAGATGTGTTTCTGCTTTCACACTGCATCAAGAAATGCCGACTTTTATCTATTTTCCTCACTGGGAAATAGTCCCATACATTAAAAAAAATTCTCTTCTTTATGCTGCATCTACTCTATAGGGACACCAACATAGCTACACCAACATAATCCTGTAGTCTAGACTCATCCTACAGCAGCAGAAGGGTTTTTTCCATCATCCTACGAACACCACGTCCCCAAACAATGGTAACTACATTGACAGAAGCATTCTTCTGTCAGCCTGCTTGTGCCTACACACTGGGGATTAAGTCTGCACAGTTACAGCACGAACGGTTGCGGATTTTTCACATTCCTGAGTGCCCTAAGTATGTCAACCTTAAATTTAAGTGTGGACCAAGACATTCTACTCAAAGTATCTTGCCTCCAAGGTCATGTGCCTGGAACTTCTACACATTCCTTTATTACGTTTTTTTACCCAGTGGTTCTCCATTTTCCCTGCCCTTTTGCCAACTGTTCTGAAAGATCCCCTTCTTGGATCCCACCCTTACCCTCTTCTTGCTTCCTGAAAACACTTCATTCTGCAGGCCACCCGGAAATCCCTCGGTGGATACTCTTAAATTTGTTCTTCCTGAAGACTAGACACTGATTCAATGAATCATAGAATATCAGGGTTGGAACGGACCTCAGGAGGTCATATAGTCCAACCCCATGCTCAAAGCAGGACCAATCCCCAACTAAATCATCCCAGCCAGGGCTTTGTCAAGCCTGACCACTTAATGGTCAGATCAAATGGTGCCAAAGGGATGCCAATTACCACCTACCCCAGTGTAGAGACCACCCTCTCTACCAAGGCTTATTCCCCTCCAGAACTGACAACAGGATGGAGATTTCTGCTTCAGAACAGGGACAAACTGGAGAGCAGAGGGGAAAAGCACTAATACCGTAGCACATTGAGAACTGCACTGGGTTAAATCCCTAGGAAATACGTAGGCTGTGTCTATACTAGAAGCTCTTGACCAGTCTAGGAATACCGGTACACTATACTGGCAAATCGCTGCTATTGTAGACACAGCTATACTGTCAAAGCTGTGGTTGGTACCAATAGAGTAAAACCATCCTCCCTTTCCCCCCATATGAGGGAAACAAGTTATTCTAGTAAAAGCAGTTTTGCCATTACAACCATCTACACTATGGGCTTCTCCTTGCACAGTTATGTCAGTCAGGGATCATGCCTCTTTATGCCTCTGGCCAACACAGCTATAAACAGGAGAACTCCAGACAGTAGATATGCTCATACTTAGCTACCAAATCTGAATCTCTCAAGTCAGAAATGGAGCTTCACACAAACCATAAAACAACCTGGGGGCTTCCCTACAGTCAGGAACAGTATCTTTTAAGTGGGCCTGTCTATATCATCTCGTTTACATACATCCTCTCATCAAAAAAGGATCAAATCTCTGCACGAACTGCACACATTAAGGAATAAACTTGCATACACTACTGAAATGCAGCCACCTCTGAAGTGTAACAAAGCAGCTGTTTTAACAGATCACAGAAACATTACACAACATTTTAGGATCTGAAACAAAGAACACTGCATCCAACTGAAACTATAGGAAGGAAATTAGATGATTAATCACATTCTACCTATATTGGAATTTAGCCAGGACAGCTAGGTTAATACTATCTCTTGGGGAGAGTTTTGCTCAGATACCACAGTGATAGGCACTGCATAAATCAAGTTAGAGATCTTTATCAGCAGGCAGACCGACTCTCAGTTTTCTCTCTCATCTGAAAGACAGTGAGCACAAGGTGTCCAGAGGAGTCTCTTCAATAAATACTATAAAGCGATGTTGGACTGAGTTCTAAATAGGAGAGTGAAGACAGCACAAGGTAAAATAGCCTGGGAGCCTATCACACCTGATACCAGCCCAAGAGTTCGCTAGTGGTTTATGAGTTTTTCAGAAAGGCTACCTGAAGAGAGAGGAAAGCAAAAAACAGTGGTTGATATTTTCCACCTCAAATCTGACTCTGGCCCACTGAGACAATGGTCTAATGCGGAAATACACCCATTGCTATCTGACAGATTTACTGGCCGAGCCATCTCCATTACTACAGGAGCCTCTCTCTGAGCACGCCTGCACTCAGCTGGAATAAATGTCGGTTTACAGGACCCGAGCAGGCCTAGCTGCTCTCCTAGTTGTTACCACAAGAAAGTGTTGCTTACCTTGCGTGTTCCTTTTTTTGATCTCTGTAGTCCTCTGGACGTCTGGCAGCCTCTATTGGGAGGAAAGCTATTTGCTTATACAATTGGTAACCAGCCTTCTGCTTCCAGCCTCCATTCCAAGTTTTGAGCTGGGAGTGATGTCTCTGCTACACTCAGAATTACTGCTGGGACCACTGGGCTGTCCCCCTATGCTTCGATTTAAAATTTTTATTTCATACCAGAAATAAGGCATAGAAAGAGAAGGAGGGAGGATGCACATCACTGGTTGAAAGCCTCTGGCTCTCAGATTTGGCTAGCACAGAACTCTGCGTCACTCAATCCTACAGAAATAGCGTACTGGCCAAATGAACATTGCCAACTTTTGTTTTGCAATATTATCTACCCAACCATCCATTTTCAGGAACAGGTGCACTTTGGGCAGTAGCAGTACAAGCTTCCCCCACCTTATCTATTGCAAGGAGTGGGTAACGGTCACCACGATCCATTCAAAACTTGGCCTCTCTGCTGAGATTTCAAGGGGACCATTAAGCACCCGCAGTTTTCTGTGACCTATCAAGGACAGAGACCCCCAAATTATTTCAGGTAAGCCACTAAGGCGCTGAAACTGAGTATCAAATACCAGTAACATACAAATACATAATAGGTTTCAGAGTAGCAGCCATGTTAGTCTGTATTTGCAAAAAGAAAAGGAGAACTTGTGGCACCTTAGAGACTAACCAATTTATTCGAGCATAAGCTTTCGTGAGCTACAACTCACTTCATCAGATGCATTCAGTGGAAAACTGAATTCCACTGAATGCATCCGATGAAGTGAGCTGTAGCTCACGAAAGCTTATGCTCAAATAAATTGGTTAGTCTCTAACGTGCCACAAATACGCCTTTTCTTTTTGCAAATGTATAATAGTACTCCTTCCCGTTCTACTTACCAATTCCCTGGGCTCTCCTGCTGCTTTCTGATTTAGCATCTATTTCTCTTCCTCTCAATTTCCCACACACACACACACCATATGTACATTACCCCTAGATCACATGGCACGAATACCTGATACTTGTTCACTCACAGGACAAGTTTTCTTAGAGCTAAAATTTGGGAGACAGCTTCTTCTTCTGTTTGCAATGAGCTGAGTGCGCTACCCTGAGTAGCAGTTGCCATAGCCAACACTAATGTGCGAGCCCAAACAGCTGTGGTTTTTTTAACTCACACAACGCTTTCATCTCCTTGATGCTACCCACTGCCAAGTCCTGCTCTGCTGACACTCCAGAATACATAATTCTGCATCATCAGAACTTCCATTCTAGCCCCCGTGGAGAGCAGAGCTGGGTCTCAGGTAAGCGGCATTTATTATAGAGGATGGTTTTGCAAAATTAATTCCAACCACAAAGGGTATATGACATCTTTCAAAAACCACATCAATATAATAAAAATGCCACTTACCTTAGCTACAAATAGCCTGGCTCCATGCCATAGCATGGCCCCAGGGATAATTATGACATCACCAAATGATGCATTCTAGGGCATTCTAACAGCCCTGGAGTTGGATGGAATGATTTCTGGGGGGGCTGAAATGAATAAAAAGGTTGGTTTAGAAACTCACTGCATGCTAAATGCCCCCTTTTATCTTTACTGTTTGAGGCTTCAGCACCCAGGAATACATTTAGCTCATTAAAGAAAATTTTGCAGTTCAGCTTTGTTTACAGGCCTCAGATAAGAGACTGCTGCTGCCTAATTTCAGATTTTACCATCTGCCGTATCACATTAGAGATCAGATCTGCAAGTCTGTTTGTTTTTACTTTTGTTTTAAATTGAGCAGGATAAGTGGTGGCATTACCTAAGCCAGAACAATGCAGGAGACGGGGGAAAGCCACGAAGAAAAATAAACTTCAGGACCACTAGGAATGGAAAGGATTACAATCAGCAACACTTACAGCACTTTTCATCCACAGACCTCTAAAGGCTTTAGAAAGGTATCATTAGCCCCATTTTTCTTAAGGAGGTATGAAACAAAATAGTTTGCCCAAGGTCCCACAACGTAAGACCATAGCAGAAGTGGGAATACAAACGCCCAACTTCCAGTTCCCTGGCCTCTCTGCCGGACAAGTCGCCAACTCCAGAAGTTGTGCTATATCATTGTGTCATTACTACCAACGTGCTAGCTAATACAGAGGAGCACACTTCATTTCTGGGGTCATCTGGACTCTTTGTCTATTGTCTATACGCTACAGTTTTATACCATTTCCAAATACTAATGCTGAAGCTCTCACTTTAAAGTGTCATGCTTCATCTAGACTCATCTTGCAAATCAGATGAGAACTTCTGTCAAGTTCCATAGTCCTAATATATTTCATAGATGTTAGAGGCAGAAAATACCTATTCGATTTGGCTGATAATTTTCAAACCCTGGTCCATGAAGTACTGCCAGGTGCCTGCAATGTTACATCTGTTGCAGTGGTGAAGTATCCGTTAACTTCAATGAGTGATTCATCCTGCTAGTTGTAACCCAGTGCAGGACTCTTTCAGAGAAGTTAATTAACTCAAGATCCTGTGTAGCTGGTTTGTGTCTGTCATGTGTTTCCTTGGCATAAGTTGAACAATGAGGAAATTTGACAATGACACCAAGACTAGAAGGGTAGGGGGGAAAAAAGGTGGGGGAGCAGGACCAAAGTAACATGGCCTGGATAGATTAGTTCAGGAGGGGCCACAGGCAATGAAAGAAGATTCAGCCCTAATAAATGCAGTCCTGTTCTGGAAGGACAAAATAATACAAGTAAAAAATGGAGGGGGGAGGTAACAAAATACCCTAAATCAAGGAGCCATAACCATCTTAATAGAGTTCACGTTCACATTGTCTCCCCACGACTGTCCTACTGGTATTTTTCCAGATAACCAAATACTGTTGCCATCACAGAAAAGATGTAAGATAAAGGGAGGAGGCTGATGCATAAAAGGATGAGCTCCACAGTATGAAAAAAATCACTGGAGGACCACTGTTTTAGGTAGGTCACTACGTCCATCCAAGCCAGCTTCATCCATTCCCCACTGTATACTGAAGTGCTTTGTCTAGTCTAGTTTTGAATTAATTAAAAGCGATGGGATACCCCCCGCTTCTGAGAGACTAGTCTAGAACCTCAGTAACAGGAAAGGTTTCCTGACAGTCAGACGAGGTTTTAATTTGTTCAGTTTCATCCCATTAGTCCTAGTTATACACCCCTGCCTGTCTGAACACTGGATTCATCTCCTCCTTGCTCTTTGTACAAACAGTAAACCGTTACATTCCCAACATTCCCTTGCCAAATGGCAATCATTTTAGCTAATCTTTGAGTTTTCGTCTCAGAATTCCGTCCAAATCAATGTGTTTCTAGTAGCTGAGGTAAATATAGTATTCTTAGCTTTCGTCTCATCAATGCTGGTGCAGAGAGAACACCATGGACACAGCCCATGAAGCAACACCTCTGCTCATGCAACCCAAAGTCGTCTTTATCTTGGTTTCCTTACTGCATTGTAACCTGCTATCTAAGTCCTCCTTTTCTTTTTGCGAATACAGACTAACAGGGCTGTTACTCTGAAACCTATCCAATACACTGTTCACCATCTCCCCTAGCTTTCTTTTGGCATCATTATCTTATCATTATCTTCTTTCCAAAGAATCTCCGAGTTTCTGATGATTATTGCCCAGGTGCATTCTCTTGTATTACCCCTGACTGAATGACAATTGCCTCTGTCCCCTCCCAATACTTCTATTACAGTTCTTCTTCCAGTGAATTTAGTGACTGAGTCCTGGAGACTAAAATCCTAGGTACCAAATAAGTACAGCAAAAATCAGTAATGCAAACTTCTTCAAACCACTCTCTGCCAAACAAATCTCAACTCTGACCTGAAGGGACAACTTCTATTGGAAAAAAGTCTAATTCACAGTTCTCATTGGGTTATTTCATGTCTATATTTTTAGCCTCTCTAGACCCCTATGTATTATTTCTCCAACTCCATGACATTTTCCACTGTCTCCCAATTTCTTTGGCCTAGTTTAATGTACAGTCAAACTTGGCATTAATCTGCTTAAACCACCCATTCCTGTGCACACTAAAGCAGAACCACTGGTGCTTTTAAGCTTAATTTTGTGATAATTAACACAAACAAGAATTGCCAAGTCAGAATTTACTGCTGCATGTGTCTGGAATCAAAGGCAAAGCTCCAAGTGGCAGGAGGTTGGGGGAGGAGGAGAAGCAGGGAGAGACACCTTGTATAATTAAATACTTTCATATTAAATTAACTGAAAAGTCATTCGAAATAAAGAATTTAAGTAATTCTGAATCACAAGTTTGAAGGAAGTCACGAGAGAGAGAGAGGGGAGATCTGCATGGCCCAAATTGATTAAACAAAATAATTATTTTAGCAAAGTCTTTGCAGAAAACATGGCACTGAACTTGAGAAAGTCTTCTGAAACAAAGGAAAGTGGAAGGAGCCATAACAGATATTTTACAAAGATAGTATGTTATCCTTAACAGCAGTTTTAAAGCCAGAACAAAGCAAGAGACAGTTTCAAAGCACAGCATTTCTCCCTGCTCAGTTGTTTTTTTCCAGATGAAAGGAAACAGCTTGTCTGCAAACACTTACACAAAAAGGAGAAAAATACCTCAGTAGACTCTAAAAAGAAAAGGAGTACTTGTGGCACCTTAGAGACTAACAAATTTATTTGAGCATAAGCTTTTGTGAGCTACAGCTCACTTCATCGGATGCAGTGAGCTGAAGCTCACGAAAGCTTATGCTCAAATAAATTTGTTAGTCTCTAACAGTCCTCCTTTTCTTTTTGCGAATACAGACTAACACGGCTGCTACTCTGAAACCTGTCAGCAGACTCTGACGCTATAATAAACAGAAAGCCCAAGGGGCAGTCGGTGAGAGATCTCTTTGGCCAGCAACGGATTATTTTGTGCTTGGATGCTCAGAAAAAGCAGACACTGCTTCTGGGCTTAGGCTGATGTATACCTTACTGCTGCCTGAAGAAGCTAATAAGTTCATGCAGGTATTTCTCATTCCCCCTGAGAAAGTAGCAGCCCCTAGCTCAGTGTGGAAGCAACTGGAGGAAGTATGAGCAGGGAGATAAAACGCAGATGGAGACAGATGTGTGACTACACAAAAGCTTGGGTATATCCCTGTAACGTTGTATTAAGGTGGGAGAAGTTGGGGGAAGGAAGAAGAAATTGGGGCCACAGGGCCAAGACCAAAGACTTAATTCGGCCCTCAGCATAGCCGCACTGTGGCCGAGAAGATTCTGTAAAAACGTCTCTCTGAAATATTGTTTTGATAAAAATGCCTCTCCTTGTGGAATTCAAATCTCCAACTGTTCCACTGGCACCAACATCTCTGCAGTAACGACACATGCCACAGATTGCGAGTTAACTCAAATTACATTTCAGATCTGGGGAGGGGAGGATGTCAGTGGGAGGTTTATGAACAGTATGCTCCAGCTCTGATGTTGTTATAACCAGATGGCTTCAGCTGTATCATTTACAATTTAAAAAAAAAAAAAAGAGAGAGTGAAGTTGACAAATAAAGTGTTAATTCAACTGGAACAATCTGAACAAGTAGCCACTTTCATGCATCTGAATTCAGAGAACTTTCATGACACAGAGCGTACCCTGGAGACACATCTGGCCCTACAGGAAAGGCTGGGACAGACAAGTCCCAGAACTGATTATCTTCCTGCAGGTATATCTCCATCCCTCTGGGAAAGAGGCTGCCAAATCTGTATTTGCTTTCCAGTAAGTACCTCCCCAAAGAAAGGATGGGACCAGTGACGCCAAGACCCATTTACCTTCTGGTAGGCATGTCTGAATCCCCAGGAAAGGCTGAGCCAGGGAGACTCCCAGAACAGTTGGTCATGCTATCCCAACAGGGTTGAAAGCTTTGTGGTTTTAACTTTTCAGTAAACAATAAAGCTTCCTTAGAATAATTAGACAGCTTTATGCCTCTCAATTAGCTGGCAGCAAACTTTTAAAGTTAGAATGTAGTTATAACTTGGGGATGCCAGTTTGCAGCTCTTACAAGGCTGGAGCAGTGGGAGAATGTGAACAGTTGGCTCCATGCTTCACTCTACCTAAAAAGGAAGTGCATACTAAATCCCACACAGGTTGAGTCAGAGTTTAAGCAACAGATATATTATGGGAATTTACGAGCCAAGTAAAATGTGGAAAAGGCAGCGTGTATGGTAATGACCTAGCAAACAGGGGAGGATGGGGGGAAACACTTTCCTGCAAGTCACCATTTGATAAAAATATAGACAGCATCAGGATTTAAAAAAAACAGAACAAAACAAAAAAAAACAGGAGCATTTGAGTGGAGGTTCTCTCTTTCACACAAGGGACAAAGGCTGTGAAAGGGAATCATAACAGAATCAGAAATTAGAAACAAAAGTCATCTAATCCATTTCCCAGACAAAGCTAAATTGTTCTCTATAGTATATTTCATGCCTTAGTCTGGACATCTTGAAGTCACAACAGTTTCCCACCATCCTGAAGCAGTGTGCTTCAATTTAATCTCCCTGGATATCTGGGCCTAAAGATGGCCCAAACAGATTACCTCTCTCCCCTGCATTCAGCCATCCAGCCTTTCATACTGCTGTTATAAACCAGATCAGTTGAACAACTGCACTCCCTTCCCATATTTATATATAAATACAGACACAGGTAAGGCTAGGGATCAACTTTATGCAGCTAGTATTAAAACAAAATGTTAGCAGATATTGTCAAAATACCTGAGAAGAGGAATAAAATGTAATTTGGCATTGCAGCTCTGTGCACAACCTCCCTTAATAAATCCCATTTGAATTCTGGGAATGGCGTGTCAGTTTATACCCTATAGCAGACTGAAACGGAACCCTTTGGGAATTGGTTTTCAACTGGGAAGAGTCTAAAAATAGAGGGAACAAGAAAGACAAAAAAAAGATACCACACAGTACAAAATAGTAATTATTTATATTTTCAAAAAGAAAAAAATTACCAGCTATTTTGGAACTTCTTCACTGTAAGAAGAGTGACTAATAGAAAGGAACAGGACTGGCTCCTAGACAGTCAGCAAGTCAGGTACAAACAGTTGATAAGAATCATTTAGCAACTCAGGACAGGGACCTTTGACGCAGCATTCATGAACAATAAAACTTCTCCTTTTTTTTTTTTTTAAAAAAAGGGGGAAAAAATAAAGCAGGGAAAAATGCCAAAAAACATTTCCCACAATATCTAAAAACAGGTAACCATTGTCCTCGTCAGACAGCACACTTCAGAGCAAGGATTTCCCGGTCCTGGAAAGCCAATGTAGATTTGCAAAGGCTGCCTTTAGTCTATTCACATCCTCCTCAGCACACAGCCTTTTGCTGTCCCTTTTCACTTCAACTTGTCATTCAGTATAAAGATTTTTTTTTTTTTTTTTTTTGCTATCAACATACAAGTGCTACTAACAGAGAAACTGATCTTCTTGTTGCTGAATGGCATTAAGGAGTTACACAAATGTCCAGTTTTTAGCACAACTGGAAGGACTTAAATTCTTTTATATAAATACTACTGGAGCTCCCACCATGTATTTCCTCTTCGGAACCTCACTGGAAATTCTCTTCTTTTCCGACTCTCTCCAAAACTAAAACGTCCTCTTTGCTCCAGGTGTCTGACGATTTGTTCTGTGCTGTCAGACACAGAAACGTTATTTCCCGCCAGTACCACTACTGGGATAGTCTGAGTGGGCAGGTGCTTATACAGAACCCCGTAGTTTTTGACTCAGCCAAGTCGAAGGGAACACACAGACGATGCAGCGACAGGGATTCGTTAGGTTGAACAGCCCCTGAGCCCCAGGCCCACCCTCCCCCCTCTCCCCAAGTTACTTGGTGCTGTTTTTAAAAGTCTGGGTGTCATGAAGCAGTCTTTCCCCCCACAACAGAGTAAAAGCTCCTCAGATTGCGCTGTCTACCTGATGGTCAAGGTCAGAGCAGCAATGGCTGCTGCTGCTTCCAGAAAAACATGGGGTCATGTGACAGGCACGGCCTTATGATTGCTTCAGTCGCTTACGTGGTGGTCCCAGGAAGGGACACTGTGCAGAGGCCAAAGAGCGATATGCCTCAGCCACCAAATGGGGATGTGATACCACCATAGACTTCCAGCCTGAGGTCTCCATGACATCAGAAGCATGACTAGAAAGAAAACAGAACATTACAAATCTGGAGTTATTGATTTTGCTGGGTAAACAATATTAAAACAGATTTTTTTCACATGCCCTGAGGATGTTCTCTCTCTCTTGTTTTGGAATCTCTCTTGTTTAGTGCACATGTTATCACTTACAGTATGTTCACAAGTTTTGGTCCTGCAGGTTTAGCTTTTGCTTTGCACTGTCCCTTCAGCATGATAAGATTTAATAATTCAAACATGAATGTTCCAAGGCCAGAAAGACACAATGCATCTCTTTTAACCCCCATACATGACAAGAGATATGATTTCTCCACATAGCTGGGAGACAAGAGAATTATCAGCTAGCACCACAAGAGATTTCAGACATCGATATAGTCAATTTTACTTAGGAAAATATCTGCTATATTAACATTTACAAATATTAATGACTTCTATTTCCCTCTAGTGGTATTTTACATTTTAAGTTCTCACCAACACAGAAATGGCAAGACAGTTCGATAGTCTACAGAAAACTCCTCCCCTGAACTGACCCAGAGATAACTCATTAATTCATCCTTAGAAACAACGGCATTTTCTAGGATGCCAGACAAATGTATGTTTGTATTTGGGTACTAAAGACCTATAAGGTTAAAGAAGATCACTAGTCCCATCCTCTGGGTTTATTAATCACAAGAAGACTGGAGTAAATTTAGGAGTTTGTTTTCTCCTCCAAATGTGTTTCATTCCTGCCCCAAGGGTAAGACTGGAGCAAACTTACTAGTTAATGAAGTCCACAGCTTGAGTTTTTAGCTGATCAGCACTGTGTAGGTCAGCCAGGATGAGAATCTCAGCTGCGTTTTCCACAGACAGGTTACTGCACAGTGCATCCTCGCACATCACCTTCAAGCGTTCCAGAGCATACTGTAAAAAAGAAGCCAAATTATGGTTACAATGGAGAAAGCCTTAATTTGATCTGCACTGAAGCTTTATTTATGTTGCTTCTCCCTTCAGTTACAAAGACTATGCTATCATGCTGCACAGACCTCTCCACTTTATTAGTTACACACACAATCTGTATTCATAAGAGGCTTCTGATCAGCAAAAGAGTAGAGTAATTATGTGCCCACCCTGAGTAGAGCAATGGACAGGCATCATATCAGCCATAACTCTTATCCCGGCCTTCTTGTGTTACAGCATTACTGGTGTTGTCATGCTTAAGGATGACCTGGAACTCTAATTTTAAACTCCTATTATCTCAGATATTTCACACCACGTATTGCTGAAACCTAGTGCTTCTCTTACCCCATTGCTACACATTTGGTTCTTGTTCAGTGGACAAACCTATTCTGTGGTAAATGCTCCATAGGTGTTCTTATGTTCCAGTAATGCTTTGGCAGCTTTCACTCAGTTTGTTTGCCATTAATGCTCTGCAAGTCAAGATGAACCTTGCTCAAACACAAAGTACTGCTTTTATATTAAGATGTTAAACAGAGGCCCTTTCTACCTGTTTCTTTTGGTAATCCAAGTAGAAACTGAAAGTATCATAGCACGTCTGAAAAGCATGGTCGAAAGCCCTACTCTAGCTTCTGTTTCTCAAACAGTTTCTAGTCATCCTGTGTTGCAACAGTCTCAGTAGGGCCAGGTCAGTAGTCTGATAAGAAACTGAAAGGGAACACTAAGAAGAAGAGCAGCTATCAAATCTCATACACCACTTTCTGCAGCACCTGAATCTGAACTGAAACAATCTGTAGACACTATGATCCAGGTTTTGAAAAGCAACCAGTGATCTGGAGTGCTGAACTTGACAGCTTAAAAGAATCTGATTTTTAGAAAGTGCTGAGCATCCAGCCTCTTAAAACAAGACTTAAAGTCTTTCAGTTGGGCACCAAAAAGTTAAGGTACCTAGAATCACTAGTTACTTTTGAAAATCTTGGCCTGTGTGATCTGATCCTGGAGTTGATGTCTTTTGGATGAAACAAAACTGAGGTTCTAACTCATTATGAATCTCATGATGCCCTTCACAAGTATAAGGCCAGGAATCCCAGTATTCTGCCCAAATTCTAACTTGCGTAGTTACATTCAGACTACATAAATTCTCCTAATACTTAAACATGGTAAGGTTTCCTCACTTCTTATCTTAAAATGATGAGTATCATTACTGAGTGTTGTTAAAGAGATGCTGCTTTTCATCTGAGAGGTAACTACACTTCAGTGGTGGATACAGTGATCCTTGTGTATAGTTTATAATGCTTTTTGGAACCCTTTGGGATGAGAAGATGTATTAATGGCAGATCCTCATTAATATGTGAGAGACTGTGTATGAACTACTTCTGGACTCATAAGGGCTGCTTAGTTTACCTACAGTCACTACAGTGCTGGTGTCCACCTCACTTTTGAAGCTCACAGTATGAAAAGCATTGTGTAAAACTAATTTTTAGACATTCTGGTGGAATTTATTCCATTACAGTTAAGGTCAAAATCAATGGCTTCATATGAGAAGACGTCATTTTTCATTTATAAAAAAACTTGATCATAATGGTCCTTTCAGTTTGAACCATGGCACTCACAGCAAGGACAGTTTTCCCCTGCCAAAGAATCTAAGCGAGGATGGCAAGTCTGTTTAATAGTTTGACCTCTCTGTGAGAAAGGGAAATATACAAATTAATCTAGTAAATTCTAACAAAGTGTTTCAACTAGGGGTCAAGGAGGACGTTTTGCAAGCAGTTATTCCATATTACTGTCTGTGTTAATAGAAGCTTAAAATTATTGTGTATACTGAATAAATTTCTTTCCCCCGCATACAATTTTCATATGGATTTTCACTACGAATAACAGCTCCCAGTTATGTAACTGGACACAAAGTAGACATTCTGGTCTCTCAGGTACAAAGTTAGTTAGTTAGTTTCTTTTTCTTTCTTTCTTACACTTTTGAAAAAACTGCCTAATAGCATCCTTACTCAAGAGACTGAAATAGGGTCTCCTGGGTTTAGAAGACACGTTTTGTTTTGTTTTGGGTCTAATTACATGTTTTCTCCCAAGAGACTGGAAGAGTTCAGAAGAAGCTGTTTCAGGTCTCTTGGGCAAATATTAGATGTTTTATATGCTTTCACGAAAGATTCTGTTTCTGCTTTTAAAAAAGACACACGAGGAGTTTAAAAGGAAAAGCTATATTAAAAGCCAAGAAATTCAAACGTAAAGCTGACTCTCTGCCCTCAATATACTTCTGCTCTTTATTTACTCTTGCCTCAGTTAAAGATGATATATGAGCTTTCAATCAATACTCTTTAAATACAGAATAAAACACATGGCAATGGTTATACTGTGCCCGTGGATCTGCTTGTATTATTCCCCATTTTAATTCTAGTTATGGGGTTACGAAGTCCCCATACGGAGCATTTCACCTCCACATCACCGGTTTCAATTAGGCCCTGGTCAGTAGCAACAGGAAGTAGTTACTATTTGATGGCTGCATGGTGGTTTGTGTGGAACAAAGTTACATGCATCCACATCTTAAAATCCACCACGCTAATTGGCACCCACAAGAGAATCCAAGGACTGAAGAAGCATGGAGACTGAACTACGCTCTCACCCCTAGAGGTGGTCCCTCCAGGTCAGAGTTGAGGCACAATGGCAGGGCAGTGTGGAGAATCTTGCACTGCTGCTACCCGTGCTGAACCTGTTTGGTGGATAAATAGAGGACTTTAGTCTCCAGTGCTGTCAAACTGGCACCTTTCACCAGCACTAAGTTCACTTTTAAAAGCAAAAGAAAGGAAATAAAAATTCTGGTTATAGATTAAGAATTTCCACCAGTAAATATGACTCATAGGCCAGCAACGCATCTTCTGTCCTTGGTGCTCCAAAGGGAGGTGGACAGAGGCTGGCAGGCTAGGCCACTGCAGTGCTCTTGCCAGACAAGGACTACCACCAGCCCTCTAGCCAAAATATCCCCCATACCTCCCTGCATTAGCCCTGCAAAGTCACAGCAGGGTTAAGGCAAGAAGCTTCTTCCAGTGCATCCATTTCTCCTCAAACTGCAAACATCATTCTCCATCTCCCTTATGTTCAGGGCATCCCTGCTAGAAGCTGCCACTACCAGCCAGCCCAGAGGGAAAAAGCAAAGACTAAGACTATGATCCCTGTCTGGCAAAACAGAATGCTACTTCTGAGATTTAGGGGCCCTGGCCACTTATTTCTGGTTCCATTCTGAACTTGCCTCCTACCTCATCCCCAGCTCATACGCTAGACTATGACAAACGGAGATGAACCCTGAGTTCTAGGACAGTTTTTCAAAGGAGCACTTGGGACAAATATTTATGACCCTCACGAATTTAATAGAACAGAGGTGCTCTATTTCCTCTCACTACTTGAGCTGAGGACAGAGTGGTTTGCATTAATTCCTCTTAAGAGTTACATTTTGTATTTCTATCATTTTTTCTATGTTATATAAAGACCAGGTCCAGCTAATAGGAGCAGTTCAACAGAACTGCCTAGGTGTATTTTTCAGCAATAAACACATGTGCATGAGAGCACGTTCACACACACGCTCATTTAACCTCACCCAACACTCCCTTAGTACAGTTCAAGGATCTCTGAGAAAACATCAATGCAGCCATCTCCAAGGCTCATCATGTAAAACAAAGCATATGTCATTGCCAATCCCCCGAACAACCACAAATCCCAACTGCACCTTGTCTGCAGCTGCCAGCAGATCGTCAGCCATTTTGTCGAGGTTTGGTGCCTTCCCCGTGTAAATAAAGCACATCATTTCCTTAAAAACTTCAGGTTCCACATCATTGATTTCAACCCGATTCTGTTTCAGGAGAATGAAGATTATTAAGATCCTGACATGATGCTAGAGACAGATCTCTTTACACTAGAGTTTTCTGAATTTTGAAATTATTTATACAGAGAACTCTTAAGCAAGATGTACTACTCACAAAAGTGCGTAGAGGGAGTAAAAAAGGTTCTGTTTTATTTAATATCCTCTAATTGTCCCTCTCCTACCGCACACTCTTTCTCAAGGGTAACAAAGATCACAACTGTCTCATTGATTTTTCTTCCTCCCTCCAGGGCAGCTAAAGCAGAGTCCTGTATCCAATATGAAAAAAACCCAAAATGTTCAAAAATTTGCACTCATGAGTTACATCAGCTGCTACCTGACATTCTCAAGTCATCAAGGATATTAAGAATTGACCTGAGATCTAGTCACCCAGCTGAGAAAGCTCCTTCTCTCTTTAGACACTTACCTTTTTACTTTCTTCCATCTCATGTTCAAACATGGCACTGAAAACTGGGGAACGTGCTGGGTGGGGTGGGGTGGGGTGGGGGAAAAAATAAAACAAATACAATTAAAATACTAGAGATATAACCTTCAGCTCCTCTGGGGGAGAAGGGGTAATAACCAATAGCTTTCCCTCCCCAATTTCCCTGGTATTAAGACAGGAAATATTACAAGATAGCAGCAGTCAAAAACTCAAAATACTATTACACCTATAAACTTCTTTGGTTACCCAGTGCCAATGTAACTTCCAAATGTGTAAGTCAGGGTTTCCTGTGGCCCTTCAGACAAGGCTGAAGAGCAAATGCAGAGATCTAATGCAGTCAAATATATTTCATGGCACTGAACAAAGATGCTTCAGAAAAAGCTGGTAACCTCCCTCCACAGCTGCTCTGGGGGACACATTACAGTGTCAGTCACAAACATCCCTCCCCACCATTCTCATCTAGTGAGGAAGCAGGCAATTCCATTAAAGGGGAAGAGAACCCCCACCGCAGCAACATTATGGCAGTAAATTAGCTGCCATATTCAAAGCAGGATCTTTCACTATAGAACTATAGTTGGCAGGGATCTGAGGCACCTTTTGCTGCTATTTCCTGGAGCATTTTCCTAAAAGCAGAAGTATCTCAAAGACTTCTTATGAGAGCACTCCATCTGCCATGATGCTGCTGTCTCCCATCCTGCTAAGACCTGCACAAGTCAATACCGACCTGCCAGTATGGCTTTGTGAGCCTGGAACTCCTGGCCTGCAACACACAGACAGCAGTCCGTGAAGCGAGAATTCTCCCAGAGTCCTCCTAACTCATCCGCCAAGCGGCACTCAGGTACCTTCACCATGTTCATGGTGTTCTGGCCAGAGATATTGACTGAGTCCTGTACCACACTCACCTGAAAAAAAGCAGAGTGTTAATTTGTCTACAACAGGCTTCACTTTCCAGGACATGTGAAGGGAGACAGAGATCAGACCCTCATTGCCCAAATGAAACACAGTGGAACTAGATATAGGCACAATTGAAGAGCCATCTATATCAGAGACAGTCTCCATCCAAGTCCTCCCCTGCTAGATCCCAAACTAAAGCCGCCTCCATCCAATTTGGCAACACCCTCAATAGGGCTGGAAAACAGTCCCCATCTTCTGGACACCACTCCTGACCTAGTTCTTTCTCTAGATCAACTTTTTGGAGTCTACCCCATAGAGAAGCTTTTTCACAGACAATGCTACAAGCAGCTGTCAGAGACAGTGATACACAGGAAAAGTCACAGATGTACAAATGTCTTCTATAATCTAGCACTTGATCCACAGAGCTCATAACAAAAGAAGAGTCTGACCAACATAAGACATATTCTGTGCACCTAATGAGTTGTCTACTCTACAGATTTTTCCACCATTGCCGTCTCTGGTTCAGCTCCAGTATTCCTCTTGCAAAGTTCAGCACCCCCACTTCTTTTACAATGATACATATCTACAAGCAATGAATTTCTATCTTGGGTAAGAAAAATAGTTACAACTAGTGAGAGGATTGGAGAACTCAGGGGATTTGGAGAGGATCCCTGGTCACTAGCTCTAATCTCAGCCAAGTTAGGTAGGAACCAAAAGTAGCTACCATGTGATGGCTGTGGAAGCCTATGTGAAATGAGTTAGTAATGTCTAAGGATATTATTTTGTCAGAGAGACCACGGATTCTGTGACTTTCAAAGACCTCAGTGACATTTTCTACTTCAGCTCTATGCCCTTGGGCAACGGGTGCCCCGGAGCTCCCAGCAGCTGCGGGGGCTATTGTGCTGTTAGCTGCACCCCCCCACCCCCCAGTTTTTAGTAAAAGGCACAGACAGGTCACGGGCAATAAACAAAAATTCACAGAAGCCCATGACCTGTCTGTGCCTTTTACTAAAAATAATCATGACAAAATGTGAACCTTAGTGATATCTTTTCAATTTCTAGTGGATAGGAATCCATACTGCAAGATGACAAATGACACCTTTTTTGGCAGACTCAGATTGGGCAAAGACTGAATGGACCATGGAGATTAAATTACTTTCACCCCATAGCACTACAAAATTGAGGAACACTGATAGGAGCAGCACAAGTGAAACTTGGATGGCTGCAGCTGTACTTGTTTTGTTCTGTCCTGTCCAAGGTAAATTTCAGAACCCTAACAATATCTGACAAGTGAAGATGGACCTCAAGGAAGGGAAGCTTCTTGAGTAAAGAAGAAAGGGAGATTAAGCTTTTGGAGTGAATGTCGGAGAATGTCGCCTTAATAAACCTCTTTCCAGTCTTTCCTTGACAAGGTTCTGTAAAAGAAGACCCTCAATTCTTGTATCCTCCTGACAAGCATTATAGACTCAAGGAACCAGCTTTAAGGAAATAGAGGGAGATCTTCCCTGATAACTCAAAAGGAAGGTTTCATCAATGCAGTAGGTCCAAATTAAGGGCCAACTGGCTACAGGATCTGATGGCTGGACTCAGTTTCTTGACAGCTTTCAGGAAGTAGCAGACACCTAAGTACATAAACTATAACATCTTCTTGACCTGTTAAAAAGAGGTCTTCAAGAACAGTGACTTGAACTCAAAGAGCTATGACTGATGCCCTTCTCAGACTCATGTAAGAGGAATTCCAAATCTGAGCTCAGCAATGAATACTCAGGGTCCAGAATGTTGACTTTGAATCAGCCAAATAAGGTTTTCCAGATATCTGCATAGTGAATTCCTTCCTGGAATGAAGAAAATAAATTATCTGGAAAGAATAACCAAAGGACTCATCAAGGAAAGACTAAACCATCCATTCTCTCCAGGCTGCAAGTATCAATCCTCTGTAGCCAGTTACTTTCCTGGAATTAGAGAGCGATTTAACAGCAAAAGGTAATGCAGTCTTGGAGAGTAAAACACCACTTGCACAGACAGTCCAGAGAATCTCCAAACTGATGAGCAAGTGGGACGTGAATTGAAAATGCTAGACAAGGACCATTATTCTCCTCCCCAATGGCATTCTCAATAAGTTGATATCAGGGGTCAGCCTTAGAGATGAACAAAGGAGTGAGGTCTTTTTAGAAAAGCTAACAAAACACAGAAAGTGCAGCTGAGAGACAGACAATTAAGCAATCTTCTGGTCTATACAGAACTGACCTTTAACCTCCCCCCCAAAAACCCCAACAACCCCAAAACCCTACATACCACTGACAACCCCCACACAATAGTCTCTCAACACCAAGTGTTCCCAATTCCTTAGAGAGCTTCTGAGTGGGTAACATTCTTGCTGAACGAAAGCACAGATGCAAAGAGTAGCACTCAGCACCTGTGGCCAGCAGAGAAGTGTTAGAAGAGCATATGGCACACCTGTTTATGTGGTAAGAAACTTACAGCATCAGCAAAAGCCAACAAAAGTTCCCTCTCAACAACTTTAAGCTTACAAATTACATTCCCTTCCCCTCCAACATCAGCAACCTATAAACTTAAGCTTCTCCTCCTGCACAATGAATATAGACAGACAGACAGAACAAACCATAGAACAGACAACAGGAAAAAAGGTTGCCATGTGAGACCAGGAACAAATTCTCTTTTTCTCTGGGGGAAATGCAGACACTTGGCTTAACGATACGGAATGACAGCTGGGCAAATAATGATTTTTTTGGTTCGCTGGCCATTCAAAAAAGTTTCAGTTCATGTCAAAGGAAAACAAGTTTTGGTCACCAATGTACAGAAAGGGTATAGAGAAACTGGTAAGGATCCAGAGGCAAGCAACAAAGATGATCAAAGGGACTGAATGCAAGCCATGTGAGCAAAGGCTGAAAGAACTGGGTATGTTCAGTTTGGAAAAGAGGAGATTAAGGGGGGGATAAGCTAGCCGTCTTCAGATATTTGAAAGGCTGCCATAAAAAAAGATGGAGAAAAGTTGTTCTCTTTCGCCACAGAAGGCATGACAAGAGACAATGGGTTCAAACTATAGCATAGCAGATTTAGATTAAATCTCAGGAAAAACTTCCTAACTGTAAGAACAGTAGGACAATGGAACAGACTGCCTAGGGAGGTTGTAGAAGCTTTTTCCCTGGAAGTTTTCAAAGGGAGGCTGGATTGCCATTGGTCTTGAATGGTTTAGACATAACAAATTCTACATCTTGGCAGGGGCTTAGACTAAATGACTCTTGTGGTCCCTTCTAACCCTATGATTCACAGAACAGGAAGAGGAGGAGGAGGAGCTGCTGGTACCCTCCTTATAACTTTTAGCCCAGTGATTAGGGCACTCTCCTGGGAGATGGGAAACCTGGGTTCAATTCCTCCCTCTGCCTAATGGAGAAGGGATTTGAAATTGGGTCTCCCACATTGCAGGACAATGCCCCAACCACCAGCTATGGGATTTTCTGGTGTGGGTCTTTCTCCATCTTGTCTCTTGAAGCTGTTCCACTTTTTAGAAGTAATTACACAGCAACTGAAGCAGGAACTTGAAGTCAGATCTCCCACATCCTTGGCGAGTGCCCTAACTACCAGGCTATAAAGTCACACTCATTCTCTTTCCCTGGCCCACTGACTATTCATTGTCATTCATGGCAATGCATAGTCATTCATAATAATAATAAAAGGAAAGAGAAACAAAAATTGCTAAAGCTACACAGGCCTCATCCAAAATATTTTCCCCAACCATAAAAACATTACTACAAAAATTAAAGCATGGATCCCAACCATGACACTAATGGCTCAACAGTTAGCACATAACTGATTGAATAAGTCTCTTAAATGAGGTGTCTGCTGAGGCAAATAGATACAGTCTATAACGTTGGAATATAGCCACCCTGTACAACTGTAATTGAAGTCTTTCCTTTTTTGGTTCAGGAGGCTCCTGCAGCAAAAGCAAAGACTTTACCCTCATGAAAAATCATGTCCATGATACATAGGAAAAGGGGTCCAGCTGTCCCTGCCTTCTGGCAAAGATCCATAGGTACCAGGAACACTAATTTCCAGTAAAGGATGAAGAAAAACAGAATGCTGGGGCTCAAAGAGAGACACTTTAAGAACTAGATTAAAGACGAACATTTTCAGGCCTGGATGTCATATAAAACTATATAACTGTATTTAGGCTCCTAATTTTGGTTTATGGCTCTACAGTGCTTTGGAGGCCTCCAAATAGCTGTAGATAAGAGACTGCCCACAGAAAACAGGAAACTAGAGGACAGAGAACCCACTTGAAAATTCCCCACTCTTTTCCTCAGGGAGGCTAGAACACACTCAGAAAACATAGAAAACTAAAAGGAGAAGCCCTTTTCTAAATCTCACTAGTGAATAATTGGAATGCCCATTTCTTATCAGAGATACTCTTGGATGCACAACATGGAGACTGGGATTTTCAGAAGTACCTGGGTACTTAAAAGCAGAAGTTTCAATGAAAGTCCACAAAACTTGTGTTCCTAAATCAGTGAGGCACTTTTGAAAATCTCACTAAGCAAATACAATACAGATCATGTAATATACTAGAAGTAGGATTTTCTAACGCTCTCAGTATTAACCTAAAGTCTGCTCCCATTTAAATTAATGCTCCAGCTGACGTTAATGGTAAAATGTTTGGAACTAGGACAACACTGAGCACTTTTAAAGAGACCCTCCCTAAATATACTCTTTTGAGAGGGGTCTTCATAACACTCTTGGAAATCTTTCATTTCTCCAAAAATTATTTCTCACGAGCCAGGTCAACAGCAAAAGATTAGTTGTTTGGTGTTGCAAGCATAGGCTCTGGAAGAGTATGTCCTTTTGCACATAAAGCAAAATTTCAAGCCATTCATGATCAGTCTAAGAGCTGTTCAATGCGTCCCTGACGGTTTACATAAATTACCACTGCTGTGTCCTCTTCAAAGGTACATACTATTCATGTGGCTTGTTCTTGAACTCCAAAAGGGATATCGATATCTTTCAGTTTCAAGGTATTTGTGTGCAGTTCTTGCTCCGCTACAGTCCCAAACTGTTGCAGTTTTTAATTCAAATGCACTCTTAACTCACAAGGGGAGTCCCTGCTCAGTTTGAACACTGGATTCGTCTTCATAGTGACAGACCTTCAGAATATTATTCCTGCGTAGCTACCAGTTGAAACATTTTCCCACAGAACTGGGCAACAATCAGTCATTAGCTGAAGTTCTCCCTTCGACTCAGACAGGTATCAGAGGTTTTACTCTATGACAGCCTTTGCAGAGGAGACTAAGTTCTTAGGGACCCAAGCAAGGTATATATTTAACAATCAAAAACTACACACTGCTATAAAGAAATGTTTCCTACTGTAAGAGTGATGTATGGTGGGTAAGTTTAGGAATCTTCACATTACATCTGCTCCATCACCAAATTTATTCGTGGACTCACTTATATTATCAAGTATTTGGGACCAAAAAACCCCTGAGTTGATTACTGTTCCAGTGAGTGTCAAATCATGTGTTGTTGATATAGAACCAGAGCTGGAATGACAAGGAGCATCTGAATGTGTTTGGCTGTTGTCCTTTACCTCTGCAGGTAACCTCAGAAACACAGCAACCAAAAATAAATGAAGGGGCAATATTGTGGTCAGTCACAAATTAATAAAAATAAAAAAAAATAATCCCATACAGCACTGTAAACATAGCCAACACTCCTCCCCCACAGGGGATCCACCTGTGACGCCTTAAAAACCAATCCCGAAAGACAGTTGTAAGAATCTGAAGCCAATAGAATTGCTAGTATTTCAGCTGAACAAAGAGACTTGCCTCACAGAAGAGAGTGAGTTTGTCATCTGGAAGAAGTCCATTGGCCTCATCCAAGAGAAAGTCTCTTCTAATGAACTTCTTGAATCCCCAGTCCTTGCCCTGTACAAATCGATATGCTCGCTGGCTCTCTGAAAGACAGATATGTTGATTCAAACAAATGCTGGTGCTGTTAGCATGAACAAACATAGAACACAAGTGACCCAAACAGATAAGACCTACACATACCCATTGCTTTTGTTTCTTCTCCTTTAGCATTGAGGATGGAGAATTTGAACTTTGCACGAACTTCACTCTTTGGACAGCTAACCAACAATAGGTAAAGGGACAGGTAATCTTTACTTTCTTCATCCAAGCCCTTAGGGTTCACACGCAAACACCTGTAGAAATAGACATCTGCATGAGATGTTCGGAACAGTTTTCCGGCAAAACCTTCACAGCTTTCAATGGAAGAGTATTATAAAGTTTACACAATAAAGTGTACAGCAAATAAGTTCTGCTACACTGATCATTGACTACGGTAAACAAAACAAGAACACTGTGATATTTCTTCTAATTTACAAATCCTGTATTGGCACTTAGATAGGTCCAGAAATATGCATCTGTCTACAAGACAATCAATTCAAAATCATGAAAGGGCTACATACTTATTAACAGTCTCCATTAGCAAAGTATAAAGACCATAAACTACAGAGACAGATCCTGATGTCCATGTTGTATGTACCCAAATACTGTGCCAAGGCAACACTCTCTTTTTCCTGAGTGTATGTTGTGTGTGCCCAAGGGAACCGGGACCCCTCTGCAGTTTAGATAAGCTTGATGTTTCCCAGTCTACTAAGGGCATTAACATATCTCTCTGGTCTGTATATGCTGGGTGATGAGTATCTTCTGCTATGTTTCTTACCATTTCAGTTTATCATTGGCTCCTGATGAAAAGGTTGAACTTTTGATGACCTCACCCATTTCCTCCCGGCAGAAGCTGAAATTGTTTATGGTCCACATGTATGAAAACTTTACCACCTTAATCTGAAGATTCAAAACAAGGAAGCAATTCAGGGTCATGCTTATGCACAATGAACAGGTATAGGGGAAGAACTGAAATAACCACATCATTGTATTACTAATCCAAGGACATCATTAAGATCTGCCCACACCCATGACTGCACTGCATAGCAACCTATGGTGGGTTCTGACAAGGCACTTGACTTCCTCTTCTGTGTGTGAAAAGTAACCCAAGGGAAGCAAAAACTAATCTAATTCTATAATAGCTGCATGTCCAAAATGGACCATCACAACTTTTTCAGTCTACCTCAGGAAGTTCCATAAAAGTGAGACAGGAAAGAAGGAAGGAGATAGAGACACATTAGTCTCCCTCTGACTTGACTCAGCCCATGCTGCTTCCATTCATAGGCAGATCCACAAGAAAAAACAGTGAGTTTAGAGATGGAGCAGTCTAAATATTTGTATCTAAAATCTGATGTAGTCCTAGTTGCATTGGTTTAGTTAGTTGGTAATTAGACTTTCACCTCTGAAAACCTTGGCTCTAAATTTGTTTAGATCACCAATCTTCTTTTTGTATGGTGTAATCTTAGTAAACTGACCATCTGAGCACACTGTGAATTTACCTGAGTGTAGCACCAGCTTTCTGCTACAGGTCCACTCGACATTTCTGCCGGAGGAGGAGGACTCGGCACCCTTGACATCGCCAGTTTGAAGATTAAACAGGATTTCACAATTCAGTGAAAGAAATAGCTATGCTGTCTTCACCCTACCTGGCCCCCCAAAAGAAGAAAAGGACAATTCCATTAGAACTTGCCGATCCATTAGAACTTGCCGGACATTTGTATAAACAAAACAAGAAGTCACACTCACCCCCTCCTTTCAACATCTTTCAACAGAAGCATGGTTAGGGTGTCTACGTAGCATCCAAGGTGTCAGTGCAGCTTGAGTAGACATATCAGCACTATTAAAAATAGCAGCGTAGATGCAGTGGCATGAGCTTCAGCGTGGACTAGCAATGGAAGTACATACCCAGGGTCCTTGGCGTGCTTGTATAGCTCATGTTGAAGCCCATGCTAGCATATTTACACTGCTATTTTTAGCAGTATAGATATGGAAAAAGCTGGCACAGGTATGTCTACCCAAGCTGCAATTAAACCTCTGACTGAAGTGTAGACATACACTTAGAGAGAGAAATCTGAGACAAAGACCATATTCACTCGTGCTTTCAATATATGAACTCTCGATAGGAACAAACCCAGAATATGGACCCTACTCCTAGACTAGGACACGGCACTCCCTGCTTGACCTGGATTTACTGTTATTCATATGGACTAGATGACCTCCTGAGGTCTCTTCAAACCCTAATATTCTATGATTCTCCTAGACTATCAGTTAAGGTCCCTGACATTTACTCCTCATTTTTCTTCTGGCACAGTCCCAAACTGATACATGGCTGTGTGAGAAATGGTGTTCCTGATCTGAGTAGAACATACAAAAGTTAGTACATAGTCCAAACTTATTCCAATTGTGGGGTTTGGCTTTATTGGTGGTTGAAGCACCAACACCACAAAAAACTTCAGCCTAAGTTTTCTCTCAAAGCTTTGCTTAGAGGGACACGCCCCCCCCACACACACCTTTATATGCTGGTGAAGTTCACAACCCACAACCACCATGATGAGTCAGCAGAATTTACTCAGCTGCTGTACAGGTTATGAAAAAACCCAGAATTGTTCTGTAAATGAACAACCCACTTGTTCTGTACCCCCTAGATTTTAGTTAGGATTTTCTCTTTTTTTGTGTGGCGGGGAGGGGACTCTAGGCAGTTGGTAGGATTCATTTAAAAAAAAATGCACCCAAACTTTACTTCATAAACATTTGCATTAACGCATGCATTTCATTTTTTTATTTTTAATACTAGAAACAATAGGATCTAGCTTTCATTCACAGATTGAAATTATTCTGAAAAGTTGAGAGAGAAGTGGTAATGACATATGGGTGGTTCTTATGCTTATTAAAAACAATGAGAAAGTTATACAACTAACAAGAAATTTAGAGAAAAGGGATGGAGGTACTAGTGATTGGAGAAGGGGCATGGCCAGTTTGTGGACTCAACTGTTACTGAATGTTCACAAGAGAGGAGTGGGAAATGTTACAAGGACTTGCTTTGCAAGGATCGATAAGCTTCCGAAAGGTGGTCAGGGCACTTGAAACCATAGTTCTCTTTAAAGCTGGCTTTATTTTTCAGTTTTCATATGGCTGAATTCACTATGCGGTTGTTTCTCATTCTAATTGCAGTAAACATGGAAGCTGCTGGTCAACAGAGTGAATAGAAGATTAGTGTTTAGTGATTACTAAACAGTGTATGAATGTATCTGACTTAATGTCTCTGAAGTTGAAGGAAGCGGTAAAACAAAAACAACTGATTATATAGTGGATGGTGCTTAATAATAATCCTATTATTAACAACTGATTAAGAGCAACATTGTGCTGGGAACCAATCCCTTCCCATTGACTCTAATGTTAATGGGACTTAAGTCACATGCCTGTTGCCAGTATCCAACTGACAACTTTTTGATGCGCCTTCCTTGGCTGCAGCCCTACAAACCTGCCTGAGGCTGCAGGCCGGGCAGCAGTAGGAAGGGGGACTGAAACCCAGATGCTGGGGCCTTCCGTGGGGAGCAGATGCTGGGGATCCAGAGGGCTACACAGTACCTCTCTGTGCTGCATCCTGCTCTTGCAATTGGGCCCTGGGTTTGGCAAATCCCAGCACTTCCTTCCTGGGTATCTGGCTGGTGAATCTTGCCCATATGCTCAGGGTTTAGCTGATCACCATATTTGGGGTCGGGAAGGAATTTTCCTCCAGGCAGATTGGAAGAGGCCCTGGAGGTTTTTCATCTTCCTCTGCAGCATGGGGCATGGGTCACTTGCTGGAGGATTCTCTGCTCCTTGAAGTCTTTAAGCCACGATTTGAGGACTTCAATAGCTCAGACATAGGTGAGAGGTTTTTCGTAGGAGTGGGTGGGTGAGATTCTGTGGCCTGTGTTGTGCCGGAGGTCAGACTAGATGATCATAATGGTCCCTTCTGACCTTAATATCTATGAATCTATGTGCCCTTCTTGATGCAGCCCCACAGACCTCGCTGCTGCCCTGCTCACAGTCTTCCCTTCCAGCTGCAGGTAAGTCTGCAGGGCTGCAGCCAGGGAAAGCACACCCTAGCGCTTCCTTCACTAGCTGCAGCCATGCAAATCTATCTTCCTCTTACTGGAAACCTTTAGATAGATCATCAGCTTTTTTGCTGGGAACCAACAGGTTGCTAATAAGTGGATTCTACTGTAGTCAAAAAAAAATTCTTGCAATGTAAAATGTAAACATTGTCAAGTGTTAAGTAACAAGCTTAAAAAGGGACTCTTGCTCATTTTAAGAAGTGCAGGAAGTCAGCTTATTCAAGATCAAATGCGCCATAACAAAATTGTTTACTAAAGCAGAACAACAAAATATGGATATGTTTGATGAGCCTCAAGTGAGACACATTGACTATCACTGCTGTAATCAAAGACAACCAACATAATAATTTAAGTCCCTGTTCCAGGCTTCCAGCAGCTCTTCAACATTACTTTCATTCAGTAGCAGTGTCTGCCATATATGACACCCAAAGTATGACAAAAATCAGTCTGATTATATCATTAAAAAACCCAACCACAACCCTGAAAGGCTCTGTTGATACCTCCCAGGAGCCCCGGGCGATCTTGAGCAACAATGAGGACATTGTTGCCGAGGAAGAGGAGGAGGAGGAGGAGGAGAAGAAGAATGTGAGACAGGCAAGCAGAGGATCCATTCTCCCAGACAGCCAAGAACTGTTTTTAACCCTGGAGCCCATCCCTTCATAGAACCAGTTGGCAGCGGAGCGTGATGCTGGGGAAGGCAGCTCTGGTGAGTAAACTGTAGGGGTTACATGTTATTATTTTTTAATATTAATCTGAACAAAAAAGTAGGAGTAGTGGATGGCCCGGGAATCCTCCATGGAGATCTCTAGGAAGCTTTCATGGAGGTACTCTGCAATCCTTTGCAGAAGGTCTCTGGGAAGGGCTGCCTTACTTTCTCCACCACAATAGGACACTTTCCGGCACCACTCCAGTATTACATCTGCTGGCATCATTGCAGCACACAGCATTTCAGCATAAGGACCAGGTCTGCTGTACCCAGACACTTGCAGCATCTGCTCTCTTGCTGTGTCTGTTACCCCCAGGAGAGTGATATCGCACAGGGTCACCTAGGGGAAATTTTCAATGCTGGCCCTTAAACCGCAAACAATTCAACAAGTAATCTGGGTCACACAACCACACCTTCCCAAACGTGCCATGGTTGTGGTTGGAAGGGATCACTGTGTAGTGCAGCATTGAAAAAAAAGGGGATGGGGGGAAGTAGCAGTAATGTCTCTCCAGCTGATGATTCTCCTTTTAGCACAACCCACTGTTACCTCCCCCTTTAGCTACTTCCTCACTTGTACTAATGCCTATTTTCTTCATCTTAAATAATAATTACCCATGTGTTACTATATGACTGCTTTATGGAAGTCAAGATAGATTAAGTCTACCACATTTTCCTTGTCTAAGGAATCAGTTATCAAAAAATCAGTTTAGTCTAACGTGACCCAACTTTGGTAAACCCATACTGGTATTTGGTAAAACCATACCTATCTCATTTACATCCATGTCTTTCTTCATTCGTTCTTTCAGAATTTGTCCTAAAGACTTGCATACTATTGACTTCCCCAATGTCTCAGAAGATGTATACTGTGTGCTCTCACATCTTAATTAAAGGGTTACTGGGATTGAGTCTTTATTAAGGATATCTCCAAAATGTTGGTCAGTCACTGAAATTAAACACGTTAACAACCAAAAATAATTTTTGAATAGTGTAGCTAAACAGCCCTTCCTTGCTCAATTGCTCAACTTTCACGTGACTCTGGTAATGGCACCACTTATCTCCAGTCACCATAGAGTTTGAGGATAGATAAAACCTTAAATTCCAATGTAACAACAACAAGAAACACCCTGTCCATTCTTTTCTGGAAAAGCAGCAACCTCTCATGCCTTCCTTATACAGAATAAAAGGGGTGGGGGAGAGGGAGGCGCAGGGCAGGGAGAGTTCCAAATTTTTCCCTCCCACTTTTAAGCACTCCTCTAGAGTGTGTTTGCAACCCAAGTTCTGTAGCATTCTTCTAATGTATGAGAAACGGGAAATGAAACTAACAGACCAGTCTAATTTCATAATACAATCAGAAGAAAGGGAAAAAGGTAAACAGAGCAACATAAAAAAGGTGATTAGAATTAGATTTTTAAAATCGCTTCAGTTTCAAGAGTTTAAGATGCTATTAAATAACACAGCTAAGTAATTTAAGACTTCATCCTCTCGCTTCTTTCATGTTCAGGCCAGAAGTTGATGAAACAAGCATGCTTCACTAGACTGAAACAAACACTTTGCCTTCAGTGAGGAGAAGATGACTACAGTCACACTAATTAATTTCACTTGTATTGGACACCATTGGTAAAGTGCTTCTACAGAGACTGACAGTACTTTAATTCCTTAGTAGCCTCTGTCAGAAGTTGCATGCAGGAAATTTTTTTAAAAGGGTAGGTTTCCTCCTAACTCAGTGTGAGAAATACTGTAAGTTAACAATCATTATAAAAAATGCACTACAGGCTCAAGGCATGCTGAGACAAGACCAACACACTTCTGAAACAGTAAGAGAAAAAAGAATCAGTTTAGTTTTCCTTTTAAACAGAGATCATAACTTTGTGGAATGCAGCAGATACTGATATTAAATATTGACACCAAGAACATCTCCACATCCCTCTTCAAATCAGGATTTCACATTTCAGTGCTAAGCATCAAACTTCAATCCAGAACGATCCATTTTACTGCCTCTAGATAGCGCCTCCTCTCTACAAAGGGACTTCAGAAGCAGTTTATAGTATTCTGTATATACCTTCACAGCACAACTGCTGAAGCCACAGTGTAAAGACATTAACTTGTAGGTTAACAGAAATCTCCACACAAGTATCTCTACAGAATGCTTTCCAGTTACATTACAAGGCCATGGTACTGCTAGCCTTGTAGGACATTAAGAAAATCATCATCTAAGATGATGCCAACATGAAAAGGAACATGTCAGCATGAATCCCAACTACAGTGGAGAGGACAGAAATGAGGCCCTAGAGGTCAAAAAATTATTTTCAACTCTGTTACACTAAATATGGAGAGTGCTTTTGACAGATCTGCACTGTGGAGAAAAGCATTGGTTACAGTAATTCTTTATCTATAGATTTTATTGCTTTCTTAAAGAAGAAAACAGTGTGGATACAACATGATAAAATTGTATGTGAGAGTATCATGCAGAATACATCTAGATATATACATTATGAATATATTAGTTACACTTGTTAGATACAAGGAGAAGTGTTTTCTTAACAAAGTTAAAAGGAATGGAAAGTTTGGGTGGTGAACTGATTTATTTGCCCTCCTAGTTTGCGAACAGGTCACATTAACCTCTAGATACTATAGTCAGTGGTCCTAAATTTTCAAAAGTGGCAAGTGATTTTAGGTGCCCAACACTTTCTGAAAAATCAGATTCCTTTAAAGGTGACTTAAATTGGACACCCAGAAATTTGGGCACCTAAATATCACTAGTCATTTTGAAAAACGTAGGCTACAGACCAGAGAGCTAGTTTAAAATGAAATGTGCCATAAAGCTACGTAAACGTCAATGTGCCATTTTTGGGAAAGGGGTTGGTAAGTTTCTCCATAATTAAACACAGAAGGCAGGTACAGCTCTTTTACAACTAGCAGGCTACTGAATCTCTGATAGTCCTAAGGCATCTAAGTTTGAAACATTGTTTATTTGCCTGTTGTATTGAGTATTATTCAGTGCAAGGCCTTCCAGATTAAAAAAGAGGTTTAGTGGGTTATAGATCTGATTTGGCTTTTCATGTGATCAAAAAAACTGAATGGCTAGTAAAGTCCACCAGAAATGGTAGAGGTCCCCTCTAAGGTTATACAGTTTCCACAGAAATACTTTTTAAAGCTCTTCTGCTCAAGTTCATTTTTGTTCCACGGTCTCCAGGTAATGAACACCAAAAGCAGAGTTACATTTTGAAGCATCAGCCATTTGAGGGGCAAAGATATAAGACACCACCAAGAACGTATATAGCTATCTTCCATCTGTGTATCTCAAAATGAAACTGCTTAAATTCATTTTAGGAATCATCTCCACTTCACCAATAGGGAAAGGATCAGCAACTTGCTCAAAAACATAAGCAATTCTGTGGCTGAGCTAGTAATAAAAGTCAGGAATCCTTACTCCCAATCCCCTTCTCAAAGTATAGACTACACCTTCTCTCTTTGAGAGGAGTAAGTTCCATCTTGGTTGTTCTCTAAGCTACCAGATTTTGCTATTACACACACTATTTGTACACTCCTATTACAGAAAATTGTTTATCTTTTATCAGATCTAGTAGCCTTTATACGAGAGAGCGCGAAACTAAGCATCAAACACATGAACCTAAATATAAGTGAAATAGCCCTACATACCTACCTGTTAATTTTACACGATATAATTTCCCCCCATAAAGCTTAGACAAGCAGGGTAATAAAGTTATGACAAGATGCTAATAGAGTGCAGATGTGGTCACCCCATCTCAAAAAAGATCTATTGGAATTGGGAAAGGTTCAGAAAAGGGCAACAAAAATGATTAGAGGTATGGAACAGCTTTCATATGAGGAGAGATTAAGAAGATTGGGACTTCGCAGCTTGGCAAAGAGACGACTAAGGGGGGTGGATATGATTGAGGTCTATAAAATCGTGACTGGTTTGGAAAAAGTAAATAAGGAAGTGTTATTTACTCCTTCTCATAACACAAGAATCAGGGGTCACCAAATTAAATTAATAGGCAGCAGGTTTAAAAACAAACAAAAGGAAGTATTTCTTCCCACAACACACAGTCAACCTGTGGAACTCATTGCCAGAGGATGTTGTGAAGGCCAAGACTATAACAGAGTTCAAAAAAACTACATAAATTCATGGAGGATAGGTCCATCAACGGCTATTAGCCAGGATGGGCAGGGATGGTGTCCCTAGCCTCTGTTTGCCAGAAGCTGGGAAGGGGCGACAGGGGATGGATCACTTGATGACTATGTGTTTTGTTCATTCCCTCTGGGGCACCTGGCATTGGCCACTGTCGGAAGATGGTACTGCATTAGATGGACCTTTGGTCTGACCCAGTATGGCCATTCTTGTGTTCTTATGAGTTGTAACAAATGGCCTACTAGATCAGTGGTTCTCATACTTCTGTATTGATGACCCCCTTCACACAGCAAGCCTCTGAGTATGACCCCCCCCTTATAAATTAAAAACACATTTTTAAATATTTAACACTATTCTGAATGCTGGAGGTGAAGCGGGGTTTGGGGGTGGAGGCTGACAGCTCACGACCCGCCACGTAATAACCTCATGACCCCCTGAGAGGTCACGACCCCATCTTGAGAACCCTTCTACTAGATTGCAATACTTTTAAAATGGCCCAGTGGGGGAGAAGGATCTAGATTTCTCTTTATTTCAGAAACAGTTTTAGTCTGGTATTTGTGAATATGAATCTTTCTAAAGACTCTCTGCATGCCAATTAAATGGTTTAAAGACAGCCAGTCTCCCAGGGTCAGTGCACTTCACCCCTAGCTCAACCCACCATACCCATACTTATCGACTCTGTAGCAAACCATAAAGAAAAGAAAAAAACAAAACCAGGTACAATCTCCACACAATTGAGTAACAGATGTTAAAAAGGTAGGAAAACCTTGCCACTGTTCTTGCTTACAAAACACACAAAGATACCCAAACATGTCCTTAAGTCCACCTATTTCAGTTGGTGGAACAAGCTCTTTAAATTCAATGGTAAACAGTTTTCTGACATAGCCAGATATTAAACTAGTTTTTAAAAGAGCTATAACTACATGTTCTAAATATACCTAGTATACAAAATCTTTAAACATTTAGAATATTCATTGCGCTTATTTCTATACAAATACTCACCAATATGTAACACTATTGCTTAGTTACAATGCTGGTGTCTCTTGCGCTGTGAATACACCATGAAGCCTGGACCAGCTTCTGCTTACACAGAAATTTTAGGAAGACATTTCATAAACAGTTTGGACATCAAATCTTTCCCTGGCAGGCAAGAGAGGGGATAGACAAGGAGGGCGCACAAACAAATGGCAAGTCGTAGGAGTTAGAAGCAGAATGCTCATGCTGCCTTACAGACCCCTGTGAGCTGCCTGTTTGCAATCTGTCAGTATCCTTCTTTCTTAGATATAGAACGACAGCAAGCAACACTTGCCTCTGCAGTTTAGTAGAGTACAATCAGTGCAAAGGTTAAGATACAGAATAGATCTCACTTTGTACACAACTGCTTTTAGATGCAAAAACTTTCACAGGCAATTGTAAACTGATCTCCTTCAAAGCATGAAAAAGTGTTCCCTTGCCATCCTGACCTATTGATTATCTCCTGACCCAGTGGCTGTGTCTAGAAACTCCAGCAGCTCATACCCATTTACTGAGGAGCATGCAGAAAAACTAACTTTGTGAACAGTGGAAGTTTGAACTGGGGGAGAGAACAAAACCCAAACAAAATGAGTCAATCATTCCAGGAAAGGCTACCAAAAGTCTCTACGGGGTTGTTTTTCAAGTAACAGTTTATCAGTTTGTATTTCTTTAGACACCAATTATCACTGATAATCACTTCTATGGCACTATACATTTACAAGGTGTTTACAAACAGTTACATTCGCAGCCCAGAGAAGATTCCAATCCAATCCCCTCCATATATTATATATAATGTTTTTATATATAAAAACAATGACCCAAAAGGAGGATATGGACAGTTACCATTAACTCAAGGATTTAATTAGAGGGGGAATGCTTGGTGGACAGGAAGAGGAAGGATGTTCCAAGAATGACAATGTGAAGAGGAAGGAATTGGGAGAAAACAGGAGCAACAGGACAAGAGGATTGGAAGAAGTAGGAGCAAATGAAAAGACACATAATTGTGAGCAAGATTATGCACAGACTTGAAAATAAGGAGGAAGAGCTTGAACTTGGTGCCATAGAAAAACAAGAAGCCAAGTAATAGACTGAAAGTGGGATGCAATATTATCTAATGAGAGAAGGAACTTTCAGAATTAAATGTAGCTCTTAAACATTGCTGAAACAATGTCAGCTTTTCCCCACTTGGAGTGCACACAGAAGAAAGCAACCATGGATTAAGCAGCAAAGCTTTCATACGGTCTTTGCTAATGACTGTTCAAGTGATACTGCTGCTGCCGATTATTATTATAACCTCTCCTACCAGATAGGAAGGCTAATCTTGCTGCAAAGAAAAGGCAGATTTGAATAAATAGTTTGTAGTAAGCCTCTAGCTGTGTAATTTTTAGAGTTCATGACATGTAAACATTTGTAACGGTGGTATGCAGAGAAATTGTGGGAAGCGAGCATTTTGAATTAATAAAATGGATAGTTTTTCACCTTAAAGCACTTGCCACATTAGACAGATTATTCCTTCTAATATAAAGCTACATCTCAGAAAGGTGAAAACATCCTTTAACAACCAAAGACTTTTCCTTCTGGAAAACTGAAATACAATAATGCACAAAATTCTATGAAGTAAACATGCCAATTATGGAGAAATAAGGGAACTGGGATGTGCAGAAATTTAACTCTTTCCATGTCAGCTAGGGTTCTCCTTTTCTAAGGTAGAGGGAGGGATCCATTTATGTCAAACAGGAGCTGGATAATCCAGTTTAAATTTTTTTTTTTTTTGCACTTCAGCCTCCTTCGCATTCTGTAACAATCAAACACTGAAGACCTTACAGACCTCTTCTTCTTAACTAAGTACCAAGGAAGAATTATTGGGAATCAAAAGGCAAACAGATACAGAGTTTGCATCCAATGTGTTCCAGTACTGGCAACTCTCGTGATTTTTTCCACCAGTGTTGGGATTCTGTCTGGAGCTAGAGTCCACTTCATCACTAAGTGAGCAACTCTGGCCCTAACATGAATCTGAGCCCAGCCTGGGAGGTGGAAAAACATCCTCTGGTTGGCTGCCTTCCCCAACTTCTCACCCACTGGAACAGAGCCATCAATCAGGACTGATGTAGGAAGAACTCTCCTCCTCTCCCTCTCCCCATCCTCACAGCAACCTAAAGCCATTCTCTCACAGAAGAGGAGTCAGCAGGAGAAAAAGCATTCAAGGTACATCTATTCCCTCCCGCACCCTCCTGTCAGCATGGCTCCTCTGCTCATCCTCACTCTCTCCCTGCAACACCAAGCACGGGAAGAGGCAGAAGGGGCTGAAGAGTCCCTGGAACTGCTGCCCCCCAAACCTAGAAGAGGAGAGGGACCCTGCTGCAGCACCCTTCAGACCTGGGAGATGGGGGATGAAGAACCTCAGGAGGTGCTGCAGTGAGGCTGGGGGCTGAACCGATGGTGGGGACAGGACTGATTTGGAGGCTTGGGGGGGGGGGGGGGCAAAATTAATTCTTGGCAAAGGACAGGCGGATGAGGTGGTGAAAGCTCCTGCAGCGACAGTCAAAAATCACCTACCCAATAAATTTGGAAGAGAAGGCAACACTAATTGTTACACACACACAGGACTGGCAGGGGGAGTTAAAAAAATAATCAAAAGACAACACACACACAAACAAATTTGTGGTCAATCTCTCGATTTTTAATCTTTGGAGGTTGGCAATAGTGATGTTCACAGGCAGAAGAAGAGATTAGAAAAGTGATATCATCACACTAAGGAGAGAAGTGTCCTTTGAAAAATTCATTCCACCTTGATGCATTGCACTACTCCCTATTTGGGATGTAAAATAAATTCAGTTGATTATTTGCATTAATCAAAACATGAATGCTCTCTCACAGACCAAAAACCTCTGCATGTCACTCTACGTTCCAGTGAACTGGCTGCCAGTCTCAGTCCAATAGTCTCTCTGAATGTATAAGCGAATCAGAACCATTTGCTAATGATATTCCTCTTTACACACTTAATGACCCTACAAACATCAGGATTTTTCATCAACGGAGAAACTGAGTATACAGGAGGAAGAGTGAACAAACTACACAGTTTGTTTTTGTGCTAGTTTCTTTCAGTTAGTTATCCAGGTCCAAAATATTCAGAGATGTGATTAAGTTGAAGGTGCGCCCTTAAATCACAACTGCCCATACATGCTATTCTGTATTGTTAACGGTGCTTTAAGAGCATTGGATAGACACCCTGTTGTTATTTTAATTTATTTAAAGTAACTCCATGCCAATTCATTTCTATAACAGTCCCTGGCGTAGTGTGCGATAGACGCTTCCCTCCTCTATTAACTAGTCAGCTGAGTTACTGAGGTAATAGGAGAGTCTGGAAGCTGCGTGACTTTAAGATGCATAAAATAAAATCTGCAACAAGCACATGTAATTTGGTTAAATACATTGCATTAAATTCTTGCCACCACCTAGTCTGGACACACAGAATTATTTTTTTTATTGAGAGAGCATAGGAAGGGAAAGAGGATCAAATTTACCAGAATATCATCAAGACAGAACCCAAAAATGTGGGTTTCCTTGGACAGTCCTAAAGACTGGCAGCCCATTATAATTTCATTTGCTAGTTTTCCACCTTTAAAAACTTAGTTTAAGAATGTCAAAAAACCTTTTTTAAAAAGTTTTCAAGCTTTTCTATTAACTGCTCCTCTTCCTTCAAAGCACCCATCTGTAGAGTCCCAGAAGGCTCAATTCTCAAAAGTCACATGAATTCGTTAGAACTGGGGAGGCACCATAGGTTGGAGCGTGCAGACAAGAGTATGCAGACAAGACCAAATTCCATATCTCTTTTACATCAAAGGAAATAGCACCACAGCTTCGTTTCCTTGGGGTTTAACTAAAATCAAAACTGGGCGAACAGCAGATGACTAAAGCTAAACTAAGGCAAGACTGAGGAGATCGATGGTACGAAGAAGGAACCTGCCTCCTTATAACAATCCTGCCAGCAAGGGCTTTTTTCTCAAGTTGTTAAATTAAGCCACAGCCTTGGGCTTTTTCTGGTTTCCTTTATGCTACTGGTTGCAGAGGGCTAGAAAAGTGCATCACTTCCAACTGCACACAGACCTGGCAATGATGCAGCATGCATTCAAGATCTTCGGAATACAATTCTAAAAGTAAAGGAGTACTTGTGGCACCTTAGAGACTAACCAATTTATTTGAGCATAAGCTTTCGTGAGCTACAGCTCACTTCATCGGATGCATGCATCCGATGTAGTGAGCTGTAGCTCACGAAAGCTTATGCTCAAATAAACTGGTTAGTCTCTAAGGTGCCACAAGTACTCCTTTACTTTTTGCGAATACAGACTAACACGGCTGTTACTCTGAATACTAAAAGTGATATATAGGAATGAAGCAAAACACTATAAAAAAAAAAAATGCATGCATCCGATGTAGTGAGCTGTAGTGAGCTGTAGCTCACGAAAGCTTATGCTCAAATAAACTGGTTAGTCTCTAAGGTGCCACAAGTACTCCTTTACTTTTTGCGAATACAGACTAACACGGCTGTTACTCTGAATACTAAAAGTGATATATAGGAATGAAGCAAAACACTATAAAAAAAAAAATCCAGTGGTCCAAAATGAGAACACAACTCACTGTTAACATATCTCCCCACAGCTCTGTCTTCTGCATGGGATTCCAGTTAAGAGTCCAGTTCAAGGTCTCTGTCCCAATATTCAAACCCCTCCCTGGGACTGGCTTCTGTTACCCAATAAATCACCTCTCCCAACAGCTACATTTCACAACAACAGGGTGGAGGCTTGCGAGTGTTGGAGACAGAATTTACAGGGGCTGAGCTACATGAACTTACTCCAGCACAAGAGTGACCAGGAACATGACCATTTTTAGAACTAAACTTAAAACTAATTTCATTGATGTGGCTTTTCTTTGAATTTTTCCCCACACAAAATAGAAAGTCATATAAACTAATTGAACTATTTCCCCCACAGAATAGGAAGATAGACTGTTTCTCTTTTGAAATGCTTGGGAGGTGCTCAGATACAATCAAGTCAAACTAAAGCTACATATTAAGAGAATTTGATGTTTACCTTCTGCTACTGCACTGTTCTACCACTTCCTAAAATTCTGTGGTAAGTCTTTATATGTAGTACAGAAAAAAGAGGCTCTCCCACCTTTCTCCCAGGTTGGACCTGAACACAGAAGAGTCAGATCTTAAGACTACATCAATGTTTCCAATGGCAGCCTCTTTTAGAAGCTAATAATTCAGTTATAAACTTTCTGTGAACGATAATTTTGCAAAGAGACGGGTAATTTTAAAGCCACTTGTTTCACCCGCAAAGTCATAACTTCGGGATCTACTGAACTCTACTAACAAAGGAGTTTTCAGAAGCCTATTGATATTAGACAGAATAAGTCTATAATAATATTTAGGAAAACAAACGAACAAAACCTAACTAGTAAACTGAGGTATTGCTGCTGGTTTCCTTCTATTAGTTTCCAACAGATCTTCTATTTAAGCGAGTTTCAGGCAGAGCTGATCAACATCTAACAAAACAAATATTATCGGAGTACAAACTAAAGAAATATCCCTGCAAGTGTCTGCAAAACTATCTGCAAGAGCTCAAGTCTTCTCTCAAACAAGCAACAAACAAGATAAAAGTGGTAGAAAAACAGAACTGTCCACAAAACCAATTTTGTCACAGCTTTTAAATCTGGAACTAGAATGTGTGATCAGTCGTGGAACAACAAAAAAAAAAAAATTGTGGTTTCTTCATCACATTTGTTCAAAATAAAATGAATATCCATTTTACAGTAATGATGTGGGATCTGGATTATATTGTTTGAGTGCTTTTCAATAACTAGATTGAGGATTGGGTAAATCCTAGCTAACCAAGAGTTTGAAAAACCCAGGTGAGTGGGCAGAGTTGGACTAGAGAAGCCATCCACGCCCTTGAAAGATGGGAGGAACAGAATGGCACTTGAGCCACGTGCTATTTTTCAGAAAGGAGGCAGAAATCAGGGTTGCAGGAACTGCTCCTCTTTTGTAGAAGGGCCAGAAAGGAGCAGGGAAACAGAACAGAAGGCATCATTTTTCCTTTAAGAGGAAGGACCAGAGCTGCTGTGTGTTTTTGTTGTGTGGTTGCTGGTGAGTATTTGCTTCAGGTTGGGGGGCTGTCTGTAAGCGAGGACCGGCCTGTCTTCCAAAGTCTGTGAGAGTGAGGGATCGTCCTTCAGGATAGGTTGTAGATCCACACAACAAAAAACACTAACGCAGGAACCAATGCCTGCAACAAATCCCGTTGCCAACTCTGTCCGCATATCTATTCAAGGGACACCATCATAGGACCTAACCACATCAGCCATACCATCAGGGGCTCGTTCACCTGCACATCTACCAATGTGATATATGCCATCATGTGCCAGCAATGCCCCTCTGCCATGTACGTTGGCCAAACCGGACAGTCTCTACGCAAAAGAATAAATGGACACAGATCAGACGTCAAGAATTGTAACATTCAAAAACGAGCAGAAGAGCACTTCAATCTCCCTGGACACTCAATAACAGACTTAGAAGTGGCAATTCTTCAACAAAAAAACTTCAAAAACAGACTTCAACGAGAAACTGCAGAACTGGAATTAATTTGCAAACTGGACACCATCAAATTAGGTCTGAATAAAGACTCTGCGTGGACAGGTCACTTCAAAAAGTAATTTTCCCTCTGTTGATACTTAGCCCTTCTTGTCAACTGTTGGGAACGGGCAATGTCCACCTTAATTGAATTGGCCTCGTTGGCTCCCACTTGGTAAGGCAACTCTCATATTTTCATGTGCTGTAATACATATACTGCTTACTGTATTTTTCACTCCATGCATTTGATGAAGTGGGTTTTAGCCCACAAAAGCTTATACCCAAATAAATTTGTTAGTTTCTAAGGTGCCACAAGGACTCCTCCTTGTTTTTGCGGATATAGACTAACACGGCTACCACTCTGAAACCTAACACAGGAATGACTCACTGGCCCAAAGCATTTCATGATTTGATTATGTATTAGTCCAGTAAAGAATGTGTTCATATTTTTAAGTAACCCATGTCCAATGCATCTCTTAGAAGCATTTTATACTACAACACAGGACAACCAAGCCCAGGAAAATCATAGGCTCAATGGCTCCTTCAGATGGAAGTGGAGAAGCAACAGTCTCATTTTATATAGTAAAGAGAAGGAAGTTAATATTATCAAATAGTAGCACTATTATAAAATGAAAAACCACATTAAAAAACTGGAGAAACATTCTTCTAAAATTAACAGTGAATGACATCTGGCTCCCAGAAGAATTCCAGTAAACCTGAAAGAAAATACTGAGTCCTTCTCTTGGGGAGGTGACATATACCCTTAACTGAGATCAAGCAGAAAGAAGTAGAAATCATATTTGGAATCCAAGCCACAAGAAAACACCCCACATAAAACACAAAAGCCTTTAACCACCAATAAGAGCGAACATATAGCAAAACTGCAATGCCCAAAGCCAGTGAAAACATACAAAGAACATTATTAATGTAAAATTTAGGCATTCTAGGTATAAACCAGAATGGAGGAAGTTCTGACCAGAACATAATGTTTTTAATAATTCAGGCTCTTAATGGTGAAAAGGTAAATTTCGTATGGTATGTATCATCACTAATCTTGCGAGCTTCTCTTCTAGACCTAAGAACAAGAAGGCAAAGTGAAGGATGAAATGTTAACTTAGAAGATATTTGCTTTGTTGGGCTAAACCATAGTAGGAAGTAAAAACCATAATCATTACTCTCACAAATAAATAAGTAAAAAGAAATCAAAACCTAAAGAATGGTGAAAAGTTAAAAGAAAGTTTCAAAACTAACATTAAAGAATTTCCGTGGCTAACTCACTATTTTGTTTTTACCAGGTATTTGCCTTTTTCTTAAGCTCATCCACTTGAATCTTTTTAACACTCTCAGGAAAATGCCTCCTTCTCCTAAAGTCTTCTCAAAACTGTTTCCCTCTCACAATTTAGTCTTCCTCATAATTTCTGAGATCAGACCGTAAGGGCTTTTAAAGAGAGACAATTTCACTTTTGTCTCCTATTTGACACTCTCTAGTTACATTCTCTTCCTCTTGCACAGGCACAAACTATTCTCAGACTGTTTCTCTTCTCTTGTTAAGCAACATATCAATCCACCTCTTAAAAGGGCAGTCAATTAAAAACGAGAATCCTGTTTAACAGGAGACTGGATCTTTCAAAAAAGAATAAAGAGTTTGGGTTGGGCTGTGCTATTTTCTGTGTTACTGTTAAATGTGTGAGCGAATGTATCTACAAAATGCTACTATGGTTTCTAATTAAGTTTTAAGACATTAGCTGTTAATTATCAAATGTGGGCAGAGTACACACATTCATTACTTGATGTTGCCAATTTGAGATGTTACATATAAGCTTATAACAAAAATCTTGTTAATAAATCTTGACCATAAATTGCCCAGGATACTCGTTTCCCCCAGAGCACATTTCTACCACAATATTCCCCAAGGTGGTAGGGAGGCCTCTCAACCTGGAAACATACTGGTAGCAGCAGCCTCTTCCTCTGGTTCCAGTATATTGTTCCAAAACTTTCTACTCTTGCAAGATCACCACCTTCAGCCACACATCAGCCTTCAAGATGCCCAACAAACTCCTGCCACTGAAAACCCCTCAATGTCACGTTAATCAAAAGCATTCAGAGCTTTTCAGGGACTGGAAATTAAGCTTGTCAGAGTTCTGAAATTTGCTATCAGCTAGCACTTTGTTGGCCCTTCTGCTTTATAGGGCATAAGAGTTCCTTCCGGGGGGTGGGAGGGCGGCACCCTCCCAGGTTGCATGTACTTTTTTTTTTTTATGTGACCTTATCAGTCACAAGATAGAAAAATATCAAATTGGCCAGTACTTTCCACTTCAAAACTTCCTGAATTTACTTCAAATCAGTAGTCTTGCTTTCCTTACACAAAGGATCTTAAGTATGCCCATGTTCGCTAAAAAAACCTGTGTTTTTCTAACGAGACTCTAGGGTATAATGCCCAGTCCACACATTTATATGTATGATCACATTTCAGAACTGAACTAAGAACCCTGCAACTGACACAAAATTGTGGCATTCACATAGATCCAAGTTTGCAGATACTAATCAAGCAACGTTGTGTCCAACTGGCTTAACAAAGGTAAGAACTGACTTCAGGAAGTACATGCTCTGTGTGTATTACTTTAATGCATTTTTAGATAGTTTCACAAAAGACACTGCACAAGAGAAACTATTGTATTTTTCCTGCAACTGTTTATATCATTAACACTTAAAGCAGAGTTTGGTGCTGCAATCTGTATACTGCATTTGGCATTAATGATATTATCACTCGTAGAAGGGATAGAAAACCATAAGGGACTTTCCTTACCTGCCAAGATTTAAATTATGGGGAACTGATTTTCCAGCTATTTTTATTTTAAAGTATTTAAGTTTTTGCCTGCACAAAGAATTCAGTTCACCTTTCTAAAGCAAAAAGGACAGCATGGAGATCATTGTGATATTCTTTTAGTCAGATTCTTTTTGTGTGGGGAAGGGGGAAAGGGTGACACTTAAGCTTTCCTCCTTTTTTCTTACGTCTAGCCTCAAAAGACTGCCCCATACCAATCCAGCTTGCTCTTTTTTTAAAAGAAGGCTTCAAAGTCCATTTCTCCATCATTCTCAAACAGAAAGCAGAATGAATTTTTACTTTTACATGTCTTCTTCCTACTTCTCTTTCACACCCCACTAAGTCCCAATGTTATATAGCCATGTTGCATGTTATATAGAACTATAGACACCAGATGTCTGCTAACCACATACATGCAACATAGAGACTAGATATTACAACTGTGAACATCAGGTTTCAGAGTAGAAGCCGTGTTAGTCTGTATTCGCAAAAAAGAAAAGGAGTACTTGTGGCACCTTAGAGACTAACCAATTTATTTGAGCATAAGCTTTCGTGAGCTACAGCTCACTTCATCCGAAAGTGAGCTGTAGCTCATGAAAGCTTATGCTCAAATAAATTGGTTAGTCTCTAAGGTGCCACAAGTACTCCTTTTCTTTTTGTGAACATCAGGTTAAACATAGGTTAAAAGAAAAGTTTCCATTCGCTATCAGTTGCGGTAGGACTTGTAATTCTCTTTCTGCTCTCTTGACAATAGTGGGCAAGTCCATCATAAATAGTCTCAAAATACTTTGAACGTTCCATTTGCCTTTTAAAGGAGGAGTCACTAAAATTAAGGTTACTTTAAAATGCTTTTATTCAGGAGGTCAGGTTAGAACTTACTTTAATTTTCTTGCTTAATTCTAAACGTAGCGTAAATTGAATGGATGTCATTTCGTTCTGAGTTGGAAATTTAATTTGCATACAAATGCACTGCAATCTTGCCTGAAGGAGAGCAAATATCTATAAGGCAGATACATAACCGTACCAGCAAGACTCCAACCAAACCTTTGGACTTCCAAACACTTGTACTGACTAACTATGCTCCTCATACCTAGAAAAGGTAGACAAGATTCTCTGCCCAGTGAAAGATATTTCAGAATGTAATGACAGACACTTAATAGCTACTGTGAAAAATGGCAGGCAAATTCAAACTAAAAACTGCAATACAGTTTTCAGATGTTTGTAAACGCTCCACAATGGATTCTAAAAATCTCTTTACCTGACTGGTTGATACTGATTCAATTATTATGCACTACTGCTTGAGGTCTGACACTTTATACACAGTGCAAGCTTAGGTGGTGAAAACACGAAGGCTATTGTGTCATGTAATGCAATCCTGAAACTGAAGAGACAGGACACCAGAGTAGCAATATTTAACCCACAAGTGGTTCTCTTCTTGGGTTTGACTTAGGCAAAGGTTTCCAAACTGTGGGGCGTGTCCCCTAGGGCGGCTCGGGGAGGGAGCACCACCTCCACCCTCTAACTCACCTCAGTGGGCCACCCAGCCTTACATCTGTCTATTTTTGGCTGGGATGTGGGGGGAGGGTGCAACCAAAACTTGTAACTCAAAGGGAGGAAAGGGGTGTCAGCTCAAAATGCATTGGTTTACAGTTAACTTGTTATTATTCTTTGTTTCTAAGATGGTATAACTCTTCTATATCTCTCTGACTCTGCTGGAAGATAAAATGGTTTTTCAATGTTTAAATGACAAGTGTTAGTGCTAAAGACCATTACATCACAGTTCACCTGTCTCACTTACTACCTCACTTATCTGTAAAAGCCTGTTTATTTGTGTAGATCAGTGGCTCTCAGCCCACCACTGTGGGCAGCATATCCAGCTCTCTGTGTGTTACGTGGGCCGAACTCATAAAAATTAAAAATATAAATATATATATATACACACACACACACACGCCCTCCCCCCCGTATGGCCCTGAGGATGTCACATGGGCCGTAGCGGTGTGCTGACTGGATCACAAGTGGCCCGCAGGTTGAGAACCACTGGTGTAGATGTTGCCAGTGGGGGGTTGTTTCAGATTTGATAGCAGACATCTATTGTGGATTTTCAGAGAGGTCTGACCCTCTACCAGTACAACTGTCAATTTTAATTGCACCAATCCCAACAGAGAAGAACATGTGATGGGGTCAGAGTGACCCAAACCCAGTGTCTTTTTTAAGTATACCATAATTTCGAAGTCCTTGTCATAATTTAAATAAATTTATACCTCTGACGACATTTGAGTTATGAGGCTCCTGAAAGTGTGACAGTTGCAAGAATTCAGTCTTTTTCAGATTCTACCATATTTCAGAAAAAGTGCAATTTAATGAATAATGAGATTCCAAAATATTTAAAATGGTTGTAGTAGTAACTAGTGAGCATGTTCACCTGCTATTTTTAAGTGTAAATATTCTGCTTTATTTTGTAGTCCATTCTCCCAATGTCTGCATACATAACAAAAAATCCTTTTATGTAGACGTTATTAGAGAAAGCTGAAGCTTTGTCAAAAGAGCACAGGAAATTGCTTTAGATGGACCATGTGAAATACAGAAGGTCAAATTAATTCAACCTTTTCAGTACCAAAAAATGATAGTCAACACCAACAATGTACACACTGGGTCTATTACTAATGCAATTTGAAGCGACTATAACCGTACTGTGTAATGGACAGAATATGATACACATTACAGTCTAAGAAGTAATAACACTAATGTCTACAGAAGAGTATAGAAATTCTAATACTTGTTCCTACAGTGGTAGACACCACTGCAGTTAGCAATATTTTGTTAGCCTCTTCCAAAGCAGTAGCTAGAACAATATGTCCAGTTAAGGGTTATTGTTTGAATGTCTAATTCCTTCTGTGCTGCTAGCTTCTTTATTAATCCAACACTCCCAAAGCTGTAAGACCAGCTCTGCCATACATAATGCAGCTATGCAACTCCTGTAATCAGCAACAGAATTTACTCACAGTGTAAAAATGAACTCCCAAGTCTTTCCTGGGCATTTGCTGCACAGTCAGTGGGTCTGCATCTTTTCTGTCCTAGACATACGGAAAAATAAATTAAGTAAATAGCACATTCAGTGTCTGCTATGTATTTTCTTGATTTGTCGTCATATCACAAGCACAGAAAGATAGGTTTACAGAACACTCTTTCTTCCACCCCCAATCCCAACAGAGTTCAGTACAGGGCCAACAGTAAGAATGTGAAACCAAGAAGTGGAGACACCCTCTGCTAAATCTCTGGAGAGGAGTTTCTGAAATAGAAGACTAAAATTGCCTGATCAACAAAGGACATATGTTAAACCCAGACTAGAGTATTTTTAATCTTATGTTATCCTTCTGCACTGTCATGTGTCTTTAGAACTTGGGATACATGATGCATTAATAAGTCTCTTGAGTTCACTGTTCCTGCTAGAACCCAGTAGCATCCTGCTAGATTCTGAATTAGAAGTGAGGCAGCAAGCAATGCATCAGAAACTGAGTACATAAATCATTTCTATCATAAATAAATTTCTGTTTGATTCCCTTTTCATGCTGAACAGCAAGCAGCAGTAGTAATCAGAGGCTGGAGCATTACAGCAGGATCTTATGTAATACTTCAATTGTGCAGAGAACTAAGCCAAAAGGTTGGGGGGGGGGGGAGGGAAGAGGAGAGAAACCTGTGCAGATCTTCATCAACACATGTTTCCAAACACACCAATTTGAACCTAGTCATTTTGAGCCTTCTATCACTCTTTCAAGCAAAGATCAACACTGCTTCTTATTAGTTCAATAAATATACCTTTTGCCATCTCTGGGTCAAACTTTTACAGAAATAAAACACCCAAGAAGAACTGAACCCGATAGTTTGAAGTGTACAGGTTGAGAATACGTGTGAGGCAGTGGAATGGCAAGTCACATGAGCCAAATACTAAACAGTAGGGTGAATACCAAGAATAAAGCTACTAAGTCCCTTCAATTGTATACTGTATTTGGATCTAGAAAATTCACAGAGGACAGACACACAGCCCACAACAAATCTAACATTGTACATCTAAAGCCTGGGCTATGCTACAGAAATGTACATTCCCATCCCCACCCCCCAAAAAATTCCACTAGCACCAACACTGGTTCAGTTGAACACTAATCTAGGGATGGTTCTGGTAGCTGGAACTGTTTTTACTTTTCAGCAGGTCTAACTGACACAGTAGTGAAAAAAAGGCTCGTGGCTAGAGCCTTATATACATTAGATCATGGACCAGTTCTAACATCCATTCAACTGAACTAGTGGGAATTTTTTGTAAGTGTTCTCATTGTTGACACTGCACAACCTTAACATGAGGATCAGCAATGGTACCACTCGTAGAAACTGTTTCCAAAAAAAAAAAGTGTCCCAACTACAGTTCCCACCACAATTTGAAGATGAAGTTCCATTATATAAAGTACAATGACATCATACATAAAGCTCCAGCTACAGAAGAGGGGTACTGCTGACTACACTGACCACATATAAAATGATCGGGTATGTTCCTAAGAAATTTACTATAATTGTAATGTTAAAAAAAGGTGCCAAAACCATCTTGGAACTTTCTATTATGCCTTTAAAAAGTATATCACCATCTTGATAATAGAAATACCAAAGAGTAAAATACGTGGTTTATAAAAGTTGATTTTTCAATATCAATTTTATTAGAATAAGGAATAAGCGTTCCTGAAGTCCATACATCAGATTTTACAGTAGTTACTGAGGCTTATACTGTGTGTCTGTTTTTTTTATTACTGACCATTTCTGATTTAGTAACAGGCTGCCAGTCTTCAGAGTAAGAGCCGTGTTAGTCTGTATTCGCAAAAAGAAAAGGAGTACTTGTGGCACCTTACAGACTGCCAGTAATGCACTGATACTGCCTTAAGTTTGAGGCCTCTAGATAAACCACCCATAGCCACATATCTTCACTCCATAAACTACAATGATGCAAGTGACATCATCAAACCAAGCCATTTTCAGGCCTATCACTTGGTGTTATACATATATTCTACCATACACACACACACACACAGAATCAAGGCTCCCGCACATTGTACTTGAATTTTCCAGAGGAAACTATTCATTTTCATAAAGCATATGACCATGAATATTGATAATTAGGACTGCAGGTTTGTCACAGATACTGTGATTTTTCTGTTTGTCTGTGACTTTTCTTTGTGTCTTTGATTAACTCTGGGACACAGCCTGATCATGTTTACTACCGTAGCTTGGGGCAAGTGATCTGGCAGCACCATGGCCAGGAAGGGTGGGGGCAACATGTTCTAGGGGGAGCGCCCCGCCTGCACAATGTGACGAGAACCAAAGGGCTGGAGCAGAGAGCTGGGTCAGTCCTGCAGGACAAGAGCCATTGCTGAGGGCTGAGAGCAGGGCACTCATTCTGAAAACCACCTCTCTTCCCCCCTCCCTAACCCCCAATGACCTCCCAACCCAGGGACAGGACCTGACCTCCCCACATTGTGACTTTATACACCATTTCCTCCTAAACCCATAACATGTACTAGATTTACCATGACTGCAGTACGATTTTTTTATTTTAAAAAAATGCTATGACAAATCTGCAGCGCTAACGATAATTTGTCATACTGCTTACAGCAAGCCATCTCAGACTGACAACACACAGAAACCAGCAAACATTAGTTTACAAAAAAAGTCATTCCTTTTCATAAGCCATGATGATGTCCTGACATCACAAAATCACATCACATCTAACACCCTCTGGTAACAGAAATATGAAGACACGATCAAGTGACACACATTTTAAAAAGGAAATTTTCCTTTTACAAAAATACCTTCCTTCTCACAGACCACAGCCATGCAGATAATTATTTTACACTTGTAATAGGGTACGTCACTAATCAAGGTATTCCAGTAACAAATACCAACACATCTAGCAATCAGCTTGTATTATAAACATATTTAACATGAGCAAAAGGAACTCTGTTGCCTCTTCATCAACTGTGATGATGCACTAATACAGTCTGAGGCCTGGGACATTCTGCTAAGAGAAATATCAATACCTATATGATGCAGTACTAAGCAGATATAAAAACTAACATTCCCTGCCGGTTTAGCTGTTTTCTTCACAATTCTCATTAGTTTAGCTAATACTGGTCATTTCCACCCCCTCACCCCCAACAACACACTCTCTTTGTTTGTTTAGCTGCTGGTCATCTCACTTTCCTTATGCCAATCCTTGTCCCCCTTCTCCCAACTCGAATTCGTTGACTAAACTATTTCCCTCCTCACTACTGGTCTTGCCACCCAATCCTTAAGTGGGTGGTTACCTCTCTCCCTCACTTTGCTCCTTGCTGATTCAACAGCTTGTTCCCCCTTCGCCATTATCCTCACTGGTTTAACTACTGGTCCCCTTCCCCAAGACTCTTACCTCCTGGCTTCAGTGAATTACCCCTACTGCTGTAGGCAGCTTTGTTCTACAGCACGGTAACGAGTCAAAGGGGCCCTAGCCCAGGGCCAGACAGGTGCAGTGGCTAAGGATAAAGCCCCTCCCCCAGGACTCCTACCCACACTTTCTGCAGCCAGCCCCCTGTGAGAATACAAGCAGCCAAAGCTCACTATTTGGCAGCATGTCTCCCTTCTCCAATGCTCCCCGCGCAGGTGCAGAGGATCATTATTCCGCAGGTCCCTGCAGCGATGTTCTGCGCAGGCGCTGAGCACACGAAGCAGCAGGATGTTGCTGCTCCTGGCTCTTCCCTTCAAGGTGCGCGTGCGTGGTATCTTGACTGTCCCTCCTCCGGCACCCCGATCGAGACTGCGCGCGCACACGGCCTCATCTCGGACTCTGGCGGATGCCTCCTGTTGCTGCGCACGCGCCTTCCCAACACCGACTGGAGTTCCGCGCGCACGCGCGCGCCCTCCTCCCAACAAATGCGTCCGCGCCTCCCCGCTGTTTCGGCTCTCAGCGGCTCACACTTTGGCAGCGCTGCGGCGCATGCGCTGTTCTCCTTCTGTTCCCCTCCACAGTGAGAGCTCACTATTTAGCAGCGGGCTGCCGTTGTCGCAGTGCCATTTGAAGAGCCACTATGGAAAGAGGGGCAGTCCGGAGCGGCTCTCTCACTCCCAACCAGCTGGTCAGTCCCGGCTTGGGGCTGCCCTACATGCGACTCCCGGAGGGGGTGTGGTGCCACCACCACCTCCCTGGGGAGATCCTCGGGTCTCGCCCCACTCCGCCATCCGGTGTCCCCCTCCTACCTCACCTGAGGTTGCGCCGCTGGTTGTTGCTGTCCCCTTGTGGTCTCCTCATGCTGCCCCAAACCGACACATCCGGGCCTCGCCGCGACGCCGTCCCTCAGCGCCGCGACGCCACGCTCGGGGAGACGGAGAGGGGGAGGGGTGGGGGTGTGTGTGGAGAGGGACGCACTGAGCATGCGCACCCTGCCGGGCGGCGGGAAAAGCGTCGAGCAAAGCGGGAGCGTGGCGGCCGAGGCCCGCGCGCGGAGGTGAGGGCGAGCGGGGAGAACGCGGCGCGCGTGCGGGGGAGGCTGCTGTTGGGGGGCGCGTCGCGGGAGCAGGGTGGCTGGGGTGAGGGGGCATCGTGTGGGGAAGCTGCTGTTTGGGGGTGCGGCCCTTGAGGAGAAGGGAGGCTGCTGGGCTCCATTTTGGGGAGGTGCCTGGCATGCTTACAGGGCAAGGGGCACCGGCGTCCCCTCCTGGGCGTACAGCTAAGCTAGGGGGAATTCCCCGATTTTCGCAGCCTTCGACCGGGCTTTGGGCTACAATCCCCCGCGTATTGACCTGCCTTACCTAGCAACTTCGGACGCCCGCGGTTCTTCCCTGCAGGAGTCTGCCCAGCGGGCTGCGGTCTGCCTGACGGCCACGCCGGGTTTGCTGGAGCGGCAGGAACAAGACCTCGAGAGAGAAGGGTTCTAAAACCACCCTCTTACCTGCGTATCGCCCTTCCCTAAAGGCGTCCCTGTCTGCTGCCGGTAACGCAGGCAGGCCCGACTTCTTTAGCCACCCCCAGCGGGTCCGTGTGTCTCCCTCCGAACGATTACCACCCTCCTCTTCAGACGATGTTCCTTTATAAACCTCCCCCAGGACTTTAGGTCTTTTGCCTTTTCCTGAGTTGGTCCACACTAGTGTTGTAGTTTAGTTAGAGAGGCGGCAGAACCAACAAAGCTGATAGTCCTGTCATTGTCCCTTAGCAACTCAAGCATTTGCAGAGAAGTAGCTTATCTTGAGCCATTCTTTTCCTTCCTGCCTGTGTGATTTTTTTTTTTAAGACAATCTCCTGTTATTGTAAACTAATACAGTCATATGGAAAACAACCCCAATGTAGAGTATTCATAAGTTGTTACAATGCAGCTCGAAATCTGTTGTGGCGTCACCTGAGGGAAGGAAGCAGGGAAGCTTTTGATGGAAGACCTTGTGCAAGGAGAAGGAAGGCTTCCAGTTACCAACCCAGGCTCAATTTGAACTGGAATCCTACAGATGGATACACTTTTGTATCCTGTTTCTAATTCTCTGAAATATGTAGTTCCTTATCTGACTATTTTAAAAATTCCACTTCTCAGTGAATGGAGAGAATGGCTAGATGAAAGCTGAAGGCCAGCTAAGACAGAGTCTACAATGTTGTAAGTTATCATTTTTGATTATTCTAAATAGGGATTGTTTATTCTATCACTGAAATGCAGGTACTTCTGCATTGGAACACAGCAGGTGCTTATCAGAGATTAAATGGATTGTAAGCAACAATAAATAAGGAATTCTGTTTCTAATTAAAATTGTAAGCATAATTAGGTAATTCTGCAAAACAGGTTGCATGGCTAATGTGCCTGTCATCGTTAAAAGTACTTCAGCTCTGTATTAAACGGAAATTATCAGAGCACTGGCATTTTATCTTAGTTGAAGGATGGTATCATCAACAACACAGGTTTCAGAGTAGCACCCGTGTTAGTCTGTATTCGCAAAAAGAAAAGGAGGACTTGTGGCACCTTAGAGACTAACCAATTTATTTGAGCATAAGCTTTCGGGAGCTACAGCTCACTTTATCGGATGCATTCAGTGGATTTCACTATTTTCCACTGAATGCATCCGATGAAGTGAGCTGTATCTCCCGAATGCTTATGCTCAAATAAATTGGTTAGTCTCTAAGGTGCCACAAGTCCTCCTTTTCTTTCTATCAACAACACAGTGCCCCATACTAGGACACTTGTCCAGTATTAACTCAGAGTGTCGTCTATTGTATCACTTCCTGCTGGGCTTTCCTTTCTTTGCAGGGGTCTCATCCAAGTAATTATCAGTTCTTGGACCCTGTTTGTTTTTTGTTTTCATAAGCTGCTGCCCAAGGTGACAAAGCAGCAGGTCATGCTGCTTGTTATGAAGAAATGGCCATAAAACTGCATTCTGAATGGCATGGGATTGCAATTAGCATTCAGAACTTGTGGAAAGGACACACTTACTTTTTCCCAAAGAACTGTTTTCTTATAACTATAATCCTTCCCTTTGCCCCACCTTCTACATGCCCAGTAAAGACTGATTGGTTTCTTAGAGTTTAAGGCCAGAAGGAACCATTAGATCATCTAATTTGACTTCTTGCATATCATAGGTCATTAAATATCATCCAAGTTCCCCTATATTGAGCCTGATTACTTTAATTAGACCAAAGCTTTTCAGTTCTCAAGAGACTAAACTGTTCTGTGCCCCATGCAGAGAACAGGAGAGACCAAACTACCACCAGTGCCCGAGGCCTCTGCAGAGGTGCGGAATTAAGTGAGATGTGTTCAGATGATCCTAGCAGGTAAACAATAGCCCAGGTTGCTGAGGAAGGCGAACCCCCTCCCTCAGAGTCCCTGTCAGTTTTCTCTGGGGGAAGATTCCTTATAAGCCCTACATCTGGCAATCATTATAACCCTGAGTATATGACCAAGACACCTCTGTCAAGCATCTAAGAAAAAGGATTTTCTGTATCACTAAAGAGCACTGGTCCACCTCATCTGGTGTCTTGTCCCCAGCTGTGGTCAATATCAGATGCTTCAGAAGAAGGAGGGTGGGGGGAAACCCAGAATACATTTGGCCAAGAGAGTAGGCCGGGGGAGGGGGGGATGAGAGGGGGCAGAAGAGTTCCTTTCTGATTCCTGCTGACTGGCTGATGCATGAGATTTAATTATAGGGTATGTCTACACTTCCATCAAAAGTGTGACTGCAGCATGTGTAGAACAGAGCTAACTTTTAGCTAGGTAGCTTGAATAACACTAGCAGTGAATACAGTTTTAAAATCTCCATCTTGCAATGGACCGATACCTGACTTTTGTTCCAAATATGTCTAGAAATGCTGAGTCTCCAGTGATGATCTCAATTTCTTGTAGTGGGAGTGCTGAAAGACTAAAATACTACTAGTGAATTGCTTGCAGTGTTGTTATAGCCATGCTGGTCTCAAGATATTAGAGACACAAGATGGATGAGGTAATATCTTTTATTAGACCAACTTCTGATGGTGAAAGAGACAAGCTTACACAGAGCTAAAGAAGAGCTCCGTGTAAGCTCAAAAGCTTGCCTCATTCACTTTATAGTGGAAGCTAATGGAGATGTTCCTCTCAATCACCTGATTGAGCAACTATATTTGGATCCAAGGGTTTCTGGTTAGATCAAGCAGACATGGATTTCTCACACTTTCAGGATTATCCATGTCATTTAGATAGGTATTCCTTTTTATATAGCTTAGGAAATGTTGGGAAACATGGATTCTTCATGTGGTCAAACAAGTCTGAAATATCAGTTTTTTATAATTGGGAATTTAAATCCAATTGAATAATGAAAAAGATGGAATTCCCTCTATCCTTCATATGAAATGTTAACTTAGGTAAGTCCTGCCCTCTGCTGTGGCTGTGCATGTGGAAGTAAATATGCACATATTCAAAAGAGGACACTGTAGTGAGAGTGCTGGACATTTCCCAGATGTTGTAACTGCTCAGAGCTTGAGAATTTGAAAAGTGGTGCACTGATGTGAGTTTTGACACTAGTGTGCATGTGGGAGTACTGAACCCTCCAGTGCACAAGTGTGGAGTATAAATTCCCAGTGATCATCTGAATGATATGAAACAGATTGTTTTTTCTGCATGAAAAGATGCAGAAAATGCTAATGTAGAAATGGCTTTGGAGGTGCTGTTTCTATAGCCTTTGTGTACATAGATGTTTGGTTTGATATGAAGCTGATAAAACTGATGCCCTTGAAACAGTTGTGTGTAAGAATCTTAAACAGCTCTGCTTTTTAATATTCACTTCCTCTTTGGTTTTAATTATTGTGTTCCTATATTTTTCCCTTTCAATTTACTAAAATGTAGAAATGTAATTAGAGGGAGGCTGGGCTCAGGGAAAGCTGCCAGTGTTTCTACATCATGATTAAATATATCTTTTGTGAGACTGAAAAACTGAATTCTTATCATTATCTCCATGTTATCCAGGAAATAATCGGTAACACATACAGATACAAACTGATTGAAAATGCAGTACTAATTAAAAACTCATATAGGCTCCTGATGATCAGGAGGGTATGAAAACAGTTATTTAATTATTTCCTCTATTTGCTATCTTTGTTACAAAACCAAACAAAACCATTCCAAACAAAACCTATCTTCAATCGCTGGAGAGACTTAATGAGGCTTTTATCTATGCAGCAGTCAAACACACAATGGAAGTTATTTCATTCACTTCTTATGCCGGGGGAAATCTGCACAACTCATTTTCCAAATGTAATCCCAAAGGAATGCTTCAGTGTATTCATGAGCAGTGATGGGCTTATTCCTTGCTCTGAGCATACAGTTATTGTTTTTTAAAGTAAAGGTTTTAAAAATGAATCTTGATATTACTGGTGTTGTGTGGTTTCACAATGAAATTTTGGTAATAGTAACATAGACTCATAGATCTTTTTTTAATCTAACATCCATTAGGGTGTCCACTCCATCCTTCTGGAAATGTAGGATCCTTCCTTACCCCTAGACAAAGCTCACATCATACAATTTTGGGCAAGATAAGTAATTAGCTTTAATGAACTGGTTGAATGCGCCAAGATGTGGCAAGTGTCTGCACAATCTGTGATATAACAAAGAGCTGCTGAGATTCTGGTTGTCCCAAGCAAGCCTGTAGCTTTTATAGACTAGATTTTTCAAAGGAAAGGAAACTGGTGGACTTTTTCTTCCGTAGCCCTCCTTCCCCTAAATTAAATTCATAAGAGAATAGTTGATAGTGAGATAGAAAGGCTCCTGTATTCCAACATTTCCTTCATGGGAAGCTGAATAGTAATTAGCACTTGTATTTTCAGAATGCTGTATAAATATTAACTAATCCTCAGTGTCCCATGAGGCAGGAAGTTAAATATTATTATCCTTTTAAAGTTGAACCACTGAGCGATTCAGAAACTTACTCAGGCCTCTCAGCAAGTCATTAGCAGATTCAGGATTTCTTTAGAATTTAGGAGTTTCTGGCACTTAGTCCTGTGCACAGACCACTAGATTGCATTTTATGGGTGACATTCATCTGGGACTCTAGATGTAGAAAGAAGAGGTTCTGAGGTTTTATATGTGTGAAGAGATGGTCAGCATTATGTTAATGGTTGGTTTCAGAGTAGCAGCCATGTTAGTCTGTATTCGCAAAAAGAAAAGGAGTACTTGTGGCTCACGAAAGCTTATGCTCAAATAAATTGGTTAGTCTCTAAGGTGCCACAAGTTCTCCTTTTCTTTTTGCATTATTTTAATGTTTGAGCATGAGACCAGGAGCCACAATTCCTAGGGTTTATTTATTCTCAGGTCTTCTACCAACTTGCTTTGTGACTTTGAGCAAGTCATGTAACCTCTCGTTTCAGTTTACCTATCTCTAATATGGGATTATTAGCTATCTCACAAGATTGCGATTTATTAACAGATTCTAAAGTGCTTTGAAATTATCTGATTAAAGGCATTGTATAATGACAAAATATTACAGTATGTGGTGGGCTGCAGCAGCTTACTTTGCAATAAACAGAACTGCTTATGTCTTGGTGCAAAAGATACATTTAAAATACAAACCAAAAGGATTTGTAGTCTGAGTCTGATATGAGACACACACTATTCTCTTAGGTCAGAGTATAATAGTAGGATCCCTGTACCAAATCACACACCCAGATATGAGTGCACTACTGCTTGTAAGGATTCACCTTCCTAGCTGCAGAACACCACAGGATACCCAAACCAGTGCACTAGTGTTATGTTTTGAACTGGCAGCCTTATTTGTGAGAGGGCTAATCTTGTTAGCGCTAGTCTCCTTTAGAGAAAAATCTGATTTTGAGATTTTAATTGCAGGCAGTCAGTTTATGGTTCTATTTTTACACCTATTGGAAAAATATCAAAGTTAATTTCTTAGTGGAGGAAATCATACTTTAAAATGTGCCATTATGAGGAAATGACTCCCTGATGTCTTTGAGTCATGCTTTGTTTCTTGTTAGAAGTGTCTCCTGTCTTCCCTGATGAGCCTCGCTCTTGTTTTCAACGGCTGGTTTTCTTTAAGATGCTTTTGATCCTGTATTCATTAAAAACTGATCCTGCTGCTTCCCACCAGCCCTAATGGTCTGTAAAACTATTTCTCTTTCTCTAAGATGCTGTTAACTCTGCCAGCACCTACAGAGCAGAGGAGCTCAAAATATTGTCAAAAGTCCTCCAATTTATTCAAACCTGCTTCTCTCCACAAACAAAAATTAATCTTCAATGTTATCACAGGTTTCAGAGTAACAGCCGTGTTAGTCTGTATTTGCAAAAAGAAAAGGAGTCGATTTTAGTGGAAAAGTGGAACTGGGTGGAGAAGAATCTAAAGGGTTTCTATCACTGCTCTTTCCCCCTCTGCAGGTACAGAAGGATAATTGGACAAAGGACTTGGAAATAGAGAATGATTTAGCCAGTATAACAAGAGGCAGGAAGACCTGAATGAACAAAATGAGAAAGGGGGCTTAAACAGAAACCCTCTTCTGTAGCTTGTCCTTTTTTAATCCTTAATGGCTTAAGAGAAGAAACAATGAAGAATGAGATGAGAAGGGAGTAGGGGACAATGAAGAGAGAGGATCTAGGAGAGGAGTAAAAATTATTTAAAATTTCATCTAGGTTGAGAAGGAGGAGACAGTGGAGAGAACTAAAGGAAGAGAAAGATGAAATCTGACTAGTCACCTTGCAGGGAAAGGGAACAGGACCGATAAAGGACAACAGGATGGAAAGAAGGCAGGGTTTCCGCAACCTACTCAGTTTCATTTTAAACTCCTAAAGTGATAGTGTCAAGCTATGCAAGGAGCACACTTGGTTCCACTTTTTTTCACTAATGGAAAAAGCTTCATGTATGCAAATGTACACCCTTTAAACTGAGAATAAAACAACGAAACTTCATATTAACAATCAATTTCCACTTATTTGTTCTTGTACAAATTATAATGAGCATTATGAATTGCATATGAAAAAGCATTTTAAGAGAACTCTATATGATATTTTTTCCCCATGTTCAACTAGTCAGTTGCTTTTGCTTGTTTCTGCTTCCTCAAGAACAATGTTTAACAATAGATCTGGAATGGCATTGGGTTGTTGCAATCAAAAGGCGGCAATATAACATTCAGATGTTTAGTTACGGTTCATCACCTTTATCAAACGTAGCTTAAGGAAAGAATACCTCTGTGCACGACAGAATGCAGTTCATTAATAGAGAACTTGAGAGGTTAAATGACATGCTATGACATCCGAAATAATTATATTAAAAGAATGTTAAGGTTGCAAAGTCAAGCACTCTAAAGATTGGAAATGCCAGAATTAAATTTCTCCAGGCAACTTCAATTTGGCCCCTGTGCACATATACACTTTGATGATCTTTAATTACATGATCACATATATTTTTTTCTCCTGTTTCTTTCAGTGAATGGGCAGCTATTTAATATTTCTTTTTATCCTCCACATTGAGTGTGTATCCTCAGGATTTATTTAACACACATCATGCATGCTTTTTTAACGGAATAAAAAATTAATAATTTCTTCATGGGCCTTTGTTTGGTGCTCAGGCCATAGTAGCTGAGTGCTTCACAAACATTAATGAGTTTATCTTCACAGTACCTGTGTGAGATTAGGTAATAGTACTATTCCCAATTGACTGCTGGGAAACTGAAGCACAGAGAGAGATTAAAGTCAAAAACCGTTAAACGTGTACATGAATTTTGGGTAGCCAGCCTGAAACACCTAGGGCCTTATTTTCCAGAGTACATAATATTTCCATAGTACTTTTTGTTCAAAACCATGGCTCCAGTTGATTCCAGTTGCAGTTGTGAGCATTCAGAATTTTTTGCAACATTGAGCACCCGTAAAATGAAGGACATACAGTTAGTGGTCACCTGTGAAAATTTTGGTTTAAGTGATTTGCCCAGCATCTTATAGGAACACTGGCACAGGCAGGGATAGAATACAGTTCTCTAGGGTGACGTTTGAGTTCCTTAACTATGAGACTGTCCTCTCTCTCTTCCCTGCCTTATGCATACAACAGCCTCACTGACTGCACAATCCTGATTCATGCTAAGATGAACTTCCATCCTGTGCACTAAATGAGGAAGGGGTCTTACGGAAAAAGTAGTAGGGAGTCATGTAATTAAAGATTATCATCATGCACATATATATATTATATATCAGGAGGCTGAATTAAGTTTTCACAGGGAACCTTATTTCTGAAATTTCATAACATTTGAGCAGATGACTTCACAACCTTAATGTTCTTTTAATGTTCTGTTTCTAATGTAGTTTCCTAATTTAAAAAACCAAACAAACTGAAAAAACCCAATAAGAGAAATTCCATCACGTGAAACTATATTCACCAGCTTGGGTCATCAGTAGGGTTTGGACCTTTAGATTCACAGCTCGGACTTCTGCTGTTTGTGCTCATGGACTAAATGGTAGCTGTATTAGGCTGTAATCATAGAATATCAGGATTGGAAGGGACCTCAGGAGGTCATCTAGTCCAACCCCCTGCTCAAAAGCAGGACCCATCCCCAATTAAATCATCCCAGCCAGGGCTTTGTCAAGCCTGACCTTAAAAACTTCTAAGGAAGGAGATTCCACCACCTCCCTAGGCAACGCATTCCAGTGTTTCACCACCCTCCTAGTGAAAAAGTTTTTCCTAATATCCAACCTAAACCTCCCCCACTGCAACCTGAGACCATTACTCCTTGTCCTGTCCTCTTCCACCACTGAGAATAGTCTAGAACCATCCTCTCTGGAACCACCTCTCAGGTAGTTGAAAGCAGCTATCAAATCCCCCCTCATTCTTCTCTTCTGCAGACTAAACATCCCCAGTTCCCTCAGCCTCTCCTCATAAGTCATGTGTTCCAGACCCTTAATCATTTTTGTTGCCCTTCGCTGGACTCTTTCCAATTTATCCACATCCTTCTTGTAGTGTGGGGCCCAAAACTGGACACAGTACTCCAGATGAGGCCTCACCAATGTTGAATAGAGGGGGACGATCACGTCCCTCGATCTGCTCGCTATGCCCCTACTTATACATCCCAAAATGCCATTGGCCTTCTTGGCAACAAGGGCACACTGCTGACTCATATCCAGCTTCTCGTCCACTGTCACCCCTAGGTCCTTTTCTGCAGAACTGCTGCCTAGCCATTCGTTCCCTAGTCTGTAGCTGTGCATTGGGTTCTTCCGTCCTAAGTGCAGGACCCTGCACTTATCCTTATTGAACCTCATCAGATTTCTTTTGGCCCAATCCTCCAATTTGTCTAGGTCCCTCTGTATCCTATCCCTGCCCTCCAGCGTATCTACCACTCCTCCCAGTTTAGTATCATCCGCAAATTTGCTGAGAGTGCAATCCACACCATCCTCCAGATCATTTATGAAGATATTGAACAAAACCGGCCCCAGGACCGACCTCTGGGGCACTCCACTTGACACCGGCTGCCAACTAGACATGGAGCCATTGATCACTACCCGTTGAGCCCGACAATCTAGCCAACTTTCTACCCACCTTATAGTGCATTCATCCAGCCCGTACTTCTTTAATTTGCTGACAAGAATACTGTGGGAGACCGTGTCAAAAGCTTTGCTAAAGTCAAGATACAATACATCCACTGCTTTCCCTTCATCCACAGAACCAGTAATCTCATCATAGAAGGCGATTAGATTAGTCAGGCATGACCTTCCCTTGGTGAATCCATGCTGACTGTTCCTGATCACTTTCCTCTCATGTAAGTGCTTCAGGATTGATTCTTTGAGGACCTGCTCCATGATTTTTCCAGGGACTGAGGTGAGGCTGACTGGCCTGTAGTTCCCAGGATCCTCCTTCTTCCCTTTTTTAAAGATTGGCACTACATTAGCCTTTTTCCAGTCATCCGGCACTTCCCCCGTTCGCCACGAGTTTTCAAAGATAATGGCCAATGGCTCTGCAATCACAGCCACCAGTTCCTTTAGCACTCTCGGATGCAACTCGTCCGGCCCCATGGACTTGTGCACGTCCAGCTTTTCTAAATAGTCCCTAACCACCTCTTTCTCCACAGAGGGCTGGCCATCTATTCCCCATGTTGTGATGCCCAGCGCAGCAGTCTGGGAGCTGACCTTGTTCGTGAAGACCGAGGCAAAAAAAGCATTGAGTACATTAGCTTTTTCCACATCCTCTGTCACTAGGTTGCCTCCCTCATTCATTAAGGGGCCCACACTTTCCTTGGGTTTCTTCTTGTTGCCAACATACCTGAAGAAACCCTTCTTGTTACTCTTAACATCTCTTGCTAGCTGCAGCTCCAGGTGCGATTTGGCCCTCCTAATTTCATTCCTACATGCCCGAGCAATATTTTTATACTCCTCCCTGGTCATATGTCCAACCTTCCACTTCTTGTAAGCTTCTTTTTTATCTCCCAGATCAGATGGAATAGTCATTAGAAGAAGATGAGACAGATACTTTGCCAGTGGGCTTTGCAGTATTTGCTGACAGCAGAGGAATGTAGAGACTAAGGACCCCCATACTCAATTCCAGGTTCTGTAGGGGAAGCATGCTTTAGTGATTAAAAGCTCTTGTGCACCATGTCTCTCTCTGCTCCTAGCCAAACTCCAGCCCCCACTGGCTTCTCCTTCCTCCCCCTGTCCTTCTACCCATACTGTGGCATTCCACCTCTTCCCTCCTTCCTTGCTTCTCTGCATTCCAGGGTAGTTGTCACCACCTCCTCCACACGTCCTGGTTGCCAGCACAGGAGAACACAGAGAACAGGAGCATGGCTGTCAATTCCAGTGCTTGGCACTGCAGTGGGCCCTCAGCCATTGGAAGATGCAATTGCAAGGAAAGTCTCGCTCAGACCCTGCAGGCCCAGGATGAAGCATGTTCAGTTGCTCTACAGGGATGGCCCATGCAGTCTCTGGTTGGCATGTAAGATTTACCTCGTGATAGTCTTTGAGAATAAAACCCTCTAAGCAGGTTCAGCTGAGAAGGCAATAGTGCAAGGATGCCCATAATGCCCTGCCTATATGTTTCATTCCTGCCCTAAGGAGACAGCCTCTAGGGATGATAATTCTTCTGAGATGGACAGGAAGGGTTAATTAGTGCCAATTATTATTTTACATTTATTTTGTGGTAGAACCTAGAGGCCTCAACCAGGGTTGAGCCCTATTGTAGCAGGCACTGGACAAATATACAGTAAATGACAGCTTATAATACATTCAGTAAATGAGAGCTTACAGCCTATTAGGATCCTTGTATATGTGGCTATTTGTCCACTAGCAACTGAAGAGAAACTTGACAACTCGATTCACATAGGCTGCCAAAGAGCAATTAAACAGCACCAGTCACTATCAACCTGAGCAGGAACCATCAGATTCTTTTTAAAATGGCAACAAGTTGCAGAAATCCTCACAGCTAATAAGAAGCAAGGAAGACAGGGCATTACCTGGGAAGCAATACATTGTCTTCAGTAGAGATTTAAGAAAAGATTTAAAAATTCTTAGCAGATTAGGATTAGGTGATAAGCCTGTAAAATCATACAAGTTCAATTCCCATTCTGTCTTTCCCATTTCTGGAATAGTAGGTGGAGGTAATGAACTCAGCTATTGGGAGTGCAGATGAGAGGAGAAAGCAGAAGTGCATTGCTGCCAAATGGCTAACTTTGATGGAAGTTAGTCCTTCATAGGATTGCTTTCTGCTGTCAACTGATGCTGCCACAGTTTGGCCCCTACTCCAAGGCTGAAGCAAGCCTCCATCCGAGAGTCCTGCTCCCCCATGGGGATGGTTTAAAGGAGAAAACACAAAATGATGGTTGCAGTTGGGGTTTCTAGGAAGACTTCACATTATATGAGGACACCTTGTCTCCAGACAAAAACCTTTGTCGTCCCCAAAACTTTTTACTGTGACTGTTTATATAAACTCATCAGTACACTTATCGAAATCTTCTCTCACCTTATCTTCACAGACCTTGCCCCTTTGGCTAACCAACACATTTCTCTAGTCACCACTCTGCAGTGATGGAATTCCTCCCACTAAGATGTGGTGGGATAGAGCTCATTATTGTCATACTGGCAGAACTGTCCCTGTGATGTATCTAATGTGAGACACTGTGTTTTGTACAGTGCTTAGCACAATTGGGTTCTGGTCTATGACTAAGACTCCTAGGCACTAAGGGAAAACAAGTAAGAAATAATAATATATATGTTTTCCCCTGCAGAATATCTTCTACCTTTTTGCTGGTAAAGGTGAGTTGATATTAAATTATGTATATTTATTTACACTGTATGTGGAAAACATACTGAGTTTGTTTTTTAAATGACCACTCTGAACCAAGTACAATGCCTGGCAAATTTCTATGGAAACACATTATTAATGTATAAATACCTAAAATAGAATGAGAAGAATAAAAAGACTAAAGGGTTGCATACATGCAGGTGTACTCTTAAAGTGAAGACACAAACACCACAGGACAATGTGGAGAAAACAGGAAAAGGATGTTTCTTAATTATGACAGGTTTCAGAGTAACAGCCGTGTTAGTCTGTATTCGCAAAAAGAAAAGGAGTACTTGTGGCACCTTAGAGACTAACCAATTTATTTGAGCATAAGCTTTCGTGAGCTACAGCTCACTTCATCGGATGCATACTGTGGAAACTGCAGAAGACATTATATACACAGAGACCATGAAACAATACCTCCTCCCACCCCACTCTCCTGCTGGTAATAGCTTATCTAAAGTGATCACTCTCCTTACAATGTGTATGATAATCAAGTTGGGCCATTTCCAGCACAAATCCAGGTTTTCTCACCCTCTGCGCCCCCCCCCCCCCCGCACAAACTCACTCTCCTGCTGGTAATAGCCCATCCAAAGTGACCACTCTCTTTACAATGTGTATGATAATCAAGATGGGCCATTTCCAGCACAAATCCAGGTTTTCTCACCCCCCCCCCCTTTTTTCCAAAAACCACACACACAAACTCACTCTCCTGCTGGTAATAGCTCATCCAAATTGACCGCTCTCCTTACAATGTGTATGATAATCAAGCTGGGCCATTTCCAGCATAAATCCAAGTTTAACCAGAACATCTGGGCGGGGGGTAGGAAAAAACAAAGGGAAATAGGCTACCTTGCATAATGACTTAGCCATTCCCAGTCGCTATTTAAGCCTAAATTAATAGTATCCAATTTGCAAATGAATTCCAATTCAGCAGTTTCTCACTGGAGTCTGGATTTGAAGTTTTTTTGTTTTAAGATAGCGACCTTCATGTCTGTAATTGCGTGACCAGAGAGATTGAAGTGTTCTCCGACTGGTTTATGAATGTTATAATTCTTGACATCTGATTTGTGTCCATTTATTCTTTTACATAGAGACTGTCCAGTTTGACCAATGTACATGGCAGAAGGGCATTGCTGGCACATGATGGCATATATCACATTGGTGGATGTGTAGGTGAACGAGCCTCTGATAGTGTGGCTGATGTTATTAGGCCCTGTGATGGTGTCCCCTGAATAGATATGTGGGCCCAACTTGATTATCATACACGTTGTAAGGAGAGTGATCACTTTAGATAAGCTATTACCAGCAGGAGAGTGGGGTGGGAGGAGGTATTGTTTCATGGTCTCTGTGTATATAATGTCTTCTGCAGTTTCCACAGTATGCATCCGATGAAGTGAGCTGTAGCTCACGAAAGCTTATGCTCAAATAAATTGGTTAGTCTCTAAGGTGCCACAAGTACTCCTTTTCTTAATTATGAGAGGTTTAATATAGATTGATTTCACTTTTCTTTAAAATATTTATACCTTTAATATCTCATCTCTGACATCCAGCTGTCACAACCTCAGTATGATGTTAGGTATGTGGTATTATCTTTGTCATGCCTATTTTAAATGCATCCCTTGGCTCATTATTTCTTGTTTGAATCATATATTTATTAGTTTGCATACTATAAATCCAGGCACAAAACTGCTCCATTTGAGTGTACCTGTTTCAAGCATATATCCTCATCCCAGTTGCTGCTGTGAGATGCTCAGTACTCCCTATCACCAGGAATACTGATTCCAGTTTGAAATTGGACTCTCAATCTTGCCTTCTCTGGGAACTGTTGGGGCTTTTGCTTTATATCTTTCCTTTGCATACTGTTTTGAAGATCTCATCTGCATCCTTTTATTTTGTGGAAATAAATAGGAATTCTTAAAAAATAAGCTACTGTTCTGCAGAGCCATATGGGATAGCTACATTTGGTAGCTGTTCCCACTCTCTCATTTCTTGGATCAGCAATTCATTTACACCTTCTGAGGAGGAAGTACTCTGCATCACGTCGCTCTTAAGTGTCAACACAGAGAGTCCAAAGGGAGTTCCATACCATCTCCCAGTAGCATGGTGGTGAGGAAGCTGTTTGATAGAACAATGGGAACCAATACATAACTTCATTTGTTTAACTCTTGAGCCACTGAAAAGCTAACCTGACCTTCAGATAGGAAAAACTTCCATTAAAAAGTTAAACCAGATTTTTTTAGGCATCTCACAACCACTCACTGCAAAGCAAAACGGCTGAATTATATGCAAGAGAAATTTGGTAAATTAGAGACAATTCCATTCTCTGCACTCTCTGTCCTGGGTGCCAGTTTTTTGATTCTCTCTCTCTGCTGCTCCTCTTCAAGGTATAGAATTTTGCCAGCTTTGGAGGTGTGAAGGGTTCTGAAATAAGAACCAGTGAAATTCAGAAAATAAAACTGGAATGAGTATGATGTATTGGAACTGTCAGGAATGGAAGCAGTGAGTGGACGCTCCACTATTACTAGAGGGTTAGGTAGCTGATGACAACACCAGTCCCTCGTCCTAAATACCTCACATAGACCCTGTTTACAGATGGCACAGCAGCAAATTGTAAGCTTTTTGGGGCAAGGACTTCCTTTTTGTTGTATTTGTTTATGGCGTAGCACAACAGGGTTCTAGTCCACAACTGGGGCTGTAAACACCACAAGTCACTTAAAAGAGAAAGGGTTAAAGGATCAGCTCCTTGGGAGTAAAAGATTAATGGAAGGGGGACAGGATGAGAGTTTTACCATGGAAAGAACAATTTTAGCAGAGAATAAGCTGAGCATGGATCTAACCAATGGGAGCCTCAGTGGGTTGAAATGGCTCCTATGGACCACAAATGGCCTTTTAGTCCCAGCTGCTGTAATCTGTGTACACACATGATGAAGGAGATGGGGTGCAGAGAAGGAACTCTGCCAATTATCTAAAACCAGTATGTTGTCTGACCACTAAATGGCTAACAAAAGGAAATATGTTTACACTTATAACATCTATCTTCAAGGATTGACTAGCATTCTTTCACCTATGGCAGAGCCCCTGAAAGGATCACCTTCTCTGTGTTGGGCCTCTTGGTCACTACTAGTCTTGGCCCCATCTCAGCTATAAATGTAAGGATAAGGTTATTTTTTTTATGTGACGAGTGAGTTTGGGTGCTCAACTTGAGACACTTTAAAAGGGGCTTGATTTTCAGAATTCAGGTGCTCAGTACTTTCTGAAAATCAGGTACATGTAAGTTGGGAACTCAAAATCACTATTCCCTTTAAAAAATATTTAGCCTCCTGTTTAGTTGAATGTGATGCCAAACATAAGTGCATAAATCCCCAAATCACTAAGCACTTTTGAAAAATGGCAACCATCAGATAGCAATTAATAAACAGAGGTAATCATCTCTTCATTATCCCTTAAACAGTTGTCAGACTATTTAATGATGTACTGTGTTGTGCCTGGAAAAGTATCTACTCTATACAGCCAGATGTACCCTTAATGAATTGTGTATTTGTATACCACCACATTGTTTGGAGAGAGGTTACAGCGGTAATTATTTAAACAAAAGGCTGATGGAGTTGCAGGGGGCACTAGCAAAGCAGGGAAGGATGAAAAGGAAAGCTGCCAAGCTGTTCCCCTTGGGGATGCTGTGGTTTCAGGCAGCTGTAAAATAAAACTTCACCTTTCTTAGCTGCATCAACCAGTTGCTCCTAGAGGGACCTTGCACACAAACATTGCAGCAATGTAACCTGCTGTTTATTCTGTGTATGTGCATGACTCTTCTCATCTCCCAGGAACTGCCAAGAACTGATAAGGTTCCTAAGAGGATTCTGCTAGAAGTGCTTTTAAAAACAATGCCTGTGGCTGCTGTTGTGAATGAAACCACCTGTTTGTCTTATACAATAAGACAACATGCAAGTGTACATACACACCCCCAGAATGGCTCTCATCTGGAATGTAGTGAAGAATCAGTATTTGGTCTTAACACATTTCACTATTGCATCTCAAGCAGGGAGTGGGGGGGGTCAGAGACTCTACAAACAGAATAATAATGAAGGAAGATCTTGATTCTCAAATTTTATTTCTGCTGTGAGCCCACAGACTTTAGAAATAAAAGTATATTAACCAAAAGGGCTGTTTTATTCATATATAATATTGACATGCTTGAAATGAGTGCCTCCTAGTGGCGACTGCTGGTTCTCAAAATAAATTTTTTTTTTTTACTTTCTCTCTAGTACATGTTTCAGAGTAACAGCCATGTTAGTTTCCACAGTATGCATCCGATGAAGTGAGCTGTAGCTCATGAAAGCTTATGCTCAAATAAATTGGTTAGTCCCTAAGGTGCCACAAGTACTCCTTTTCTTCTCCTTGTATAAGTAGGGGCATAGTGAGCAGATCGAGGGATGTGATTGTCCCCCTCTATTTGACATTGGTGAGGCCTCATCTGGAGTAGTGTGTCCAGTTTTGGGCCCCACACTGCAAGAAGGATGTGGATAAATTGGAGAGAGTCCAGCGAAGGGCAACAAAAATGATTAGGGGTCTGGAACACATGACTTTGAGGAGAGGCTGAGGGAACTGGGACTGTTTAGTCTGCAGAAGAGAAGAATGAGGGGGGATTTGATAGCTGCTTTCAACTACCTGAGAGGTGGTTCCAGAGAGGATGGTTCTAGACTATTCTCAGTGATAGAAGAAGACAGGACAAGGAGTAATGGTCTCAAGTTGCAGTGAGGGAGGTTTAGGTTGGATATTAGGAAAAACTTTTTCACTAGGAGGGTGGTGAAACACTGGAATGCGTTACCTAGGGAGGTGGTAGAATCTCCTTCCTTAGAAGTTTTTAAGGTCAGGCTTGACAAAGCCGTGGCTGGGATAATTTAATTGGGGATTGGTCCTGCTTTGAGCAGGGGGTTGGACTAGATGACCTCCTGAGGTCCCTTCCAACCCTGATATTCTATGATTCTCTAGTACATGAATCTCAGAACAGGCAGACAAGGGAGGAGGAGGAAGAAGAGAATGTGGCCTTTGCTAACTTGTCATCTTGATACCAGATGCTCTCACTGTGTTTTACACTTGCTGTTTTGTTTCTAGTCTAAATCATGCATTTATCAGCACCTTTACAAAATCACCCTTTTATTAGAAACTATTTCCATTTCCAACCTCTTCCAGCTGTATAGCAGGACAATCAAATACATTGAAGGAGGCTGAGTTTAGGCACAGGTCTTCCTTCTGTGACTCTCCTTCAGTAAACTCTGACAAGTCAGCCAACAGGTAAATAGATTTCTTTACACCAGCGATCAAACTATCTGTAGCGTTCAGCCGTGGAGAGTAATGCTTACAGCCTTGCAGAAGAGGTTTGTTTTTTAAAGATGTTCCATTGTCCTGACAACAAATTGGTGTCTAGCTACGGTATGGTAAAAACTGACTTGTTTTCCTTTGAATTACAGTGTACACCAGGCATAAATTCACTGTTACTAAGATTGATTCTTGTATATCCTAAAAATGGGCTGGGTTTGTCTGATGGAACGTCAGCCCGGGCTGGACTGAGCTCAGTGGTTGAGCGAGCAGTATGATACTAAACCCTGTTTATGTTAGTAGTACAAACCCCTACAGCTACAGTGTGCCTGAGCTATGTGGGAATAAGGCATTGTTTGCACAAGGAGTTCAGGCACCAATCTAAACAGTAATTTTAAAGGGGCAAGTGCAAGAAACTGTTTTATCAGAACATGAAGCCAACATAGAACAATTCTGCTGCTGGTCCAGTTTCCTCCAGCATAAATGTAAGGAGTTTTAGCTACAGGTTTCTTCAAGGTCCATAGGCCATATCCATCTCCCACCACTCATGGTAGTCTTCCTCTTTAAAAGGAGGAAGGATGGCCTTGTAATTAAGGCACTGGACTGAAAATCAGGAGAACTAAGTCCAATTTCTAGCTCTGCTAGAGGCTCCCTAAATGAACTGAGTAAGTTTATGGCTCACTTCTTGAACTGTAGTGGAAATGGGGTGTTAAGAGGATAAAGCTGTACCTACATGGGAGATGTCAGAGTCTACACAGGGCCTAAGAATAGCTATATACGTAGGACCAGACGCCAGCATATCAAGTTCAGCAAGCTACGTTTCGTGGTGAAAACAGGACTCACGCAGTTAAATGGCAGGAGAGTTGGATCAGGGATCCTCCACTACAGAGAACGTTTGCTATTCATCAGTCGATCTTTAAGGACATAGGAAGCTACTGAGGAGGAGTGGATGATGGAGGAAAAATCTTCCAGATGAATTTTAATATCTTTTCCTAAAAAGTTCAGTTTTGAAAGAAACCTGTCCTTTGGGAAGAGCCATGGGACATTAAAAAGATTAATGAAAGCCAAGCTGTGGCCAGAAAGGTTGCAGGGGGTGTGGGGAAGAACAGTCTTGCAGCAGTCACTCAGGAAGCCGATCAAGATCCCATCTGGAGGGGCAAGAGGCCAAGTCACAGAACAGATGGAAACGAAGCAACAGCTGGTGGAAACCCGCTTTCATGTGTAAAGTTTGCTCTTTGGAGAATTTTGCTCTCCAACTTTGAGGGCATCATTATGCTAATAGCTCCTCCCCCTACAACACTTGAGAGAGAGCCTGTGCACTCAGGAGCAGGCGTTCCCCAGCTCTCAGTGATGCTGGTTAATTAACAAGGGCACTTTCGACATTTAGAAGCTGCTGTCACAAAACCTTGGCATGGTTTTAGCAGCAGAGGCTCTTGTTTCTTCAACAGCAGAGGGGGTGGGATGAAAGAGAATTAATTTGGCCCCAAGTGGTTAAGCAGATGGGATGAAAACTGCAGAGCTCAGGACTTTGTTACATATACCTAAATTTGCCCTTTCTATTTTAAATAGTGCTGATGGAGAGAAAAGATTACAGGCTGTACAAGTTGGGTACATTAATGAAAACTAGAACCTCTCTCATTGCTTCACCAACCATGTTCTGGAGACCCATTCTCCTAGGGGGAGGTGGGGATTTCTCTTTTCAATATTGTCAGTCAATCCTGTGCTTTTGCTACACTGCACCAAACTCAGACCGAGGAAACAAAGACTGGCACTTTTCTTTGGAGTATGGTGGAGGAGGAATGCTAATTGTAATATTTCTAAACACTGAGAAGGCTGCAAGGTTGCAGAGAACAAGGCTTTCCAAGAACAATCAGATGACTGCTTTGAAATAAAGGTCAAAAAAGTGACTTGTCTCCTTTTCTTTAATAAAGGTATGAAGTGTTTCTCCCATTAAGACTTGAATTTCTCCCTGCTACTGGGATCCATTAATGCAATTTTGATTACAGAAAAAAAAGAGTGCTAAACTCTTGATTAAAATGAACATATTTTAAAACACTTCAAAATTAAAAAAACAATACTCATTTCTTTCCCCAGGCACCCATCCTGAGTCCAGTTTCATAATAGATGCTGGGGTACAAGACAATAAGTTAAAGAGTTCATTCCAATTTTGCAGAGTTCAAAAGTCTTCCTAATGTGTTGTCGTCTTTGATCCCTTCCCAAATTTGGCATCAAGTCCAAGACCTGCAGATAAATGAGAAAAAAATTCTAAGGGAAAGCCCAAGGCCTTCCTTAAATAAGTACAATCAGACCTCTCTATAGCTCCAGATCTAACTGATGCCGAATTACTTGAGAGACAGTGGGTACCTGTGAATTTTTTTTAAAGAGTCCAAAAAAGGTCTCCCAAATCAGTTGGATCTGTGACCATAGCAACGGCCTCAAAGATATCCCCATCCCTCCCACTTCCCCTCCCCAAAACACAGATCGTGCTTTTGTCAGCAAGCTTGTCCAAGAAAATCCATTGTCCAAAATCCTGTCAACCCATCCCCCCAGTCTATACTCCATCACTCTAATGGATAAGGAAAAGACTTTAAAAAAAAAAAAAAAGCCAGGCTTCCAGGACTTACCCATGAATACCAGGATAGTCCCCACCCACTGCATCATGCTGATTGGGTTGGCAAATAGAATGACGGATGCTAAAATGGTGAAGAATTTGCGGGTTGTGGTGATGATTGAACAAGTTAAGGGTCCAAAGTATACCACAGTCATGAAGATGAAACTCTGAGAGAGAGAGAGAGAGAGAGAGAGATTCAGTCTGTCTGAGAAGGCAAGATCTCCAACATGAAGATCCATCTTAAACATTTTAAGGGAATCTTTTGGCAAAGAACAAATCCCAACCACAACCTGAAGACGACTTACAAGAATTTGTACACAACCTAGACATTCTTGATCTGAAAATGCTGGTTGAACAGTGAGCTAGGAACAATCAGATATGGCAGGAAGACTAGACAACTTCATATTTCTGTCCCACAAGTAAACAATATCTGGGACATTCTATGAGCAGGTTGCACAGAGGAGCCAAGAGGCCAGTGAAGAAGCTTGGCAACATGTGACCTCCAGAAGAGGTAAGCGGAATGTCCGGGTTCCAGTAACACAGACACAGGTAACTAACCGCTTTCATGTTCTCTCCGCAGGTACCATTGCGGAGAGTGGACCAGATGATATGTCTGGGGCGAGAAAGCAGAAGGAGACTCCGCTGGTTGGAAGGCATGAGATGCGATGTCCTGAGGTTGGGGGTTCCACGACCACCACTCCCAAGAGGAGAAGGTGGGTGGTGGTGGTCGGGGACTCTCTCCTCCGGGGGACTGAGTCATCTATCTGCCGCCCTGACCGGGAAAACCGAGAAGTCTGCTGCTTGCCGGGGGCTAAGATTCGCGATGTGACGGAGAGACTGCCGAGACTCATCAAGCACTCGGATCGCTACCCCTTCCTGCTTCTCCACGTGGGCACCAATGATACTGCCAAGAATGACCTTGAGCAGATCACTGCGGACTACGTGGCTCTGGGAAGAAGGATAAAGGAGTTGGAGGCGCAAGTGGCGTTCTCGTCCATCCTCCCCGTGAAAGGAAAAGGCCTGGGTAGGGACCGTCGAATCGTGGAAGTCAACGAATGGCTACGCAGGTGGTGTCGGAGAGAAGGCTTTGGATTCTTTGACCATGGGATGGTGTTCCATGAAGGAGGAGTGCTGGGCAGAGACGGGCTCCATCTTACGAAGAGAGGGAAGAGCATCTTTGCCAGCAGGCTGGCTAACCTAGTGAGGAGGGCTTTAAACTAGGTTCACCGGGGGAAGGAGACCAAAGCCCTGAGGTAAGTGGGAAAGCGGGATACCAGGAGGAAGCACAGGCAGAAATGTCTGTGAGGGGAGGGCTCCTGCCTCATACTGGGAATGAGGGGCAATCAACAGGTTATCTCAAGTGCTTATATACGACTGCACAAAGCCTTGGAAACGAGCAGGGAGAACTGGAGGTCCTGGTGATGTCAAGGAACTATGATGTGATTGGAATCACAGAGACTTGGTGGGATAACTCACATGACTGGAGTACTGTCATGGATGGTTATAAACTGTTCAGGAAGGACAGGCAGGGCAGAAAAGGTGGGGGAGTAGCACTGTATGTAAGGGAGCAGTATGACTGCTCAGAGCTCCGGTACGAAACTGTAGAAAAACCTGAGTGTCTCTCGATTAAGTTTAGAAGTGTGTGCAACAAGAGTGATGTAGTGGTGGGAGTCTGCTATAGACCACCGGACCAGGGGGATGAGATAGATGAGGCTTTCTTCCGACAGCTCACGGAAGCTACTAGATCGCATGCCCTGATTCTCATGGGTGACTTTAATTTTCCTGATATCTGCTGGGAGAGCAATACAGCGGTGCATAGACAATCCAGGAAGTTTTTGGAAAGCGTAGGGGACAATTTCCTGGCGCAAGTGCTAGAGGAGCCAACTAGGGGGGGCGCTTTTCTTGACCTGCTGCTCACAAACCGGGTAGAATTAGTGGGGGAAGCAAAAGTGGATGGGAATCTGAGAGGCAGTGACCATGAGTTGGTTGAGTTCAGGATCCTGACGCAGGGAAGAAAGGTAAGCAGCAGGATACAGACCCTGGACTTCAGGAAAGCAGACTTCGACTCCCTCAGGGAACGGTTGGCCAGGATCCCTGGGGGACTAACTTGAAGGGGAAAGGAGTCCAGGAGAGCTGGCTGTATTTCAAGGAATCCCTGTTGAGGTTACAGGGACAAACCATCCCAATGAGTCGAAAGAATAGTAAATATGGCAGGCGACCAGCTTGGCTTAATAGTGAAGGATCTTAAACATAAAAAACATAAACATAAACAAGAAGCTTACAAGAAGTGGAAGGTTGGACATATGACCAGGGAAGAGTATAAAAATATTGCTTGGGCATGTAGGAATGAAATCAGGAGGGCCAAATCGCACCTGGAGCTGCAGCTAGCGAGAGATGTCAAGAGTAACAAGAAGGGTTTCTTCAGGTATGTTGGCAACAAGAAGAAACCCAAGGAAAGTGTGGGCCCCTTACTGAATGAGGGAGGCAACCTAGTGACAGAGCATGTGGAAAAAGTAATGTACTCAATGCTTTTTTTGCCTCTGTTTTCACTAACAAGGTCAGCTCCCAGACTGCTGCGCTGGGCATCACAAAATGGGGAATAGATGGCCAGCCCTCTGTGGAGATAGAGGTGGTTAGGGACTATTTAGAAAAGCTGGAGGTGCACAAGTCCATGGGGCCGGATGAGTTGCATCCGAGAGTGCTGAAGGAATTGGCAGCTGTGATTGCAGAGCCATTGGCCATAGTCTTTGAAAACTCGTGGCGAACGGGGGAAGTCCCGGATGACTGGAAAAAGGCTAATGTAGTGCCAATCTTTAAAAAAGGGAAGAAGGAGGATCCTGGGAACTACAGGCCAGTCAGCCTCACCTCAGTCCCTGGAAAAATCATGGAGCAGGTCCTCAAAGAATCAATCTTGAAGTACTTGCATGAGAGGAAAGTGATCAGGAACAGCCAGCATGGATTCACCAAGGGAAGGTCATGCCTGACTAATCTAATCGCCTTTTATGATGATATTACTGGTTCTGTGGATGAAGGGAAAGCAGTGGATGTATTGTTTCTTGACTTTAGCAAAGCTTTTGACACGGTCTCCCACAGTATTCTTGTCAGCAAGTTAAGGAAGTATGGGCTGGATGAATGCACTATAAGGTGGGTAGAAAGCTGGCTAGATTGTCGGGCTCAACGGGTAGTGATCAATGGCTCCATGTCTAGTTGGCAGCCAGTATCAAGTGGAGTGCCCCAAGGGTCGGTCCTGGGGCCGGTTTTGTTCAATATCTTCATAAATGATCTGGAGGATGGTGTGGATTGCACTCTCAGCAAATTTGCGGATGATACTAAACTGGGAGGAGTGGTAGATACGCTGGAGGGGAGGGATAGGATACAGAAGGACCTAGACAAATTGGAGGATTGGGCCAAAAGAAATCTGATGAGGTTCAATAAGGATAAGTGCAGGGTCCTGCACTTAGGATGGAAGAATCCAGTGCACCGCTACAGACTAGGGACTGAATGGCTAGGCAGCAGTTCTGCGGAAAAGGACCTAGGGGTGACGTGGACGAGAAGCTGGATATGAGTCAGCAGTGTGCCCTTGTTGCCAAGAAGGCCAATGGCATTTTGGGATGTATAAGTAGTGGAATAGCGAGCAGATCGAGGGACGTGATCGTTCCCCTCTATTCGACATTGGTGAGGCCTCATCTGGAGTACTGTGTCCAGTTTTGGACCCCACACTACAAGAAGGATGTGGATAAATTGGAGAGAGTCCAGCGAAGGGCAACAAAAATGATTAGGGGTCTAGAACACATGACTCATGAGGAGAGGCTGAGGGAGCTGGGATTGTTTAGCCTGCAGAAGAGAAGAATGAGGGGGGATTTGATAGCTGCTTTCAACTACCTGAAAGGGGGTTCCAAAGAGGATGGCTCTAGACTGTTCTCAATGGTAGCAGATGACAGAACGAGGAGTAATGGTCTCAAGTTGCAGTGGGGGAGGTTTAGATTGGATATTAGGAAAAACTTTTTCACTAAGAGGGTGGTGAAACACTGGAATGCGTTACCTAGGGAGGTGGTAGAATCTCCTTCCTTAGAGGTTTTTAAGGTCAGGCTTGACAAAGCCCTGGCTGGGATGATTTAACTGGGAATTTGTCCTGCTTCGAGCAGGGGGTTGGACTAGATGACCTTAAGGGGTCCCTTCCAACCCTGATATTCTATGATTCTATGTTCTTTGGTCATCAAGTGCCCGGGGTAAGGGAACCAGAAAGTTACTTACCTGACCCAGTGCACTTGTCAGGCCAAACAGCAGGATGTTGTAGAGGATGCTGGGGTAGCGTTCAGCAAAACTCAGGAATTCCCAGAGCTCTCCAGTGAACAAGATACCTGCAGAAAGTTTTAAGAGAGCAGGATGAACTCAAGCCAGAGACATCCTGGGCAGACAGGGCCAGAGCATTCATACTCCTAGCTCACATTCACTGATCAGACAACAGATACAGACAGCGAAGACTTATCTCCACCCAGAGAATACCAGTGGCAAAGAACTTTCAGTCATTGCACCATACCAGATAACTTGTTTTGGAAGAGAAAACAGCAAGTTTGCTACCCCCTCAGGATTTAAACAAGTAACATCCAGGAGTTAAGTTCACTTTGCTGCCTCAGTTTTGCAGCTCTATGCACAATTGCTGTCTTCCTGTACCCACTTTGCCTAAACTCATTGCATTTGCAGCCAGCATAAGGGGTGCCTGGAGATCAGTGAGAGGAATCAGATGCTACAGCAGGATGTAAGAATGTCATCTTAGCAAGGAACATGTCCTTCACATTCCAGATGTCATCTACACTTTTAAACTTGGCCTCAGCTATTAATGGAACAGATGAAACAAACATCACAGTCAGTGTTACTCTCATGACAAGACGACTGTACCTTGCACTATGTATCCCGATTCTCAAGACAGCCACCAACAATCTCACTCACACACACACACACACACACACACACACCTTAAATAGAAATAGATGTGATCCCAGTCTTTGCCAAAACAAGAGAGCCACCAAATTGTAGCCTAGGAAGCTACAATCTATGCTACTGAGCCAGCCTGAAAGCAGGAACGTTTCAGAAGTGAATGCAGTTTTGGTAATAGCGCTTTAGGAGAAGCAGTGTCCCCTGGTGGCAATTTAAGAAACGACAATAAAATCTCCACAGATTAGGTTTAAAACAAACAAAAAGCAGCTCTGCAAGACATACTAGGCCCTTTTTAGAACAAGAGATGAGGGTCCTGCCTAGAGGATCTTACAAATCAGTCTTCAGGCCAGGTCGCTAGGGCTTCCTCAGATGTTCCTTACCAGCCCCCAGGAACAAGGTGGACCATAGATTAACATTTAGCATCATGTGATTGGAACCAGTTTGGTAATGAGCTCTCATATGGTCCTGAGACACGCCTGTCAGTCCATCCAATGTCAGTGACAGCAGCTAAGAGGAGGGGGGGAAAAAAAAAGATTGAAAACCAGAAGAGAACTCTCTGCCACCTACTCCCTTCCTGGCACATGCATTTAATTACTCCTCAGGGCATTCTGTGCCTAAAAATTATGTGCATGGTATTTTAAAATTTTGCAAAATTCTGCATATTTTATTTGTCAAATAAATGAGGAGGCTCCAGCATGGCATTGGGGAGCACGGGCCACTGGCTACACTGAGGTGGGAGATCACTTTGCAGTCGTCCCCCCCTCCCCCAGGACATGGACTCAGCATTGAGGCTGCATCCAACCCTGACACAGCACAAGGACCAGCCCTGCCCCTCCGTGCCAGGTGCAGGCAGGCTCAGCAAAGCAGGATCCAAGTGGAGGGGGAGGGGGAAGGCTTAGTATGGGGGGATCCAGGTGTGGGTTGAGGGTTCTGTTTGGGGCGATCTGGGTGCAGGTGGCTCTGTGGGGAATCTGTGTGTGTGTGTGTGTGTGTGTGTGGTGGGGAGAAATCAGGATATACAGGGGGGTTCTGGGTGCAACGGTAATGGGACTCTGCAGGGGGGTCCAGGTGAAGGTGGTTGGGGCTCAGTGGGGGGGTCTGGGTGGGAGAGAGCTCGGCAGGGGGTCTGGAAGTGGGGAGCTCAGTCGGGGGGGTCCAGGTGCTGGGGGGTCCAGGTGCAACTGGTTGGGGCTCATTAGGGTGGGGAGCTGGCTGGTTCATTGGGGTGGTCCAGGTGCAGGGGGAGTGGGGGAGGTGTTGAGGCTCAGGAGAATCTAGACACACAAGAGCTTCCTGCAGCTGGGGGAGAAATCTGGGAGTGGATCTGACCTAGCCCCAGATGCCATGCAGGGGAAGAGGAAGTCCCATCCTCCCCAGCCCAGCCTTGAGTAGCAGCTGAGCCTGGTGCAGGGTAGGAGCCACCAGCCAGATCTTTTCCCACTCCCGCCCCCTGCCTCACAGTGATTTACCTCTCTGCCGGCTGCCCTGGGCACCCAAAACATACTGCTGGGGAGGGTTGTATGACTGCTCTTGTGGCTTCCCTTTACTTCCCTGCCAGAAAGTCATTTTTCTGTGGGGAAGCAAAGAAATCTACGAGGGACATAAATTCTGCATATGTACAGTGGTGCAGAATCCCCCCAGGAGTGGCATTTGAATTCTATAGGTTTCTTGCTTCCACCTGCTTATTTAAAAACAGTTCAGAGGGCATTCTGAGGAGGCGCCAGTGTTTCACCCCACATCACAATGTGATAGTGTGCAAGGATGTCCCTCTTTGCACCAGAGGGTACCCAAGCATTCCAACGCTGGCTTTGCCAATCCCTCATGGTGGGCAGATCCAGGCAGAAGCCTGTACCTTGTTTGTTTGTAATTGTTTTCTCCTCTTGTACCTTTCACCAAGACAAAACCTTGGAACTACTTATGCTTCAACAGCTCAGTACTTACCAGGAGGAGTTCTCCATAGCCAAAGATGTGGCTGTCCTCACCGTCACCTCCCCTTTTAGGTTTGTACATGAACAGAGCCACGCCTGTTACTATCAGCAGGACACACAGGTATTTGGCTAGTGGGTATTTCTTCCTCAGCACCGTCACCCCTAAGAGCATGACTGAAAAGAAAAGAGGATATGGTAAAGTGCTCCCAAAAACCCTCTACTAGGAATCTAATGACTCTGTGTCCAGTTCTGGATCTAATTGGGATGTGCACAGATCGTTTGTTATCCGCGCTACTTGGCGTGGAGCTATTGTGTGAGCAGCTGGACTGTTTCTGGGAATGCAATCCACAGACTGCTCATGGCATGAGAAACACACACAGCTCACCTGGAATGGGCTTACAGGACTTCCCAAGGACCTGTAAGAGAAAGAGTATCTTAACTAGCTGCATGCTACAGCCTTCCCCACACCAGGCAAGACGGCTACAGAAACACAGGAACTGCCATGTTGGATCAGACCCAGGGTCCATCTAGTTCAGTATCCGGTTTCTGATGGTGGTCAGCATCAGAAACCTCGCAGTAGGCAGATGGGGGATCAGCTACCCCCTCCCCAGTGCAGGTTTCTGACACTGGCTTAAACCCTGAAACATGAGGATTTTTCCTTCTCCCAGATTGTTTTTTAAGCATTTCCTGTTATCCATGTGGATGGCTAGTCCCTATCCTTAGAATCACTGGTTTCAGAGTAACAGCCATGTTAGTCTGTATTCGCAAAAAGAAAAGGAGTACTTGTGGCACCTTAGAGACTAACCAATTTATTTGAGCATAAGCTTTCGTGAGCTACAGCTCACTTCATTGGAATCACTAACTCCACCACCACTTGGCCTTGTAGGGATAGAGTAAAAAGAAAAGCAATAGAACACCGTCCTCCTCATTGCCACTCTTGCAGGGCAACAAGAGTTAAAACTGCAGCATCCTCCACGGTCAATGTTTTTTAGTGACTTACTCTTTAATTAGAACGATTTCCTATCACAGTGCATTGATGGATCATGTAAGCATCCTCCATACCAAGAGTGCAGAATTAGAATTTGGAATAGTCCTCAATAGGGAAAGGGCAAATCTGTAAAAGGGAATTTTTACAACGCAACCTTCTCCCTAACGCTCGTCCTCCTGCCTTTCTTCACCTGGGTTGGATAGTTGACGAACTGCAGAGCTGAGTTGCTGGAAACCATAGCACCCAGATAGGAGAGTGAGCAAGCTGCATACAACCAGTTCTGGGTCCGATCAACCCTGACGGCGTCAAAAAACTGGATCACTGTGGAGAAGACAAAATGTACTAGAAACACACACAAGCTGATGTGACTGGACATTGGCATCATAAGGTTATTTTATAATGCCATCGAGATACAAAAGCCACAAAGTATCTACAGCAGAGGGGAGACGGAGATCTGGAGAGTTTAAGACCACTCCATCTTTTCCGCTCATATGCTCTCTGAGGCAAAGGAGGTATACTGAATTCCTGAAACCCGCTGGGGCAGAAGGAAGATGGAAAAAACCAAGGGAATATGTATAGAACCTCTTACAGGAGAGGAAAGCTTGGACATCCTAGTGGTCTATTCTGACCCTTCCCAACAATAAAACCACACTGAATGAAAAAAAATTTAGAATCTGGTTTTATGCAGTGTCTTTCATTTATAAAATTCTTTATTAAATCAAGTTAGCCAGTACTAGTGCAATGTTTCTGCAAACAAATGGAAAAGCCACTGTGTGCTCAGCAAAAGCTCACAGTCCCTTGGAAGTTGTGACTTCGGCAACTGTTGATATTGGGAGTGTAACCTGGACTACAGGTAACCACTAGGTGGGCCCCCTGACTCTGGAAGAGAGTCCCTTCCCAGCCCAGAGGAGAAGAAAGTGGGACGGGAGTCAGGGTCAAAGAAGTCCCAGTGCGGAAAAGCAAGGGGTGACATACCGGTTGTTCTGGAACACTTACCTAACCTCGCAAAGACGGCATTGATCACGCATTGAATGAAGACCAAGGACAAAGCGTATTTGAACTTTTCCTGCTTGGCACCTTCTCCATATTTACCTCTAGTTCTGTGGGAACAAACAAACGAAGCAGGAGATTGAGGAGGGTGAGAGATACAGCGAGTGAGACTACAGCATAAGGCATGGCACACATTTACTCAGGCTTTCTTCCCAGGTGACTCAGCCCAACAGCTACCAACCTTTTTACACAAAGGTGTAGCAAACGGTGCCCTCAGTTTTACCTGCCAGTCCCCCCACCTTCCACTCAGCTGTGCTTGCTCTCAGCCTGCAGTGGACTGAGGCTTCTCCAAACCCTAGTCACACAGCTGGGAAAGAAACTCCAGCCCAACATCAGATCCTAAGATGTCCTCTCTTCTGGGCATCCTACCAGAAAGCAAGAAATGTCCAGGTTCTGCCATTGTGGAGAAAGCGGCGGAGGTCCCCAGACTAGGAGAGGAGACTTCCCAATGGAAGGGTGCAACTTACATGTCCTCATGTAAGACCCAAATACCTTGGAATAGGAATCACTTACATGCTCTGCTGTAAACAGTCCAGGCTGGGAGGGGCTCTTACATTCTCTGTTGCAAGATGCAGGCCGAGGGGCTCCCCAGTGCCTGGGCAGAAGAGGCACTAGGCAGGGGTCACTCACATGCTCTCCTGCAGGGAGCCGGGGGGGGGGGGGGGGGTCACTCACATGCTCTCCTGCAGGGAGCCGGGGGGGGGGGGGGGTCACTCACATGCTCTCCTGCAGGGAGCCGGGGGGGGGGGGGGGTCACTCACATGCTCTCCTGCAGGGAGCCGGGGGGGGGGGGGTCACTCACATGCTCTCCTGCAGGGAGCCGGGGGGGGGGGGGGGTCACTCACATGCTCTCCTGGGGCCCGTTTTGTTCAATATCTTCATAAATGATCTGGAGGATGGTGTGGATTGCACTCTCAGCAAATTTGCGGATGATACTAAACTGGGAGGAGTGGTAGATACGCTGGAGGGCAGGGATAGGATCCAGAGGGACCTAGACAAATTGGAGGATTGGGCCAAAAGAAATCTGATGAGGTTCAATAAGGATAAGTGCAGGGTCCTGCACTTAGGACGGAAGAACCCAATGCACCGCTACAGACTAGGGACCGAATGGCTAGGCAGCAGTTCTGCGGAAAAGGACCTAGGGGTGACAGTGGACGAGAAGCTGGATATGAGTCAGCAGTGTGCCCTTGTTGCCAAGAAGGCCAATGGCATTTTGGGATGTATAAGTAGGGGCATAGCGAGCAGATCGAGGGACGTGATCGTCCCCCTCTATTCGACATTGGTGAGGCCTCATCTGGAGTACTGTGTCCAGTTTTGGGCCCCACACTACAAGAAGGATGTGGATAAATTGGAGAGAGTCCAGCGAAGGGCAACAAAAATGATTAGGGGTGTGGAACACATGACTTATGAGGAGAGGCTGAGGGAACTGGGATTGTTTAGTCTGCGGAAGAGAAGAATGAGGGGGGATTTGATAGCTGCTTTCAACTACCTGAAAGGGGGTTCCAAAGAGGATGGTTCTAGACTATTCTCAGTGGTGGAAGAGGTCAGGACAAGGAGTAATGGTCTCAAGTTGCAGTGGGGGAGGTTTAGGTTGGATATTAGGAAAAACTTTTTCACTAGGAGGGTGGTGAAACACTGGAATGCGTTACCTAGGGAGGTGGTGGAATCTCCTTACTCAGAAGTTTTTAAGGTCAGGCTTGACAAAGCCCTGGCTGGGATGATTTAATTGGGGATTGGTCCTGCTTTGAGCAGGGGGTTGGACTAGATGACCTTCAGGGGTCCCTTCCAACCCTGATATTCTATGATTCTCCTGCAGGGAGCCCGGGGGGGGGTGGTGGTGTCACTCACATGCTCTCCTGCAGGATGCGGGGGGGGGGGGGGTCACTCACATGCTCTCCTGCAGGATGCCGGGGGGGCCCGGGGGGGTCACTCACATGCTCTCCTGCAGGATGCCGGGCGGGGGTGAGCCGGGGGGGGGCCTGGGGGGTCACTCACATGCTCTCCTGCAGGATGCCGGGGGGGGAAGCCGGGGGGGGGTCACTCACATGCTCTCCTGCAGGATGCCGGGGGGGGGGAGCCGGGGGGGGGTCACTCTCATGCTCTCCTGCAGGATGCCGGGGGGGGGGGGAGCCGGGGGGGGTCACTCTCATGCTCTCCTGCAGGATGCCGGGGGGGCCCGGGGGGGTCACTCACATGCTCTCCTGCAGGATGCCGGGCGGGGGTGAGCCGGGGGGGGAGCCGGGGGGGGTCACTCTCATGGTCTCCTGCAGGATGCCGGGGGGGGAGCCGGGGGGGGTCACTCTCATGCTCTCCTGCAGGATGCCGGGGGGGGGGGAGCCGGGGGGGGTCACTCTCATGCTCTCCTGCAGGATGCCGGGGGGGGTCACTCTCATGCTCTCCTGCAGGATGCCGGGGGGGGGGGGTGAGCCGGGGGGGGTCACTCACATGCCCTCCTGCAGGATGCTGGGGGGGTCGAGCCGGGGGGGGGGGTCACTCACATGCTCTCCTGCAGGATGCCGGGGGGGTGGGGGGTGAGCCGGGGGGGGGTCACTCACATGCTCTCCTGCAGGATGCCGGGGGGGTGGGGGGTGAGCCGGGGGGGGGTCACTCACATGCTCTCCTGCAGGATGCCGGGGGGGGTGAGCCGGGGGGGGTCACTCACATGCTCTCCTGCAGGATGCCGGGGGGGGGGTGAGCCGGGGGGGGGTCACTCACATGCTCTCCTGCAGGATGCCGGGGGGGGGGGAGCCGGGGGGGGTCACTCACATGCTCTCCTGCAGGATGCCGGGCGGGGGAGCCGGGGGGGGTCACTCACATGCTCTCCTGCAGGATGCCCGGGGGGGGGGGAGCCGGGGGGGTCACTCTCATGCTCTCCTGCAGGATGCTGGGGGGGGGGGGTGAGCCGGGGGGGGTCACTCACATGCTCTCCTGCAGGATGCCGGGGGGGGGTCGAGCCGGGGGGGGGTCACTCACATGCTCTCCTGCAGGATGCCGGGGGGGGGGGGTGAGCCGGGGGGGCCCGGGGGGGTCACTCACATGCTCTCCTGCAGGATGCCGGGGGGGGGTGAGCCGGGGGGGCCCGAGCCGGGGGGGCCCGGGGGGGTCACTCACATGCTCTCCTGCAGGATGCCGTAGTAGAAGTAGCAGACGAAGACGCCCAGGAAGCAGACCGGCAGGCGGAGCCGCTCGGGCAGCAGGGGGCCGGGGCCGCTCCCGCTCGCTCCCATGGCGGCGGCGCGGGGCCCGCTCAGGGCAGGCGGCACCTCCAGGCGCACATCGCGGAGCGGAGCCGGGCGCAGCGGCGGCGCAGGGGGCCTCATAAAAGCTGCTCGGGACAGCCAGTCTGCCGGGACCCGCCCGCGGCCGGCTGGGGCTGCCCGCAGCGTTGCCGGCCCGGGCGAGGCAGGGAGAGCGGGAGAGGAAGGGGCGGTGGTCCCGGCTGCCGGGCCGAGAGGGCGCTGCTGGCCCACACGGGGCTAATCCGCCCGTCGCTGCCTGCTGTTCCCCGCAGCCGAGCCCCAGTACAGCAGCTTTTTGATCAGGCAGCGCCTAGTTCCCTAAAGCCCGGGGGCCCTTCCATAGCTCGGGGGCGCTGTGGTGACGTATTCTCATGTGGAGCTCACGGATTGGCCCCCCCGGCTCGAAGGCGGAACCAGGAGATCGGTTCCTGGCTTGGTTTTAGCGTCAGTCGGACGCAAAGGCTGTCGGAGCCTCTCTGACCCCGCCCGGGCGCATGCGCCGCAGCAGGTGGTAGCAGGTGATGCTACCAGGGAAGCCTCAGCCCTGGGAGCCTGTAAGGGGGAGGAAGAGGCAGGCGGCGGGGGGGCCGGTAGAAAGCGCGTGGGGGGAGGAGGAAGAGGCAGGCAGGGGAGGGGCCGGTAGAAAGCGGGGGGGGGAGGAGGAAGAGGCAGGCGGCGGGGGGGCCGGTAGAAAGCGGGGGGGGGGAAGGAGGAAGAGGCAGGCAGGGGAGGGGCCGGTAGAAAGCGGGGGGGGGAAGGAGGAAGAGGCAGGCAGGGGAGGGGCCGGTAGAAAGCGGGGGGGGGAGGAAGAGGCAGGCGGGGGGGGCGGTAGAAAGCGGGGGGGGGAAGGAGGAAGAGGCAGGCAGGGGAGGGGCCGGTAGAAAGCGGGGGGGGGAGGAAGAGGCAGGCGGGGGGGGGCGGTAGAAAGCGGGGGGGGGGGAGGAAGAGGCAGGCGGGGGGGGGGGCGGTAGAAAGCGGGGGGGGGGGCGGTAGATCTTGTAGAAGGCCCCTGTGGCCTGGGCCACAATCCATTTAGTGCATGGGCCAGTCACCTCGATGTACATGTCCTGGGTGTGTTGTTTTTCTTTTAGTGGTAGAACCACATGCCCTGACACCACCCCCACCCCACCCCCTGCCAACGTGAGATGCCCTGGCCAGCATGTGCAGGGATGACCTCGCATCCTTTTCCAATAGCACCAGCCCCCACATCCACCGTACCGCCCTTTGGGCCACAACTTCAGCCTCCCCTGCACCCCTGTGAAGGAGTGAAGCACTAGCCCCCGGGCTACAGCTGGGGGGGCAGGGTACGGTAGTACAGGATCCTGCAGCCTGTGACTTCAGCAACTTGGGCTCTGCCCCCTGCAGTAGTTTCCCCACAGAAGAGCAAGTCACCTTCAAGCCCCGCCCGTGGACTAAGCCCACCTCATCTAAAGCAGCAGGCTGAGGCCCGTGGTCGGCAGCTCCATGGAAGTTTTCCAGCCAGCACAGTAAGCTCGTTGATGTAGAAAACAAGAGCTTTCCCAGCAGCTGCTCTGAGCCTGTAGTGTGAACTGCCTGAGGAAGGAGGGACTTTCCCAACCCCCACCATCTTCCACCCCAGTTGCCATCTCTACTACAGCCCGAGCACGGGGGACATTTAGAAAACAACCCAAAACAAAGTCCTCTGTTGCACATAGTTCTCCCCTGGTGATAAGAATCGGTGCAGAATCAAGTAACCTGCCTACCTCACACAGTAAGTCTCGCTGAGATAGGAATTGAACCTAGGTCACTTGAAGTTCAGTCCACTACTCACTTCTTGTCTTGCTGGGGTCAGAACCTAGTTTCTCCTGTTCCAAAAGCAGAGGCTACTGGCACTAAAGACAAAGCATCATTACCTATGTAAGGAGTCTAGTCCAGTACATCTAGAAGTGGTACATATTACCCTATTCAGGTATAGCATCAAGTCTTGTCCAGAAAGCAAATGAACAGAGGCAAATCCTAACTCTGGGCTTTAAACCCCTACACAACTGAAAATAGGTATGAAGCAGAAGGGATTTCCTGCTTACATGGTGTTCATTTTGGGGTCACAAAACAGGCATAAGACAGCCCTAGGACATTGCCCTCATAAGGGAGAGCCTGGGCAGGCAGAGGGCCTGTTCTACCCCCCCTGCAAGAGACACCTCACAGGAGAGGTTTTCATGACAGCCGTTCGCCAGCAGTGCATAGGGGCTATTGTAGGTGGGGTGCAAGTGGGATCAGTTCTGATAGTTCTCTTAACCTTCAGCGAGGGGTACATCCTACCCTGAAGCATAGCCACCTTCCCCACCCTCACATAGGGCTTATCACATGCCCACTGATGAATCACCCCCCCCTGCCCCCCAAATCTACAAATACTACAATTACACTGCATTGCAGGTTCTCATTCCTTGTGTTTTTAAAAAGGAGCATCTGCTGTGTTTCCATTAACATGCACCAGCACAAGGAATGTTCTCTTCCCTCCCCCTTTTAAAAAGAAACTCTTAACTCCAACAGGCCCTTTTCCATAGCTCTGCCTTCTGCTTGGGGATTTGTGTAGGGACCACATCCTGCATTTAGCAGCATGGGATGTTCAATTTGCTTTTCTTCAGACTAAAGCCAGAGGTTTGGGAAATACCAATGCAGAATCTTAGTACACCTGTAGAAAGCAGGATGGGGTTGGGGTTGTTCTGCAGAGATTCACCTTGAAGATAGATTTTTAGAAACCGTATCAGTGTTGAGATTAGCATTTTGCCATCTTGCACATTCAAACTACTTGATTTGCTGTAATTACCCTTTAGAAACTCCTAATCTGAAGCTGTTCTTACCATCTAGCAAGAATGGTTACCTCCTGCTAGGCTGACTCCCCCCACAGCTGCAAAACCCTTTATTTTTAAACACACAGCCTGCAGCTGAGAACAGGTTTGACTTCCCCACTAGGTCCACCTTCACAGGAGTGTGGAAGTGACACAGCCTCTAACTGACACGTACAGGGTTTGGAAGAGGTTGTACACCGATTGTCAGCGTGGTCATGTTGTTTAAAGAGGCACAGTACTTTCCCAAATTTAGAAGCGTCAGAAGTGGCTTCATGAAGTTGAATCCCAATAAAAAGCTTCTATTTAAACATGCTTGTCTGTAACCTAAAGAGTGCAGCACTGTGCTACGATGCAAGAACCAGCAAATCCAACTGAACTGTATATGGGCACGCTCTAAGATGATGGGGAAGGTATATTTATTAGAACTTAATGTTAACAGTGCTACAGAAACTGCTTTGTGATTTTAGAACCCAATTACATCCTTTACATTTGAGTCAGGGCTTTTAGTTACCAGACCCACCTCTCCAATATTAAAGAACACAATGGAGGATTAACTATACTAGTGGGGTTCTGGAGGAGAAAAATATATGGAGGCAGTGAATGCTTTTTAAGTTGTCATAATGCCTCCCTACAACTGGAAAGATCAACCTGGCCTGCAATCTCCAAGCCCCTCCCTCAATGAACTCTGCTAAATTTACCCACGTGATATTGCAAATTGTAAAAATGATCTTTGTCCACTCAGTTCCAGAAGTCCAGGTTCAGGGACTAATTAGATTGTGAATAAAGAGCTCTTATGTAATTTAGTGTCTCCACATTGTCCATAGACTGGCAACAAAAACAGAAGTTCTATATGAACAACTACAGGTTAGACAAGAAATGAAATATTGCTGATGGAAGCATGGGGTTGTATTTTTCCTCTGGTTATCCAAACTTGCATTACTTAGCCAGGCAGCTCTGGTCTACATACAGCTTCCTGTCATTCAGAATCTTAACTTAACTGAATGGGGTATCTTCTGCTTTGTGTGTGCACAAATCCAAACATTTCACCATCATCAACACAGTAACCGGATAGCCCAGAGCCCTCAGAAAGCTTTGGGCATTTTTGTATACAGAACTAGTACACCATGCATCCAGTCCTAACTCTGGGTACAGGAGGAGGGATGATCAGTCTAGCTGGCTGTGGAGTTTATGGCTGAGGAGCATATTGCATGAACCAGGCCAGCTCTAGCTAGAACTAAACACAAGGCCCCGTGGTTTTCAATGCTGGCTTCCCCTTTCTATAGTCATTTTTTCCCCTCACTGCTTCTCTCTCCTTTCAATAGTAATTCTTTATTCAAATAATTCCAGACTTGACTGGAATGCAGACCAGTGAAAGGAGTCCTCCAGCAGGGCACTACCATCAAGATTTAATTGCACACCGGAGGAGAGGGGTGAAGTATGTCATTCAGTCTGCAGGCAGGGGGTGCAGAGAAATGAATGCACTAGCCATTTATGAGAAGCTCAGTGTTCCATGAGAAGGCCAGTTTTCCATCTTCCCTGAATCATACAGGAAGCTTGTAATCCGTGCATAGCACATACCAGCAGCCATGACATGTCTCAAACCAGAGCACTGAGTGATGGTGGGGCTTGTTCAGAGCACGGCAACCTCTATTACCCACTCCATTTGGAGTTAAATGATGGATTTACAGATTAACACAGCAAAGAACACTATTCCTGGGGCAGCACATGTACAATTGTGTTTCCTGGTGCCTAGTTGCTATCTCTGTTCTCCATACAGTTTAGCCTGGTTGACCACCTTTCCCCCCAGAGTCTGCAGTATGGCAGGTGTAGGTCAGAGATTCTGGTGCTGGCAGAACTGCAGGTAGAATGACTTGCAGTGTCAAGAAGAGGTTGTTGGAATTCACGTTTATAAGCAATCAAAAGTTTTTAAGACTACTTGGCTTGTTACTTAAAGAATCTTCCCATATCTCTCCCTGCCAAAAACACAAACTCATGACAGTGGTGCTTCATCAGAAGGTGGCAACAGCTGGAGAGCTGGGAGCAGTTTGGAACTCCTCTTGGTAGCAGAGCGTTCCCCCACTGCAAGATCAAATTCTGATTTAAGAACAGCTGAACAGAGGGACTCAAGGTTTCCAAATAAAAATAAAAGGTGGAACCTTGTTCACTGCACTTTCCCCTAATAAATCTGACATGTTCTGAGCTGAGGCCTGCAGCTTTCCCCGGCTCTGCATACCCAGCTCACTGGGTGAATGGTTGCCTGGCCTAGTGAGGTCCCTCTCACATTTTCAATAAGCCTTTGCTACCAACAGCTGCAGAGCTCCCCCAGTGCAGCACTAAAATGCCATGACCAACGTCAGGGAGTTAAAGCGAAGGAGATTGTTTTGCAGTTCATGCAGTAGGATGAAGCAGAGTTTATGTACGTAGGCGTTTTCCTCCAAGCCGGCTGCATTTCCTCTCCACAGCCTAATTTAGAAGCTGTATTCATACTGCTAAGATGAGCACACATCTTTAATACATTACAGAGAAGCAATTTTAACACTAGCTGCTGTTTAGCATTACTGAACTTATGTGGCTACAGTTTAGAAAGTTAGTCCTAAGCCTAAAAACAGGACAAGGGCCACCTGAGGTATAGCACGCTAGCCAGTCTCTTGTGCAGCATGTGCTCTGGAGCTATTGCATGTCTAGCAGATAGTAGCAAATAGCACTGAACCCCTCCCTTTGCTGTGTACCAGCCATGGGCTGGCAGGCACACATTCTAAGCTGAAGGTACCATGTCAACAGCTAGAGGCCATTGCAGCAGAAAATGCAGTCTATCCAGCCTGTTTGTCGTTTCAGCGGCCGTCGATTGAACTACCCAAAGATTCCAGTTTAGACTAAATACACTCAAACCCCAAAGAAAGAAAAGGAGCTTTGGATGCCTGGATTTTTTTTTTTTTTTTTTTTACTGGCAACACCAAGATCTGCAAAAAAACTCTGAACACAAGACAAGAAAAACTCCAAGGCTAACATTCCTCCTTTAAGCTTTGCAATACATACATAAAATACAAACTTCAAACAGCTGCAAAAATAGTGTCTTTGGAAGAAAATAGAGTTTCTACATCAGATACAAGAAAATAGGGTTCAATACAGCCCAGAGCCTTAGCAACAGAACACAAATCTCAAGAGGCATTACAATCAGAATTCCTCATGTTATAGTTTCACCTTATAAGGCTTTGTGCTGGGATAAGCATCTCTGGGTCTAGCAGGATCTCAGACTCCAGCCCAGTTAGGATGATCTTATGTCTGTGCATAAAGTTTTTCTGCAGTGAGACAAAACGGTTCTGATCCCCAACTCCACCTCTGCACATGCAAACGATACCAGAACCAGTCAGGATGTCCACGGCATTTGGTTGGAAAGCAGCATGTAACATCTCTACTAGCAGCAACCTTCCACAAGTCCATGGAAACCTTTTGTATGCTGCTTGGACTTAGATTTCCATCTCCTTCCCCTGACAAAAGGCTGTGGGGCTCCTCCGCTACCTACCAAGCCACGCAGACAGTTCCACATCTCTACTTATTCATCCTCTGTCGTGTAAGACGCTTCCCAGAGTACAGGTCCTCTGCAAACAGAGGTTCCCAAAGGTGCACTGGCAGGTATCTGATCTGCATTCTCTATCTTTGTACAGCAAGGCATTCCAAGAGGCTCCTGAAAGCTCTAGGTGGCTATTTCAAAGGGTTCAGATATCCAGTAGTGGAGCTGTCTACAGTTCACTTCCAAGCCCCTCACGTCTTTCTCTTCTGTATTTTGGGTGCTTTAAGTGGCTCAAGCTGCCTTTGATAGAGAGCAAATGCATTGTCAAATTCTGCCCAAGACATTCAGGTAGCTGGAATCAGCTAAGCCAGGTTCTACCAGCTTCTTCAGGAGGCAGCCAAGCTACTGGCCTCCCTCCCCCTGGGTGCAGGAAGTCCATATGACAACTGTGGGGATGAGAAGTGCTAGGAATCTCCCATGTCCCCTGAATACCTGCAGCAAGGAATTTCATTTAAAGAGCCAGGTAGCTTGCATTTCCATGCTGCTCACCCACAGCAGAGTCCCAGCTGCTCTTTGACAGCAAAACAATCATACAGGAAAAAAAATGACATTTCAACACAGGAGAAGAAAGTGCTTTAAGTACTGGGGGGGCTCGAAGAAAGGAACCACTCCAGCAGCAAAGAGTCCTGTGGCACATTGTACTTAACAGTTTTCACCATCGCTCTGGAGGAAACTTGCTGTGGTTTTCAGTCCCAGGGCTGCCCATCTAACCCTCAAGTCCCAACTTCAAGGCACCACAGGCTGTTTAAGATGCACCGAAGAACCACAGATGCTTTGCTGTGCCAGGTCTCCCAAAGGCCTCAGACCACAAGAGAGCTATGAAAGAGGACACTCTCTTCTGTCTGGGTGCGCTTCCAGTGTTCAAAGTTCAGTGGAGGTGATTTAGAGACCTCGCTAAAGCCATCTGCTGCGGAGTCTTTCCGCGACCCAAGGAACGGGCCTGGGGCAGTGGACTGGCAGGAGGTGAACGTGCCTGATGGCACGGGGCTGGGGGTAGTAGGGAAGCTTCTGAACAGGAAACCCATATTTGGAAAGAGAGGCTTTACCAGACTGACCGGACAAAAGGCAGAGCCAGTTGGGTTGAAGTGGACTTTGTTCTTATCGGGACAGGAGGGCAGAAAATTCTGATCAGGGCTGGGGGATCTGAGGGAGGGAGAGAAACAAAAGGAAATGGGTTAGGAATGGAGCCCTCAGAGAGCATACAGCTGTTCAAGCAATTGCAGCTTTGATAGTATACGCTTGTTGTGTGGAGGGCATAGACTGCCTACTGTCTTAACCCTTTGCAAGCTGGCCATTTTCCAGGCAGGGAATAGTCTGTTAGTTCTTTCAGAAACACAAAGGAAGCACTTGGCCAGCAACGAGTGAGGGCTCTGAGCAGCTGGGCAGACCAAGACTCTAGGGACAGGTCTACACTATATATGTACACTGGTATAACTACACTGCTCAGGGGTGTGAAATCCACACTCCTGACCAACACAGTTATACTGACCTAACCCCTGGAGTAGACAGCGCTACCTCAAAGGGCTCTCCCATTGACAGAGTTAATCCACCTCCACAAGAGGCGGTAGCTATGACGACGGGAGAAGCTCTCTGTGTAGTAGCATCTTCACTGAAGCGCTACAGCGGTACACCGTTTTAAGTGCAGACCTGCCTGGAGATGGAAGGAGACGCAAGTCACCCTTGATAATGGTAGGATCCCTCATTGACCTCTTCTTGCTCGCCCTCCCTACAGTTCTCAACTCAACCATTGGGCTGGAGACCAGTAGAAGGGAAGCAGGCTGACTGGAAGCAAACAAAGGGAACTGTGGGTGGTTATGGGAGCCAACAAGCAGGCTGAGCAGGAAGGGTGGCCAGTAGCACAGGCAAGGTCAACAGCCCCATCCTGCTGAGGGTTGGGGAAAGCAGAGCTGGTTTATCTGAGGGCCAACCCTTGTGGCCAAGTGGGCATGTTGGTTAGGTAAGCAAAGTGCTTGTGTGTGTGGTGGGAAGGCAGGCGCCACTGGTCATCTTCACAGAAGAGTCCTCCAGTGTGTCAGAAGCCCTCTGGTTCATTGCTTCTGCACCCAACAAAGGGGCAGCACATCTAATGTCTGCATACTTCCCAAGAGAAGCTGCTCCCCAATTCCAATCTGTTTTAGAGGTTTATTTCCTTGGAGTCAGGCCAAGGAGGGGGGAGTGACAGTTACGCAGTACAATGTAGGCAAGGGAAACCGCATAGGCATTGGCACCATCTCATTTAAACTCTCCCTCAAGACATCATCCCTTCTGATACTTACGAAGCCTCTTCAAAGGCCCGGACTTTTTCACATCCCTCAGGAGGCTCCCGTTTAAACATGTAGCTGTGGTTAGGTCGCGGAGACGAGGCAAAGGCCAGGACTGGAGAGGGGCTACCATCCTCTAGCAGGGAAGGAAGACTTTTTTGAGAAGACTCTAGAAGAATTCAACAGAGCCCTTTTAAATCAACACAGGATAAGCTCCCCAAAATCACAGTAGTGTCCAAAAGTCCTGGCATGAGAACTGCATTCAGTTACTAACTTGTATCCTCAGTCAGCCTGGTGCTGAGAATTCCCAAGTGCCTGAGGAAAAAAAACCCTGCACAGAAGAGTCCTTGTAACTCCAATTTGTTCCAGCACCTACTCAATGACACCCCGCCCCACACTCCCCGTCTCCTACTTAACTTCTGGGCTCCCACAATCCCAATTCAACACACTGGAGGTGGAGAGAACTGGGTCGCTGCACCGAAAGGGTTACTGCGTTCATATCTCTCTATGCTGGGAGAAGGCCACTGCTGAGCCTAACTATTGCCATTTACCTTTCTCCTTGGGGTCCCGCAGTGGCTCTTCCAGTGTAGAAGAAAGCTCCTCCGTAGCTGCTCTCGCAGGGGTGTGCGGAGAAGATCGGAGAGGCACAGAAGGGGATGGGGAAAGAGAAAGGCTGCTGCAGCTGCTACTGCTGGGTTCCAGAGTCAGCAGCGAAAGATCCTCAGAGCCTCTCTGGGGAGGGGCTGGTGCCCTGTGGCCATCTGGAACATCCAGAATCTAGAGGGAGGAAAGCGTATTGAACAGCAACCCCCAACCTCAGCCCCCTTTCACACAGGCAGGCAGAACTTACAAGTGGCATTTAGATCTCCGTTGACTGAAGCAATCCTACTGCTCCAGACCACGTGCTTTGGGATTTATACAGGCAGGGACAGATCATATACCCATCCAGAACACACAGAGGTGCTGAATTACAGAGCCATTTCTCTACTAGCCTTCAGACTAATTCCCTCTCCCTGCCAGTTTAATGTCATGCACCTTAGACAACAATTCAATATTTATGCTGCAGCAATGTCAAGATACTTAGGCAGGCTGGGGGCCTTGCTGGACACTGACAGCCTGGCCCAATACAAAGACACAACCCTTGCGCTGAAGAGTTTATGTAATCTTAGACAAGAGACAAGCAACATACAAATGGGGAGGGCCAGGCAACGATGCAGAACTGGTATAGGCACAAATCCTTTAGATTAAAAGCTCTGTCTAGGGACTCTTCTGCATATGCACAAGGAGGCCCTGATTCTGACTGAGACCTTTGGCCACTACCATAATTTAATACGCTTTTTAAAATGATGCAGCATATTCTCAATACTGTAGTCAACTGGCTGATTTCTTAAATATCACAGCAGCAGTGGGTTTGAAGAGGAATGTGGAGCAGGGGGCAGCCTTAAGGCTCAACTTTGGGTTGGAGTTCCGTACCCAAAGGGCCCAAGGTGGAGAGCTGACAAATGAGCAGCTAATCAAAGCAGTTAAGAGTCTCAGAACTTCCTCGGTTGCTTCCTCTAGTTTTAATGACAAGCACAAACCCACAAACAAGTGGTTAGAGCATTGGTTTGGGACTCAACAGACCTTGGTTCAGTTCCCTGCTCTGCCACAGACTGTGTGACCATGTGAAAGTCACTTAGGGTTGGATTTTAATGTATTTAGGCACCTGACTTCTACTGAAACCAATGGGAGTTAGGTGCCTAAATCTTTACAAATCTATAATTACAGAATGATAGATTTCATGATCCCCAGGAAAGGACAGGAGTGAGAGCAGCAGAATAAAGACAATGGACTTACACACACACAAAAGCAGACAAACTGAGGAAACTGGTAGGTAAAGTCCCATGGGAAGAAAATGAAGGGAGAAAGGAGTTCAGTAGAGTTAGCAGTTTCCCAAGGAGACAGTATTAAAGGCACAACTGCAAACTATCCTGATGCAAAGGAAAGACAGGGAGAATAGCAAGTGGCCAATATGGCTCTATCAGGAGCTCATCCTGAAAATCAAGCAGGAATCCTATATAAAGTGGAAACATGGAGAAATTACTGAGGAGTACAAAAGAATAGCACAAGCATGTATGGGCAAAATCAGAAAAAACTAAGGCACAAAGTGACTTACACCTACCAAAGGACATGAAAGGCAACAAGAGGAGGTTCTTTAAATACATTAGGGGCAAGAGAAAGATGAAGGGAAGTGTAAATCCTCTACTTAGCAGGAAAGAGCTATTAACTGATGGCATCAAGAAGGCGGAGATATTTAAGGCCTGTTTTCCTTCAGTCTTCACGAAAAAGGTGGCCAGATACTCAACACAATCAACAACAAGGGGGAAAGAACAAGTTAAGATAGAGAATGAACATGTTAAAGAATGTTAAGGTAAGTTAGGTGTATTCAGGTCAACAGATCAATCATGCCAAACCAACCTAATTTCCTTCTTTGACAGAGTTACTGGCCCAGTGGATGGGGGAGAAGCTGTAGACATGATATATCTTAATGTTAGTTGATATAGTCCCACATGACTCTCTCATAAGTGAACTAGGGAAATGTGCTCTAGATGAACTTACTAAAAGATGGGCGCACAACTGATTGAAAGACCACACTCAAAGAGTAGTTATCAGTGGTTTGCTGTCAAACTGGAAGGGTATATTTAGTGAGGTCTCACAGGGGTCAGTCCTTCATCTGGTACTAAATATTTTCATTAATGTCTTGGATAATAAAGTGGAGAGTATGCTTATAAAATCTGCAGGTGACAAACTTGGAAGAGTTGCAAACACTTTGGAGGACAGGCTTAGAATTTAAAATCACCTTGACAAATTGGAGAATTTAACAAGTTGAATTTAACAGGATGAAATTCAACAAAGATAAGTGCAAAATAACTCACTTAGGAAGGAAAAGTCCAATGCACAATTACAAAATAGGGACTTACGGGCTAGGTGGTAGTAATGCTGAAAAACTGGGGGGGCAGCAGGGGAGGGGGTGTTACAGTGGATCACACTGAATACAAGTCAACAATGTGACAGTTGTGAAAAAGGCTAACAATATTCTGGGGTATAGTAACAGGAGTGTCATATATAAGAGGTAATTGTCCTGCTCTGCTCAGCACTGGTGAGGCCTCAGCTGCAGTACGGTGTCCAATTCCGGGTACCATACTTTAGGAAAGATGTGGACAAACTGGAGAAAGTCCAGAGGAGAGCAACAAAAATGATCCAAGGTTTAGAAAACCCGATCTATTAGGAAAAGTTAAAAGCCTGGGCTTGTTTAGTATTGAGAAAAGAAGACTGGTCCATTGTTCTCCATGTCCACTGAATACAGAACAAGTAGTAAATGGGCTTAATGTCCAGCAAGGGAGACTTAGGTTAGATATTAGGAAAAACGTTCTAACTATATGGGTAGTTAAGCTCTGGAATAGGCTTCCAAGGAGGCTGTGGAATCTCGATTGTTGGAGGAACAGCTTGGACAAACCCGTCAGGGATGGTCTAGGTTTATTTGGTCCTGCCTTAGTGCAGGGGACTGCACTTTATGACTTTGAGGTCCCTTCCAGCCTGATACTTATGATTCTACCCGAAGGGACATAACTCACCCTGAGAAGCTCCTCATCTCCTTGTTCCTTCACAAAAACCTCCTCCAGCTCCTGGTTTAGTCCTTCCAGGCTCCTATGTAAGCAGGGGCTGAGCCTCAAAACAGGAGATGCAGGAGGGAGTCCAGGAGGGGAGTCCTGTGACAACACAGAGTCAGACTGAGGTGCAGGGGTACACTGCAGCCACACAAACTCATACAGATCTCCCAGCACTGCTGTGTCTATCTCCCACAGCTCTGAATTTTCAGCCAAGATGTTCTAGGAAGCCAGCTGATTGGGAAAAGCCTTGATAGGAAAGTGTGTATATTAAACCCATTGCCTGCAGTCCAAAGCCTTTGGGGGTACATGGGGAAGGTTTTGTTTTGTTTTTTAAACCACACTGGATATTAGAATTTAAACAAAACTAAGAATCACTTAGAAACTGGATTTGTAATCTGGCAGCAGAACTGGACTGTGCTCCCCAGCCTCATTAGGGTACACTGCAAAACAGATGGGGAAGAAGAGGAAACATGAAACATACCCTGACTGATCCAAGGACAGCGTGGTCCCCCTGGAGTGGGGAGCTCCGGTCCTTCTCCTTGCCACTTAGCTTAGTTCGCTGGAGCTGCTGCTTCAGTTTAGCAATCTAGCAAACAAATTCAGCATATATAGAACTGGACAAGGAAACAGGGCTTACAACCAAAATTCACCATCCCCTCCCCATTGTTTCCCCCACAGGCAGTTACAAGACAGAAGGACACATTCAGTCAAGCTAGAACAAACCTTGGACATTTCTCAGAGGGTGGGGAGGAAGTTATTCCAAAGGTTTAATAGTGAACTCCCCTATTTTACAAGGGTGTAGACAGCTTTCCCTTTCCAGAAGTCCTGGAATATTAGTCTTTCATTTACAGCATCAGCTTTGAACCAGGACTCAATGGAGCTCACCCCAAGGGTTGGTGTTATGGGCATGGCCCCTCTGCAAGTGATGCACTAAGCTATAGTCAACCCCCTTACAAGGGAAGCTGGCTAGAGGAGGGACTTGCAGTTTATCAAATAGAGGGTGGGTGGGGTGGGAAGAGCATGCTGACCTGCCGTGTAAGATTTATGGACACAATTAGAATATTGACTTAGGCCATGCAGCCCTCAAACTAAGGGCTAATGAGTGCACATGGGAGTTTAATATCTCAGCTTCAGTTACACTCTTTCCCCACTTTATGGGCAAGGTATGGTCCATAAGGAGTAAGACTTGTATGGATTGCTAAGTTGTAGAAGGGGTCTGTTTACCTCTCTGCGGTGATCCATGCTACCCCAAGATGCAGAACGCTTGTGAGTACTGGCACCGGCCTTCCCGACTTCCACTTCGTGCCAGGATGTTGGCGTCTGAAGGGAAGAGAGATTATTTAGGCCTGCACCCACCAACTTTATCGTCTTCGAGGCAGGGGACAAGGCCTCCTAGGAAGAAAAGTGAACAAGTCCTGTGCATTCACACTTATATTTCAGTCTTTCCTTCAGCTCTGGATTAAGAGTTTCGGGTCACAGTGCTATGCACAGTAAAACAGAACAGAAAATCGTTGCATGTTAATACTCTGAGATCAAGCAATGTTTGTTTGAACTTGTGGTTCTTTGAATCTACTTCTTCCTGTACTGGGATAGGCAAGGAGAGAACCACTCAAGACACTGGCTTTATCTTTTTGTCAGCTGCTCAGATATCCGTGATGAATAATATTGCTATGCATACCCAGAGAAAAAAGCAGGCGTGTACAAATGACATTTCCTGCCTCCCACATGTACCCAGTCAGATCTGATGACAGGAGTGATGTATGTATTTTCCTTTTCACTCATGTTAGCCTAGCAGTTAGCACCGCTCAGAGCAAATTGTTATGTTCTGATTGCTAGGCCAGATTTCTCTTCCCCATTACACCTGTCCAGCCTCAATAACGATTGTGTGGAAGTTCGTACGTGTAACCAAAAGCAGAAGTTGGCTACCAGAGTCTTGTATTGGTTCTGATGCATGAGCAATGCAAGAATCTGGCTTGACTCGGATCCCATTTGAGTCTGCAGGACTGACCGGAAACTGAGCAAATTTGAACTTGTCGGGGAAACAGGACCTCAGCACCATTTTACAGAACTGGTTTTCAAGAGAACTCTATTTCAATCATCAAAAGAAATGGTCTGCCAAACTCTGGCTAGGTGAAGCGTGTGAATTTCCTTGCACTGGAAGTACAGTGAACTTAAATTCTCATGGATGAGATATTAGGATCAGAAACGAGTCCCAAGGTACCTCACTTTCAAATACATCCCCACCACCACATTTTTAAACTCACCATAAACCACTCATCCCAAGTCATTCCCCTCCCTGCCATTTCTGTGGGAGGGATTGATAATTTCCTCCTCAGCCCTCCCTGGACAAGCTGCCAGAAGGTGCAAAGGCCTGAGAACAGTTCCTCTCCAAGCAATGCAACTGACCTCCCTGGAGAGGTCATTGCAAAAACAGCAGCTGTTAAAAACAGCCCTGTTGAGTCACTACGGCTGCAGAATCCTCTCTGCAGAAAGTTGCTTAAAAGGTTACAGTCCAAGCCAGAGGAACAAGACAAGCTATCCAGAAAGGTACAAGGTTTCTGCTGACAGATTAAGCTTTATAGCTGGATACAGTTGATTTACAGGTACTGCTCCAGCTTTCACTGAATAGCGGAGGCTGAACTGGACTCCTTAGGACCCATACCACTGGTAGTTTAGCATGTTGCTTTTCCACCAACAAACTTTTGATTTTACACAGGGGTTCCTCTTTGGGATTGCAGCAGCAGCCTGATGTGGCATGCAGATCGGAAGGGTGGTCACTAGACCAAAAACTTACGTGAAGTCCTCTTGTACTGGCAGATTGGATCCAGTGGCCCACTTCAAATAAGCAAAGAATTCTGTTTCCTGCAACACCTGAAATTTGTTGCTACTTAGTGGTTTCCATGAAACAAACTTGTGTCTGCCAGATCAAAGACTGAATGGGCATGGGACTGACCCAACTCCACATTCGCCACCCAGGTCAGAGCAGCAGGGACACTGATGGGGATGCTTGAACTGCAACTGCCAGGGCTGCTACTGCTCTGGGGTTAAAGTAATTCAGCCTCTTAAAACGCTGGACACCTCATGTACTTATGAACCAAAGCTAAGAAGGATATTCAAGACAATTTAGTCCAAGTTGTCTGTAAAATGCTATTCGACCCTCATAGTAGGTGTGGGGGTGTTATAGTCCAAAGCTGCATTTGGTCCCCTTTTTCTTCCAGTCACTGGACTACCCTCAGGATCCCTCACCACTTGAGTGGGCTCCAGATATCTACATCGGGCTCTGCACTCCAAGGGCTAGAGAACCTTAACACCAGAGCACTTAGCACTGCTTAAAGGCTCACGTCAGAGCCTAAAAAGGAAGAAAGAACCCTGCAGGAGTGAGAACGTCTGAAGACTGAGCATGCATGTGCCTCCTACCTCTCTAGGGCCAAGTCTATCGGCAGAGAAGGAAATTACAGAACCTGTTGTACTAACTGTGGCAAAAACCACTTCCCCTCACAGTGAGAAGGGACAAAATGCTTTGTGCAGCAAGAAAGATGAAACCACAAGCTCCAATCATGTAGATTGCTGCCATCCTCGCCCCCACACTCAGCACCTGCAGCTGCATCTCACTTAACCACCTTAAGCTAGCAGATCTACAGAGTTTTTCAAAACAGCTGATCAGTAGCTATTTAAAGAAAGGTATAAACATGCACTGGCCACCAGAAGTTCCAGAGAGCCTGCTTCATTGTGCCTGAAGACACTGAAAAATTCAGTCTGTCAAACTGCAGAACAGCAACACAGATGATCCTGCATCTCAGTAAAAGTTAGACTGGGATGACAGGTGGAAGAACATGATATGGATAAGGCACAGGACTGGCAGCCACGAAGCTTGGGCTCTATTCTCAGCTCTGCCACAAGTTTAGTGTGTGACCTAGGCAAGTCACAACCTATGTGTCTCAGTTTCCAGGGATGGCATGGTATTTACTAGAGGTGTTTTTTAGCAGGTAAAATCATGGTTTTTACCACCCTAGGAAAAACAAGTTAGTCCCTGTTTAAGGCATTTTCTACTTTAAAAGCAGATTCATTAATTCACACCATATTACATTTAGTTTTAGTTATATATTCAAATTGTGGCTACATAGGGCAGTAGATTAATTTAGAGCTGTACAAAAGTAAAATTGCAGTGGGCATATTACTAATGTATGTAATTATAATACTGAACACTGGAATGCCTATACATTTTGGTTCAGTAATTTCTCAAGGAAGTTCTACAGGTCGTGACTCATTTCAGTTTTCAATATTGTATAAACAAAAGTTGAAAACATTCGATTATATGAAAACAATAATGCAGAGTGGTAGGCTTGAAGTATTAAGCAATCAGGTGCACAGAGAGTTGCAGCCTAGCAGTCCAGGTCCATTTGGCCATGTCACATTCTGTAGCAGACAATCAACTCTGATGCACTGGAGAGACTGAGCCTATTCCTATTGCAGTTTTGAATGGATGTATCCCAAATTTGAAAAGATTCATTCTATCCTTGCTGATCTTGCTGGATACTGATGCAATTCTTTTCCCCAGTTTAAATCAGGCTTCAGCCAGTATTTTACCAGTGCCCTGGCCTAAACTAGTTTTCCCCAGGGAATTGCTAACCCTGTCAGTTTCCCCATCTACAAATAGTGGTGATAATTACTTATTTCACAGATGTGCTGGGAGGCATCCTTTACTCTTGTTTGCAAAGAGCTTTCAGTCAGTCAGATGGAAGGTACTGTTACCTCATTGGCATAACTTGCTTTAGGCACCACACTGGTTAAATCCACATTGAAAGTAAGGGTCAAATGAACATATCAGCATTTAACATACTGTGGAGAAGACCGGCCAGAAAGCAGATCAAATGCCTAAAAAATTAACATTTTAGTTGCAGATCCTAAACACTAGGGTTACATTTCCTTACTGAAAAAAGAAAAGGAGTACTTGTGGCACCTTAGAGACTAACCAATTTATTTGAGCATGAGCTTTCGTGAGCTACAGCTCACTTCATCAGATGCATACCACGGTATGCATCTGATGAAGTGAGCTGTAGCTCACGAAAGCTCATGCTCAAATAAATTGGTCAGTCTCTAAGGTGCCACAAGTACTCCTTTTCTTTTTGCGAATACAGACTAACACTGCTGTTACTCTGAAACATTTCCTTACTGGTGCCAATATGCTTTAAGAGACTATCTCCCACCCCAAAGGTACAAGGCAAAGGAATTCCTTCCCTTTCTGTTCAGAATGCCCTCCAACCCCTGAACTGCTTGTTGCAGCAGAGACCAGAACAGACAAGAATATATTTAAACAGGACAACGGAACTTGGAAACCAATTGAGAATTTCCTGCAAACAGCCCAGTAAGTAATAAACTGCTGGAGAATGAACACTCCATTAACAGTTTTAATGTGCTAAATAAATGGCTGGTTAAGTGAACAGATGCTCTTATCCTTCTAAATTCTTCCACATCTCCACATGCAGAACCAGTATCTGTTGCCATATAGTAATATTTACGGGTTGCTAAGAGTTCCTCAAAGTCTGGAGCCTTTCCATGCTACAGCAGAATGCTGTATGGCTCGCACTGAGCAAGTCCTCTGTGGGAGCACCCTTGACTTCTTGCTGTGGCACAGAGCCCATGAGTGTTATATAAGGATTTGGCCCAGAGCTGCAAGCCACCAAAAAAAAAAACACCCCTAACACTGAGCCAGTATTGAAGCAAAGCACCAGAGGCCATCTGCCTCCAACCAAGGCCAAGAGAATTCTAACTCCACACCAAACCAGAGTGAACTGAGGCTAAGTAGTAAGAGGGGAAGGTCTTCCTAGAAAGTTGCAGCGGAACAGAAGAAAGCTTGATGCCTTCTTTAACAATCAGTTTATGCAGCCCCAGTCCAGCATTCTGTAACCCTCCCCATACCTCAGACCTTGCAAAGGTACCTTCCATACCTGGGTAGCTTTGTCATTCATGCATGAAGCAAAAGCTCCATCAGCATCCCGTGGCCACTGTCCTAGGAGGTATGATCCAAGGATGGTATCTAGCGAAGAGGTGCGCCTCACTCTGGGCGCTCTGGTCCGGCATGTCTTTTCAACAGCAGTAGCACATGGAACACTAGCTAGAAGGAAAAAGCAGAAAAATATTAAGTCTCTGCCCATAACTAACACTTAGTGCTTTAAATGTCTTCCATTCGATACAGTGCAACCAAGTGAAAATCGGTTTCAGGGATGATGAGAGCAACCAGAATGACAGACAGGGATAGAGAAATTAGTTCAGTTACTGGAAGCAACAAGAGAAGTCCTATTATTCCTAATTAATCCACTGCACTCACGCCATTATAGTAGCAGAAGCTTGTATGCTCTCACTTGCCATCTCCCAGCCTGAATCTAGACAACAATGAAAGTCTTGTTACTCATGATCAACTGTCAGAAGTCACCATGGTTGTTGGTTAGTTGGGTCAGGGAAGGGAAATCTGCTTAAATGCCCCCACTACGGAGATCTATGCTAATGTTTATCAAAGTAAGATTCTCTTCTTAGTGCAGGAACTTTTATTTCAGTGCTGAAGTAGCTGCTTGACACTGTTGATCAGAAATTCCAATCTAACTTAAGAATTGAAGGTAGTCACAGCTCAATGGCATACTGAAATATTTGGCACATCTACAATATTTTTGCATTAATGCTGTACTGTGCAAACATCTATTAAGCCCTCATGGCAATGTTGCCTAGTGGCCCAAAGTACACTACTGAGTCAGAAAACCTAGGTTCTAATCTAAAACAATGACACTGCATGCAAGCTGGAGCCTGTGTGCCTCATTTTCCTTATCTGTAACAAAAGAAAAATTTACTTGAGGCACTTCGGGATCCTCCAATGAAAGGTGCTATGCAAGCGTTAAGTGAGGTGAGTAAATACATATCCCCATTTTACAGAGTAAATATGAAGCAGAAGGGTAAGTGACTTGGTCAGTGTCACAGCCAGAACTAAAATTCAGAAGAGTCCTGGCTCTCTGTTTCATGCTCAGTCCACTGGATGACTATGTTGCCTATTCAGAGAGCAATATTTTCACAACTGCAGCTTTATGACAAACAGAAAAGCTTCTGTAAACACCACCAGTGTAAGTTCCCATGTCAGTAACTGTGTGCACAGACGTGCTTCCATTTCATGCCAACAGCTAAGAGTACAGAATGCCAAACTTCTCTCTTGGCAGACACACTGAAAGAGGGAAGATGTTACATACAACCTCACCCCCCAGCATATTACATTCCTAGTCAGCTCTAAAGTAGGTGTGCTCTCCATGTGTGGCCTGACAGAACAGTGTAGTCCCCTTCTCCCTGGAACTGCAGTGCAGGGACAGAGAACAGCAGGGTTTTTATTACTGATGAAGTCAAATGAGCATTTTCTATTCTATAAAGAAACATGCAAGCTGAAGCCAACACTAGGGATTGTTTGCATTTAGTTTGATTAAACATGTAAATTAATATGCAAATTAGAATCAGCGCATTGGCCTCTTGGCAAAGAGTCAATGAGGCCTTGGACAGCCCTGGTTCAGGTTTTATATATACCCCCCAAATTCAGAGCCCAGTGGGTAAAAACAATTTAGCACTTGGTTTTAAAGTGTAAATTAAGCCTGTATTCCAGTATTAATATTTCTAATAATTCCAGTACTAATATTCTAGTAACCAAATGATTCAATATACAAAGGCTTGCAGTCCTTGCCACATGGCATTCTAAGTGCTCAGAAATGGCTGCCATCTGTTTACTAACCTGTGTGTTTCTGGTGAGATTCTCTATCAACTTAATCTGTGTCATCTAAAAATGACTTAAGTAATGGAAATTGAGTTCCAGGTGAGGCGGAACAGAAACAAAAAGCAACTTGCCAGAGAGGCCTGTGGTAGGGCTGGAAAAGATTTAATATTTGTACTGCAATAGGACCTAGCTCTCAAATGGGATTTTGAACGGCCCCATAGAAATATGAAGACATGGTCCCTGCCTCAAACAACTCTCAGTCTGAGAAAAACCACCACCCTAATTCTAGTTTAAAAACCTGCTCAAGTGTTAGCAGTTCCTTTCAGTGAGTCACTGCCCCACAGGCTGCATCACTTGCATCTCAATTATATATGGCATCAGCTGTCTCCTCAACTCATGCTGGTCCCCAAGAATAGGTTTCTGGCAGAAGAGGAGTTGAACATGCTACCATAATTGAACAACCCCTCATCACCACCACCCCAGAGTCCACTATATCCCAGAGATCCCAGCACAGGTGCTGACTTTCCAGTGTGCCAGCGGGTACTCGCCCCCCCGCTCTGCCCCCCAATCCACCCCTTCCTCCCCAAGTCCACATCCCCTTCCCACCTCTCCCCACTCCCTTCCCTGAGCACAGCACATCCTCGTTGCTCCCCCCAGAGCCTCCTGCACACTGTGAAACAGCTGATCATGGCAGGTGGGAGGCATGGAGACGGAGAGCTGATATGGGTCCCCCCCCCATGGGTGCTCCAGCCCCGGAGCACCCACTGAGTCGGCGCCTATGAATCCCAGAAACTCCCTTTACACCACCACTGAAGGTCCTCTGTGTTGCTATAGCCATCACCTGCTGATACATGAGGATGGATGCCTTTCCATTTGCAAACACTCAACTGGATTGTGGGGATGGTCTGGCAAATGTCAGCTCCGCTCCATTCTAAAATGGCTTCTACAGCATACATGAGAAATGAGTGTGGGCATGAACATGGTCTCTTAAGACAGCTATGCCTGTTGCACAGAGGAATCTCAAACGCACAGATTAAAGTCCTGAGGAGGGAATGTCTACTCAATATGTAAGTGGCCGTACCTCGATTCCTTCTCTCAGATGGAGCATCCTGCCACGCAGGAGGTCAATTCTGCAAGTGGACAGTGTCGTTCCCTTAAAGGCAGTAGCAATCTAAGATGGGGGAAGGGTGTGGGAATGGAGGCAGTCAGATGGCAGGGCTTGTGTTGGATGAGGGGTGCCCCCCCGCCCCTCCCAAGTCAAAGTGAATAGGCCTAAAAAAAGCATCAGAGACAGTAAAACAACATTTCCAGCATGACAAAGAGGGTGCATGAGAGAAGTCGAGGCAGGGTGGAGTGTCCTGTTTACAGCAGTTCTATTATCATCCTATTGCACTAAGTCCAAACAGCCCTGCCACCTGGCTGTAGGCTCTGGATTTGGTCCAACGCTAACTACACAGCCGACAAGCGTCAAGTTTGAGGGCTTTCGATTTTCATGCGACAGCAAAGCCACTCAAGATAACAGAACCGTCGCTATATCTCAGAGACCCACTTGGTTGTCTCTCACTGCTGCCCTAATAACTTTTGCATAGTCCCTTTTACTCACTCAGGTCAAGTGTGACCTCATCGTTAAGGTGGCTGCATTTTCAGTTTGTTTTTTTATACTAGAACTCTGGACTATCATGCACTGGGCTCTCAGCAAATATAGCTTTCCAGAGAGTTGTAGGAAGAAAAAGTGCCCATCTCATCTTTATCATCTGCAGGAGGACACATCAGATCCCTGGACAAACTTACTAAAAATCATTAAAGGGACATCAGCAAGACATTTCTAGCTGGAAATTTTGTACCCAATACAGTTAGAGGCAACACCTAATATACAAACAGAAGTTAGCAAAAATATTTCCAGTAGTTTTGCATTTGTATAGAGTTTATTTCACAATCCCCCTTATAGTTTCTCCCTTGCAGAGCTAAACCTTTTCAAAAAGGGGAGCAGAACAATGTTCTAAAAAGTTCAAGGACATGCAGTTTAATCAGACACTGAAGTCTTTTGAAACATGTCAACTCTTAAGATTAACTGTGTCCCTTTAAGGATCTAACAAATGGACAGAGCTTAGATAAAAGTCAAAGTTAAGGCTGAACTGATGCTACACTCATCTCACTGTGCCTGGCTGTTACAGGTATACAGTGGAGAAATTTTACTTGTGTGTGCTGTGATATGTGGGCACATCAAGGAGTTTGTTACAATTCTGAGCTCATTAGCTTAAAGAATCTAAACATTTAATGCAAGAGGTCTACCTTTTTAGAGGCTCTCATGAAAGTGAGACTCTAGTAGAGATACAGCCAAAGCCACTCCAATTCATGTGAGGATTACTAGGGTCAATAACTGATTTATGCAGTGCCTTCCAGCCAAGTATCCCAAAGCATGCAACAAGCTTTACAAGCTACATACGAACAGTTCACTTCACTTGGGCAGAAATTTTTCAAAGCATACTGTAAATACTTTATATCCAACTGAAACTACAGGAGGAATTTTAGGTAAATAAAATTCCAGCGGGGTGCTTGCATTCTATCATAGTTCTTGCAAACTACAACAGGTACTTTGATTTCAAGTCATCTAAAAAACCTCCCACAGCACAGTGAAACCTAACATCAAGATAGGCCATTGACTGAGTCCCTAAAAAGTGTGCCCCCCTCCTGAATTAGCAACAACAGTTTCTCCATCTGGATGTTCTTTGATGTTCTCCTTTCTAAGGGGTCACGTCCACACTGGAAAGCTGCATTGCTTTAACTAGACTGCCATATATACACCAGGCTAAAAAGTGTTCCATGGCCAAAAAAGTTTGGGAAATGCTGCTCTAGTCTAATGGACCACATTTTAGAGAAAACTCAGGAGTCCACAAACCACATTCAGGGAGACACTTCATCTGACATCACTTTAATTGCAGGCATCAGACCTCCAGATACCAACAGATATTTGCTACCTTAGTCCTACAGAAAGTCAAGATGTGCCATAAAAGCACTATCTAGATGTTTCTAGTGCAATGATCAGCAGTGAAAGCATTAATACTGACAAAGGTGATCAAAGCTGAAGCTTCAGTGTTGCATCCTATTAAGGAACGAGATATTGGCATCATTAAGTTATTTCAATTTTTTGGCAGACTCAAGACAATAGTGCATCATAGCTTAAATTGATAGACGTCTTTGCCACGAACAAGGCTAGAACATTTAATAACTGATCAGATTCTATAGATTTATTCTCAGTTTTCATTTAAAACTTGGCGTTTATATTTTGCAGACTGGGCAGGTGCAAGAAAGATTTGTAACTACATTTCAAGTTACACGGCAGTGCTGGCAAATTGCAGCATCCATTAATCCTGCTAGCATCATCTATCATCAGAACAAAGACTAAACCAAACATTTATTTCCCAGATGTGGCTCTTATCTTTCATATTCTGCAAGTGATAACCAAATCTACAAGAAGCTACTCTTTCCCTTAATGCCTCTCAATAAGAATATTCCATATGCTGCTAAAACAAAATATATCATTAGGTGCTCCCTCCTCTTCAAACTGCTGCCAGAGCACACCTTGATGACATCAAAAGGTTTGAGAGCAATTTAGTATTATGCAATATATAGGTCTTTATCTGGGAGTTCTGCAAAGCAGTGTATTAGTAACTTCACATGTCACAGTTATGATGAAGTTTAAAATCCTTGATCCATACTCCTGTGCTTAGCTCACAGTGAACTCTACAGAGAGGCCTAAGATTTTAGTCTGAAGGAATTAATAGGAATTTGGGGCATAGTCAGGAGCTGATAGTCAAGACTGGGATCAAGGTGAGATGTGGAGGTTGGTAGTGTTCAGGATTAAAGCTCACATGGATGTCACAGAAAAGATAGCGCTGTCTCTATGGAAGAGGACGATAGACAGGCCTTCTGAAGCAGAAGGGACAAAGGGCAGATCTAAAGTCTGTACCAGAAATGAAAGGAGCATTTGTAAGGGACCCCAGAAGAGAACATGCTGAAGATGCTGGCTTCTTGTTCAAGTCACTGAAAGGCAGAGCTATTTACATACTAATAAGCCCCTAATCACCATAGTATTGGAGGAACTCCCAAGTACAGGAAAATAGAAATAAACACTGAACTGGGTATGAAGAAAGGGATCCATGATGCAAGATAAGGAGCAGATTAGCTACTGAGGCATCTCAGAACAGCTGAAAACAGTAAGGTAGTGCTGATTCTAGGGAGGGAAGCCCGCTTTATCCAGAACATAGGTGTAGAAAAGGAAGACTATATTCACTAATAAATATTGGGGGGAGGGGGGTAAAGTCAAGTGAGACATCCATTGATAACTTATGTAAACCATGCAACAAACATGAGTAGGCAGACAAGAGAATAATTTGAACTGGAAGAAGGTTCTGCTAGGGGGCTTGTTCATGGTAGTGAAAGATTAAAAACCACCAGGTTACAGGGGGATTTAGGGAGAGGACAAAAATGCCCACCCCCACCCATTAGCATTAACATTTCTCTGTAGCACAATTAGCTGAAAACTTCCACAACTCTTGGCATACATTCTATTTTAAGATGAAGTCTCTGCACAAAGTAAATGTTCTACATCTCTACCTGTTTTTCCTCCTCCACCTTTAGAATAATAATCCTTTTACTTGTAAAATATTTACAACCAACAGGGTAAATTCACATACACAGATACACATTTCACACCCCTTTGTTCCATTTCAACAAACATATACAAACTGCACAGCCTTGGGAGCACTGAAATCCACTGCATCTTCCGGTAATTAGGCAGAAGCTGAGGTTAAACCACAGTACCCCTCCGACTCTTGCAAAAGATCTGTGCCCACAGTTCCAAAATACCCAGACTCCAAACTTCAACATGGTTTCAAGACCGCCAACTCCAAAATGCAACCCTCTGAAAAACATGCAAGAGCCTTCCCAGTCATCTAGCTTATGGGCTGAATCAGGTGGTTAAGCTACCATTTTGCATTGAAAGAGACAGTCCCTCCATGATCTTATGGAAAAGAATTTTCATTCACTTCATAGCCAAGGATAAGGAGCAGTGTATGACAAGAGGAGTTACCAGATTAGAGAGCTAGACTGACATTAGTTATGACCCAAATCAACTTCTGTAGGCACTGCTAAACTGGGCTGGAGTTTTAAGATCTGGCCTGCAAGCAAAACGGAAGAACTTGCAGTCTTTGTAACCATTTCCCTGGTTACAGACTATATTCGAATGCAGCTGGGGAAAGCTGTCCAAGGAAAAAAGCCATCTGCAGATGTAATTTAAGGAAATTATTCAATAAGGAATACTAGAAGTTCAGGCTTTTCTGTGGCATTCAATCAAATCGAAAGACAATGCATGCATTAAGGAGCAGCTCCGCTGAACACAAACACAAGTTACTTAGGGTCCAAGGCTGCAGCTAAACACCCAGTTACTGGAGGAAATGAGCTGAACTTTTCACCTTTTATCTTAATTCTCTAAAGCTTATTTTAGCATTAGAAAAAACAGCCAAACTTGAAATTTTTGGCTCCAAAGGACATTCTTAGACCTGGTCTGGTGTGAAGGCACTTTTCAATGGGGGCTTCAAGCAAGTGGGTCACTTATTCTGATGCACATATGCAGCACTTCTGGACTGGCTTTTATGCTCTGCAAGGTTAAGGGTGAGCTGGCAAAGAACAGGTGGGTTTCTGCCCCGATATGGACCATATAAAGGTTGCTTCAGAAACAGGTTTTTACTTGTTTTTAACATTTGAAATTTAGGTATTATTTATTCTTTTACCTAGTAGATTACAGATGACTGGAGAACTAGTAGGATTATGTCAAATACAGGAAGCGAAACCCTGAGCAACTGAGAGGAACCAATTTCTAGTCCTTGTTAAAGACTGGTTTGTTTTTGTTAAACCTATTTAAAATAAAACACCTGATAAACAGGAGTAGAGATCACTAAGATTCAACTTTGTCCTCAACTAAAGGATGAGGAAACACCCATTCAATCCTCTGAGTCCTTGGAAATATCCTAGTAAATACAGACCAGATTTGATACTGCTGATATTTCTACAGTTAAAAACAAACAGAAAAAACATGCAAGAAACCTTCCAGGCCTTGCCACCAGCTTTTGGTGTCCAACACCAAGACAGTAAGTAAATTTTGCAGAGTAGGAAGCATAGCAGAAGTTTACAAGTTATAGCATGACTCCAGCGCAAAAGTAAAAAAAGCAAGGAATTACAACACACAATATGTTACCAAAATCTCTCTTATGGCTTTGCTAATTTTGGGAAAAGAAGTGCGGCAAATGAGGTCAGCTTGCTTTTAAATCAAGGGTGGGCAAACTACGGCCAAGGGCCGCATCCGGCCCTTCAGACATTTTAATCTGGCCCTTGAGCTCCTGCCAGGGAGTGGGTTCTGGGGCTTGCCCTGCTCTGCATGGCTCCCGGAAGCAGCAGCATGTTCCCCCATCCATCTCCTATGCATAAGCGTAGCCAGGGGCCTCCACATGCTGTCCCTGCCCCAAGGGCCGCCCCCACAGCTCCCACTGGCCAGGAGCCATGGCCAATGGGAGCTGCAGGGGAGGTGTCTGCAGACAGGGCAGCATGCCAAGCTGCTTGGCTGTGCTTCCGCATAGGAGCCGGAGGGGGGATATGCCGCTGCTTCCGGGAGCTGCTTGAGGTAAATGCCACCTGGAGCCTACACCCCTGACCCCCTCCTGCACCCCAAACCCCTGCCCTGATCCCCCTCCCACCTTCTGAACTCCCTCCTGTACCCCCACCCCCAGCCCCAGCCCAGAGTCCTCACCCCTCCCCTGCACTTCAACACCCTGGCCCCAGCCCAGAGCCCCCTCCCACATCCTGAACTCCTCATTTCTGGCCCCACCCCAGAGCCCTCACCCCCTCCCATGCCCCAACCCCTGATTTTGTGAGCATTCATGGCCCGCCATACAATTTCCATACCCAGATGTGGCCCTCAGGCTAAAAAGTTTGCCAACCCCTGTTTTAAACATAACTAGTTTACACTGGGATTATTTATTTTTGTACCCAACTACTTGCCACAGGAAAAGTTATTTTTATTATGTATTATAATGCATTACAGTAGAGTCTAGAGGCCTCAGCTAAGATCAGAACACCAACATACTAGACGCCTTACAAATACAAGTAAAACAGTCCTTGGATTTAAGAGTTTACAGTCCCGGTCCCTAACAGATTACTGTCTCCAGTGCTTCTGGCTCTGTATCATATTAAAAGCAATGTTATTGAAATGTGTTGGTAGACCATTGGAAACTCTACTGTTTACATTCTGATGGAAAAGAAAGGATCCAGAGACACAAACCCAGAAGTCCATCTCAAGAGAGCAATTCAGATATCCCATAAAAGCCATTTCATTCCTTCAGGGCACACACTAATCTCAAATTTACCCAATAGAAGCAGAATTTTAAAGACTATCCTGAATTTTTAAAGCAGGGAGCAGCTTGTTTGATACAGAACTGTCAATACAAGTCAAAATTAATGACAGGTGGGATCACATCCTTATTTCCCCGTTCCCAGACTTGTAAAGAGGCCAGCCAGCAAGCTGAGAGCAGCAAGTTTACAGTGAACGTATGATCCATATCAACTGAAGACACCAACACTCTAAAGTGGCTCTAATTACACAGCTCATGACAAACTTGTTCTACACTTAACATTACACCACCTGTGTTTTGCATCTGGCCTCAAGTCAGAGCCTTATACTGTATATAGCCATACTTCATAGAAGATAAAGAGAACTGACTTGATTGCATAGGGCAAAGGTGAACTGCTTTTGTCTAGAGCAGCAGCAGCAAGAATATTAACTTCAAGATCTTCCCATCTTCAGTCCAGTCCCCAAGGATGTTCACTTTCTGGACAACTTCCTCCCTGTCCCTAATCCCTCAAATCCCGTCAATCCACACACACACTTGAAAAAGCCCTTAAGAAAGAGGGAAAAGCAGCAGGATGTCCCATGACTTTTGCAATAGTTCAGCTTTATTCCTTCAATTTAGCTGAGCAGAGTTTGTGTGCAAGTGTCTTTGCTGTGTGACATAGCACAGTATCATCCAAGTTATGCTCTGTTATTACTGAAGTTCATCCCATGAGTTCATAGTGTCTTGAGTTACACCTCCTACAATTACTGTTTTCTCACTTGGAGTGAAAGTGGATCAATACTCCTATTTTTGTATGGTTGACACAACCTGACCTGTTAATCCTGCCTGAGACATCCCTCATCCAATACACAGGGTTACAGGTAGACTGCCAATTAGACAACCATAGACCCACCCAGGAATCCAAGATCTGCTGAATGAAACCAGTCAACTTATTCCCATCACAGGGAATGATTCATTCCATACCTACTATAAACACATGCATGTGAAGCTTTATTATATAACCAGCCAACAGGCACATATTCCACCTGAGGAAAATATCAGACCAACAATGCGAGAAATTGAATACTGAAGGCCACTAAAGTTACTCCCATCATTACTAGCAACAAGATCCTCAGCCATGCTCACCATGGTATCAACATCACATGCACATATCTTCCAGAAGTCCAGAAATCCCTGGGAGGGAATATCAGAGTTAGCAGGTGAGCCATTACTGTAAGGACATCTAGCTTTTAGCCAACCTATATTAAACTGATCAGTTAATTTCCAGAATTCTTTATTTAAAGTAAAGAATAGCTGCAGCATATGCAGACTACAGGTGCCAGCATGAAATGTTTTACTGGATCTAAGTAATCACTCACACAAAGCAATTCCTTACCAGAGGACAGATGCATATTAAAGATGAGGGGTAGGCTGTGGGCCCCACTCTGACCATCCCTGCATAAATGCACCTAGGGAAGTTACAGGTGTTACTCAACAGCACAAAGGAAAACCCAAGAACAGCAAAACCACAAACACCTGGGCCACTATTTTGGTAGTGAAAGCCTTCATGTGTGTCCTCCGGGTGAACACAAACCCTGCAGCAAATGTCCAGTTAGTAAATCCAGAAACAGAGGCCTTCAAGTTAATTTTAGATCTTCTATGGCAGAGGTAAGGAGGAGGAGAAATATTAATTTATCAGGCTCTGCTCTATCTATACCATGTAGACAAAGTCCATTCACAATGCTTTCAAGTGGTAAACAGACATTTTTCCTCCTAAATGTTTTAAGTCTGTGTATGCTTGGCAGAATAAACTGCTTATGAAACCATGTCCCAACCAGTTTAAATCTACAATATTCACCAGACTTGGTTTCACACTCATGCCATGATAAATCTTGATTTGGTAATTTTCTCATTTCTTCACTAGTTTAGCAGGATCTACGCAGCAAGAAAAGGATTTGGCATCTCAGAAGCAGGCAAATTCAGACAGCAAGCTACAGAATCCCAGCTAGATGAGTCACCTCAGTTAATAGCAACTTCCTGAAAAGTTAAAGAACACTATATAATTCTATAAGCTACAGGACAGAGGAAACTTTGTCCTGGTGAAAAGGGAATAGTTACCAATAAGTGATCATGTCCATAATTCTTTTCTTTACCAATACAGCCTCTATTAAGCTGACAGGAGGTATGGAAATTGGCAAAAAGTCATCCCTAATCAAGGCTGTCCCCCAAGCACAGCTACATGCATGCACAGGTGAAGACACTCTGCCTGCAGCTCTACTCATCTCATACGATTTCCTCTCAGACTACGCTCTGCCACCAATAATTGACTTTTATGCCCTCCACCCACTATGCACTTTTTTCACACCACTCCCTATATGATAGTGTCTCTCCTCCAGTGGACCAAGAAACGTCCTCCCTTTCCTCCAAGACTCCCCTTAAAATGTGGTTTGTGACCACCAGCTTGCGCTGCTAACCCATCATCCCTGACTCACCACATGACCCTTTAACACAGCTTACATTATCGTATAAACAAAAGTTTGTTATTTTTATCATCATCACTGGAACTATTGGACTAAAGATCATTGGAACTACTAAGAAAACAACTATGAAGTCGCTTTGTTTTTATGGTGCACTGCTCCATCCCCTCCTTTTTTCTATGCGTTGTCTCAGACTGCAAGCTCAGCAGGGCAGGTAGTTTGTCCACTTACATTTATAAAGCACCATGTACACCAACGCTGCCACATACATTAAGTTCCAAGTTTTCTTAAGCAGCTGCCGTTTCCAATGGTCAGTCTGGCAAGGAGAAAGCTCAGAGGATCTCAACAATTTACTTTAGACAATTAGAAAGCCACGTTTAAGCCATCTGGTGCAAGATCTCCAGAAAGCCAAGACTGCTTGGTTCTCATCCCAGTAGATTCAAGGGCATGAAGCATGTAGAAATGTATTCATAAGTCCCTGTGGAGATTAGAGTCTGGATACTAAGAAGGGAAATTTTCCAGTTAATGTGGAGCTCAGAATATACTTTGGGGGAAACTGGAGCTTCACACAGCACAGCTTTGTTTATAGTGAACTAAAATAAACCTAAAAATTTCCAAGGAGCTGATTCCACCTTTGTGAGAACATAGGGTCGACTGTTACTGCACCTACGGAATTTTTGATAGCAGTCTCAAAGCCAATGAATCAGTGTAAAAGGAGACAGTAGAGGTGAGTCTGGCCCGTATCTGAATGGGATCTTCAAGACAGGGTAGTAATTTACCTACCTTACCAGCATAAACTACACCACTGAAGAGATAAGGGATGACTGAAACCATCATGGTTACCTTCACTGCCACACACTATAAACTTCAAAGCATGAAGACTTCTAAACACCAAGACAACAAACCCTAGTCTCAGCAGAATTGTTTGCCTGGCTTCTCCACTGCAGAATAGCTATGCAGTTTAGCAGAAGCTCTTTAAGGGGCAGATTCAACAGCTGCTCCCTATTTTATTTCAGCAGGATTTTCTGTGAACAGAGCAGCTGCAGAATCAGACTGGCTCGCAGACCATCTTCCCATGTGTCAGTCGAAGCCATGGAAAGACACACAGCTAGTACTGGAGAAACGGCTTCAGCTTTTTAAAAGTCACCCATCTCAGAAGGCCAGCAGTCAAGCCACTCACAAGCCATCCAATAAGCCAGGGCACAGGAACGAGGAAAAAAATTGATAGCAACAGATTTCAGCACTGAGATTCCAAGACTGCAGTGAAAGTTTTAGAGTTAGGAAACACTGATATAGTTTTTAGTTAAACCACAGCCAATTTACTGCAGTAGCTTCCACACATACAAATGGCAAATTGAAGCTTATTGTATGAACAGTGACTGGGGCACAGCTATGGAACTTTAAATACATCTCAAACTGTACATGAAAGCGATCAAGAGGAAAAATTCAAGCTGCCAGAGCATGAGCAGTGAGGGCACAAAGCCAGGAAGAAACGAAGACCAGCAATTCCTGTTTTTGAATAGACTGTCAGTGGATTTTCAGCCTTCTAACCCTCAGAAAACCTACAAGCATCCAATGCCATGGCACAGGGCAGTACAGAGCCACAATGAGACTCCACAATGCAGCCAGCAGAAAAAGCTAGCCTACATATGTCCTAATTTCTCAATAATGTTTTGCTTTAATTTTATGTGTTTTCAGACTGTCATATGATAAATTGCCATATTCACAGCAGTTTCATGTCAGTTTCAGTGTAGAGGTGGCATAGAGGGGGGGATTAGAGCTCAAAGAAATGTGCTGTTTATTTAATGAACTCATTTCAAGTGTAAATTGGGCATAATACTCTAATGGCTTCTCTGATCAATACTAATCCTCACAGTGGCAGAAAAAACAACTAGTACTATAAGCCTCATATAATGAAATGCACAACACTTGTGAGAATTAATGGCTGTTCCTCTTTACAAAAGTGATTGCTCTAACCCACCCTAAAGTAGATTTAAGAACTGGTGCATGAAACCAGATATAAAAGCATTTCAAACGGATGCTGTCAAGGTTGGTAGGCCAAAATTTGATCAATGTTCTTTACTATTTGAAAAGCCCATGTAATCCTGTGTTTAGTCCAAAAAAAGTGTTACACTGCTCTTTCAGTGTTTCATATAGTAAGGAAGATTTCAGCAGCAGCCCAGCACTCATGAGCAACCCTAAAAATAAAGCAGCAATCACACATGAAGGAAAAGCATTTCCACAAGCTCATATAAACCCTCCAAAAAGGTTATACTTCGTGATTTTTTAAAAAAAACTTTAGAGATACCTCGGCAATGCAGTTTTGGGATCCATTATGGTTTACAGTACATATGAATTTAAATGATTGCTTCTGTATCAAGTCAAGTGACCTCAGTAATAGGATGTGCTGTTCAACTCCAGATATAACTTTCAGTTTAGCTTCTTTTAATTGTGACCTAAAGCCATCTTAAAATAAGGCAACTTGTTATAATGCAAAAGCAAAGAACAAATTTCCCCTGCCTCAAACAGGCAAATGTGCAGAAGGGACCACAAGAGCCCAAAGATGAAAGCTCCTTATTTGTGCATGTAATTAGAATGCCCACATGGAATTTTAAACTTACTGCATCTACTGGAATGGTTTTAATGCAGTCAAAAATATCTTCATTAGTTTAGCTCTTGTTCACCTTCCTCCTTCTACTATATCTTTGCTTCTCATCCCAAATCCATCCCCCCTCCATATTTTTTCTCCCATATCTCACCCATTCCAGGTTCTCGTTACTCTCATTTCCACCCACTCAACTTATATTTAAAAAGCACTCACAATTACATACTCATTTTATGTACTTTTCTTACATTGATACTCTGAAAAGAGACTTCCCTCATGGAATCTAAAAGTGCTTTACAAAGGTTGGTAAATATCCCCATTTTACAGATGTAGGAACCAGCAGTGTGATTTTCTCAAAGTCAGTTTGAGAGGTGGAAACAGAAAACAAGCCCCAGAGCTCTGGCCAATACTATTTCCCTTCACACAGTACTTAATAAGGATTCAAATTACCTTCCTCTAAAAAAATAACTTGCACCACTATATAATTTCAGTTTAAACCTGAGTCGCAGCATCAGCCATTTGAACTCTATGTACTCATAGCTTGGGCCAAAGTCACTCTGCTCAGACTGAGGATATGGTTAGAATAGAAAGACTGTAAGCTGTAAAAACAGGAGTACTTGTGGCACCTTAGAGACTAACAAATTGACTTGAGCATAAGCTTTCGTGAGCTGCAGCTCACTTCATCAGATGCATGCAGTGGAAAATACCTTATGCTCAAATAAATTTGTTAGTCTCTAAGGTGCCACAAGTACTCCTTTTCTTTTTGCAGATACAGACTAACACAGCTGCTACTCTGAAACCTGTAAGTTTCATCAACCAGAGAGCATGTTTAGACTAAGATGCAGGGGCTTTCCACCCACACCCTTCAGGAAAGCAGCGACTACAGTTCAGATTTAAACTCAAAACTAACTTTGAAGCCAAGAATGGAGATTCTAGAAAGCCAAGATCACCAGAGTTGCTGTTCCCTCCTCCCTTTCTCAGCATACAGATCCTTCCATCAAAGATTGTGTAGCTAACAAGTTTTGATCCCTATGCTGAGTGGGATCATTGGTCAGTTTGTCCTCCATCTTGCCAAGTTGATAATGGCACACTTAATAAAGCTTTTCATCTTCTCTTTACAAACATTAAGTAATCCTCCTAACCATCCCTGTGAGGGAAAGTACCTTATTTCCTTTTTAAAGATGGGAAATGGAAGGCAAAGAGCTGGATGCACTTGTAGAGTTATGTCACCACAGGTGGACATTAAGCATTTTATCACACACTCACCATGTTAATTAGCCACTACAAGTAAGCTATTTTCCCACCATTAAAAGCCAGTCACCACAAAGATTCCAGGCTCACCTACAACTCAGGCACACACTATGCAAAACTGAATCTTACCTAAGCAACCAAGTATAAGCCTCTCCATCACAACCCTCAGGCAAGAGCCAGCCAAGGTGCTTTGCCATATGCCCCAATGGCTAGATTAGGCTCTGCAGGAGTATAGCTGAGGATGCTTTACTGGGTGGGAAAAGGGCCTGGCTTTGTTCAATAGCAGCTTTTGGTCTTTTTTTTTGATCTTCTTCCTTGTGTAAATCCCATCAAATGGAGTCTGCTCTACAAGTCATCTCTCTCCAAATTAATCTATTTAGTGCCATATCCTGTATAGCCCCCCATGCCAAAATAAAGGTCTTCTTTTATGAGATCCCACCACTTCTTGCCTAGGCCTCTCCTTTTCCTTCAATCTTGATCTGTTCAACTCTTACCCACCCCAGTCTGCTTGCGGTGCTACATAATAATTACCCCTGCAGGCCCACACACCTGTTTACTGCACATGCAAGAGAAGAAAGAACTTGGGCTGGCAACAGAGACAGAAAGGGGCCCCTAAATGGCAATAGGTGTACAAACTCTCCTGGCCAGTTGTCAGCTGGGAACCGTCCACAGGGAGAGCCGGGGTGAGCCGGGCACCCCAGCAGGAAGCTGAACGGCCGCAGATAAAAGAGATCGGGGTCTGCTGCAGGGGGTGCACCCCAGGGCCCGACCAGCCCCGGCGGCGCTGCTGCGGGAGGGGGGTGCTGCGTCGGAGGGCTGGTCACGCACAGCTGGGTCCTAAAGCACGTGGCAGGTGGGGGCGCGCGCGGGCTAGCGGGGCCCCCAACTGACACGGGGGGGGTGCAGAGAAGAGAACTCGTAGGCGGGGGGAACTCTCCCGCCCCAACGGCCCCCCAACCCCTCGCTCCGCGCGCCCGCCCCCCGCCCGGCCCCAACGGCCCCCCAACCCCCCGCCCGGCCCCAACGGCCCCCCAACCCCTCGCTCCGCGCGCCCGCCCCCCGCCCGGCCCCAACGGCCCCCCAACCCCTCGTTCCGCGCGCCCGCCCCCCGCCCGGCCCCAACGGCCCCCCAACCCCTCGCTCCGCGCGCCCGCTCCCCGCCCGGCCCCAACGGCCCCCCAACCCCTCGCTCCGCGCGCCCGCTCCCCGCCCGGCCCCAACGGCCCCCCAACCCCTAGCTCCGCGCCCCCCCCCGCCCGGCCCCAACGGCCCCCCAACCCCTCGCTCCGAGCGCCCGCCCCCGCCCGGCCCCAACCCCTCGCTCCGAGCGCCCGCCCCCCGCCCGGCCCCAACGGCCCCCCAACCCCTCGCTCCGAGCGCCCGCCCCCCGCCCGGCCCCAACGGCCCCCCAACCCCTAGCTCCGCGCCCCCCCCCGCCCGGCCCCAACGGCCCCCCAACCCCTAGCTCCGCGCCGCCCCCCCGCCCGGCCCCAACGGCCCCCCAACCCCTAGCTCCGCGCCGCCCCCCCGCCCGGCCCCAACGGCCCCCCAACCCCTCCCTCCGCGCCCCCCCCCGGCCCCAACGGCCCCCCAACCCCTCGCTCCGCGCCCGACAGCCCAGCCCTCTCCCTCCTATTCCCCCACCAGCACCAGGGCTCGCCGCTCGCCCCCCAGTTTGCTGCCCCCCCTCAGGCCCCCGTTACCTGCCCGGCCGCCGTCTCCGCCTGCCCCGCGCCGCTGCTGCAGCTGGAAAGGGATGGTGGCCCTCAGCGGCTGCAGCCCCCCCACTCCGCCGCGGCAGCAGGAGGCCCCGGCAGCCCCCGCCATCCCCAGCTCGGACCCAGCCTCGCCCGCCTCCTCCCGCGAGCCCCAACAGTAACCAGCGAACCCCCCTCGCGCTGCCACTTATCAGCTCTTCGGGGGCCGAGCGGACCAACGTACCCCGCCGCCCATTGGGCCCCGGCGGCTGCCAGCTCCGCCCACCGGCCAATGGGGGGCCGCCGCCACGCCCCGAGCCTTGCCTGGGAAGGAGGAGACCTGCAATGGTCCCGCCCCTTACGCGGGGTCCAATCAGAAGAGCCAGAAATGATAACATCCCAGTCCCTTCCTATCCCGACCAGAGAGCAATCAGAGGAGAACCAGATGGGCAACCCACCCTTCCCAAAGACCAATCAGAAAAGGAGCAGCGTACGTAGACCCTGCCTTTCTTCCGCATCCAATCGGAATTCCAATTACCCCCCCTCACTCCAAGCACCAATCAGAAACGCAGGACATGTTTGTGCCTCAATCCCCGCCCCCGTGCCCAATCAGGAAAGCAGGCGGTACTAGGGTCCTGCCCCCACCCCAAGATAGACCAGGGGAGCGCTGTCGTTTAGTGCCTGCCGGCTGGTTCGCATCTCAGGGGAGAGAGCGAGTTTCTTTTTCACTTTTAGAGCCAGCTCCTGCAGGGCAAGAGGGTGAGGCCTACACCAGGACCACGTGGGGAAGGTCGCTGTGGTAGGGCCTGCCTGCGCCGGCCACACACAGGATGTAGTCGCCAACACAAATCATTTAGTACACGATGGCATATATACACCATGTTTTCTCAGTTCTTCACCAAAAGGTGGTTAGGAGGGGTTGGGAGTAAGGACTCCTGGCTTGCGCCTGTCTCTAGAGTGCAAATATTGTATACCAGGAGTTACTAAATCTCCTTGGCTGAGGCATCACCACCTTCAAAAACTGAACATCAAACTCACTACTGTAGGAGCTTCTTAGACTAGGGACAGGGGAGGTTTAGTTCACTACTACTTTACTAGCAGGACAAAGCAATAGTTCTGGTAAACTGCACACCTAACAAGAAACTTGGTCTCTTTGCTCTGTCTCCAAAGTGATTTATTGATAAAGGGTTTGAGCTCACTTGATGACATATAAGCAAAGCCAACATGATTATCTTCTCCAAATATTGAAGAGAAATACCATTGTATTAGGTACGTGGGTGTACTGGGTGTCTATGTCTAGTACAGCAAAGCCTTTACTTACTTTGTACCTCTTTTATGAGGAAAACATTTCATTATAATAGGGTCCCACTGTTTTGCAGTTACATAATTGTTTAATATTGGAATGAAAGGAGCATAGAAAAATAGTTAAGACTCCTCTGGCTTCAGGAATTAATCTATAATAGGTGCCTGATCATTTAAAGGAAGGGAGTATACCAACTGCTTCCTAATACCCTATGAAATAAACTATGATAAACAATTTTAGCTGAAATACACCACTAGATCCCAGAACTAAAAAGCTTGAATTTGATTGTTATTGTTGCAAGGAATAATAGTTGTGTGGCACTACTCGGGTTGATGTCAATGAGAAGCTTGAGGATGACAAGATAAATGACAGCAATGAGACCATAAGAAGTAAGTGTT